>NW_024424786.1:33959529-33975121 GCF_017311325.1 Ursus maritimus | reverse complement strand
GAAAAACAAGTTACAGAAGGTACTCGTTACTTTTGTTTTCTTTTGAGAAAGTATATTCATTTTTTTTTTTACTAATATTGCCTCGATTCAAAGAGTCATGACAGGTTAACTCTAAGAACAGCTTAAACGGTGTCTGATATGCGGTTTTACCCAGGTCTGGTCATGATCTCATGGTCATTATCTCATGGTCATGA
This sequence comes from Ursus maritimus, assembly GCF_017311325.1. Lineage (NCBI taxonomy): Eukaryota > Metazoa > Chordata > Mammalia > Carnivora > Ursidae > Ursus > Ursus maritimus. The sequence continues at coordinate 33,974,927 of NW_024424786.1, read as the reverse complement.
GATGGAGGCCTACATAGGGGTCATATTACTGGGCGTGGAGCCTGCTTGGGCTTCTCTACTCTCCACTCTCTCTTCCTCCCTGGCTGTGCTCTCTCTCTCTAAATAAGTAAAAATAAAATCTTAAAAGAACCACAAAACACAGAGCAAAGATCAAAAGAAGTTAGCATGCATGCCTTCTTTGGTTCTATTGAAAGTGATTAATTGTCTGTGTGTACTCTGAAAGGCAAGACGGGGATGTTATTGATCTTCTTTACGGCAGATCGTACTGGTGCCTAATTTAGGATTACTATTTCTTGGAAGTTTAATCCCTTTTATCGTATATGCGGTGCCTCTCTCTGGGCCTGGTAGGTGTTTTCCCCCTGTGGAAGTGCTCGGATATAATATAGCTATCTTTTTCATTCTTTTTGATTGAAGATGTGTTTGCATGGTATATCTTTATCCTCTCTTACTTTAAACCTATAAATATCACTACATTTGAAGTGAGTTTCTTCACACAGCACATAATTGCAGAATGATTTTCTATGCACTCTGCCAAACTCTTTCTTCTTTTTAATTGGTTGCAGCGAAGAAGGAATCTTAGAACACTGAAGAAGGATGGCATGGGAGAGCAAACATCACGAGTAGAAGATTTTGCCTTCTCTTAAGTTTTCAAGTTTGGCAGTTGAAGCAAAAATTTTTGACCCTGTGTACTGTGGTTCTCAATATTGGAAAGTGAGCTCGGCCAGTAGCCTATTATAGAGAGTGGGAGAAAGGAACAAAGGAAGTAAGGTTTCCACCTTACATCACAGATGTAAAAATGTATCTAGAAGCCGAAGGACTGGAGTACTTTCATACCTAGAGTATACACTTTTGAAAACCTCGATGGCTAAAAAACTGTCAGAATTAGGGAAGTGGTACAAAGAAATATGAACAGACAATTCACAAAGAGGCTATGCATAGGCGGTAAAATAAAACATGGAGACAAGATGTCCTCACTGGGCATTAGCATGCAAAGTAGGAAGACACAATGAAGTATCACTGCATGTGTGTCCACCTCAGAATGGCTAAAAGCAGTGAGCAATACCACTGAGGCAGTGCAGAGTAGCTGCCCTAGTTTCTCATGCACATGCTCAGGGGAGGTAACATGGTACAGATGCTGTGAGAAAATAATTTGGCTGTTTCTTAAAGAACTAAGCACTTGGCACACCACAGGTATCAGTACTTTACGTTCCTGAGCAGTTATGTTTGCCCAATTTCACCATAAAAAAGCCCATACATAATTTTTTTGGTAACTGTTTCAAATTTTGGCAATGAGTTGAAAGCACCTGCATCTTTAAAGCGTTTACCAATAGGTGACTGGTTACAAGAAACAATGATATCTAAGATATCTCTTAAGCTTGAAGGAGCAAGTTCTGATACTTTGCAACAATTTGGATAGATCGTAATGGCATTATGCTGGCGGTAAGAACCATCAAGATATGCGCAGTGAGGAAGAGGTTCATGCACTGTATTCTCCAGCCAGAGCAGCGTTAGCAAATGGAGAACAGACTATTACGTTGCCGGGATCAAGGGTGGGGAGGAGGTAAAGGCTGTGAGTTACCACGAGGAGGTTTGTATGAATTCAGGCATCTGTGAAGTAGCATAGGTCTGCATCTTGGTGTGGTGATAGTTTGCACAAATCTATACATGGGACAAAAATGACTTGCAGAGCTGCATACATGCATTGTCACACACTCGTTGTTATCAAGAATATATGTAATGTTTATCTATATTTGAAAACAAAAGGATTGCAAAAAAAACCCCCAAAACTAAGAAGAGGAAAAACTTATGAAACTTGCTTTGCAGTTATGTGAGTCAAGTGAGCCAATCTTCCATGAAAGGAGACGGTAATATTGATTGCTCATCAATGGCATTATTAAAATAATAATGCAAAAGAATACGTGGAGCATACAATGATCAATTGATCTATCAATTGATTCATTCAGGCCTAAGCCTAATTCCATTCATGTCTTCTACAGCAGCTTTACTAAGCCCCCGGCTGGTTCCCCACCTACGCTCACGGCCACACCATGACTCACCAGTGATGTGATTCTCAGATGTGGAGATTTGAAATGGAAAGAACTTCGGCTCAGACCTTTCCCTGCACCGCTACATAGCGTGATGGAAGCAGCATGTTGGCTTTGCGCACAGTTTACTTGCCTCAGGGAGTCCTTTCTGTATTGCCACCAGCGGTGTGCAACTGATTTCACACTGAGCTTTCTTCGATGTGCTTTTATGCTGAGTCAGGAACATTTTATAGCTGGGGCCTAAGGGATCAACACTGGCTCTGCCAGAATCTAGGGTTACAAGGACAAGAGATACAATTGGAAAAAACAAGCATATTTAAATAGGTGGCACTCTGCTGAAGAAAAGTTTGTGAATTCCAGAGGGGACAAAATCTGTTTTTGCATTACAGTCATTAGAGACTTTCTTGCCTTTTTGAGAAATTTGTCATGTACCCGACAAAATTGCTTTTGTCCTGCTTCCTCTCTCCCTCCGCCCTTCCTCTCCTTCTTCCTCTCTTCCTTCTTTCTCTTCTTCCCTTCCTGCCTCCCATCCTCAGGATCTGCCTCTATCCCTCAAGCCCCTCTGCCTTCCCGTTTTGGGAGTTTGTTTAACAACGCATCCTGTGGTGAATTTATTTACAAAACATGTGATAAACACCCCAGTCCGTCTGCCCCTCCATTCCAACAGCCGATTCCCTTCGCAGGTCAACGCCATTAGATCTTCGGTTATTTTTCAGATAAGCAACACTGGCTATTTGGTGCTTGTCTAATATTCTCATACTCTTTCTTCATGAAATATAGACATATTCACGGCATGTGGTTGGCTTTTTCACTTAATATTCTGGGTGATCTATATCGGCAGAGAAATTTCACCTGTTTCTTCCCATTGAATTATAATGTAAATCGCGTTCCTTATCTATATCCTCGCCACCAACTGGTAAACAATATGGTTTTTCAGTGGCTAACAAAGACAATAATGATAATAAATATAATAATGACATAGTTTGAATATATCTTTTTAGGATTAGAAGATATCTGTAGAGGAATCTGAACAAGGAAGGGCATGAATGTGTGTGATCAAGTTGGGCGATGATTCACATACCTCGGAAGAGCTTTTTGTACTTACCAATCAGTTGTATCCAAATCTCGGTGATGGTCCCAAATCCTCTCTGCTACTGTGTAAGAAACTTTTATATGCTATCATTATGAGTAATGAAAAGCAGCATATTGTTTTTGTTTTTATAACACATTCACATTTTGCAAAAAAGTAATCCTTCATTTCTTTGTGAATGATGTGTTCATTTTTCGCATATATGTTGCCCTCTTAACGTTTTTGCTTGCTTTTGAATTGCTATTCTTAAAAAGATTTTATTTGAGAGAGAGAGAGGCCAGAGGAGAACAGAGGGGGAGAGGAGGAACAAGCTGGAGGCACCTCAGTGTTGATGCTTTGAGGGGCTTGATCCCAGGCCACAGATCATGAGAGAAGGCTACGAATGAAAATCAGTCACTGCTGAGCCACCCAGGCACCACCATGCTGACTTTGAGTCCTTCACCGCTAATACAACAGCTTCTAAACATTTCTTTCTCAATATTAATTATTTTTTTGCATTCATATTTTTGCTGTGCAAAAATCTTTGATTTTTATAGAAAACTGGGTATTTTGTTTTTGTATTTATGCAGGTTTTACTATTTTTCTAAGAAACAAATTTGTGTTTTCTTTAAAGGCTTAAAAAATTTGTGTTGTTTCTTCTTCCTGAGTTTGTTTACACACATTTAAGTCACATTGAGCTGTTCCAAGTCTTATCTTTACATTGGAAACGTTTCCAAAGCACCGTGCCAAGAATCTAGTGTTGGCTCACCCTTTATTTGTTACATGACCATATATGCCCTATGTGTGCAGTATACCAATCATCATAATCTTATTCACATCTTGGTTTGGACCTATTATTTCCCTACAGTTTCATATCTGTTGTGCTCTTCCTATCTCTTCATGTTTAGGAGAAGCCAAAAACTATTTATCCCAGTGATTTCCTTCTCCTGTCTTTGATAGAGATACTTATGTAATATTGATTACCATTTCTGTAAGCTCGCTTTTCCTCTTTTTAATATTGGAGTATTTAGAAAAGGGTTCTCAAAATATACAAAAGTAATGAGAACATTCTTTTCAGGATTCTTTCTGTATACTTAGAAGATTATCTATTGTATTCATTGACATGTTTTCATTCTCTTTCGAATAACTTTGTTGATATAACTATAAGGAATGACTTTGTATCTCTACTTTATGCACTATTTGAAAAATAAGAACGGTTGGTTGCCCCATTGAACCATGTTGAGTTAAAAATCAAAGTTCAAAACTAGAAGAACTTATCTTTCCAATCACAGGGCTTCCTTGACATCTTGGTTCTCCGGGCTGTGATGAGGGGTTTAACATGGGGATCCACAATACCGCAAACACAGAAGCTACTTTTTTCTTGCTCTTGAAGACTCCTTGGTCCCATGGTGCAGGAAGTACATGTGGGGGAGAGACAGTCCCGTGAGAACACTGTGGCATGTCAGGTGGGGCGCCTGCGTGGAAGGGCTTTTTCTCCCTGCAGTGGGTGATATGTAGATGGCGGCCATGACCTTGCATGTGAGGAAAAGATGACCTTCCAGCTTACGGTGAACATCATGTTACTTCAGCAACAAGAACATGATATTGATGTGTCAAGTGTTGGGCGAACATACCTTTACAATGAAGGCGGTGGGGGACATCACAGAAAAGTGATTGGGCGACGTGCTTGGTTTGCGAAGGACGGTGAAAATGTAAAAGCCTGTGTGCACAGCGTTTATTGAACCCTTGTGGCGGTATGAACCAGTGACCAATTGGATCGGGCTGCTTTGGGACATGATCATGGGATACTGAGAAGTGTGTAACACGAATGGCTGCAACGTTGGTGCCATTGCGGCAGGAGGTATAATCACTGGTTGCAAATGTTGCATAAACCAACATTGCATTACACAGCCCACTCAAATGATATAGACTTATTTTCTAATATGAAGTTTTGCAGCATCTTGGGAGAATAGCGGAGGTATAACAGAAAAATATCCAGCAAGAAGGCTGGCCAAAATATTTGTGAGGAAAAGTACATAGGTGTTAGAAGTCTGGAGTCTGTCTTGATGGTAGGATCATTCCAATATTACCATGGAGGTCACATGATGACCAATACAATGAAGAGGATGTATCGAAACCGTGTTCTGAAGAAAAATTCAGTCAGTTCAGTGCTATTTTCTTTTGTCATGGCTACCAAAAGTCTGAAAAAGGACCAGAAAGAAAATAGCCAAGAAAAAGAAAGGAAAATCTTTCTCGAGAAGAACAAGACTTTTATATTTATTTTTTTGAATTCGATTTAAGGCAAATACTCTAACAGGATATATTTCTTCTACTTTCACTTGATAGTAATCACCACATAAAAAAACGATAATAGACCATGGATTCATTTTCAATGAAGGGATCTCACTTGGAAGAAGATGAAACTTCTAACTTATGTGTGATTCACAAATGTTGATACCACTATATTAAATAAGTATCAGGTTTGCGGAAAGCAATATTCAAATATGATTTTGCACCTTTTTCCTTTATGTAGGTTTTCTCAGCCATTTATCCATCAATCGGTCAAACCCCTGAAATTAGTAGCATTAATTAGAGAAATTTTTCTGAGATCCATGGTCTACATTTGAAAGACTTATGAGTGTCTTTCTACAACTATCCCTTTTATTCTCCCATCTGTACATGTCAGATGGTCACTCATTATCCCATATACATATATGCATGTATAGAAAAAGAAGGAGAACAATATTAACTACGTTGTTTAATGCCAAGGGTGTTTCTCTTGGATCTAATCTCATCATGAAGCAACGAAAAAAATCCAAATGATGGGAAATTCTACACATCAACACAGCTTGGAACACTTCAAAAATATCAATTTCTGTAAAGACAAGCAAACATACTAAAACAAAACAGGGGCTTTGTTCTAGATTTAAAATCAGAGTAGAAAGGAACATTGCAACTAAATTAAATACACCAATCGCTTCATTGGCTCCTGGAGATCTTCAAATACAACATCTACTCCCAAGAATGCACCGTGTGGGGAAAGAGAGTGAGAGAAGTGCCAAATGGTGAAGATATAGAATGTAATTCCATCGTATCAGGAGAATTTCCTAACTTTGGAGAATGGGTGGTTATAACGCAGAGATTTTCTTTGTTAGCAGAAGGTATGTGCTTTCTATTATTTCTCATGTATCCATTTGTCTGTGTGAGAATAGAGGCAAAAGGGAAAGAAAAAGGTGTTGGTTGCGTGCAGTGTATCCCAGTGCTCTGCGCCATCATTTTTAGCTTTTGGGGTTTACATCTAAATGTAAGAAGTTAATGAAGAGCAGATGAAATAAAACACTGTCCTGCAAAAACAAATGGAGAGAGTTTACCATCAATCGTTGTTCACTAAATATGCTAAAGACTGTTGTTCAGAAGAGAGTAATATGATCCTTTAAAGTCCCAGAAACAGAAGAAATGGGAGGCTTAGGGTAATTGTTCAGCGGGTGAGAAGAATTAGAATGAGGGTGAACATAAAATATTAATAATATGGTTCCACTGGGGAGGTGGTCAAGCGTATCGGCTAACTGCTGATATATTAGATGGTTCGTGGATTTAAGGTGCTCTAAAATTCTCAGCCCTTTTGGGCTTTTACTTAGGCATTTATATTTTCAAAAATTACACAAAAGATAAGAAGTGAAATTTTCTTTTAACGCTTAGGGAAGAGAAGAATTTAAAAATCAATCTAAGTAAACAGAATGAAGGTAGGAAAAAATGAAAAAAATCAAGACAAACAGAAATCACCTGACAGGCACAAATAGGCGTCTAAATGGCCGGTGAGAGAGATAATCCCAAATATATGATATGGAGACAAACTCACCATTAAAAACACAAAAATTATCCAAACTGGTTTTAAAAAATATTGGACAGTATGTGATAGATAAAGTATTAAAAGAGGCAAACAAGTGTGATTAAATAATGACATAAAAATAATAGCAAATTATCCATCATTGAAAATAATGAGTTCACTAGGCCTATATTTCTCTACTCACATTTTTAAGCTGCACATCACTTAATGAGGAAAGAGCTTCTTGACTAATTATAATAAGATATATGCTGGGGCTTCCATGGTATTTGGTGATATTTTATATTTGTAGATATGTGAGAGAGGTGTGCGTGTTCGATTGTATATTCTGTATGCCTTCATGTAATTATTAAATATTTTTTTGTTTGTATTTTATACTCTACACAAAATTTGCCTTTTTAAGCACTTGAGGTTACATGAGAGACTAATGGCTATGAGAAACTGAAACTTCAAGGGGAGGGGTGAGTGGGACAGACCGGGTGATGGGTAGTAAGAATAGCATGTATTGCATGGTGCACTGGGTGTTATGCGCAGCTGTGAATCATGGGAACTTTACGCATCGGGAAACCAGGGATGTACTGTATGGTGACTAACATAATATAATAAAAATTAAGTACAGGTTACAGACATACTAACACTCAACAAGTCAAGTACTTTGCCGGTTGTTGTCGTGGTTTTTATCAAAAACCACCACTTTACAAGATTAGAGAAATAAGGGTATTACCATTTGGGGTGTTAAAAATAGGTCAATTCAGTCAAAAGGAAAAATTGAGCATCTCAGTTGATGGTCGAGATTTGGGGGTCTAAAGTGGTGAGAAGCAAAGTTACATCCAGTCCTCAAAATTTAATTTTTTACGTTGGTTCTAGAAATATGTTTGGGATTGTATAGGATGGAGAGCCGCATGGCCAGGGAAGGCAGCTCCAGGCAGAGGAAATACTTGAACAGAAATGCATGGTGATGTTGTCCCACAAGCGGGGAAGAGGCAATAGGAAGTCACACTGAGGGTTATACTAAGTCTCACACGTTATAGATTAAGGAGTGTTACTCTCTAGTGGGGTAACTTCTATGTTAAGTTACCATGGACTTTTCCTGTACCTCTTTTCAGAGCTATTCTCTTCCCTCACCCAGTATTATTCACATATAATTGAATGTAATATTGTGTATACAACAAGACGAATTGTGAAAATTGATACATGTATATTGCAAAATGTTTACCACAACAAAATTATCCTTCTGCCCATAATGGCAATTATCATGTTGTTGTTATGGTGAGAATACTTAAAATCTACTCTTACAGCAACTCTCACAATACAGTAGTGTTAACTATGGTCACCATACTGTGCATCAGATTCCTGGAAATTGTTCCTTTTATAACTGAAATGTGTTCCTTTGACTAACATGTACATTTCCTCCCACCCTCTGGCCCAACTACTGTTCTACTCAGAATATTCTTAAATAGTAAACTTTGCGTGTAGATCGACTTCCGTTCCCCAAAGTGTCAGCTGGCCAACAAGATAATAATATTTTAGTTACCAAAAAACTTTTACCGTGCATTGACAGTATTTAAATGTGTTTTTAGGAGCTGAATATTTGAAAATGCCAAACTCACCCCATCAGTAGATCACTCTGTTTCAATTTTTGATTTTTCTGGGTCTGCAAAGGCAGAGACAAAATTCCTAATTTCTGCGGCCCCTAGGCTTGGATTTTCCTTCAGATGTGCACCAAGTGCTGCTTAAACTACTTGCTGCAAGAATATTTTGCTTTTGCCTGAGTCGGGAGGAATGAGTTTGTGAGATTCTATTCCCACCAAGAATCTCAAACACTGGGGGCTGAGTTAAAGTTACATGATGAAGTTCTCAGTTGAGACCATTAATTTCTTTTTCTTTCTTTTCTTTTTTTTTTTTTTCCAAGTTTCTATCCTTGAGGCCCTCTTGTTTACTTCTATGAGTTTGGGGGGCCATCATTCACAACATGGGGCTGATCTCTTGGATTCTGGAAATCTGCGCTTTTTTGCATCCTTGCTTGATCTTTCTTGTACTCAACCTCAGTTTTGATGTGTCTGCACAAAAAATAGAGCTGTGGCTGCCTCAGTGGTGTTGGAAAAGCAAACACGTATACGGAGCAGCAAGGGCTTTGCCATGGGAGGGGTTATCAGGCTTGTCGTGCCAAGTCTCCTCCCAAATCAGGTACCCACTTCTTTCTTCTCATTGCTGTGCCTGTTATCATTGTTGTCATTTTTCCTCAATGACTCTCTGGGGGTCCTGAACGGTAAGATCTCAACAGAAGCTGTCACAACATCAGTGAGGACCACTACATGCTCTTCCTTTCGATTATCTCATGTCTCATTTTTAATAACCGGTATCATTGAAAGTTCATAGGTGTTACCTATAGTTTCCCCCAAGACTATCAATTCAAAAGAGGCCCAGGATCACCTAGCAGTACAAGTAGCAATGGTGATTCTGCAGAGTTGAAATCCTTCTCCCCGGAGCAAGTGTTCTGGCAAGAGGTGTGGCTCTACTTTATCGCCTCCTTATCTCATATTTGGTGCTCTTCATGATTATTGTGTGGTATTAAGAGACTGTCTCTCTTGGTCTTCTTCCTAGGAAGGAAGATGAGGCGAGGTGACTGGATAACATAGAGGTTCTAAGCATGAACTCTCAGAGTTGGTTGGCCTGGGTCCAAATCCTGGCTTTCTTTTACACCAACTACATGACCATGAGCAAGAGTTAATAAACCTCTTGGAGATTGTTGGACTTCAGGTTTCATGGGTTTAAAGAGCATCATGCATTCAGTAGTTTATTACATGTTTATTGAAGTGCTCGATAGAACGTTGGCGAATCTGTTGCCGATTACCTACCCCAAGTGACGTTTTCTAGATTGTACTTTGATTGACCAAATGCTGACTGTACCAGAAGGAATCCATGGAATAAATACATGAATGGGTGTGTGTGAATGAAAGAGGCATAATCTCTGATGATACCCCTTCTACTTTATGGTAACTGCCAAAGGAAGCCAAACCAACACTGGTAATAATGTAATATTATTTAGTGATCGGCATTTGAACATTGGGCTCAAAATTTTACATGCATTGTCTTTGTTGAATCGTGGCCTTATTGTAAGCACTGTCCATTATCATATTTACAGATAAAAGAGGAACTGCAGCCTCAGAGATGTATTAGTGAATCAGCCATGAACACAGGGGGTAGTACGACTATGAATGTGGAATTCAAATAAGTCAGTTTGAATCAGAATTTCCAAAGATCTCAGTCAAAAAATAAAGGTACACAATGCTACGGTGGGAAATGGAATGTCTGTTGGTGTGTTCAAGGACAAGAAAGTGAGCTGGAAGAATTTGAGGTTATACACGTGTGAGGACAAGTACTGGAACCAATGCCACTTACTCACACAGAGCCACTTCCAGAGGAGGTTTTGTGAATGTTTAGTGTGATAAGGGAGTCATGCGTAGTAGAGTCTTATTATTGGAATGACATTAAATATCCCCTTGCATTGGGTATTAGACTTGAAGTGGTAAGGAAGGCAAAGAGCAGAGGTTGGAAACGCTGCTGTGACATACTTTCTTTTGAAGAATAATGGGGAAACCCAAGATGAAGTAGTATAAAAGTGAGAATAAATGATACTTAAGTTGCACTGTTTTTGAAGGTAGTGGGAAAATTGATTTGGTTTTTGAGGGTAGAGGCGAAAAGAGAAATCCGAGTTAAATAGCTGCCCCATCTCCCCTCTCAGCCGGGCCCGGCACGCAATCAAGGCAGAGGTCAAGCTCAGTAGGCATTGTTGTTGCCAGTGCAGTGAGGTGTCTTCTTGGTCCAATGCCTAAAAGCAGTGCCCAGTGATCTGGGAATAGAACGTGTCTGAGGTTCAGGATTCTGCCGTCCATTACCTACCTCCGAGCCTGGAACTTAGAAAGTGATCTTGGGCAAGTTACTTAACTTCTCTTTGCTTCTGTTTCCTCTCCTATAAAATGAGGATATTAGTATCAATTTTTGGTGAGGATATGTGTAAGTAACGACACAGCTGAGTACTAAATACATAGGTAGCTGGCATTATAATAGAAATTAGCCTGAGCTTCCCAATAATTTACCTTTGGTGGTCTGTGGGGAGGACAGTGGGGACCGCTCCTTCCTGCTCAGCCACGGGCACAGCTCAGCTCTGGGCCGGTAGCTGGGGCTGGGGTGGGGATACCATTCTCCAGCAGGAGTCATCAAGAGTCAGGTAGCCTTCCCCTCAAAAATGGTGTGTTCTATCTTGTGGGGGCGAGGGGGGCATGGGGAGGAGGCCGATTCTATTTAACACAGGCTCCATTTGCCTCCAACTCCCGCCCCTCGAGCCTCCCACGGAGGCTTCTGGAATCTGTACTCCACTGCTGCTCCCTTGTCCCCTGCCACTTCCTCCCTTCCAGGGACCTTTTTGCTCCCACACATCGCCCCCGCCCGCTGTTATTCATGCCCCTTCTCCTTGCTCACCCACTTACCCCCTTGACTCCTCCCTGCATCTGACTCCTGCCTAGGTGCCAAGTGTAGCCTAGCCCTTACCTTTGCTCCTGTTGTTTTGACAGCCCTGGACTGTCTTAATTTCTATCACCTCTTTTTAATTATGTCAGTCTTGGCTTCTTTATACAAAGTTGGCACAATCTGCCCTCCCAGGGGCGGGTGCTCTTTATGCCCACATTGCACGTGACTGCAGTGCTTTCCACGGTACAGGAGGTCTCCACAGTTACTTGGCTTCTCCTGGAAGCAGACATCAGAGGTCCTCCCTGCAAAATGTGCTTGTTGCTGATGGCTTTGCCTGGGAGACGTCCAGCCGAGCCCAGACCTCCCTGCAGGACCACTGGGAATGTGGTTGATAGCGAGGAAGAAAAAGCAATCCCACAGAAGGGTATCCATTGACCACCAGTTCTGGGCCCTGCACTGGTGCTAGAGATAGAGCAGTGAGCAAATTTTCCAAAAATTACTCTCTCAAGGAACTGATGTCATTTTCCCATTCTCCTTCACTTTATAGACAAAGACTTAAAATTCGTTCATTCATTTACCTCTTCTTTGTATTAAAATCTATATATGCGAGAGGAGGTGACCAATAAAAAATAATTTCAGGCATAAATGTTATAAAGGGAAAGAAAAGCAGGTTGGTCAGGAGGCAATAAGAGCAAAGGTGGTGGGGAGGGCATGGATTCTGTGTGCATGAATTGGAGTGGATAGAAGGTGACCAGGGTGTTAATAGGTACCACTAGTGCAAATACCTGGGAAACTCTAGGTGGTAGGACATAAACCAAGGTGCTCCTGAGGAGAGAAGGAGGGGAAGGACAGCAGTCAAGGAAGCTAGTACCATGGCTCCTGAGTGATGATGACAGGCCTGGTTGATACTTTATACTTTGTGTTTTAAAGCCAAAGACAATTATCATATGGTTTCTCTCATCTATGGAGACTTATATAGGAAGCTTAAATCATTTTGATGAGAGAAAAAGGGACAAGAGTGTATCAGAAAGGGGAATATTAAGAAGCATGTGAACTATGAACTATATGGTAACTGGCTTCAGAGGAGGGTGGGGGAGCATAAGTGGAAGCACTGGTGATGGGTAGTAAGGAGGGCCGCGGCGTATTGCATATGTAGTGCACTAGGGTGTTATCTGCATAACTTAATGAATCTGAACTTTACATCAAAAATAAATAAAAATAAAAATTAAAAAAACCCAAGCCATTGGTCATTTGAATAAAGGTAATCTCTAGGAAGGAACGGCTACTGATCACGCATGGTTAATTCTAAAAGCGGGTGTGTATTTTATTTTATTTTTAAAGATTTCACTTATTTGAGAGAGAGAGTGAGAGATCAAGAGAACATGAGCACGGGAGCGGGGACAGAGGGAGAAGGAGAAGCAGACTCCCCACTGAGCAGGGACACCTAGCTCAGCAATGATGATCCACATCCCATGACCCTGGGACCATGACCTGAGGCTGAAGGCAGACACTCCTGTCACGTCTATGGCCACCCAGGCGCCCCTCTAGATGCGTGCCGGTTCGCAACGCTGGGGCTCTGGTCATTGAACCACTCTGGCTAGGAACTCCCCATGTGCCCAGAGAAAATACCTCCCTTCTCTCAGCTCTGCTAGTCCTGCCCCAATAAATCATGTGTCAGAACAAAATTCGCTGCAGCGTAAAGTCAATGTTTGCATTTGTCCCGGAAATGAAGAGCAAAGAGAGCCAAATTGTTGCTTGTGCAACACTGGTGTTTGAACGAGTTCAAGTTATAGGCTTTAATAATTCCAGCCACTTAGGCATTTTTAGGTCATACGAACGAGGCACTGGTATGGTATGACAGTTGGATTCTGGGCGGCAATGATCAGGAATGTTTGAATGCTTACTTGTCCTAAGCATACGTTATTGACTGTTCTCTTCACTAGGTAGTGACATTTTGTGGCAGCCCGAGTATGGTTGTTTATATTAAGGTGTTGGTGGTCATATTGAAATGGTCGGGAGTTCGCTCATCAAGCCTAGAGTTTAAATTTTATTTTGGACCCCAGGATTGTCTTTGGCAAATAGAAAACTACTTCCTCAGTACACACTGGAAGAACAAAGGTATGGAAAATTACTACCACTTCCTCACTTGCTCACTCACTCACTCCAGTTTCCAGTTCTGGGACAAATGAGGGGTGTTTGAATAGAAAGGAATGGGAGGCTGAAAAGGGGAATTGGTGCAGGATTTTGGGTGGAAGTAGTGGCCATATACCAGCATGGGAGGTGTCTCAATCTTTTAATGATATTATTACACACTTTGCAGAGCTGTTTCTATTCTGTCTGCAAGGACTAGTAATTATCAGACACGTCCCTTGAGGTGGTGTAGGACAGAGCTTTTCAAGCCATGCAGATACGGGTTGGAAGGTCCTGGTATGCTGCAGGTTGACCCCCCTCTCATCTCTCAGCCATTTCTGGGCCCGGGAGCTGAAGCTTCCCTGTGGTGGGTCCTCACACCTGCTTTGTAATGAAATACGAGTCCATTTACCCTTGTGTTTCAGATGAGACATTCCTAATTTTACTCGTGTCTGTGCCATTACAGAAAAAATTTTGCAGGTGTGAGTACGCAAATATAAAATCATATCCATGTTTTTTATGAGAGCATTGTGAGCAGCGTATTATACCGTCTTCCTTTTTAGAAGTATAAGCGCCCAACAATTTGGGCACATCCTTCAGCCTGAATGTTTCATTTTCTTCTTGAGATGAACTGAATTTCCAACTTTGCAAACTGAACAAACTTCTATTGAAATACAATGGGCTTTCCTTCCTGATGTCTTCTCTTGGTATTGAGACTTGTTCCAGCTGCTCCTCTGTAGCCCCTTTCTTCTCTTCCCTCTGCCTCCAACGACCCCTTATATTTCTAGCGGGGACACTCAGCTCTTACCGTTTTTTTTTTTTTGGCTGGTCCATTTCTCCCCCAACTCAACTGAAAATATCTGTAGAAGCTCTGTCAAGAAAAAAAGAGTTTCCCCCTCTACTCTCTTTTCAGTGACCGTCTAGAAGAGTGTGTCAAGCTGGCAGTACATTTTTGTCACTTACTTCCCTTCCAAGGGCATTTCTCAGTTACCTGCTATGCACGCTTTTTCAGTACCATAAGCTCACGATGTTTAGGAGCAATGCTTCCGCGTTTGCTCATCTTCTACTTTTACCCCTTGGTTAATGTCAAAGGTGTATTCATTTTTTTTTAATGTGCCTCTGATTCAAGGAGTCGTGACAGGTTAACTCTAAGAACAGAAAACTAAGCGGTGTCTGACTCTTGGTTTTGGGTCAGGTCATGATCTCATGGTCATGAGATGGAGCCCTGCATAGGGGTCATACTGGGCGTGGAGCCTGCTTGGACTTCTCTCTCTCCCTCTCCCTCTTCCTCCCCCTAGCTCATGCTCTCTATCTCTCTAAATAAGTAAATAAAATCTTAAAAAAAAAAACCCTAAAACACAGAGCAAAGATCAAAGAGAAGTTAAGCATGCATGCCTTCTTTGGTTTATTTATTTGAAAGTAGTCAGTGTGTGTCTACTGTGAGCAAGGCAGGATGTAGATGCTGACGAATCATTGCCTGGTGCCTATGCATTTAGGATTACTATTTCTTCTTGGAAGTTTAATCCTTTTATCATTATGCAGTGTCCCTCTCTGGGCCTGGTAGGTGTTTTTTTCCCCCCTGTGGAAAAATATCGGATACTAATATAGCTACTCTTTCATTCTTTTGATTAGTGTTTACATGGTATATCTTTATCCTCCTCTTACTTTAAACCTATAAATATCACTACATTTGAAGTGAGTTTCTTGTACACAGCACATAATTGCAGAATGATCTTCTATGCACTCTGCCAAACTCTTTCTTTTCATTGATTTTAAACGAAGGAATCTTAGAACACTGAGAAAAGAAGGATGGCATGGGAAGAGCAAACATAT
The DNA here is from genome assembly GCF_017311325.1 of Ursus maritimus. Lineage (NCBI taxonomy): Eukaryota > Metazoa > Chordata > Mammalia > Carnivora > Ursidae > Ursus > Ursus maritimus. The sequence continues at coordinate 33,959,536 of NW_024424786.1, read as the reverse complement.
GAATAGT
>NW_024424786.1:33931334-33959504 GCF_017311325.1 Ursus maritimus | reverse complement strand
CGAATGAAATGCAGAAAGATTTGCCTTCTCTTAAGTTTTCAGAGTTACATTTGGCAGTTGAAGCAAAAATTTTGACCCTGTGTACTGTGTTCTCAATGTGTGGAGAGCGTATATTTCCCAAAAGTATATTATAAGTGGGGAGAGAAAGAATGCAAAGGAAGTAAGGTTTCCACATTTACATTCCACAGATGCATAAAATGTATCTGACGAAGGACTGGAGTCCTTTATATACCTAGAGTATACACTTGCAACCTCAGTATTAAAGAAAACAATCAAATTAGGAAATGGGTAAAAGATATGAACAGACAATTCACCAAAGAGGGCCTATATCACATAGGCGGTAAATAAGCATAGGACAAGATGTCCTACGTCACTGGGCATTAGGTACATGCAAAGTAGGAAGACAATGAAGTATCACTGCATGTCCATCAGAATGGCTAAAATAAAAAGCAGTGACAATACCAAATACTGGGGAGCATGCAGAGTAGCTGGATTTCTCATGCACTGCTCAGGGGAGAGTAACATGGTACAGTCACTGTGGAAAATAGTTTGGCTGTTTCTTAAAGAACTAAACACACACTTGGCACACCACCTAGTACTTATCCAGTACTTACGTTCCTGGGCAGTTATGTTTGCCCAAAATTTTCACCCACATAAAAGCCCATACATAATTTTTGGTAACTGTTTCATTTGTAATAGTTGAAAACTGCAAATAACCAAAACGTTCTCCAATAGGTGACTGGTTACAGAAACAATGATACATCTATACTGTGGAATATCACTCAGCAATAAAGAGGAGCAAAGTTCTGATACTTGCAACAATTTGGATAGATCGCAATGGCATTATGCTGAGCGATAAGAACCAACTCAAAAGGTCACATAGTGAAGGATTCCTTTTACCTAATATTCTCCAAATGACAACGTTATAGAAATGGAGAACAGACTATTGATTGCCAGGGATCAGGTCGGGGAGGAGGGGTGCGGCTGTAAGGGGTTGCACGAGGGAGGTTTGTATGGAATCAGGCATCTGTGGTAGCATAGGTCTGCATCTTGATTGTGGTGATGGTTGCACAAATCTATACATGGGACAAAATGACACAGAGCTGCATACATGCATTGTCACACACACCTCGTTTGGTATCAGAGTATAACTATGTGAGATGTAACCACAGAAGGAGAATGGGTGAAGGACACATGGTTCCTCTGTGTACTGTCTTTGTACCTCTTTGACCTATCTTCCTGTGACTGTTAAGGACTTGAAAATAAAAAGTTAAAAAAAAAACCCAAAAACTAAGAAGAGGAAAAAGCAAAGCCTGCTTTGCAGTTATGTGGGGATCAAGTGAGCCAATCTATGTCAACTTCCCAGCAAAGGGTCAGGTGTGCAATGGAGTGCTCATCAAATGGCCGTAGTAAAATATGCAAAGAATACATTAAAGACATACAATATTGATCAATTGATCTATCAATTGATTCATTCAATTATTTGTTCATTCATGTCTTCTCCCAGGCAACACTCAGCCCAACTGAGTTCCCTCACTCCATTTCCATGACCTCACAGTGATGAAGTGATGTTCCTCCCGGTCTTGGGGTGAAATGGAAGAACTCGGCTCAGACCCTTTCCCTCTACACTTCCTGCATAAGCTGTGATGGAAACAGCTTATGTTTGAAAACTGGGAATTATTTTCTTTACTTACCCTGGAGTTGCCTCAGAGTCCTTTCTGTATTCTGCAACGTGTGCAAACTGATTTCACACTGAGCTTTCTTGGTGTCTTCCTTCAGTCAGGAATTTTATAGCTGGGGCCTGAGGATCAACACTGGCTCTCTTGGGAATCTGAGGTTCTGGGACTGAGATGCATTGGAAAAAACCAATATTCAGTAGTTATTTTCTGCTGAAGAAAAGTTTGGATTTCCAGAGGGGACAAATCTGTTTTTGCATTACAGTCATTAGAGACTTTCTTGCTTTTGTTTTTGAGAGTTGTCCTGCTTCTGACAAATTGCTTTTTGTCCTGCTTCCCTCTCTCCCTCCCTGCTTCCTTGCCTCCTCTTCTTCCCTCCTTCTCTTCCTTCTTTTCCTGCTTCTTCCCTTCCTGCCTCCCATCCTCGGATCCTGCCTCTCATCCCTCCAGCCCCTCTGCCTTCCGTTTTGGGGTTTGTTTAACAACGCATCCCTGTGTGAAAATTTCAAAGTACAAAAGCACATGCGTAGAGTAAACACCCCAGACTCCGTCTGCCCCTCCATTCCAACAGCCGGTTTCCCTTCCTGGAGGTCAACACTGTTAGAATCTTCGGTTATTTTTCCAGATATAAGCCTTGCATTGTATTTGGTAAACATTAATGTTTATATGCTTTCTTTCTTCCCCAAAGAAATGCCAGCATATTCTGCATGTGGTTCTTTAGCTTGTCTTTCACTTAATATTTCTGGGTGATCTATATCGACAGAGAAATTTCACCTGTTTTAACCGCTGAATTATAAATGTCGAGCAGCTGCGTTCCTTAATCTGTATATCAGACTCCTCCCCGCCACCAACTGGTAAACAATATGGTTTCCAGTCTTTACTAATAAAGACAATGTGATAATAAATATATTAATGTGCATAAGTTTGAATATATCTTTAGGATTAGAAGATATCTAGTAGAGGAATCTCTGAACAAAGGGCATGATCTGGTCAAGTTGGGCAGGTAGTCCCACCTGCCTCCAGAGGGAGGCTTTATTTACTTAAATCAGTTGTAGCAAATCTCGAGTGAGTACGTCCCCAAATCCTCTCTGCTACTGTGCTGAGAAACTTTTATTATACTTTATCATTATGGTAAATGAAAAACAGCATAATTTAGTTTTGTTTACCTTTTTTCCCCATTCACATTTTTACCAAAAAATTAGTATTTATTTCTTTGTGAATGATGTGTTCATATATGTTGCCCTCTTAACGTTTTTGCTTGCTTTTGTGCTATTCTTAAAAAGATTTTCTATTTATTTGAGAGAGAGAGAGAGAGAGAGGGAATGAGCAGGGGAGGAACAGAGGGAGAGGAACAAGCAGACACCCTGTTGATGCTTGGGGCTTGTCCCAAGACCCTGAGATCATGACCTGAATCGAAGTCAGATGCTTACACTGAATGAGCCACCCAGGCACCCATTTGCTATTTTGAGTCAAATACCTTCTTTGTAACAGCTACAAACATTTCTTTCTCAATATTAATTATTTTACTTTGCGGTATATTTTGCTGTGCGAAACTTTGATTTTTATGCAGAAAATTTACTTAGGTGTTTTTTTTTGTATTTATACAGGGTTTCCTCACTCTAAAGGCTAAAATTTGTGTTCTTAAAGGTTAAATTTGGTGTTTTCTTTAGAGTTTAATTTTTACATTTAAATCATTGAGCCATTTAAAATTTATCTTTTTGTGAGAGCGTTTCCAGCTTTACTCCGTCCAAAATCTAGTCATTATTTCCATACTATTTGTTACATAATCCATATATGCCCTATGACTGCAGTATCACAATCATCACATAATCAATTATCTTATGGTTTGGACCTATTCCTGGACTTTCATGTCTGTTGTATTGCTCTTCCTATCTCTTCATGTTTAGGAGAAGCCAAAAATTATTTTATCCCAGTGATTTCCTTCTCCTGTCTTTGATAGAGATACTTATGTAATATTGATTATGCATTTCTGTTAACAAACTTTTCTCTTTTAATATTGGAGTATTTGAAAAGAGGGGTTCTCAAAATATAAAAAACAATATCAAAGACATTCTTTTCAGATTCTTTCTCTGTAAGAAACACGTGAGTTAGAAGGTTATCTATTGTTCATTTGACATGTTTTCCATTCTCTTTCAGATGCTGTTGATATAACTAAGGAATGACTTTGTATCTCACAAACATTTGTCACACCTGTTGCTGAAAAATAAGAGAAACGGTTGGTTTGCTTATTGAACTCATGTTGAGTTAGAAATCAAAGTTCAAACTAGAAGAACCTCTTTCCAATCCCTTTAGGGCTTCCTTGACATCTTGGTTTCTCAGGCTGTAGATGAGGGGTTTAACATGGGGATCACAATGCCATAAAACACAGAAGCTACTTTTTCTTGCTTTGAGACTCCTTGGTCCCATGGTGCAGGTACATGTAGGAGACAGTCCCGTAGAACACTGTGATGACTGTCGAGTGGGAGCGCACGTGGAGAGGGCTTTTTCCTCCTGCAGTGGAAGATACTTCACGGATGGCGACCATGGATATAATGTAGGAAAGATGACAACCAGCACAGTGAACATCATAGTTAAACCCCACAAAGACACAAGGGAGCATGATATTGAAGTCAATGTTGGAGCATGAAGAGGCGGCTAGAATTGGGGGGACATCACAGAAAAAGTGATTGATGATATGGATTTGCAGAAAGGACGTAAAATGTAAGCTGTGTGCTGAAGGCATTGAACCCATGACGTATGAACCAGTACATAGGTTGATGCAGACTCTTGGGACATGATCTGGGATACTGAAGTGGCTTACAGATGGCACATAACGTCCACTGCCATTGCAGCCAGGAGTGACAATACTGTTGCAAATGTTGCATAAACCAATAGTAGAATTACACAGCCCTAAATGATGATAGGACTTATTCTTCTAATTCGAAGTTTTGCAGCATCTTGGGAGTGATAGCGGTAGGTAACAAAGATCAACAAGATGCCAAAGTGTTGTGAGGAAAAAGTACATGGGTGTTCGAAGTGGAATCGATCTTGATGAGTAGGATCATTCCCATGTTACCCACCATGGGGTGGCCACATAGATACCAGAAATACAAGAAGAGGATATGCAACCGTGTTGCCAGCAAATCCCAGGAAAATGAATTCAGTCTAGTTCATTATTTTTCTTTTGTCATGCTACCAAAAGAAAGTCTGAAAAGGACCTGAGAAGAGGACCAGAAAAGAAGGAAAATCTTTGTGACTGAAGAACAAGACTTTTATTGATTTATTTTTGAATTTCGATTCTAAGGCAAATGCTCACAACAGGATATATTTCTTCTACTTCCTTGATAAGTAATCACCACATAAAAATGATATGGAGCCACGGATTCATTTTCAAAATGAAGGGGATCTCACAGAAGAAGATGGAACTTCTAATATGTGTGTGATTCTGGGTGAAATGTTGAATAATCGTTTCCCTCATATTAAATAAGTATCAGGTTTGCGGAAAGCAAATAATTACAATATGATTTTGCACCTTTTTCAGCACATGTAGGGTTTTCTCAGCCATTTATCCATCTTCAATCCCTGTCAAACCCGAAATTAGTAGCATTAATTGAGAAATTTTCTGAGATCCGCTCATGGTCTACACACATTTGAAGACTTAAGTGAGTGTCTTTCTACAACTATCTTAACGCAACTCCATCTGTACATGTCAGATAGTCCTCTCATTTTATATATACATATATGCATGTATAGAAAGAAGAGCGACAATGTCACTTACGTTGTTTTAATGCCAAGAATGTTTCTCTTGATCTAATCATCATGAAGCAACTTGAAGAAAAATCCAAATGATGGGAGAATTCTACACATCAACTGGCTTAGACACTTCAAAAATATCAATTTCATAAAAGACAAACAAACATAAAACAAAACGGGGACTGTTCTAGATTTAATAAAGTAGAAAGACAGTTGAACAATCAAATTAAATACACAATCCTTCATTGCTCTGAATCTGCAAATACAAACATCTACTAAAGATGTATCTGTGGGGAAAAGTGAGAGAATTAGAATAGTGAGGATATAGAATGTAATTCCATCAATATCAAATTTCTTTGGTGGGAATGGGTGGTTATACTAGAGATTTTCTTGTTCGCAGAGGTGTCTCTATATTTCTCATGTATCCATTTGTCTGTGTAGAGATAGAGCAAAGGAAAGAAAAAGAATTGGTTAACGAGGTGCAGTGTATCCCAGTGCCTCACTGCGCCCATCATTTTAACTTTCTTTATGGAAGGGTTTACATCTAAATGTAAAGAAGTTAATGAAGAGCAAAGATGAAATAAACACACTGTCCTGCAAAAAAACAAATGGAGAGAGTTTACCATCAATCGTTGTTCACTAAATATGCTTCTAAAGGATCTGCTTGTTCAGAAGAGATAATATGATCCTTTAAAAAAGTCCCAGAAACAAGAAGAAATGGGAGCTTAGAAATTGGTAAGCGGGTGAAAATTAGAATAGAGGTGGTATAAAATATTAATAATAGTTTCCACGGGAAGTGGTCAAAATCTGAAAATATCAGCTAACACTTCCGATATATTAGATGGTTCATTGAGATTTAAGGTGTCCTCTAAAAAATTCTCATACTTGCGACTTTTACTTAGACGCATATATTTTCAAAAATACAAAAAGATAAAAGTGAATTTTCTTTAACGCTTAGGGAAGAGAAGGAATTTAAAAATCAATCTAGATAAACAGAATGAAGGAGTAGGAAAAAATAGAAAAAAAAATCCAAGACAAACAGAAATCACCTGACAAGGCACAAATAAGTCTAAAATGTACATTAGTGAAGATAATAAATATAAATGGAATAAACTCCCATTAAACACAAAAATTATCAAACTGATTTTAAAAATGTGGATCGGCTATGTGATAGATAAAGTAGACAAAAGAACCCAAACAAGTAATGATTAAATAAATAATGGCATAAAAATAATAGCAAATTATCCATCAGTGAAATGAGTTCACTAGGCCTATATTTCTCTACTCATTTTTAAACATCATAATGCCTGAGGAAAAGAGCTTCTTGACTAATTATAATAAGATATAATACTGAGGCTTCCATGGTATTGGTGATATTTATATTTGTAGATATGTGGTGGTAACGTGTTTCGGTGTATATCTGTATGCCTTCATGTAATTATTAAATATTTTCTTTTTGTTTGTATTTTATACTCCCAAATTGCCTTTCGCACGGGCTCATGAGAGGCCTAGGACTATGAGAAACAAACTGAGGGCTTCCAGAGGGAGGGGGTGGGAATGGGACAGACCGATTGATGGGTAGTAAGGAGCGCAGTATTGCATGAGTGCACTGGGTGTTAAGTACGCAACTAATGAATCATGGAACTTTACATGAAACCAGGGATGTACTGTATGGTGACCTAACATAATATAATAAAAAAAAAATTAATTACAGGTTACAGCATACTAACACTCAGCAAGTCAGTACTGCCAGTTGTTGGTTCGGTGTTTATCAAAGCCACACCGCCTTTACAAGACATTAGAGAAACAAGGGTATTACCATTTTTAAGGGTTAAAATAGGTCAATTCAGTCCAAAGGAAAAATTGAGCATCTCAGTTATTGAAAACAATGGTCAGAAGATTTGGGGTCTAAAGTGGTGAGCAAGTTACATCCAGTCCTCAAATTTAATTTTTACGTTGGTTCTAGAAATATGTTTGGGATTGTATAGGATGGAGAGCCGTATGGCCAGGGAAGGCAGCTCAGGCAGAGGAAGTACTTGAACAAATGCATGGTGATGTTGTCCCACAAGCTAAGGAAGAGGCAATAGGAAGTCACATGATATACTAAGGGGGTTATACTAAGTCACATTATAGATTAGGAGTGTTACTCTGGTGGGAGTAACTTCTATGTTAAGTTACCATGGACTTTTCCTGTACCTCTTTCAGAGCTATTCTCTTCCCTCGCTTGAGTATTATTCACATATAATTGAATGTAATATTGTGTATACAATAAGATGTGATTATTGAGAATTTGATACACATGTATATTGCAAAATGTTTACCACAACAAGGAAGTAGTTAACACATATCTTCACCTTACATAATTATCATGTTGTTGTTATGGTGAGAATACTTAAAATCTACTCTTACAGCAACTCTCACAATACAGTAGTGTTAACTATGAATTCACCATACTGTGCATCAGATTCCTGGAAATTGTTCCTTTTATAACTGAAAATGTGTTCCCTTTGACTAACATGTCCCATTTCCTCCACCCTCTGGCCCCAGCAACTACTGTTCTACTCAGAGATATTCTTAAAATAGTAAACTTGCGTGTAGATCCGACTTCTTCCGTTCCCAAAGTGTCAGCTGGTAACCAAGATAACTATTTTAGTTGCCAAAACTTTTACCGTGCATTGACAGTATTTAAATGTGTTTAGGAGCTGAATGTTGAAAATGCTTCAAACTCACCCCATCAGTAGATCCTGCCACTCTGTTTCAATTTTTGATTTTCTGGAGTCTGCAAAGAGCCAGAGATAAAATTCCTGGTATATTTCTCTGGCCCCTAGGCTTGGATTTCCTTCTAGATACTGCACCAAGTGTCTGCTTAGAAAAACTTGCTGCAAGGTGATATTTTGCTTTTGCTACAAGTCGGGGGGGATAGTTTGAGAGCTGTGAGATTAGATCTATTCCATAAGAATCTCAAACACTGGGAGCTGGAGGATTAAGTCACATAGTATTGAAGTTCTCAGTTGAGACCATTAATTTCTTTTTCTTTCTTTCTTTTTTTTTCCAAGTTCTATCCTTCAGAATTTGCATCTTGTTTACTTCTATGAGTTTGGGGCCATCTGTTCCAACATGGGGCTGATCTTGGATTCTGGAAATCTGCTTTGCATCCTTGATCTTTCTTGTACTCAACCTCAGTTTTGATGTCTGTAAAATAGGCAGCTGTGGCTGCCTCAGTGAATGTTAGAGAAAAGCAAGTAAGGAATGCACATGCATGTATCTTTTGAACAGCAAAGGAGCTTTGCCATGGGAGGGGTTATCAGGCTTATCATTTGCCAGAAGTCTCCTCCCAATCAAAGTGCCTTCTTCTCATTACCTTATTGCCTCTGTTATCATTGTCATTTTCCTCAATGACTCTCTCTGGGGTCTTACACAGACAGGCAAGATCCTCAACAGAAGCTCTGTCCACAACATCAGTGAGGACGTTCACATGCTCTTCTAACTCGATTATCTCCATGTCTCATTTTAATAACCCTGTGGTATCATTAAAAGAAAGTTCATAGAGTGTTACCCTATAGTTCTAGACTATCAATTCAGAGAGCTTTAGGATCCTTCTTGATACAAGTGCCCAATGGTGATTCTGCAGAGTTGAAATCAGCTACTCCCCCAGACATAGGTGTTCTGGCAAGGAGTGTAAGCTCCTACTTCATCGCCTCCTTATCTCATATTTGGTGCTCTTCCAGCGGTTGTTGTGTGGTATTAAGAGACTGTCTCTCTTGGTCTTCTTCCTAGGAAGATGGGCGGGTGACAGGCTGGATAGCATAGGGGTTTAAAGCATGAACTCCAGAGTTAGTTGGCCTCAGGTCCAAATCCTGGCTTTCTCTTTTACCAACTACGCTGACCATGAGCAAGTTAATAAACCTCTTGAATTTTGGACTTCAGGTTTCATGGGTTTAAGGATGGTATCATGCATTCAGTAGTTTAATCCATGTTTATTGAAGTGCTCGATAAATTTGAATCTGTTGCCCGATTACCTACTAAGTAGTGACGTTTTCTAGTTGTACTTTGATTGACCAAATGCTGACTGTACCAGAAGGATAATCCATGGAATAAATACATGAATGGAGTGTGAGATGAAGAGGCATAATCTCTGATAGGTAATCTGCCCCTTCTGCTTTATGGTGGCAGCTGCTGAGAGCACCAAACCAACACTGGTAATAGTAATAATGTGTATTTAGTGATCAGCATTTAGAGACATTGGGCTCAAAGATTTTACATGCATTGTCATTGAATCTGTGTATGACCCTATGGCGTAAGCTTTATTATTATCTGCATGTTACAGATAAGGAACTGCAGCTCAGAGATGTGAAGTGGGTCAGCCATGAACACAGGGGTAGTACGATATGAATGTGGAATTCAAATAAGTCAGTTTGAATCCAGAATTTAAGATCTCAGTAAAAGATAGTGCACAATCTTTACGGTGGGAAGTGGAATGAGCTTGGTCTGTTGGTGTGTTCCAAGGACAGAAAGTGGGCTGGAGGAACTGAAGGGGGACAGCATGTTACACGTGGGGACGAGACCTGGACAAATGCCTTTATCACACAGAGCCTTCAGGAGTTTGAATGTTATTCTAGTGTGATAAGTCATCGTAATAGAGTCTTATTGTGGGAGAAGTGACATTAGGCGTATCCTTGCATTGGGCAGATTATTAGACTTAGATGATAAGAGCAAGAACAGGATTGGAAGACCTTTAATGAGGCCCATGCTGTCTTTGCTTTGAAAGATAACAGGGGCTTGAATTAGAAATAGTATAAGGGATATGAAGACAATGATACTTAGTTGCACTGTTTGAAGGTAAGTACGGGAAAATTGATTTGGGTTTGAATGTAGGAAGTGGTGAAAAGAGAGAGAAATCCCAGTTAAATAGCTACCTTCTATCTCCCTCTCTAGCTTAATTTAGCACATAGAAATCCAAGGCAGAGGTCAAGCTCAGTAGGCATTGTTGCCAGTGCAGTGGGAATGTCTTCTTGGTCCAATGCCTAAGCAGTACTTGAGTCTGGAGATAGACATCCTGGGTTCCAAGTTCTCGTCCATTACCCACCTCCCATGTGACCTGGGGCAAGTGATCTTGGAGCAGGATTACTTAACTTCTCTTTGCTTCTGTTTCCTCTCCTATAAAATGAGGATAATAGTATCAATTTTTTGGTGAGGATATGTAGCGAAGTAACTGACACAGCATAAGTACTAAATACATGTTAGCTGGCATTATAATAATTAATATTGCCTAGGCTTCCCAATAATTTGCAGCACAGTGCATGTGGGGAGGACAGTGGGGACCGCTTTCCTTCCTTGCTCAGCCGCAGGCACAACAGCTTCTGGGCCCGGTAGCTGGGGCTGGTGGGGATGCCATTCTCCAGCGGAAGTCATCCAAGAATCCAGGTATGACCTTCCCTCAAGTGGGTCATGTTTCCTGAATCTTTTGAGGCGGGGGGCATGAGGAGGAGGCCGATTCTATTGCCTAGGCTTCATTTGCCTCCAGCTTTTCCAGCCCCTTTTCCCTGTGGAGGCCCTCCCACGAGGGCTTCTGAGTCTGGCAGCCCCTTCCCACACTGCTCGCTGCCCAACACCCTTTCCCCACTTCTCCTTCCTCCAGGGACCTTTTCTCCCACATCGCCCCCCCGCCCACTGTTGTCATTCATGCCCCCTTCTCCTTGCTCCACCACCTTACCCCCCCTTGACTCCTCCCCTGCATCTGACAAGGCAGCTCCTGCCTAGGTGCCAAGTGGCACCCCTGTACTTACTTATCTGTTATTTTTGACAGCCCTGGACTGTCTTAATTTCATGCCTCTTTTTAATTTATATCGGTCTTGGCTTCTTTATAAAGTTGGCACAAAATCTGCCCTCCTTGAGGGGCGGAACCTGTGGCATGCCCACATTGCGTGACTGCAGTAAGCATTAACCACGGTACAGGGTCTCCACAGTTACTTGGCTTCCTCTGAAGCAGACATCAGGAGTCCTCCTGCAAATATTACTGCCCTGGATGGTGCTGATGGCTTTGCCCTAGGAGATTCAGCCAGACCAGACCTCACACCTTCTGCAGGACCACTGGGAGATGGTTGATAGCTTGAGGGAAGAAAAAGCAGTCCTCGAAGGAGTATCCAAGTGACCACCAGTTCTAAGGCCCTGCACTGGTGCTAGAGATTAGAACAGTAGACAAGTCTGCCAAAAGTACTGCTCTCAAGGAACTGATGTCATTTTCCCATTCTCCTTCCACTTTATAAATGACAAAGACACACAAATTCGTTCATTCATTTAGGACACCTCTTCCAGGTTTTCTGTATTAAAACCTATATGCCAGTGAGGAGGAGGTGACCAATAAAAAAATAATTTCAGGTGGCATAAATGTTATGAAGAAAACAGGTTAGTGGTCAGGGAACAATAGGCAAGGTGGTGGGGGGAGGGCTGCATGGATTCTGTGCATGAATTGGAGTGGATAGAAGGTGACCAGAATGTTAAATAGGTACCACTAGTGCAAATACCTGGGAAACTCTAGGTAGGTAGGACACCAGAGTTCAAAGGTGCTCCTGAGAGAGAGGAGGGAGCAAGGACAACAGTCAGAGCTAGTACCATGGCTCTGAAGGTGACCAGTGACTTAGGCCTGGTTCTGATACTTTAACATACTTTGTATTTTTAAAACCCAAAGACAATTATCATATGGTTTCTCTCATCTATGGAACATAAGAGCTAGGATGTTGTTAGGAGAAGAAGGGATAAAGAAAGGGGGTAATCAGAAAGGGAATGAAGCATGTGAGACTATGGACTATGAGAAACAAACTGAAAAGGGCTTCAGAGGGAGGGTGGGGGGAATGGGATAGACTGGTGATGGGTAGTAAGGGAGAGACACGTATTGCATGGTGCACTGGGTGTTATACGCAACTAATGAATCATTGAACTTTACATCAAAAAAATAAATAAAAATAAAAAATTAAAAAAAAACCCAAATACATTGGTCATTTATGAATAAAAAGGTAATCTCTAGGAAGGGGCAGAAGCTCATGATCACATGGTTAATTCATAGATGTGTAATTTTATTTTATTTTTAAGATTTCATATTTGAGAGAGAGTGAGAGATCAGAGAACATAGGCAGGAGCAGGGGACAGAGGAAGGAGAAGCAGACTCCCCACTGAGCAGGACACCTGTCGCCCAAGCTCAATCTGTCCCATGACCCTGGGATCATGACCTGAGCTGAAAGGCAGACCTCAATCAATGAGCCACCCAGGGCGCCCTCTAGATGCGTAACGGTTAAGAGAACCTTCAGCTGGGGCTCTGGTCATTAGAACCCTCTGGCTAGGAACTCCCCATTGTGGCTTAGAAGCCTCCTCCTTCTCTCTTCAGCTCTGCCCTAGTCCTGCCCCCAATAAATCATGTGTCAGAACAAGAATTCTTTTAGCGTAAGTCAATGTTTGCATTGTCCCAGTGAGCAAGGGAGCCAAATTGTTCTTGTGCAACCTTCCACTTGATTGTTTGAACAGAGTTCCAAGTTATGAGCTTTTCTAATTCCAGCCACTTAGGCATTTTTAGGTCATACTGAACAGGGAGCACTGGTATGGTATGACAGTTGGATTCTGGGCAGCAATGATCAGGAATGTTTGGAATGCTTGTCCTAAGCATAAAGATTATTGACTGTTCTCTTCACTAGGTAGTGACATTTTGTGGCTTCCGATGGTTGTTCTCAATTGAATTTTGTTGGTCATATTGAAATGGTCAAGAGTTCAACTCATCGAAGCCTAGAGTTTAAATTTTATTTTGGATAGGATATTGTCTTTGGCAAAATAAACTACTTCCTCAATTACAGAGGAGGCTTAAAAGGTATGGAAAATTACTACCACTCACTCACTTACTCACTCCTCACCAGTTTCCGTTCTGGGACAAATGAGGGGGTGTGTGTCCTGGTAGAAGGGATGGGGCATCAAGGAAAAGGGAATTAGTAGGATTTTGGGTGAGAGTAGTGGCTATATACCAACTGACATGGGAGTGTCTCAATCTTTTAATGATACACTTGCAGAGGCTGTTCCTATTTCTGTCTACACAGGACTAGTAGTAGAAATCAGACGTCCCTTGAGGTGGTGCTAGGACAGAACTTTCCAAGCCATGTGCAGATACGGGTTGGAAAGGTCCTGGCTATGCTGGACCTTGACCCCCCTCATCTCAGTTCGGCTGCACGGGGCCCGGGGCACAAAGAGCTTCCTGGTGGGTCCTCCTGTAATGAGCATTCTAGTCCATTTACCCTTGTGTTTCAGATGAACATTCTAATTTCGTGTCTGTGCCATTACAGAAAAATTTTGGAGTGAATACGCCAAATATAAAATCCTTATCCATGTTTTTATGAGCGACAGCGAACTTGCAAACATTAGCTAAATCTTCCTTTTTAGAATATAAGCTAAGCGTGTTTTTAGGGCACATCCTTCAGCCTGAATGTTTCATTTTTTCTTGAGATGAACTAAAGACTCAACTTTACCAAACTGAACAAACTTCAGTGAAATGCAATGGGCTTTCCTTCCTGATGTCTTCTCTTGGTATTGAACTTGTTTTTCTAGCTGCTCCTCTAGCCTTTCTTCTCTTCCACCTCCTGCCTCAACATTCCCTTATATTTTACTGGCCAGGACTCAGCTCTTGCAGTTTTTTTTTGGCTGGTCCATTTTTCTCCCCCAACTCAACTGAAAATATCTGTAAGAAGCTCTGTCAAACAAGTTCCCCCTCTACTCTCTTTTCCGGTGACCCGTCTAGAGAGTGTGTCAAGCTGGTATTTTTGTCCTTACTTCCCTTCAAGTTCTGCAAGGGCATTTTCTCCAGTTACCTGCTAGCCATCCCCACTTAGATTTCTTTCAGTACCATAAGCTCCACGGTGTTTGGGAGCAATGCTTCACGTTTGCTCCATCTTCTGCTTTTTGCCCCTTGGTTAATCACCACCTACGGCCGAACTTTGGAGTTGTCTGGAAGCTTCCTAATGTTTAATTATGTGCCATGTTCCCATGGCTCCAGCCTCTACAGCGTGTCTTATTTATTTTCCATTCCTTTCCATTTCATTACTTATCCCACCAGCCGAATTTGGGTTCTCATTATCTCTCACCCAGGTTGTTGAATTAGTCACCTGCTGGTCTCTCCTCCTCTATGCCAGTCATCTTCCAATCTTCTCTTTATGTGGTTCCAAGACGGTCCTCCAGGAGCCCAGTTCAATTACACTGCTCTCCAGCTCAAAAGATTCCTGTGGACCCATGTAGTCTACTAAACCAAACATAGATTTTCCAGCCTGGCATTTTAGATTTTTTTTTTTCAATGTGAACTCTGTGTAACTTTCCAGGCTTATGTACCATAGCTCTAACTAACTAATTCATTAAAATATACGGAGCACCCACTCAATGCCAAACGATGGGCTGGGTTGGTAATAAAATGATGAGTGACAATTCTTATGGCATTTTCAGTGTAGTGGGTACTTGGGCAGGGATAAGTTGTCAGTGAGTATACAGGGCACTGGAACTTATCAAGGGGAGACTTAACCTGGTTAATTAAGTACAGAGATGTCCAAAGAGAAAACCATGTTTGTACAAATAATAGAAAATTATGTTTGAATGCTGCTGAAAAGCCAAGGCAAATAAGACTCCTGAAGAAATGAAGTTGAAGTGAAAGTGAGAAGAAGGAGCCGGACACACTATTTCCACAGTCTCACAGGCTTCTACTCTGTTCTTTGAACAGTAGCTTGATTCCTACCTCAGGGCCTTTGCACTTGCTTTTGCTGATCCTGCTCATCAGGATCTCCTTGAAACTCCTTCACTTTCTTCTCACATTCACCTTCCTCCTGACATCCTGTTTATCACTCTCTCCTTACAACACAGTTTATATTCATTGTTCATAATCATCTTGCTTTTCTTCCATTTACTTGTTTATTGACTGTTTCCTCCAGTAGAATGTAAACTCAAGAGACCAGGCTCCATCCATTCTTGTTTTTGCATCACCTGCCCAACACACCTGACGAATGGTAGGTGCTTAATAACTTGCCAAATGAAAGAACATGATGAAGATAAATGTATGGAGTAAGTGAAAAACAATGAAAGATAAATGCCCAATGTTTATTCTGTTTTGACTTAATTTTGCAGAAAGTTAACAATGTTATTTTCTTTTATAGAAAAATTCCTTAAAATTCCTTGTAAGGAAGGCTGCTTCATAATTTTCACCAATTCTTTACTGAAGAAGAGAAATATACTTTGGTGGGTTGACTAATCTGAGGCTTATTTTTAAAAGTAAGCCTCTGGAGTTACTTTGAAGCACATACAAATATCGAATGGAGTAATGGACGAATAGGTAGATGGAGAGGGTGTGAAATGAATGAGTTTTCTAAAATGTTAAGTTTGAATTTAGGTGATGGCTACTCAGATGTTCACTAGCAAAATTCTCTCATTATGGCTGTTTGCAAATTTCCACAAATGATGCTGGGAAAGAAAAAGGTCCCTGAGTATATTCCTGCCACCAAGGGGTTTAATTTCAGTGTCCATACCTTCTGCAACTTTCAGGTTGATGATTAGCATGGGAATAGTCAAAGGGAGTCCTTTATAATATACTGATTAAGTAACAAATGGTACACTTACATTGGGTATGATTTCCAACAATGGGGTGTGCCTTCACATGGTGCTAAGGTTTCGATAAAGAACTTCTGGCTCTCTTCTATCCCACCAGCCTGAGATCTATGCTGGTCCCAGAGGTTAATAGAGCTAGATGTGGAAGGTGACTCATGGGTGGTACTTGTTGCCACAGGAGAAATCATTTTCTCACTTGTGATTCATAAGCTTCTCATTGGGGGAAAGGTGCCCTGTCATTATTAAAATAATTAAGTGTCTTTCCATCCTGTGGGTCTCTGTGACTCTATGGTCTCTTGCTTTTGGTGGGTCTTGGATGGGAGGAATCTCATTATAACAACTGCATAGGGGTCATACTGGGCGTGGAGCCTGCTTGGGCTTCTCTCTCTCCCTCTCCCTCTTCCTCCCCCCAGCTCATGCTCTCTCTCTCTAAATAAGTAAATAAAATCTTAAAAAGAACCCTAAAACACAGAGCAAAGATCAAAAAGAAGTTAAGCATGCATGCCTTCTTTGGTTTATTTATTTGAAAGTAGTTAGTGTGTGTGTACTCTGAGCAAGGCAGGATGTAGATGCTGACGAATCATTGCCTGGTGCCTATGCATTTAGGATTACTATTTCTTCTTGGAAGTTTAATCCTTTTATCATTATGCAGTGCCCCTCTCTGGGCCTGGTAGGTGTTTTTTTTCCCCCCTGTGGAAAAATATCGGATACTAATATAGCTACTCTTTCATTCTTTTGATTAGTGTTTGCATGGTATATCTTTATCCTCCTCTTACTTTAAACCTATAAATATCACTACATTTGAAGTGAGTTTCTTGTACACAGCACATAATTGCAGAATGATCTTCTATGCACTCTGCCAAACTCTTTCTTTTAATTGATTTTAAACGAAGGAATCTTAGAACACTGGGAAAAGAAGGATGGCATGGGAAGAGCAAACATACGAATAGTACGAAAGATTTGCCTTCTCTTAAGTTTTCAGAGTTACATTTGGCAGTTGAAGCAAAAATTTTGACCCTGTGTACTGTGGTTCTCAATGTGTGGAGGCGATATTTCCGGCAAGTATATTATAAGTGGGGAGAGGAAAGGAATGCAAAGGGAAGTAAGGTTTCCACATTTACATTCCACAGATGCATAAAATGTATCTGACGAAGGACTGGAGTCCTTTATATACCTAGAGTATACACTTGCAACCTCAGTATTAAAGAAAACAATCAAATTAGGAAATGGGTAAAAGATATGAACAGACAATTCACCAAAGAGGGCCTATATCACATAGGCGGTAAATAAGCATAGGACAAGATGTCCTACGTCACTGGGCATTAGGTACATGCAAAGTAGGAAGACAATGAAGTATCACTGCATGTCCATCAGAATGGCTAAAATAAAAAGCAGTGACAATACCAAATACTGGGGAGCATGCAGAGTAGCTGGATTTCTCATGCACTGCTCAGGGGAGAGTAACATGGTACAGTCACTGTGGAAAATAGTTTGGCTGTTTCTTAAAGAACTAAACACACACTTGGCACACCACCTAGTACTTATCCAGTACTTACGTTCCTGGGCAGTTATGTTTGCCCAAAATTTTCACCCACATAAAAGCCCATACATAATTTTTGGTAACTGTTTCATTTGTAATAGTTGAAAACTGCAACGTGTCTCAGAACTATGTACATATAGGTCTACATATGTACTTCACAAAACCATACCCAGCCTCACTAGAACACTGAATTCTAAGGTTTTCATCCAGAGGCATTCTATTCTGTTTAATTTTATTTAGATAGATGGATGGTGGGCAGGTGGATGGATGGATGGGTGGGTGGGTGGATGCATGGATAGAAGGATGGATGGATGGATGGATGGATGGATGGATGGATGGATGGAAAGATGGATGGATGGGTGGGTGGATGGTGGGTGGATGGGTAGATGGATAGAAAGATGGATGGGTGCGGCTGTAAGGGGTTGCACGAGGGAGGTTTGTATGGATTCAGCCATCTGTGGTAGCATAGGTCTGCATCTTGATTGTGCTGATGGTTGCACAAATCTATACATGGGACAAAATGACACAGAGCTGCATACATGCATTGTCACACACACCTCGTTTGGTATCAGAGTATAACTATGTGAGATGTAACCACAGATGGAAAATGGGTGAAGGACACATGGTTCCTCTGTGTACTGTCTTTGTACCTCTTTGACCTATCTTCCTGTGACTGTTAAGGACTTGAAAATAAAAAGTTAAAAAAAAAACCCAAAAACTAAGAAGAGGAAAAAGCAAAGCCTGCTTTGCAGTTATGTGGGGATCAAGTGAGCCAATCTATGTCAACTTCCCAGCAAAGGGTCAGGTGTGCAATGGAGTGCTCATCAAATGGCCGTAGTAAAATATGCAAAGAATACATTAAAGACATACAATATTGATCAATTGATCTATCAATTGATTCATTCAATTATTTGTTCATTCATGTCTTCTCCCAGGCAACACTCAGCCCAACTGAGTTCCCTCACTCCATTTCCATGACCTCACCAGTGATGAAGTGATTCCTCCCGGTCTTGGGGTGAAATGGAAGAACTCGGCTCAGACCCTTTCCCTCTACCACTTCCTGCATAAGCTGTGATGGAAACAGCTTATGTTGAAAACTGGGAATTATTTTCTTTACTTACCCTGGAGTTGCCTCCAGAGTCCTTTCTGTATTCTGCAACGTGTGCAAACTGATTTCACACTGAGCTTTCTTCGTGTGCTTCCTTCAGTCAGGAATTTTATAGCTGGGGCCTAGGGATCAACACTGGCTCTCTTGGGAATCTGAGGTTCTGGGACTGAGATGCAATTGGAAAAAACCAATATTCAGTAGTTATTTTCTGCTGAAGAAAAGTTTGGATTTCCAGAGGGGACAAATCTGTTTTTGCATTACAGTCATTAGAGACTTTCTTGCTTTTGTTTTTGAGAGTTGTCCTGCTTCTGACAAATTGCTTTTTGTCCTGCTTCCCTCTCTCCCTCCCTGCTTCCTTGCCTCCTCTTCTTCCCTCCTTCTCTTCCTTCTTTTCCTGCTTCTTCCCTTCCTGCCTCCCATCCTCGGATCCTGCCTCTCATCCCTCCAGCCCCTCTGCCTTCCCTTTTTGGGGGTTTGTTTAACAACGCATCCCTGTGGTGAAAATTTCAGAAGTACAAAAGCACGTGCTTAGAGTAAACACCCCAGACTCCGTGTGCCCCTCCATTCCAACCGCCGGTTTCCCTTCCTGGAGGTCAACACTGTTAGAATCTTCGGTTATTTTTCCAGATATAAGCCTTGCATTGTATTTGGTAAACATTAATGTTTATATGCTTTCTTTCTTCCCCAAAGAAATGCCAGCATATTCTGCATGTGGTTCTTTAGCTTGTCTTTCACTTAATATTTCTGGGTGATCTATATCGACAGAGAAATTTCACCTGTTTTAACCGCTGAATTATATTTGTCGAGCAGCTGCGTTCCTTAATCTGTATATCAGACTCCTCCCCGCCACCAACTGGTAAACAATATGGTTTCCAGTCTTTACTAATAAAGACAGTGTGATAATAAATATATTAACGTGCATAAGTTTGAATATATCTTTAGGATTAGAAGATATCTAGTAGAGGAATCTCTGAACAAAGGGCATGATCTGGTCAAGTTGGGCAGGTAGTCCCACCTGCCTCCAGAGGGAGGCTTTATTTACTTAAATCAGTTGTAGCAAATCTCGAGTGAGTACGTCCCCAAATCCTCTCTACTACTGTGCTGAGAAACTTTTATTATACTTTATCATTATGGTAAATGAAAAACAGCATAATTTAGTTTTGTTTACCTTTTTTCCCCATTCACATTTTTACCAAAAAATTAGTATTTATTTCTTTGTGAATGATGTGTTCATATATGTTGCCCTCTTAACGTTTTTTGCTTGCTTTTGTATTGCTATTCTTAAAAAAGATTTTATTTATTTGAGAGAGAGAGAGAGAGAGAGAGAGGGAATGAGCAGGGGGAGGAACAGAGGGAGAGGAATAAGCAGACACCCTGTTGATGCTTGGGGCTTGATCCCAAGACCCTGAGATCATGACCTGAATCGAAGTCAGATGCTTAACTGAATGAGCCACCCAGGCACCCCTTATATTGCTATTTTGAGTCAACTACCTTCTTTGTAACAGCTACAAACATTTCTTTCTCAATATTAATTATTTTACTTTGCGGTATATTTTGCTGTGCAGAAATCTTTGATTTTTTATGCAGAAAATTTACTAGGTGTTTTGTTTTGTATTTATACAGGGTTTCCTCACTCTAAAGGCTTAAAAAATTTAGTGTTTTCTTTAGAGTTTAATTTTTACATTTAAATCATTGAGCCATTTAAAATTTATCTTTTTGTGGAGACGTTTCCAGCTTTACTCCGTACCAAAATCTAGTCATTATTTCCATACTATTTGTTACATAATCCATATATGCCCTATGACTGCAGTATCACAATCATCACATAATCAATTATCTTATAGGTTTGGACCTATTCCTGGACTTTCATGTCTGTTGTATTGCTCTTCCTATCTCTTCATGTTTAGGAGAAGCCAAAACATTTTTTTATCCCAGTGATTTCCTTCTCCTGTCTTTGATAGAGATACTTATGTAATATTGATTATGCATTTCTGCTTAACAAACTTTTCTCTTTTTAATATTGGGTATTTGAAAAGAGGGGTTCTCAAAATATAGAAAAACAATATCAAAGACATTCTTTTCAGATTCTTTCTCTGTAAGAAACACGTGAGTTAGAAGGTTATCTATTGTTCATTTGACATGTTTTTCCATTCTCTTTCAGATGCTGTTGATATAACTAAGGAATGACTTTGTGTCTCACAAACATTTGTCACACCTGTTGCTGAAAAATAAGAGAGAACGGTTGGTTGGCTTATTGAACCATGTTGAGTTAGAAATCAAAGTTCAAACTAGAAGAACCTCTTTCCAATCCCCTTTAGGGCTTCCTTGACATCTTGGTTTCTCAGGCTGTAGATGAGGGGGTTTAACATGGGGATCACAATGCCATAAAACACAGAAGCTACTTTTTCTTGCTCTTGAGACTCCTTGGTCCCATGGTGCAGGTACATGTAGGAGACAGTCCCGTAGAACACTGTGACGGCTGTCAGGTGGGAGGCGCACGTGGAGAGGGCTTTTTTCCTCCCTGCAGTGGATGATATCTTCACGATGGCGGCCATGATATACATGTAGGAAAAGATGACAACCAACACAGTGAACATCATGTTAAACCCCACAAAGACAACAAGGAGCATGATATTGATGTCAGTGTTGGAGCATGAAAGGGCGAGAATTGGGGGGACATCACAGAAAAAGTGATTGATGATATGGATTTGCAGAAGGACAGTGAAAATGTAAAGCCTGTGTGCACAGAAGCGTTTATTGAACCCATGACGTATGAACCAGTGACCAATTGGATGCAGACTCTTTGGGACATGATCATGGGATACTGAAGTGGCTTACAGATGGCTACATAACGATCCAGTGCCATTGCAGCCAGGAGGTACCAATCACTGGTTGCAAATGTTGCATAAACCAATAATTGCATTACACAGCCCTCAAATGATATAGACTTATTTTCTAATATGAAGTTTTGCAGCATCTTGGGAGTGATAGCGGAGGTATAACAAATATCAACAAAGGCCAAATGTTGTAGGAAAAAGTACATAGGTGTTCGAAGTCTGGAATCTGTCTTGATGAGTAGGATCATTCCAATGTTACCCACCATGGAGGTCACATAGATGACCAGAAATACAATGAAGAGGATGTATCGAAACCTGTGTTGGGCCCCAAATCCCAGAAGAAAAAATTCAGTCAGTTCAGTGCTATTTTCTTTTGTCATGGCTACCAAAGTCTGAAAAGGACCAAGAAGAGGACCAAGAAAAGAAGGAAAATCTTTGTGACTTCTCGAAAGAACAAGACTTTTATATTTATTTTTTTTTGAATTCGATTCTTAAGGCAAATGCTCACAACAGGATATATTTCTTCTACTTCCTTGATAAGTAATCACCACATAAAAAATGATATGTGAGCCATGGATTCATTTTCAAAATGAAGGGGATCTCATAGAAGAAGATCGACTTCTAATATGTGTGATTCTAAGAAATGTTGATTAACACGTTTCCACTATATTAAATAAGTATCCAGGTTTGCGGAAAGCAATATTCAAATATGATTTTGCACCTTTTCAGCACATGTAGGTTTTCTCAGCCATTTATCCATCTAATCCCGGTCAAACCCCTGAAATTAGTAGCATTAATTAGAGAAATTTTCTGAGATCCGTTCATGGTCTACACACATTTGAAGACTTATGAGTGTCTTTCTACAACTATCCTTAACATGCAACTCCCATCTGTACATGTCAGATAGTCCTCTCATTTTATATATACATATATGCATGTATAGAAAGAAGGGCGACAATGTCACTTACGTTGTTTTAATGCCAAGAATGTTTCTCTTGGATCTAATCATCATGAAGCAACTTGAAAAAAAATCCAAATGATGGGAAATTCTACACATCAACTGGCTTAGACACTTCAAAAATATCAATTTCATAAAAGACAAACAAACATAAAACAAAACAGGGGACTGTTCTAGATTTAATAAGAGTAGAAAGACATTGCAACTAAATTAAATACACAATCCTTCATTGGCTCCTGAATCTGCAAATACAACATCTACTAAAGATACTGTGGGGAAAAGTGAGAGAATTAGAATAGTGAGGATATAGAATGTAATTCCATCAATATCAAATTTCTTTGGTGGGAATGGGTGGTTATAACAGAGATTTTCTTTGTTCGCAGAAGGTATGTGCTCTATATTTCTCATGTATCCATTTGTCTGTGTAGAGATAGAGCAAAAGGGAAAGAAAAAGAATTGGTTAACGTAGGTGCAGTGTATCCCAGTGCTCACTGCGCCATCATTTTAACTTTTATGAAGGTTTTACATCTAAATGTAAGAAGTTAATGAAGAGCACAGATGAAATAAAACACTGTCCTGCAAAAACAAATGGAGAGAGTTTACCATCAATCGTTGTTCACTAAATATGCTTCTAAAGACTGTTGTTCAGAAGAGAGTAATATGATCCTTTAAAAAGTCCCAGAAACAAGAAGAAATGGGGAGCTTAGAAATTGGTAAACGGGTGAGAAAATTAGAATAGAGGTGGTATAAAATATTAATAATAGTTTCCACTGGGAAGTGGTCAAGAAACTGAAAATATCAGCTAACACTGATATATTAGATGGTTCATTAGATTTAAGGTGCTCTAAAATTCTCATACTTGCGACTTTTACTTAGACGTATATATTTTCAAAAATTACAAAAGATAAAAGTGAAATTTTCTTTTAACGCTTAGGGGAAGAGAAGGAATTTAAAAATCAATCTAGATAAACAGAATGAAGGAGTAGGAAAAAAAATAGAAAAAAAAATCAAGACAAACAGAAATCACCTGACAAGGCACAAATAAGTCTAAATGTATTAGTGAAGATAATAAATATAAATGGAATAAACTCACCATTAAAACACAAAAATTATCAAACTGGATTTTAAAAATGTGGATCAGGCTATGTGATAGATAAAGTATTAAAAAGAACCCAAACAAGTAATGATTAAATAAATAATGGCATAAAAATAATAGCAAATTATCCATCAGTGAAAATGAGTTCACTAGGCCTATATTTCTCTACTCATTTTTAAACATCATAATGTTGAGGAAAAGAGCTTCTTGACTAATTATAATAAGATATAATACTGGGGCTTCCATGGTATTGGTGATATTTTATATTTGTAGATATGTGGTGGTAACGTGTTCGGTGTATATTCTGTATGCCTTCATGTAATTATTAAATATTTTTTGTTTGTATTTTATACTCCCTAAATTGCCTTTAAAGCACGGGTTACATGAGAGACTATGGACTATGAGAAACAAACTGAGGGCTTCAGAGGGGAGGGGGGTGGGGGAATGGGACAGACCGGTGATGGGTAGTAAGGAGCGCATGTATTGCATGGTGCACTGGGTGTTATACGCAACTAATGAATCATGGAACTTTACATCGGAAACCAGGGATGTACTGTATGGTGACTAACATAATATAATAAAAAAAAATTAAGTACAGGTTACAGACATACTAACACTCAGCAAGTCAAAGTACTGCCAGTTGTTGTCGTGGTTTTATCAAAGCCACACCGCCTTTACAAGACATTAGAGAAACAAGGGTATTACCATTTTAAGGGTTAAAATAGGTCAATTCAGTCCAAAGGAAAAATTGAGCATCTCAGTTGTTGAAAACAATGGTCAGAGATTTGGGGTCTAAAGTGGTGAGCAAGTTACATCCAGTCCTCAAATTTAATTTTTACGTTGGTTCTAGAAATATGTTTGGGATTGTATAGGATGGAGAGCCGTATGGCCAGGGAAGGCAGCTCCAGGCAGAGGAAGTACTTGAACAAATGCATGGTGATGTTGTCCCACAAGCTAAGGGAAAGAGGCAATAGGAAGTCACATGATATACTAAGGGGTTATACTAAGTCACATTATAGATTAAGGAGTGTTACTCTAATTAGGAGTAACTTCTATGTTAAGTTACCATGGACTTTTCCTGTACCTCTTTCAGAGCTATTCTCTTCCCTCGCAGTATTATTCACATATAATTGAATGTAATATTGTGTATACAATAAGATGTGATTGTGAGAATTTGATACACATGTATATTGCAAAATGTTTACCACAACAAAGGTAGTTAACATATCCTTCACCTTACATAATTATCATGTTGTTGTTATGGTGAGAATACTTAAAATCTACTCTTACAGCAACTCTCACAATACAGTAGTGTTAACTATGGTCACCATACTGTGCATCAGATTCCTGGAAATTGTTCCTTTTATAACTGAAAATGTGTTCCCTTTGACTAACATGTCCCCATTTCCTCCACCCTCTGGCCCCCAGCAACTACTGTTCTACTCAGAGATATTCTTAAAATAGTAAACTTTGCGTGTAGATCCGACTTCTTCCGTTCCCAAAGTGTCAGCTGGTAACCAAGATAACTATTTTAGTTGCAAAACTTTTACCGTGCATTGACAGTATTTAAATGTGTTTTAGGAGCTGAATGTTGAAAATGCTTCAAACTCACCCCATCAGTAGATCCTGCCACTCTGTTTCAATTTTTGATTTTCTGGAGTCTGCAAAGAGCCAGAGATAAAATTCCTGGTATATTTCTCTGGCCCCTAGGCTTGGATTTTCCTTCTAGATACTGCACCAAGTGTCTGCTTAGAAAAACACTTGCTGCAAGGTGATATTTTTGCTTTTGCTACAAGTCGGGGGGGGGGATAGTTTGAGAGCTGTGAGATTAAGATCTATTCCCATAAGAATCTCAAACACTGGGGGCTGAGTTAAGTGCATAGTATTGAAGTTCTCAGTTGAGACCATTAATTTCTTTTTCTTTCTTTCTTTTTTTTTTTTCCAAGTTTCTATCCTTCAGGGAATTTGCATCTTGTTTACTTCTATGAGTTTGGGGGCCATCTGTTCCAACATGGGGCTGATCTTGGATTCTGGAAATCTGCTTTTGCATCCTTGATCTTTCTTGTACTCAACCTCAGTTTTGATGTCTGTAAAATAGGCAGCTGTGGCTGCCTCAGTGGTGTTGGAAAAGCAAGTAAGGGAATGCACATGCATGTATCTTTTGAACAGCAAAGGGCTTTGCCATGGGAGGGGTTATCAGGCTTATCATTGCCAGAAGTCTCCTCCCAATCAAAGTGCCCCTTCTTCTCATTGCTGTGCCTGTTATCATTGTCATTTTCCTCAATGACTCTCTGGGGTCTTACACAGACAGGCAAGATCCTCAACAGAAGCTCTGTCCACAACATCAGTGAGGACGTTCACATGCTCTTCTAACTCGATTATCTCCATGTCTCATTTTAATAACCCTGTGGTATCATTAAAAGAAAGTTCATAGGTGTTACCCTATAGTTCTAGACTATCAATTCAGAGAGCTCTTTAGGATCCTTCTTGAGTACAAGTGCCCAATGAGTGATTCTGCAGAGTTGAAATCCTTCTCCCCCAGACATAGGTGTTCTGGCAAGGAGTGTGGCTCCTACTTTATCGCCTCCTTATCTCATATTTGGTGCTCTTCCAGCGGTTATTGTGTGGTATTAAGAGACTGTCTCTCTTGGTCTTCTTCCTAGGAAGATGGGCGAGGTGACAGGCTGGATGGCATAGGGGTTTAAAGCATGAACTCTCAGAGTTAGTTGGCCTGGGTCCAAATCCTGGCTTTCTCTTTTACCAACTACATGACCATGAGCAAGTTAATAAACCTCTTGGAGATTTTGGACTTCAGGTTTCATGGGTTTAAGGATGGTATCATGCATTCAGTAGTTTAATCCATGTTTATTGAAGTGCTCGATAAATTTGAATCTGTTGCCCGATTACCTACTAAGTAGTGACGTTTTTCTAGTTGTACTTTGATTGACCAAATGCTGACTGTACCAGAAGGATAATCCATGGAATAAATACATGAATGGGTGTGAATGAAAGAGGCATAATCTCTGATGGGGTAATCTACCCCTTCTACTTTATGGTGGCAACTGCTGAGAGCACCAAACCAACACTGGTAATAGTAATAATGTGTATTTAGTGATCAGCATTTAGAGACATTGGGCTCAAAGATTTTACATGCATTGTCTTGTTGAATCTGTGTATGACCCTATGGCGTAAGCACTGTTATTATCTGCATGTTACAGATAAAGGAACTGCAGCTCAGAGATGTGAAGTGAGTCAGCCATGAACACAGGGGTAGTACGATATGAATGTGGAATTCAAATAAGTCAGTTTGAATCCAGAATTTAAGATCTCAGTCAAAAGATAGTGCACAATCTTTACGGTGGGAAGTGGAATGAGCTTGGTCTGTTGGTGTGTTCCAAGGACAAGAAAGTGGGCTGGAGGAACTGAAGGGGGACATGTTACACGTGGGGACAGAGACCTGGACAAATGCCTTATCACACAGAGCCTTCAGGAGTTTGAATGTTATTCTAGTGTGATAAGGAGTCATCGTAGTAGAGTCTTATTGTGGGAGAAGTGACATTAGGCGTATCCTTGCATTGGGCAGATTATTAGACTTAGATGATAAGAGCAAGAACAGAAGTTGGAAGACCTTTAATGAGGCCCATGCTGTCTTTCTTTTGAAAGATAACAGGGGCTTGAATTAGAGTAGTATAAGGGATATGAAGACAATGATACTTAGTTGCACTGTTTTGAGAAGGTAGAGATTACGGGAAAATTGATTTGGGTTTGAATGTAGGAAGTGAAAAAGAGAGAGAAATCCCAGTTAAATAGCTACCTTCCTATCTCCCTCTCTAGCTTAATTTAGCACATGAGAAATCCAAGGCAGAGAGGTCAAAGCTCAGTAGGCATTGTTGCCAGTGCAGTGGGAATGTCTTCTTGGTCCAATGCCTAAGCAGTACTTGAGTCTGGAGATAGACATCCTGGGTTCAAGTTCTGCGTCCATTACCTACCTCCCATGTGACCTGGGGCAAGTGATCTTGGGCAAGTTACTTAACTTCTCTTTGCTTCTGTTTCCTCTCCTATAAAATGAGGATAATAGTATCAATTTTTTGGTGAGGATATGTGTAAGTAACTGACACAGCATAAGTACTAAATACATGTTAGCTGGCATTATAATAATTAATATTGCCTGAGCTTCCCAATAATTTGCAGCACAGTGCATGTGGGGGAGGACAGTGGGGACCGCTTTCCTTCCTGCTCAGCCACGGGCACAACAGCTTCTGGGCCCGGTAGCTGGGGCTGGTGGGGATGCCATTCTCCAGCAGGAAGTCATCCAAGTCCAGGTATGACCTTCCCTCAAATGGGAAGGTCATGTTCCTAGATGCGGGGGCGGGGGGGGGCATGGGGAGGGAGGCCGATTCTATTGCCTAGGCTTCATTTGCCTCCAGCTTTTCCAGCCCCTTTTCCCTGTGGAGGCCCTCCCACGAGGGCTTCTGGAGTCTGGCAGCCCCTTCCCACACTGCTCGCTGCCCAACACCCCTTTCCCCACCACTTCCTCCCTTCCTCCAGGGACCTTTTCTCCCACATCGCCCCCCCCCCCCCCCCC
>NW_024424786.1:33925392-33931324 GCF_017311325.1 Ursus maritimus | reverse complement strand
CCCCCCCCCCCCCCCCCGCCCCGCTGTTGTCATTCATGCCCCCTTCTCCTTGCTCCACCCACCTTACCCCCCTTGACTCCTCCCCCTGCATCCTGACAAAGGCAGCTCCTGCCTAGGTGCCAAGTGGCACCCCTGTACCCCACTTGCTCCTGTTATTTTTGACAGCCCTGGACTGTCTTAATTTCATGCCTCTTTTTAATTTATATCAGTCTTGGCTTCTTTATAAAGTTGGCACAAAATCTGCCCTCCTTGAGGGCGGAACAATGGCATGCCCACATTGCACGTGACTGCAGTAAGCATTAACCACGGTACAGGGTCTCCACAGTTACTTGGCTTCTCTGAAGCAGACATCAGAGGTCCTCCTGCAAATATTACTGCCCTGGATGGTGCTGATGGCTTTGCCCTAGGAGATTCCAGCCAGACCCAGACCTCACACCTTCTGCAGGACCACTGGGAGATGTGGTTGATAGCTTGAGGAAGAAAAAAGCAGTCCCTCCAGAAGGAGTATCCATTGACCACCAGTTCTGGGCCCTGCACTGGTGCTAGAGATAGAACAGTAGACAAGTCTGCCAAAAATTACTGCTCTCAAGGAACTGATGTCATTTTCCCATTCTCCTTCCACTTTATAAATGACAAAGACACACAAATTCGTTCATTCATTTAGGACACCTCTTCCAGGTTTCTGTATTAAAACCTATATGCCAGTGAGAGGAGGTGACCAATAAAAAAAAATAATTTCAGGTGGCATAAATGTTATAAAGGAAAGAAAACAGGTTAGTGGTCAGGGAACAATAGGCAAAGGTGGTGGGGGAGGGCACATGGATTCTGTGCATGAATTGGAGTGGATAGAAGGTGACCAGAATGTTAAATAGGTACCACTAGTGCAAATACCTGGGAAACTCTAGGTAGGTAGGACACCAAGTTCAAAGGTGCTCCTGAGAGAGAAGGAGGGGAAGCAAGGACAACAGTCAGGAAGCTAGTACCATGGCTCCTGAAAGGTGACCAGTGACAGGCCTGGTTCTGATACTTTAACATACTTTGTATTTTTAAAACCCAAAGACAATTATCATATGGTTTCTCTCATCTATGGAACATAAGAGCTAGGATGTTCGGTAGGAGAAGAAAGGGATAAAGAAAGGGGGGTAATCAGAAAGGGGAATGAAGCATGTGAGACTATGGACTATGAGAAACAAACTGAGGGCTTCAGAGGGGAGGGGGGTGGGGGAATGGGATAGACTGGTGATGGGTAGTAAGGAGGGCACGTATTGCATGGTGCACTGGGTGTTATACGCAACTAATGAATCATTGAACTTTACATCAAAAAAATAAATAAAAATAAAAAATTAAAAAAAACCCAAATACATTGGTCATTTATGAATAAAGGTAATCTCTAGGAAGGGGCAAGCTCATGATCACATGGTTAATTCATAGATGTGTAATTTTATTTTATTTTTTTAAAGATTTCACTTATTTGAGAGAGAGTGAGAGATCAAGAGAACATGAGCACGGGAGCAGGGGACAGAGGGAGAAGGAGAAGCAGACTCCCCACTGAGCAGGACACCTGACTCATGGCTCAATCCTGTCCCATGACCCTGGGATCATGACCTGAGCTGAAGGCAGACACTCAATCAATGAGCCACCCAGGCGCCCTCTAGATGCGTAACGGTTAAGAGAACCTTCAGCTGGGGCTCTGGTCATTGAACCACTCTGGCTAGGAACTCCCCATTGTGGCTTAGAGAAGCCTCACTCCTTCTCTCTTCAGCTCTGCCTAGTCCTGCCCCCAATAAATCATGTGTCAGAACAAGAATTCTTTTAGCGTAAGTCAATGTTTGCATTTGTCCCAGTGAGCAAGGGAGCCAAATTGTTCTTGTGCAACCTTTTCCAGTTGTTTGAACAGAGTTCCAAGTTATAGGCTTTAATAATTCCAGCCACTTAGGCATTTTTTAGGTCATACTGAACAGGGAGCACTGGTATGGTATGACAGTTGGATTCTGGGCAGCAATGATCAGGAATGTTTGGAATGCTTGTCCTAAGCATAAAGATTATTGACTGTTCTCTTCACTAGGTAGTGACATTTTGTGGCTTCGATGGTTGTTCTCAATGGGTAGATTTTGTTGGTCATATTGAAATGGTCAAGTTCAACTCATCCGAAGCCTAGAGTTTAAATTTTATTTTGGATAGGATATTGTCTTTGGCAAATAAACTACTTCCTCAGTACACTGGAGAGGGCTTAAAAGGTATGGAAAATTACTACCCACTCACTCACTTACTCACTCACTCACCAGTTTCCGTTCTGGGACAAATGAGGGGGTGTGTCCTGGTAGAAGGGATGGGGCATCAAGGAAAGGGAATTGGTAGGATTTTGGGTAGAGAGTAGTGGCTATATACCAACTGACATGGGAGTGTCTCAATCTTTTAATGATACACTTGCAGAGGCTGTTTCCTATTTCTGTCTGCAGGACTAGTAGTGAAATCCAGACACGTCCCTTGAGGTGGTGTAGGACAGAACTTTCCAAGCCATGTGCAGATACGGGTTGGAAAGGTCCTGGTATGCTGGGACCTTGACCCCCCTCATCTCTCAGTTCGGCTGCACGGGGCCCGGGGCACAGAGCTTCCTGGTGGGTCCTCCTGCGCAATGAGCATTCTAGTCCATTTACCCTTGTGTTTCAGATGAACATTCTAATTTCGTGTCTGTGCCATTACAGAAAAATTTTTGGGTGGTACGCAAATATAAAATCCTTATCCATGTTTTTTATGAACGACAGCGAACTTGCAAACATTAGCTAAATCTTCCTTTTAGAATATAGCGCAACGTGTTTAGGGCACATCCTTCAGCCTGAATGTTTCATTTTTTCTTGAGATGAACTGAACTCAACTTTGCAAACTGAACAAACTTCAATGAAATGCAATGGGCTTTCCTTCCTGATGTCTTCTCTTGGTATTGGACTTGTTTCCCAGCTGCTCCTCTAGCCTTTCTTCTCTTCCACCTCCTGCCTCCAACATTCCCTTATATTTCTGGCCAGGACTCAGCTCTTGCCGTTTTTTTTTTTTTTGGCTGGTCCATTTTTCTCCCCCCAACTCAACTGAAAATATCTGTAAGAAGCTCTGTCAAAGCAAGTTTCCCCCTCTACTCTCTTTTTCAGTGACCCGTCTAGAGAGTGTGTCCAAGCTGGTATTTTTTGTCCTTACTTCCCTTCCAAGTTCTGCAAGGGCATTTTCTCCAGTTACCTGCTAGCCATCCCCACTTAGATTTTCTTTCAGTACCATAAGCTCACGATGTTTAGGAGCAATGCTTCACGTTTGCTCCATCTTCTACTTTTTACCCCTTGGTTAATGTCACCACCTACGACGCGAACTTTGGGTTGTCTAGGCTTCCCTAATGTTTAATTATGTGCCATGTTCCATGGCTCCAGCCTCTACAGCGTGTCTTATTTATTTTCCATTCCTTTCCATTTCATTACTTATCCCACCAGCCGAATTTGGGTTCTCATTATCTCTCACCCAGGTTGTTGAATTAGTCACCTCGCTGGTCTCTCCTCCTCTATGCCAGTCATCTTCCAATCTTCTCTTTATGTGGTTCCAGAACGGTCCTCCAGGAGCCCAGTTCCAATTACACTGCTCTCCAGCTCAAAGATTCCCTGTGGACCCATGTAGTCTACTAAACCAAACATAGATTTTCCAGCCTGGCATTTTAGATTTTTTTTTTCAATGTGAACTCTGTGTAACTTTCCAGGCTTATGTACCATAGCTCTAACTAACTAATTCATTAAAACTCTTACGGAGCACCCACTCAATGCCAAACGATGGGCTGGGTTGGTAATAAAATGATGAGTGACAATTCTTATGGCATTTTCAGTGTAGTGGGTATACAGGCCGGGATAAGTTGTATCAGTGAGTATACAGGGCACTGGAACTTATCAAGGGAGACTTAACCTGGTTAATTAAGTCTGAGATGTCCAAGAGAAAACCATGTTTGTACAAATAATAGAAAATTATGTTTGAATGCTGCTGAAAAGCCAAGGCAAAATAGACTCCTGAAGAAATGAAGTTGAAGTGAAAGTGAAGAGAGAACCGGACACACTATTCCACAGTCTCACAGGCTTCCTACTCTGTTCTTTGAACAGTAGCTTGTTCCTACCTCAGGGCCTTTGCACTTGCTTTTGCTGATCCTGCTCATCAGGATCTCATAGCAGGCTCCTTCACTTTCTTCTCACATTCACCTTCCTCTGACATCCTGTTTATCACTCTCTCATACAACACCCAGTTTATATTCATTGTTCATAATCATCTTGCTTTTTCTTCCATTTACTTGTTTATTGACTGTTTCCTCCAGTAGAATGTAAACTCCAAGAGACCAGGCTCCATCCATTCTTGTTTGCATCACCTGCCCAACACCTGACGAATGGTAGGTGCTTAATAACTTGCCAAATGAAAGAACATGATGAAGATAAATGTATGAGTAAGTGAAAAACAATGAAAGATAAATGTATGCCCAATGTTTATTCTGTTTTGACTTAATTTTGCAGAAAGTTAACAATGTTATTTTCTTTTATAGAAAAATTCCCTTAAAATTCCTTGTAAGAGGAAGCTGCTTCATAATTTTCACCAATTCTTTACTGAAGAAGAGAAATATACTTTGGTGGGTTGACTAATCTGAGGCTTATTTTTAAAAGTAAGCCTCTGGAGATTTACTTTGAAGCACATACAAATATCAGATGGAGTAATGGACAGATAGGTAGATGGAGAGGTGTGAAATGAATGAGTTTTCTAAAATGTTAAGTTTGAATTTAGGTGATGGCTACTCAGATGTTCACTGTAAAATTCTCTCATTATGGCTGTTTGCAAATTTCCACAAATGATGCTGGGAAAGAAAAGGTCCCTGAGTATATTCCTGCCACCAAGAGGGTTTAATTTCAGTGTCCCATACCTTCTGCAACTTTCAGGTTGATGATTAGCATGGGAATAGTCAAGGGAGTCCTTTATAATATACTGATTAAGTAACAAATGGTACACTTACATTGGGTATGATTTCCAACAATGGGAGTTGTGCCTTCACATGGTTAACCAAGAGTTTCGATAAAGAACTTCTGGCTCTCTTCTATCCCACCAGCCTGAGATCTATGCTGGTCCCAGGGGATTTAATAGAGCTAGATGTGGAAGGTGACTCATGGGTGTTACTTGTTGCCACAGGAGAAATCATTTTCTCACTTGTGATTCATAAGCTTCTCATTGGGGGAAAGGTGCCCCTGTCATTATTAAAATAATTAAGTGTCTTTCCATCCTGTGGGTCTCTGTGACTCTATGGTCTCTTGCTTTTGGTGGGTCTTGGATGGGAGGAATCTCATTATAACAAAACAACAATAATGAGCATCTGAATGGGTGTTCTTGCTTATGAAACCATTGCCTTAGTCATTTGCCTTACTCATTTGTCCCAACCATGTTATGATGCACATAGACCAGGTAATAGTAGGCACCATGCCTATTTCACAGATTGAGGTATGAAAGGTATAAATGACCTGGCCAGTTTCATCGTAGGGTGTTAAGGAGCTGTAATTCGAATCTAGGTTCTGACTTCTATTCCAGTCACCCTTGCTTAATGCCCCACTGAAGGTGCATGCAAGTTCTTACTGCCCCATTTTACCAAGAGGAATGAAGTTTAGAGGAAATAGGGTTTCAGGGAAGGCTACGTGAAAATAGCCACAGGGAGGATGAATTTTCGTTTGGCTGAATTCATGTTAAATCACCACAAAACCTCAAATCCATTTCTTCATCCTGTTCCTATAAGTTAATGCAGTGCCTGTCATTTCTGAAAACTTACTTCTCAGCTTGACTACTCCCAAGTGAAATTTCTCTGAGCAGGCTTTCTCTGATCTGAGATGGTGCTGTCGCTGTCATATGCTCCTCTGGCCTTCCCTTCCCCGGGGTGCCTGTT
>NW_024424786.1:33905660-33925387 GCF_017311325.1 Ursus maritimus | reverse complement strand
CTGCTGAGGTGAAAAGCTAACTACCTTAATGCTTACTCCATCTGCTCCTGCCAAGCTATTGGGGACATTCCAGAAATGCCAGCGTTCCATGCCTACTAATGTCACATAATTCTTTACTTTGAATTTCTTAGCATGGAAATTAATGAGCATTGACTATGGAGTCAGATATCCCTCAGTTTGAAACTACTCCACCATTTCCAACCTGTGACATCAGGCAAGTTGTTTGGCTTACCTAAGCCCCAAGTTTTTCATCTATAAAATGGGATTAATTATAGGACTTGCCCCATGGTGCTGTTATGAGGATTAAATGGAATAATGCCACGAAGGGTGTAGCTTAGTACTATTGCTTGGTAGATGTTCTTAAATTTTGATAAGAATTTTAATAATTCAGAGTTAGAATATAGAAGTGCTTTTCATATGTTTGACAAAATTTACCTTTTGATCTAATTAGAAAGAATTACATCCATTTACTTCTCTTCTTTCCCTCCCCCCTCCCTGCCTCCCTTTCTTCCACACATCTTTGTTGCCTAACACGTCAGGCAGTTCCTACTCTCATAAATATTGCAAGCATCGGTAGAAGACAAACAAATTAAGGAATCACATGAAAGAATGTAAAATTTTACCTGTAGTAATGGCTACAGAGCATATCACAATAGGCCTTGACTTAGTGGGAAGGCTGCCCCGAGATCAGCAGGTGAGGGGCACATAACCAGATGAGAAGTGAGGGCAGGAGGGCGACAGAGATGTTCGGACACTGGGTTCAGGAGCAAAACCCCTGTGGCAGAAGGGAGTGTGATAACTAGAAGAAGTCATGGTGTCTGAAGTCTGAAGCAGAGGGAGCAAGGGCTGGAGTGGCATAAGTTGGGGCAGGGTGCTTGGGGAAGATCAATGTAGGCAAAGTCTTTTGGCCATCTTATTTCAAGAACAATGAGAATCCACTGAAGAGTTTTAGGTAGGGCTGTGACTTAATTCTCAGGATTGATTGATTGATTTATATTTCTTTCTTTCTTTTTCTTTTTTAAAATTTAAATTCAATTAACCAACAATAATACATCATTAGTTTCAGATGTAGAGTTCAATAATTCATCAGTTGCATATAGTACCCAGTGCTAATCACATCACGTGCCCTTCTTAATGTCCATCACTCAATTACCCCTTCCCCCCATCCCCCCTCCAGTGACCCTCAGTTTATTTCCTATAGTTAAGATTCTCTCATGGTTTTTCTCCCTCTCCGATGACTTCCCATTCAGTTTTCCTACCCTTGCCCTATGATCCTCTGTGCTGTTTCTTATATTTCACATATGAGTAAACCCATATGGTAACTGTCTTTCTCTGATTGACTTATTTCGCTCAGCATAATACCCTCCAGTTCCATCCACATAGATGTAAATGGTAAATATTCATCCTTTCTGATAGCTGAGTAATAATCCATTTTATATATGAACCACATCTTTTTTTACCATTTGTCTGTTGATGGGCCTTTTCCACAGTTTGGGCTCTTTCCATATTTTGGCTATTGTGGGCATTGGTGCTATAAACATTGGGGTGCAGGTGCCCCTTCGGATCACTACATTTGTCTCTTTGGGGTAAATACCCAGTAGTGTAATTGCTGGTCACGGGGAAGATCTATTTTTAACTTCTTGGGGAACCTCCATACTGTTTTCCAGAGTGGGGGGTACCAGCTTGCATTCCCATCAACAGTGTAAGAGGGTTCCTCTTTCTCTGCATCCTTGCCAACATTTGTTGTTTCCTGAGTTGTTAATTTTAGCCATTTTGACTGGTGTGATGTGGTATCTCATTGTGGTTTTGATTTGTATTTCTCTGATGCCAAGTGACGTGGAACATTTTTTCATGTGTCTGTTGGCCATTTGGATGTCTTCTTTGGAGAAGTGTCTGTTCATGTCTTCTGCCCATTTCTTGACTGGATTGTTTTTTAGGTATTGAGTTTGATAAGTTCTTTATAGATCTTTAATAGTAGGCCTTTATCTGGTATGTCATTTGCAAATATCTTCTCCCATTCTGTAGGTTGCCTTTTAGTTTTACTATTTCCTTTGCTGTAAAAAGTGTTTTATCTTGATGAAGTCCCAATAGTTCATTTTTGCCTGGTTTCCCTTGCCTTTGGAGACATGTCTAGCAAGAAATTGTTATGGCCGAGGTCGAAAAAGTTGCTACCTGTGTTCTCCCCTAGGATTTTGATGGATTCCTGTCTCATATTTAGGTCTTTCATCCATTTTGAGTTTATCTCTGTGTGTGGTGTAAGAAAATGATCCAGTTTCATTCTTCTACATGTGGCTGTCCAATTTTCCCAGCACCATTTATTGAAGAGACTGTCCTTTTTCCATTGGATATTCTACCCTGCTTTGTCAAAGATTAGTTGACCATAGAGTCGAGGGTCCATTTCTGGACTCTCTATTCTGTTCTGTGATCTATGTGTCTGTTTTTGTGCCAGTACCATACTGTCTTGATGATTACAGCTTTGTCATAGAGCTTGAAGTCTGACATTGTGATGCCACCAGCTTTGATTTTCTTCTTCAACATTCCTCTGGCTATTTGGAGTCCTTCTGGCTCCATACAAATTTTAGGATTATTTGTTCCTGCTCTGTGAAAAATGTCGATGGCATTTTGATATGGATTGCATTGAATGTGCAGATTGCTCTGGGAAGCAAAGACATTTTAACAATTTTTGTTCTTCCAATCCATGAGTATGGAATGTTTTTCCATCTCTTTCTGACTTTCAGAAGTCTTCTGTATTTTCTAGAGTACAGATCCTTTGCCTCTTTGGTAGGTTTATTCATAGGTATCTTACGGGTTTTGGTGCAATTGTAAATGGGATCGATTCCTTAATTTCTCTTTCTTCTGTCTACTTGTTAGGGTATAGAAATGTAGCTGATTTCTGTGCATTGATTTTGTATCCTGCTATGTTGCTGAATTCCTGTATGAGTTTTAGCAATTTTGGGGTGGAGTCCTTTGGGTTTTCCACATAAAGTGTCATGTCATCTGAGAAAAGAGAGAGTTTGACTTCTTCTTTGCCAATTTGAATGCCTTTTATTTCTTTTTGTTGTCTGATGGCTGAGGCTAGGACTTCTAGTACTATGTTGAACAGCAGCGGTAAGAATGGGCATCCCTGTCATGTTCCTGACCTTAGGGGGAAAGCTCTCACTTTTTCCCAGTTGCGAATATTTGCTGTGGGCTTTTTGTATATGGCTTTTATGATGTTGAGTTATGTTCCCTCTATCCCTACGCTGTGGAGAGTTTTCACCAAGAAAGGATGTTGTATCTGGCAGATGCTTTTTCTGCATCAATTGAGAAGATCATATGGCTTTTGTCCTTTATTTTATTAATGTAATGAATCATGTTGACTAATATGTGAATGCTGAACTACCCTTGCATCCCAGGAATACATCCCACTTGGTCATGGTTAATAATCCCTTCAATGTACTGTTGGATCCTACTTGCTAGTATCTTGGTGAGAATTTTTGCATCCATGTTCATCAGGCATATTGGTCTGTAATTCTCCTTTTCAGTGGTGTCTTTGGTTTTGGGATTAAGATAATGTGGATGCATAGAACGAGTTTGGAAGTCTTCCTTCCATTTCTGTTTTTTGAAACAGCTTCTGAAGGAAAGGTATTAGTTATTTAAATGTTTGGAAGAATTCCCCTGGGAAGCCATCTAGCCCTGAACTCTTGTTTGTTGGGAGATTTTTGATTACTGCTTCAATTTCCTTGCTGGTTATGGGTTTGTTCAGATTTTCAATTTCTTCCTGTTTCATTTTGGTAGTTTATAATTTTCTAGTAGGAATGTATCCATTTCTTCCAGATTGCCTAATTTGTTGGCATATAGTTGCTCATAATGTGATCTTATAATTGTATTTCCTTGGTGTTGGTCGTAATCTCTTTTCTTTCATTCATGCTTTTATTAATTTGGGTCCTTTCTCTTTTCTTTTTGATAAGTCTGGCTAGGGGTTTATCGATCTTACTAATTCTTTCAAAGAACCACCTACTAGTTTCATTGATATGTTCTACTGTTCTTTTGGTTTCTATTTAATTGATTTCTGCTCTAATCTTTATTATTTCTCTTCTCCTGCTTGGCTTAGGCTTTATTTGTTGTTCTTTCTCTAGCTCCTTTAGGTGTAAGGTTAGCTGGTGTATTTGAGACTTTTCTAATTTCTTGAGAAACGCTTGTATTGCTATGTACTTCCCTCTTAAGACCGCCTTTGCGGCATCCCAAGGGTTATGAATAGTTGGGTCTTCATTTTCATTTGTTTCCATGAATTTTTAAAATTCTTCTTTAATTTCCTGGTTGACCTATTCATTCTTTAGTAGGATGCTCTTTAACCTCCAAATATTTGAGTTCCTTCCTTATGATCGAGTTCAAGTTTCAATGTATTGTGGTCTGAAAATGTGCAGGGAATGATCTCAATCTTTTGGTACAAATTGAGACCTGATTTGTGACCCAGTATGTGATCTATATTGGAGAAATTTCCATGTGCACCTGACAAGAATGTGTATTCTGTTGCTTTAGGATGGAATGCTCTGTATATCTCTGTGAAGTCCATCTGGTCCAGTGCATCATTCAAAGCCCTTGTTTTCTTGTTGATCTTCTGCTATGATCTGTCTATTGCTGTGAGTGGGGTGTTAAAGTCCCCTACTATTATTGTATTATCATTGATGTGTTTCTTTAACTTTGTTATTAATTAGTTTATATAATTGGCTGCTCCCAAGTTTGGAGCATAAATATTTATAGTTGTTAGATCTTCTTGTTGGATAGCTCTTAAGTATATGTATTGTCCCTCTTCATCTCTTACTACAGTCTTTGGTTTAAAATCCAATTTGTCTGTTATAAGGATTGCTACACCAGCTTTCTTTTGATGTCCAATAGCATGATACATAATTCTCCACCCCCTCACTTTCAATCTGGAGGTGTCTTTGAGTCTAAAATGGGTCTCTTGTAGATAGCATATGAGTGGATCTTGCTTTTTTATCCAATATATTACCCTGTGTCTTTTGATTTGGGCATTTAGCCCATTTACAATTCAGAGTAACTATTGAAAGATATGAATTTGGTGTCATTGTATTACCTTTAATGTCCCTTGTGTTTCTCTTTGCTTACAGGATCCACTTTAATATTTCTTGCAGGGCTAGTTTAGTGATCATAAATTCTTTCAGTTTCTCTTTGTCCTGAAAGCTCTTTATCTTTCCTTCTATTCTGAATGGCAGCCTTGCTGGGTAAAGTATTCTTGGCTGCAGTTTTTCTCATTTAATACCCTGAATATGTGATGCCAGCCCTTTCTGGCCTGCCTGGTCTCTGTGGATAGGTCTGTTGCCAGTCTAATATTCCTACCATTGTACGTTAAGGACCTCTTGTCTTGAGCTGCTTTCAGGATTTTCTCTTCATCTCTGAAATTTGCAAGCTTCACTATTTTATGAATATGTATAATATTGGGGTGTTGATCTATTTTTATTGATTTTGAGGGGGGTTCTCTGTGTCTCCTGGACTTCAATGACTGTTTCCTTCCTCAGATTAGGGAATTTCTCAGCTATGATTTGCTCAAATATACCTTCTGTCCCTCTCTCTCTTTTTTCTTCCTCTGGGACCCCAATAATTTGAATATGTTTTGCTTTATGGTATTGCTGATTTCTCAAAGCCTCCCCTCAGTGTATTAGTTGCTTTTCTCCCTTTTCCTCAGCTTCTGTCCGTTCCATCCTTGTGTCTTTTACATCACTGGCTCTCTTCTGCCTCATTTACCCTAGTTGTTATAGCATCCATTTTACACTGCATCTCAGGTAAAGCATTTTAAATTTTGGCCTGATTAGATTTTATTTCTGCTACTATGAGATTCTCCAGTGTCTTTGTGCTTTTTTTCAAGCCCAGCTAGTAACATTATAATCCTTATTCTGCATTCTAGGTCTTATATTTTACTTATATCCATATTGATTAGTTCTATGGCACAGAGTATTACCTCTGGTTGTTTCTTTTGTTGTGAATTTCTCCTTCTAGTCATTTTGTTCAGAGAAGAATAGATGAATGAGAGAACAAAATAAAAATTATCAACTATGACCCTAGCAAAATACACACTAGACAAATCTGAAGAGGTCAGAGACCAAAAAAAGAAAAGAGGAGGGAGGAGTTAAGATGGTGGAGGAGTAGGAGAAACCTTTTTCAGCCAGTCCCTCGAGTCGAGCTGGAAAGGTACCAGACCAGCCTAAACAACCACGGAACCAGCCTGAGACGCAGGAAGACGCATCTGGATCTCTACAAATGAACATCTCCAGCGCTGAGTATTGAGGTACGAAGCGGGGAGCCATGAAACCGTGCACAGATATCGGAAGATAAATGGAAGAGGGAGGGATCCGCCGCGTTCGGGCGCCAGGAACCGGTAGCCACTTGCACGGGAGAGCGGGCGGGGCTCACGGATGGCACCCACAAAACAGCAGACTGAGACCGTGAGCTGGGTGCGCGCGCCACCAGGCATCTCTCGGAACACCGGAATCCCGGTGCGCTCACTGGATCCAGACTGAGACCGGGAGCTTCCGGAGCACGTGCGGGGCGGCTGGCGGCTGGTGGCATTAGAAACACAAAGGACAGAGATGTGCCGGCCCTGGAAGTGAGGGCTGGGACGCCGGGTGTGGGGCGCACATCCCGGGCCGCTGCAGGGTTGAGCAGCACCAACAGTAACGGAGTTAAAGTGGCCAGAACATTAGTAGAGAACGGTCCGCGATCCCTCTGTTCTGAGACAGAGGCTGAAATTTGGCCGCTGCTGCTCTGACTCTCAGAAGAGGCACAGCAAACTGCCAGGGAAAGCCGCCAGAGAACAAAAGCCTGGAAATACTGGCTCAGCGAGTGCCCATCCCCATCCCCCCTCGCAGGGGACACGGAGACTCTACCCAAACAGGGCTGCCTGAGTATCGGCGCGGCAGGCCCCTCCCCCAGAAGGCAGGCTGAAAAATCAAGAAGCCCACAACCCGGGCGCCAGGGTGGCGCAGTCATTGAGCGTCTGCCTTCGGCTTAGGGCGTGATCCCGGCGTTCCGGAAAGGAGTCCCTCATCGGGCTCCTCCGCTGGGAGCCTGCTTCTTCCTCTCCCACTCCCTTGCTTGTGTTCCCTCTCTCGCTGGTTGGCTGCCACATAAATAAATAAATAAAATCTTTAAAGAAGAAGCCCACATCCCTAAGATCCCTATAAAACAAGGGGCACGGCCTGGGACCCAGTCAATAATTTGGGCTCTGGACAACCCCGCAACCTCTCCTCATCAGAATGACAAGAAGGAGAAGCCCCCCCCCCCAGCAAAGAAAAGACAGTGAGTCTGTGGCCTCTGCCACAGAAATAATGAATATGGATGTATCCAAAGTATCAGAAATGGAATTCAGAGTAACGATGATCAAAATGATGAGTAGAATTGAAAAAACTATTAACGAAAAGGTTACTGAGAATATAGAATCCCTAAGGACAGAAATGAGAGCGAATCTGACAGAAATTAAAAATTCTATGAGCCAAATGCAGGCAAAACTAGAGGCTCCGACGGCCAGGGTCACAGAAGCAGAGGAACGGATTAGTGAATTGGAGGATGGATTAATAGAGGAAAAAATGAAAATAGAAGATGGTCTTAAAAAAATCCACGCCCACAAATGTAGGTTACGGGAGATTACTGACTCAATGAAACGATCCAATGTTAGAATCATCGGCATCCCCGAGGGGGTGGAGAAAAACAGAGGTCTAGAAGAGATATTTGAACAAATTGTAGCTGAAAACTTCCCTAATCTAGCGAGGGAAACAAACATTCGTGTCCAAGAGGCAGAGAGGACCCCTCCCAAGCTCAACCACTACAAACCTACGGCACGTCACGTCATAGTGCAATTCGCAAATATGAGATGCAAGGATACAGTATTGAAAGCGGCCAGGGCAAAGAAATTTCTCACGTACCAAGGCAAAAGCATCAGAATTACGTCAGACCTGTCTACACAGACCTGGAATGAGAGAAAGGGTTGGGGGAACATATTTAAAGCTCTTCCAGAGAAAAACATGCAGCCAAGGATCCTTTATCCAGCAAGGCTGTCATTCAGAATTGATGGAGAAATAAAGACATTTCAGAATCGCCAGTCACTAACCAATTTTGTAACCACGAAACCAGCCCTACAGGAGATATTACGGGGGGTTCTATAAAAGTAAAAAGGCCCCAAGAGTGATACAGAACAGAAAGTCACAGCCAATACAAACAAAGACTTTACTGGCAACATGGCAACATTAAAATCATATCTCTCAGTAATCAGTCTTAATGTAAATGGTTTGAACCATCCCATAAAACGCCACAGGGTTGCAGATTGGATAAAAAGAAATGACCCATCCATTTGCTGTCTACAAGAGACTCATTTCGAACCCAAAGATGCATTCAGACTGAGAGTAAGGGGATGGAGTACCATCTTTCACGCAAATGGACCTCAAAAGAAAGCTGGGGTAGCAATTCTCATATCAGATAAATTGGATTTTAAACTACAGACTATAGTTAGAGATGCAGAAGGGCACTATATTATTCTTAAGGGAAGTATTCAACAAGTGGATATGACAATTATAAATATATATGCCCCCAACAGGGGAGCAGCAAGATACACAAGCCAACTCTTAACCAGAATAAAGAGACATATAAATAAAAATACATTAATAGTAGGGGACCTCAACACTCCACTCTCAGAAATAGACAGAACACCCTGGCAAAAACTAAGCAAAGAATCAAAGGCTTTGAATGCCATACTCGACGAGTTGGACCTCATAGATATATATAGAACACTACACCCCAGAACCAAAGAATACTCATTCTATTCTAATGCCCATGGAACATTCTCAAGAATAGACCATGTTCTGGGACACAAAACAGGTCTCAACCGATACCAAAAGATTGAAATTATCCCCTGCATATTCTCAGACCACAACGCTCTGAAATTGGAACTCAACCACAAGGAAAAATTTGGAAGAAACTCAAACACTTGGAGACTAAGAACCATCCTGCTCAGGAATGACTCGATAAACCAGGAAATCAAAAATCAAATTAAACAATTTATGGAGACCAATGAGAATGAAAATACAACAGTCCAAAACCTATGGGATACTGCAAAGGCAGTCCTAAGGGGGAAATACATAGCCATCCAAGCCTCACTCAAAAGAATAGAAAAATCTAAAATGCAGTTTTTATATTCTCACCTCAAGAAGCTGGAACAGCAACAGAGGGACAGGCCTAATCCACGCACGAGGAAGCAGTTGACCAAAATTAGAGCTGAAATCAATCAAGCAGAAACCAGAAGTACAGTAGAGCAGATCAACAGGACTAGAAGCTGGTTCTTTGAGAGAATCAATAAAATTGACAGACCACTGGCAAGACTTATCCAAAAGAAAAGAGAAAGGACCCAGATTATTAAAATTATGAATGAAAAAGGAGAGGTCACGACGAACACCATTGAAATTGGAAGGATTATTAGAAATTTTTATCAACAGCTATATGCCAATAAACTAAGCAATCTGGAAGAGATGGAATCCTTCCTGGAAACCTATAAACTACCAAGATTGAAACCGGAAGAAAT
Organism: Ursus maritimus; assembly: GCF_017311325.1. Taxonomy (NCBI): domain Eukaryota; kingdom Metazoa; phylum Chordata; class Mammalia; order Carnivora; family Ursidae; genus Ursus; species Ursus maritimus. Next base: position 33,915,819 of record NW_024424786.1, on the reverse strand, counting down.
TGATTCCTTAAACAGGCCAATTAATTATGAAGAAATTGAGTCAGTGATAAACAACCTTCCAAATAACAAAACTCCAGGCCCGGACGGTTTTCCTGGGGAATTCTACCAAACATTCAAAGAAGAAATAATACCTATTCTCCTAAAGCTATTTCAAAAAATAGAAACAGAAGGAAAGCTACCAAACTCATTCTATGAGGCCAATATTACCTTGATCCCCAAACCAGGCAAAGACCCCCTCAAAAAGGAGAATTACAGACCGATTTCCCTAATGAATATGGACGCCAAAATCCTCAACAAGATACTTGCTAATAGAATCCAACAGTACATTAAAAGGATTATCCATCACGATCAAGTGGGATTCATACCTGGGATGCAAGCGTGGTTCAATATTCGCAAATCAATCAGCGTGATACATCATATCAACAAGAAAAGACTCAGGAACCATATGATCCTCTCAATCGATGCCGAAAAAGCATTTGACAAAATACAGCATCCTTTCCTGATTAAAACCCTTCAGAGTGTAGGAATAGAAGGTACATTTCTCAATCTCATAAAAGCCATCTATGAAAAGCCTACTGCAAATATTATTCTCAATGGGGAAAAGCTGGAAGCCTTTCCCTTAAGATCAGGAACTCGACAAGGATGCCCACTCTCGCCACTATTATTCAACATAGTACTAGAAGTCCTTGCAACAGCAATCAGACGACAAAAAGGGATCAAAGGTATTCAAATCGGCAAAGAAGAAGTCAAAATGTCTCTCTTTGCAGATGACATGATACTCTATATGGAAAACCCAAAAGAAGCCACTCCCAAACTATTAGAAGTTATAGAGCAATTCAGTAACGTGGTGGGATACAAAATCAATGCTCAGAAATCAGTTGCATTTCTATACACGAATAACGAGACCGAAGAAAGAGAAATTAGGGAATCCATCCCATTTACAATAGCACCAAAAACCATACGTTACCTTAGAATTAACTTAACCAGAGACGTAAAGGACCTATATTCTAGAAACTATAAATCACTCTTGAAAGACATTGAGGAAGACATAAAAAGATGGAAAGATATTCCATGCTCATGGATTGGAAGAATTAACATAGTTAAAATGTCCATGCTACCCAGAGCAATCTACACTTTCAATGCTATCCCGATCAAAATACTGAGGACATTTTTCAAAGAACTGGAACAAATAGTCCTTAAATTTGCATGGAACCAGAAAAGGCCCCGAATCTCCAAGGAACTGTTGAAAAGGAAAAATAAAGCTGGGGGCATCACAATGCCGGATTTCGAGCTGTACTACAAAGCTGTGATCACAAAGACAGCATGGTACTGGCACAAAAACAGACACATAGACCAATGGAACTGAATAGAGAGCCCAGAAATGGACCCTCGGCTCTTTGGGCAACTAATATTTGATAAAGCAGGAAAAAACATCCGGTGGGAAAAAGACAGTCTCTTCAATAAATGGTGCTGGGAAAATTGGACAGCTACATGCAAAAGAATGAAACTTGACCACTCTCTCACACCATACACAAAAATAAACTCCAAATGGATGAAAGACCTCGATGTGAGACAGGAATCCATCAAAATCCTAGAGGAGAACATAGGCAGCAACCTCCACGACATCGGCCAAAACAACCTTTTTCATGATACATCCCCAAAGGCAAGAGAAACAAAAGATACAATGAATTTATGGGACTTCATCAAGATTAAAAGTTTCGGCACAGTCAAGGAAACAGAAAATCAAAGAGGCAGCCCACGGAATGGGAGAATATATTTGCAAATGATACTACAGATAAAGGACTGGTATCCAAGATCTACAAAGAACTTCTCAAACTCAATACACGAGAAACAAATAAACAAATCAAAAAATGGGCAGAAGATATGAACAGACACTTTTCCAATGAAGACATACAAATGGCTAACAGACACATGAAAAAATGTTCAAAATCATTAGCCATCAAGGAAATTCAAATCAAAACCACACTGAGATACCACCTTACGCCAGTTAGAATGGCAAAAATAGACAAGGCAAGAAACAACAATTGTTGGAGAGGATGTGGAGAAAGGGGATCCCTCCTACATTGTTGGTGGGAATGCAAGTTGGTACAGCCACTCTGGAAAACAGTGTGGAGGTCCCTTAAAAAGTTAAAAATTGAGCTACCTTATGATCCAGCCATTGCACTACTGGGTGTTTACCCCAAAGATACAGACGTAGTGAAGAGAAGGGCCATATGCACCCCAATGTTCACAGCAGCAATGTCCACAATAGCTAAATCGTGGAAGGAGCCGAGATGCCCTTCAACAGATGACTGGATTAAGAAGTTGTGGTCCATACATACAATGGAATATTACTCAGCTATCAGAAAGAACGAGTTCTCAACATTTGCTACAACATGGATGGCACTGGAGGAGCTAATGCTAAGTGAAATAAGTCAAGCAGAGAAAGACAACTATCATATGATTTCTCTCATCTATGGAACAAAAGAACTAGGAAGATCGGTAGGAGAAGAAAGGGATAAAGAAAGGGGGGGTAATCAGAAGGGGGAATGAAACATGAGAGACTATGGACTATGAGAAACAAACTGAGGGCCTCAGAAGGGAGGGGGGTGGGGGAATGGGATAGACCGGTGATGGGTGGTAAGGAGGGCACGTATTGCATGGTGCACTAGGTGTTATACGCAACTAATGAATCATCGAGCCTTACATCGGAAACCGGGGATGCACTGTATGTTGACAAACATAATATAATAAAAAATCATTTAAAAAAAAAAGAAAAAAAAAAAAAAAGAACAGGTGGAAAATTCCTGGGAGATGGCACACCTAGATGGAGGACTGATTTTGAGTATCACTCCAAAGGAGGGCTCTACATCTTCCAAACATGAGTATAGGTAGAAAAGTTGGCAGTAAAACGAGAAGCAAGGGAAAGTGGAGGGCTCTTCAGAAGTATTTTTTATGTAAAATAACTGAATTTTAGAGTTTAAATAATTTTAAGCAATGACTTGAACAGTAGCTGTGAAATCATACCACATAGAACCCTAAGGTCTAGGGACATGTCCCAAAAGCAGCTGTAAAACTTGGAGAGGTGACCTCCATCATTTGTAAAAAGGTAGCATGCGTATTGAACATAGCCCCACAGAGGGCAATTCTGGAGAGGGTCAGCCTGCCTTGTAAAATTCAGTAAGACAAATCCTTGCTCTATGCGGATGATTAGAGAAATCAGCGTCACACTTTTGGTGATGAGTATAGGAATCCACAACCATCAGAGAGGTCCAACTTGATTGTGGAGCCGTTGTCAAAAGCAACCGATTGATGATCCAGCCAGAGACTTTTTTTTTTTTTTTTTAATCTAGTCAAGAGACTGGTTCTTAATTCGGCTGCAGAAGGTTGGGTCTTCCAAAGCTGGGAGAACTTACTTTCAAAAAGTTGGCCAATTTTGTTTTATGTCATGTCAAGTGCAGGCAGCAACTGACAGAGCGATATCCTTTTATTTTTAATAAAACTCCTATGGGGCGCCTGGGTGGCTCAGTCGTTAAGCGTCTGCCTTCAGCTCAGGGCGTGATCCTGGAATCCTGGGTTCGAGCCCCACATCAGGCTCCTCCGCTGGGAGCCTGCTTCTTCCTCTCCCACTCCCCCTGCTTGTATTCCCTCTCTCGCTGGCTGTCTCTCTCTGTCAAATAAATAAATAAAATCTTTAAACAAAACAAAACAAAACAAAACAAAAAACTCCTAAATTCTTTTAGGAAATAGCAGCCTCTAAGTACCTGACTCCCAGGTTCTATCATTTCCCTTGGAAGAGAAATACGTTTCTGTGATTATCCTTGTATCTCTTTGTTGAAGTAAGACTTTCTCCTAAAAAATTTGGTAAAAGTCCTTTGATGGTAAAAGTCCATGATGATTTTTAAGTTGAGGTTAAAAAAACAAATGGTGGGGGAATGGGATAGGCTGGTGATGAGTAGTAAGGAGGGCACGTATTGCATGGTGCACTGGGTGTTATACACAAGTAATAAATCATGGAACTTAAAAAAAATAAATAAATTAAAAAAAAGAATAAATGGAAAACAAACAAACAAACAAACAGCAACTGAGCAATTCTGGAATTGACTTTTCTCCTCCTTTTTCTATTGTTTAAGAAGTCCAAATTAGAGGTGAGATCTCTCAGTGTCTTATAAAAGCATTTGGGCTGTGGTTCATGTACAAATGAATCAAATAAACATGAACTAAAAATACCAGCATAGCTTTTTAAACTGAGCTAGAATTAGTTGAGATAACTAGTTTTTCAGATATTTGCGATTTAATGCTTACTGACTGTACTGACATGTTTTCTCTGAATGAATGTCTCCATATCCTCATTAAAGTTTGGAGAGTCATTGTCAACCTTAGTTATCTGGTTTCACTATTTAACATTATCTTGTGTTTCCTCAGAGGTAGTGATGGCCTGGGCAGGGATCTGTCTGTCACCAGGATTGCTCAAGCAGGGTGATATGGGTCATAATATTTCCTGGTGTAGGAGGTTGGCTGGATGTCCTTGAAGGTCATAGAATCACATGCTTTACATCTCCTTCTATTCATACAACCCCAGATTTGGTTATTTCACATCTGTGTCCTGGACTTAAAATAAGGGGATATGCTCTGAGAATGTGCTTGAAGTGGACCTCCTGCTTGATTTTTCCTGGACAAGACCATAGACGTTTCCAGAAACCACTTTCAGGAACATTTCTCATGTGCTTGGGAATTCTAAACATACCTTGACAGGTTGTATATCTCCAACCAGGAAAAGTGGGCCCACATTAATATCTGGGTCTTTGGGGTAGATGTTTGTTTTCACATGATGTTGGAAGTGTTCGTGATTCCACCATTTTGTTGATAGGCCCTAAGGAGAAGAGAGGTTTCATTAGAGGCGAGATTTCTCTCCTGAAATGTCCTCTTTCAGAGTTTTCTATATGCATCTCTAAAGTCAAAGTAAGATACCTGAGCTTCTTGAACTTGCCCCTGGGCCACAGACTGACTCATTGGACAAAGGCTTTCAAAACCAACAAACAAATAATTATGTGATCCGGGAACACAAATTCAGACTAAGGCAATTCCTGATCATGAAATTTCATAAAAACCTGCTGCAATGAAATGTTTTTCCATCCCTCTTTCTTTAGGGGGCGGGTCCTCATTTAAAAAAATTCTAAAGGTGGGTAGGGTGAGAGTATTCTTATTATACAAATAAAGAAAACTCAGCTCTTAAATTTTAATTAGCTCTGGGGGAACAATGGTGCTAGGAATCCTGCTTTAATGAGTATTTCAAAGAATCATGGGTCTGAAATGATTTCTTAGGAGGACTTGGCTCAGATCATTGCATGTTCAGGCTTCAGTGCTCTCACATTAAAATAAATTAGAATAAAAATATTTGAATTGATGCCAAGCTCAAATCACCTCTGATTAGGTTGTTTGTGATTTTCTCTCTCTCAATGACAATCTGAAGGTCTTAATAGAGCTAAGATTTGAAAGTACATTGATGTGGTTTCATATCCTGGATGTACAAATACTGTTGTGTGGCTTGGGTAAATTTCACACTCTTTGAGGTTCTATTCTGTCTTCAGTAAATGTAATATAATGACATTTACCTCTATGAGTTGTTTGGGGAGACATGAGATGATGTATGTAGAATGTTGGCGTATTGAGATATTCAATTTCTCCTCTTTTCCCCTATTACATTAATTGCTACAGAAGAATAAAGAACATTTGTTTTTCATTGCATATTTGACCTTTCTCAGCAACTGGCCTATACGTGTTTCAGATCTTCACTGTTCAATACAGTAGCCATGAGCCACATGCTGGTTGTTGAGCACTTGAAGTATGAGCAGTCAAATTAAGATGGGCTGTATGTGTACAATATTAGATTTTGAGACTCAGGATGAAAAAAGGAGTGAAAATACCACATTAATGATTTTTCTATTGATTACATGTTGAAATGATAATATTTTGAATATGTATATGGGGTAATAAAGGTAAAAATCTGGCTATTAGAAAATTTAAAATGATTAATGTCATTTTAATGTAGCTTGCATTATATTTATGTTGGACTATGCTGGTCTAGACACGGACATCCTCTGTAAAGGGGGATGGGCATGTTTGAAAATCTGCAAGTGTTAACATTGTCTTTCCATGGTCCTTGTTGCGGAGTCCTCTCTTAGCCAACTCCTCCTGACCCCATCCATCAGGAGAGATATTCTCTTCACCTCTAACACTCCCTACCATCCTTACAGTGAAATCTCTCTTCCTCCATCCCAGATCTCTCCCCCGAATCTCATGCTTGAAAGGGCAGTCACTTTCTAAACATTTCATTTTGGATGGCTCATAATATGTCAAACTCAATGTGTACTCATCAATTTTTATTCTCCCTTCTAGGGCTCCACTGCTCTCTGCACTTCTCCCATCAAACTGAGCTCACTCTTACAGCTGTGCATTGTCCTATTATTGATGCATTCATTATTTATTTTGAAGTACATCCCACGCATCAGACACTGAGCCAAGCATTTGGAATATAAAGTCAGACATGATAAAATGGGGTTCCCACACTTATGAAACATACCATCTTAATGGGAGCAGTAAGCACACAAGGACACTGTGAATAGCAACGATTCACTTTGTTAATTAAATCTTTCGAGAGCCAACATTTTGGCCTCTTCCACCAGCTGGCTGTACCTTTGCAATCAATAACTATCTGTGGAAACTGGTAATAGGAGAGACAAGTCTTGATTCATGGTAGGTCGTGGAGCAGATCTTGACAGTTCAAGGTTCTGGAGCTTCGAACAGCGGTCAGAGAAATTGTGGGTGTGATCTAAAGCAGCTGGCTCTACCCTCAGCCCTGGGTCTGGATGCCACAGTTACTGGAGCCAAGGGATAGACTGTTCCATGGGGAAGTGAAGATAATCAGCTGCATGCAAATAGGCTGCCCCATACCAAATGCCATCTAGAAACTACCCTGTCATTTCTCATTTCCAAGTGAGGTCCTTGCTTGGTGCAGTATAAGGAATCCAAGCCTTGGCCTGAAGCCATTTTTTGGCTTGAATTCAAATCCCTGCTCCCGGATGTGTGTGGCCTTGGGCAAAATCCTCATCTGTGAAATAGATAAGAAGAGGATTACAGGAAATAACATGCTTGACACTCCTACCCCCAAATTATTTTCAGATGTAGTCATGGAAACAGGATAGGCCAGATTTTCAAGGTAGGTCTTAGTATCAAATACTTTGTCCTTTTGTCCCTATAATATACTTGATTCTTACAGTTTTCAAACTGTGCATCCTGGGTGTTGGGGGAGGGGATTTGAAAGATATGTTACAGGGAGTCCATTTGGATTTTGGCTTGGCACAGAAGTCCAAAATGTGTGCAGATATTTGGCAGTGTGCTTTCAGAAGGGCTCTTTTATTGCAAAAACACTATGAAGACCAGACAGACAAATTTACTTAGTGCAGTGAGTGAAAAAAAATTTCAAAGAGAATCCCAATATCTGTGCTTTTCCAGGGGGAGGGTAAATTGACATGAGATCAAGTTTTGAAATTTAAAATTGTGATGTAAGTAAATGGTGAAAGGGTTGCTGCTTATATTATAATTTTCTTTGTTACCTCCCTCCTGCCTGCCTTTCCTTCCCACAGACGGTTTTCTCTCCTGCACAGAGTGAAGCCTATATTCATTTTCCTCACGAATCACTGGTTTTGCTGCAAAAAGGCACAGTACACTTGATTTGCTTTTAGAGAGTTTCCCATTTACTTACTCCGTTCATGAGTCGTCAAAGTTATATTCATTTCAACTAGAGCAAAATTATTTCTGGCAACACAATTTACAGAGAGAGAGTGGTGTAAGAATTTGGGCCAATGGGAAAGCAGTGACTTTTTAAAAGCACCAACAAGGGTGGAGCTTGAAATATTACATATACTGGCACCAAGTCAACTGGCAATTATCTCCAGGGCACAAGTCCCCCTCTTCCCCTGACTTCCTCAAAACACAGAGAGTTGGAGACCTCGTTACCTAATTCTTACAAGGGCAGAAGAAACTGTCTTTGCTTTTATTCTGTGGTAAAGATTTCTGAGTGAATAAATACTTTTTCAAGTTAAATGAGACTGGTCACATAAAATGCCAATATATTATTCATTCTAACCATTCTGAGTAACAGACATAATTCTAATACAAATCTAGATCCGACTCTGTGTTATTTACTCTACTTAAACTTCGTTTGCTCAGCTGGAAAGAGGGTTGATAAGACTGTGATTTTAAGTATCTTCCAGTTCAACATGAAAACTTTGTTAAGGCAAAACAAATAGGCTCTGAGTCAGTGCTTATGAGTTTTTCCTAAAGTGACCTGGCTCAAATGCAAGATTTGGCTTAGTGGAAGGCTCAGAGGCACTTCGCCGCTTCTGGGCAAGAGTACATAAATAAATAGAGTCAATAAATCCTAGAATGTTGTAGAATAGCAGAGATGCAGTTTAAGTCCTAATATTAGAGATGAGAATACTGAGAGCCAGAGATAGACTATGACTCAGTCAAGATCACACAGGGAGTCTTATCAGAGCCAGGCTAGAACCCAGTCCTAGCAGTCCTGTACTGTTACCTCGGTTCACACATCCATCCATCCATCCAGCCAGCCAGTCACTCAACAAATGCTACTGAAGGCCTATTATGCGCCAGGAACTCTGCTAGGTGCTGCATTGCGGTGGCGCATAGGACAATGTGCCTGCCCTCCTGGAGATTATGTTTAGGTTGGGAGGGGAGACAAGATCAATTACCATCATCACCACTGCTTTTTCCAGCAGTCTGGGGTTTGCAATCCTTGACTTGAATGGTGCCATCTGACCTTTCTTGTCCATTCTCTTTCTCTTCACTTTTATCTATTCTATAGCCGTTCCTTTATTTCTTCATAGCTCATCCTTCCAAGACTAATCAGGCTTGCTGGATTCCTGTAGCTTCCCAGCACTAAATGTTCAGACGCCTTATATGAACACGTCCATTCATGATTTTACAGGGAACACCTTCGTTTATAAAAGCATGATCCTTCTCCGGTGAGGTGGTTTCTTAATGGGGTGCCAGGGATTGGGCCAAAGAGTTTATTAGGGTAAGAAAAGGTGTTGGAACTTCCTAAATAAAAATAAACCTTTCCTCATAAAAATTTAATTTCCTAATTTTAGCATCTATGTAGATATATATGTATGATGTCATATACATATTAGCTTATATATAGTATCTACATTGTTAGTATATTTACATTTATTTGCAAATCTATTTGTGCACACACATTTTTTACTGACATAAGTGCACAAACTTGGAAAGCACTGCATTAGGAAGTGAAGTTTGAGAATCCCATCACATTCCCCGAACGTCCTGTACCTTGAGATGACTCATCAGAAATTTCTGCATCAAGTGGTTCCACTTGGGATTCGTAAACATGGAACAGTGTCCCGCGTCATGCTGCAGAAATGCACTCTGCATCTAGAAGAGAGAAGTTGTTGTTAGAGAAGTCGTGGGCAAGGTCAAGAAGAAATTAATAAATAAACCTGCTTGTAGACTCAGGAGCCCTTTGGAGAGGAACGGTGGGAGATATCATCTGACCTCAAGCCACGGTCACTTTCTATTTGCCACATATTGCATTCTTTCCCACTTGTGTGCCTTTGTCCATGGGGTTTTTACAGCCTAGAACATTTTCTTTGTCACCATCAAAATCTTCCAGTGAGAAGTAGAAAGAGTATGGCCTTTGGAGTCAGGCAGATTTGGGGTCTCAACTCTTCTTCACCCATGTATGTGTTGCATGGATCTTGGCAAGATACTCAGTACCTCTGAACCTCAGCTTTTCATCTGATAGGAAGGGATAGTAATACCTTACTCATGGACCATTGGATAACTTAAATACCTACAAAGTGCCTGGCTTATGCTAAGCACCAAAAAAAATGTTTGTTTCCTTTCCAGTTTCCAAAAGAATTGCTTTTCAATGAAAGCAAGTTGACTTTTCATGAAAAGAAATTAACATACAATTCTGGAATCCACACTGAAACCTTCCCCAGATATTCCAATGAGAATTAAATGCCTCTTTCTGCTCCAACAGCACACGCTTGCTCCTCTCCTTGGCGTTAATGTCATTCTGTCATGTAGTATGTTTAGCAATTTGAATATCAATTCC
>NW_024424786.1:33765726-33905655 GCF_017311325.1 Ursus maritimus | reverse complement strand
ACACTTGAAGACACTTTTCCCAAAGGCAGGAACCAGAAGCATTTCCTTTCATGTCTACAACACAGTGCTGCGCTCACAGAAGGCCACATTCAGAGATTCATACTTCACTCAACAAAGATTTATCGAGTGTTCTGCTATGTGCCAGTGTTATCATTTATGGTGGAATCCATACTTTTTAAAAAAAAATTAAATTCCAGTTAGTTAACATACAGTATAATATTAGTTTCGTGTGTACAATGTAGTGATTCAACACTTGCATGCAACCCCATAGTCCTTAGTCCCCGTGACCTATTTCACCCATTCCCTCAGCCCCTCCCCTCTGGTAACTGTCAGTGTGTTCTCTGTAGTTGAGAGTCTGTTCCTTGGCTTGCCTCTCTCTCTTTGTTGGTTGGAAGATGAATACAAGATAAAGGTGAGTGTCACATGGCTGAGAAAGGACTTCAGTTACTGAACTGGTATGGAGAGAATCAGATGAAAAGTAGCATGTGTCATAAATTGAATATTTCCTATGTGCCAGTCATGGTGCTAGGCATTTCACACATTAACTTGTTTAGTCCAGAATATTTCCATAAACAATTATTATCCCACTTTTACAGAAAAAAGAACTGGGGTCTGGCAAGATGTATCCAACACTGATGAGTAGCTTGGTACCAGTCTAAAGAGAGAAGGAAACATTTTAAGCCTTCCCTCTAAGCCCCTGCCTGAGCTTAGGCTACCTGCTTACCTGGGAAATTGTGAGAAGAAAGGAAATGAATATTGTCACAAGCCAGCCGTTGCCAAAATGCCACACTATTAGCCAAGCCAGGGTCTCCAAAATCAAGATATGAGCCAAGTGAAGGAAGAAGAACACCCAGTTGGCCTTGAACATGTTCATGGCCTCTAATGTTCTCCGCAATTCTTGGAAATCTTCCACCAACTGGGACTGAGAAATAAATATTCAGGGAAGGAATTAGTTCCCTCAGGAAACACAAATGAACACAATGAATAATCTATTTAATTAGCTTATTAATACCTTAATTTTAATGAATAGAAATTTATTGATATTAGCATGTTTAATTGGGCAAAATTAAAAACATAAAACCATGAACAAACAAAACCTTTTAAACCTTTCATGCGATAATATCTATACATATATTTTTTTTTTCCTGGAAAAGAGAAAGATGAGTAGAGTTTTGTAAACTGTCCTCAAACTGTTTTGGAACTCAGAATTGGGTTTGTTTTGGGTGTGGGGGTGGTTATTGTGTCTAATAGTTGTCATTTATTTATTTATTTATTTATTCCTTTATTTTTTTTAAAAGATTTTATTTATTTATTTGAGAGAGAGTGAGCGAGCACGAGCAGGGGGAGCAGCAGAGAGAGAGGGAGAAGCAAATTCCCCGCTGAGTAGGGAGCCCAGTGTAGGGCTTGATCCTGATCTAGGGACTTCCGGATCATGACGTGAGCTGAAGGCAGATGCTTAACTTTTAAACCATCAGTATTGTTTCAGGTGTTGATTGATCTCTGATTATGCTGCAGAAAACTGCATGGTCTGTATGGATACCCCATACTTAGGGGTTTTACACAGCATTTTCTATGTCATCAGCAGTTTAATATGTGTGAAGGGCTCTTTCATTAAAGATGATGAACAGAAAGATACAGTTCACTTAGATTAGCTCAAAGGATGACTTTCCTGTGAGCTGCCTTGTTGGAGCCCCAGAAACAAAGCAGGATCTCTGGTGGCATTGGTGTGTGTCTGCTGCCATGTGTGGGGGTCCTGGTCCTGTGTCTGTGTAACAGGTGTACATGCATGTACACTCAAGTGTTGTGCTCACACTAATTGTCTTTATGCATATATCTGAGTATATATGTGTTATTTTACACACACGAATATGTATATCTTTGCATCCATATAAATGTACTAAAGATATTTACAGCAGATCTTTCCCCCCAGAGACCAATACTCTTTTAGGTAATGAATGATTGTCTACAGCTCTCAACCATTAGTGGACTTGCTTTTCCTTTGAGAAAATTTTAGGAAAAACAAGCTTTGCATCACCTTCTGTTTTTAAACTGAGAGCCTCCTCTCTAAGTGATGGGGACATATCTGGAGGTTTGTCAATTGCTGTTGTCATCACTGAGTTCATGATAATGATAGTAGGAGAAGAAAGGGAAGAAGAAAGGGGGGTTAGACAGAAGGGGGAATGAACCATGAGAGACTGTGGACTCTGGGAAACAAACTGAGGGCTTCAGAGGGGAGGGGGGTGGGGGGATGGGATAGGCCGGTGATGGGTAGTAAGGAGGGCACGTATTGCATGGTGCACTGGGTGTTATACACAACTAATGAATCATCGAACTTTGCATCAGAAACCAGGGATGTACTGTATGGTGACTAACATAATATAATAAAAAATTATTATAAAAAAAATTTATCAAGCATTTGCTACGTTCCAGACACTGTGCTAACTTGAAATGCCTTTAACTCTTTCCATAATCCCCCAATATCTCCTAGGAGGTTGGCGCTACTGTTGTTGCTATTTTAAGAGAGGGAGACTGAGTCATGGAGAGGCTTGGTAACTGGCCTGAACCCATACAACCTATGACAGGGCTGGGCTGTGAGTCCAAGTGTGCTGCCACAGAGCCCTTGCTGCCACATGAGAGCTGTGTGTCCTGACACATAGCTGTGCAGAATGCACGTGGACCTGAGGGGTGATCGTAAGTGTTCGTCTGAGGTCTGCCCCAAACCAGTTCTGTGTCCTCAGATTCTGCCTCTTTCCTGGCAGGTTTGTGTCCTCATTTCTTAAAGCAGAAACATAATCCTTATTCTATCCTCTTCACAGTGACATATGGATCAGCACTTGGTACAAATTATTTCTGAAGAATTACACAGAATTATTTCTGAAGAAGAGTTTGTTTTAACAAAACAAATTATAAAAAAAGAAAAAAAAAAGAAATGCTCAATATTAGGTAAATCCCTTGAAGCTTTATGTAAAATCATCCTAGTGAATGTTTAATCTTACAGAGACCCTGTCCTTTGGAAGACAGTATTTCAGGTAGCCAAAGTATTAGAGAAAGAAAAGAGTGGCACCCTTCCTTGGGAATACCTAAGGGGCGGGAACCAGAAAGAAGTGACTTGGAGTCCTGGTTCTTTGACCACAAACCGTGGGACTTCCAGAAAATAATTTTTTCTCCCTGGACTATAATTTCACCAAATTAAAAGTAGCTATTGTTAGGATATATTCACATCTTTCATTCAAGAACTATTTATGGAGTCCCTACCACATATCTGATCCTGTGTAGGTGGGTTCTTGAGGACACAGGGATAAGCAAAAAACACATATTCCCCACTCTCATGGAACTTACTTTAGCAGGAAACATTGCTACAGACATCACACAGTTACAAGCAGCCACTGGAAAAAAAATTGTGTGTGTACATTGCCTGCATGAAGTAGGTACTTTGAGACATGGAATTACTGTTTGTTGCAGGACCAAACATTTCATTCCTTTCTTACACAGATGTTTGAAGGTTCTGAGGGTCTAAGGAGGATGACATTGTTTCGAAATATGCAGAATCTACTCATTCATGCTATAGCAGGCTCACCTAGGCGTGACAGCTGGTCTCACAGAAAATGATCATTTCTTGGTTATATCAAGAAAGAGTCAACTGGCTCTTGTCCCCATCCCTCCACATGCTCCCTGGGTCCTGAGACCTCACTCACATTTTTGTTTCTCTCCTGGCCGGGCTCTTCCGGGGCAAGCTCTCCGATGAGCAGTGGATTAAGGTACAATTTTACAGTGTCAAGCTTCAGGTGCATGGCTCTGAAGACATCCTGTAAATCAGAGAGAATTGTTGACGCTTAGGAGACACACACCTGCCCACAGAATAGTCCTATTCCTTACCTCATCCTGCGCCCATCTTGGGAATCAGTAGACTCTGTTACAGAGGATTTCTTCTAACTCCAGGAGGATGTTTCAAGTTGAATAATCAAAACTGCCCTTGGAAATCCCCTATGAAAGCCTCACGCTGGAGATCCATGTACTTAATGCACTGTTTCATGAGGCAAGCCCAACACAGCCAGGACATTCCTAAGCACTGAAAGAGATCACTATTTTGTTGAGCACCAGAAGTAGTTGGCTTGAGTTAATGAACCATGGTGAGTCTTTAGAGCCCAACATCAAGCTTGGTGGAGTTGCTCACATTATCTGAGGCATGGAATAACCGCGACTAGTTATGAAAATCCCATCTCGCATCAAATCTCCCTCTTGGTTCTTGGCCAAAGCCAGGAGGAATGAGGCCTTTGAACTGCATTATTTCTAAATAAGGACAGGTTAAAGTTGACAATGGTAGTGTAGGTCAAGTGCACAAGAGAGCGTGGGAACACAGCTCTGAGGTCTGGGTTGTCTAAAGTAGTACACCCTCGGCAGAGATTGGCACTGAGGGGGTCTCATCACTTTTTCTAAAAAAATGTTAAGACAATCTCTGCAAGGGCTTGTGACAGCCAGGCACAGAACAGAGGTGACCAGCTGTGTTTTTTCTCATCTCAGCTCCATGTTAACAGCACCTCATAGAGGCTGTGAGCAGCAGTGGTAGTTCTTATATCCTGCTTATATTTGGAAGTAAGCAATGTTCTCTTCCATCCCAGGGATTTAAACAGTCTTGGGGGAAGGAAAATTCTCCAAGAGGTAGATGTTAGACTTTCTGCTATTGTGGCTTTGGGGACAAGTGTGATTAAAAATGAGGAAATATAACCAAGATCGTAACTCGAATACATGGAAGCCTTACACATAACTCTAAAGCACTGGTGTTCCAGAGTATTCTCTAAGAAAGTGGACCCCGGAGTGGCATTCCTACATCTAAATTCTGGTTTCTACTTACTATCCGTGTAATTGTGGACAAGTCTCTTCACCTGTCTTTACTTCGATTTTCTCTGACATAAGTGTGATGATAATACCCCACCAACTCATAAAGTTATTGTAGGGAGTAAATGAATCAACTAGAATCCAATTGGCATATCGTAAATTCTCAATACAAATTAGCCATCTTTCTTGTATGTATGCTTCTAGTGCTAAGAACTTACTACCTACCTTCTCTTCAATACAGCAATTCATAGATTTTCTTTATATATTCCAATGCCTAATGTGGTATGAGCTCTGGCTCATTATAAATAAATGTATTATTTAAATACATACAAGCCTAATTATTAGAAGGCATTTATATAATGAATGACATTAATTAGAAGGGTATAATATCAACTCTTTAGACTTCCTTCACCTAAGGGTCTCTAGATTCAATGATGTAGAAAGGGCTTTGTGTTTGCTAGAACCAGTCCAGGCTCTACTGTCCATTCTGTTTCTGCATACTTCCTTTGACCCCCTTGGGAAATGCTACACTGTATGATTTCAAACGTGTTTCTTTCTTTCTTTTTTTTTCCCAAAGATTTTATTTATTTATTTATTTGACAGAGAGAGACAGCCAGCGAGAGAGGGAACACAAGCAGGGGGAGTGGGAGAGGAAGAAGCAGGCTCATAGCGGAGGAGCCTGATGTGGGGCTCGATCCCACAACGCCGGGATCATGCCCTGAGCCGAAGGCAGACACTTAACGACTGCGCTACCCAGGCGCCCCTCAAACGTGTTTCATAACTGTCACATTCTTCAAGTCTAAAACTTAGTTCCCCCAAAGAGGAAGAGAGCTATTCAATGATTAAGAAGGTGATTAAAGTATTTTAAGATTGTCCGTAGTGAAAAATCATATTCTACGTGTGTAGGAGCAGATTAGGATAGAAAACATTCTGATGGATCAAGGTAAGAGTGTAGAAGAAAGGTAAGCCATTGACATTTCATTTTACTTTGAGCAGTCATGCAGAGTCCTGGAACAGTGTGCTGATAATAATGTTCTTCTGCGTTCATTGTTTTTTTTCTGATTCCCAGCAAGATTTGCAGGTAATACTGTGATAATAGATCCTGAAAACCTACGGAGTTTTCCAGAATAGTAGGCATTGTCCTGCTATGTGGAAGTCTTTTTGTTGTACTGATGAGCAGTAAAACAAAGGAGTTTAGGTAGTCTTAGAATATTCAATTTAAAAGAATTTCTTAATAGAGGCTGGATATTGTGTAAGTCATGAAATCATATTTTTGAAAGATCTGTAAAAATAGGCTATGTTATTAACACTCTTGGGCAAGTATAATCCTGCTAAAGGATATAAGGGTAATAATATAATCCCGCTAAAGGAGAGCGGGTAAAAGGAAGGGGAGACGGGATAGTGCCAACGTCTGTTGAATGTATCCTGTGTACAAGGCACTCTATGGGCCAACTCATAATCAACATCTTAGTTCCGTGAGGCTCCCTCTCTTCTGATGTAAAATTAAAGACACCAAGTCTCAGAGGAGAGAAGCATCTTGTCCACAATGCCACAATAAATAGGTAAGTGGTAGAGCCGGGATTTGCACTAAAGGCTTCGTGACTTTAAAGCCATGAAGCTGTAAAGATTTATTCCAGCCTTAACATGCATAATTCTTTTTCTGAAAGGCCTCTCAAGAGAGAAATGATGCCAGATTGTTTTGGGATGATACTAAAAATCAGTATGTATCTGCTGAGCAGAGAGTAATGATGTCTTTCCACATTAGGTTTTAATCCCCTGAATCACTTTGCTTCTGGCTCCGACCTACCTCTCCAGGCTTACCGTTCACCATTACTCCTCATGAACCATCTTGCCCACCAGACCTCTCCCCATTCAATAAACATTTAACACTTCTATGTTGTTCTGAAGCTTTGCACATCGGTTGCTTTGCCTTGACTGCCTTCCTCCATTTTCTTCCCATAAGAACTCCTCACCCTTCCAGATTCAGATTATATTGTCTCTCCTAACTCACTCAGGAAAGTTATTTATGATCTCCTCTGGGCTGCCATAGCTCCTATAGCTTTTCAAATTATATTGTAAAGAAACTGTGTATTTGTTCCTTCTTTAGCGGTCTTTGTGTTTTTCTTTTTTTTTTAATTGAAGTATACTAGATACATAACATTATATTAGTTATAAGTGTACAACAGAATGATTTGATATTTGTATCACAATGATCACCACAATAAGTCTAGTTAACATCTGTCACCTTACATAGTTCCCCAATTTTTTTCTTGTGATAATAACTTTTAAGATTTAATCTTAGCAATTTTCAAATATACAATACAGTATTATTAACTACAGTCACCCTGCTGTACATTACATCCCCATGATTTATTTATTGCAACTGGAAGTTTGTACTTTTGAAACCCTTCACCTTTTCTCCCACCTCATACTTCCCATCTCTGGTAACCACCAATCGACTTTCTGTATCTATGAGCTTGATTTTTTGTTTTCTTTTTTAGATTCCACGTATAAGTGAGATCATATGGTATTTGTCTTTGCCTGACATATTTCACTTAGAAGAGGAGGAAGAGACATGGCTCAGCACTCAAGACCCTTTCTCTTCCTCTCCTTTCTCTTTTCTCTTTCTCTATCTTTTCTTTCCATCCTCTCCTCCTCATGTCATGATAGTCACTGATGTTAGCTGAGCACACACTATGTGCCAATATTGTGCTGAGCAAAGGAAGTGAATACGTTGGAATGCCCCTTCTGGCTGGGTGCTTAGTCTTGATGTCAATCCTATTTTCGCTCCACCTCTATGCACATCCTCTCCTCCTCCTGCCCTCGCCTCCCCTCCCTTGGCGCCATACCACCTTTTTGGAGTTGCATACAATGCTCCTGTCTTCCACGTGGTTGTCCTCTAAATAGCTGAAATGGACTTTTCCATATTTCCTCTAAGTTTTTGTCATCCCTTCTCTGTCAAATTCACCTTTGACCCGCACCCGAAAGAACTCGAGTTTCTCAGCATCCTTCTTAGAGTGTGGCTGTCCAGAGATAAGGAGGATACTTAACTTGCTTTCTTTGTCCTGGATCTGCTGCTCATGTGCACGCATCACAAGATTGCACTTGATCCTTTCCTACCATTGCCTTACATAGAACTTGTGGCCAAGTAGTGTTTCATGTCCTGCCCTCAAATGCTTTGTAAGCCTCATTTCCGTAATTGCCAAATAGCCCATCATATAGATATATTGTTAATTATATAATCAATCCTACTTGGACATTTTCCCTGTGACTTCTTCTCAGGTAAGACGAGGCCTAGACTGTAATTATTTGCACCATGTCATTAGTTTTTAAAAAAAATTTTTTTAAAGATTTATTTATCCATTTTGGGTGGTGGGGAAGGGCACAGGGAGAGGAAAAGAGAGTCCTAAGCAGACTCCTCGCTGAGTGTGGAGCTGGATGCGGGGCTCGATCCTGTGATCCGGAGATCACAACCTGAGCCAAAACCAAGAGTCGGATGCTCAACGGACTGTACCAACTAGGTGCCCCATCGTGTCATTAGTACGAAATCATATAGTTTGAAAACACTAAGATCACTCATGTGCAATAAGAGGAGCTGATGTACCCATTTTGTTTTATGGACTTACTTGTCTTGTCTTTTCTTTGGAGAAGATTACAACCCATCTCAGGAGAACTAAGTAATAAGAAAGCACAAGAACTGCCATTTTTTCAGTATTTAATCTGTGCCAAGCACCACAGGCATTATTGACTTTCGCAAGGCTAAGATGAAGATTATTATCCTCACTTTCTAGATAAAGAGCCGAGGTTCCAAGAACTTCAGCATCCTCCCCTCAAGACATTCTTAGTAAGTGGGAGAGCTCAGATGCAAGCCGGGCCTGTTTTGTTCCCAAACCTGCACTCAATCATTAGGCTGGACTCTTAACAAGGGTTTTAGAATGGCTGACTGCATGAATGAATGAATGAATGAATGAATCATCCTACAGAGAAGACTATCATTATTTACCTTTTATGAGGAGGATAGAAGCTTGGAGAAGTGTTTCTATGTAAATAAAAGAAAAGTGTCTCCCTGTGGGCACCTTTGGGTCCAGGGCCAGCACACAGAGATTATACTTTCTTTGGTCCACAGTTGCCTTTCAGGGCACAACCTGCAAATACCTCTTAGTTTTAGAGTAAGCATTTGACTGCAGGTCCTGTACGTTCTGCTCACCTTCACTAGAGAGCATGAAAATTCTCCACCATGGGCCCCCTCTTTTCCCAATCAGATGACGCCAAATATAATCAGAATTTCTGAGCTGGTGGTAAACAGGAAATAATAATTACACCTCTGAGGCTAGGGATGTCAGTGAGATAAATAAAATAGGTACAATTTAATGAAACTTTCTTAAGTGTCTGGCATTGAGCTAAACACTTTCCAAGCATTAGTCCCATTTACCATAAACCCGTCAGATGGGTAAGGTCATTCCCATTTTGCAAATCGTGAAGTAGAGGCTGGGAGAATTTCAATAACTTTCCCATGTTCACACAACCAGTTCCAAAGTTTAGGGTCCCCGTGTTCAGAGTAGCTATGGAATATTACATTTGTCAGAATTCTTCTGGAGCCTCGCATTCTTCTCGAGCCATATTCCTTTGGAAGAATCTTTTCTCTGAATATTTTTGGATTTTTTTTTTTACCTAAAGTCTAAGGTACATGGCTGACCAATCATGCTCAGGATTTTCATTCTTTATGTATGAATTCTTAGGTGGCATGGGTGTTTTCCCCTAAAGTTCTGATGGTTTCTATTTTATTACTCAGTCTCTCCTTGTAGGCTAGAATTGGATGCAGAATCATGGTCTTTTCCTAATTTCTGGGAGATAAACATCATCAGCAAATTACAGATTTATCAGCCCAGCTGTCTCAAGCCAAGTGAGTTTATCAGTTATTTCTAAGGCAGTTGAAGGCTTACATCTTTGCCAACACATCGTCTGATCGGATTCTGTGACTTGGGTTAGAAAAGCACCATCCATAATTGTAGGTTTGCATTATTGTTATTAGCATTTTGATACCTAGCAGATGAACTGCTGTCTGTCTTTTACACACCCCATTTATAGGGGTGTGAGAAATTTCTCTTTGGGCACAGACATTTTTTCCAGATTTTACTCGCTCTTTTAAGAAGAAAAAGACAGTGACATATGGTAGGCACACTTGTGGTGAGCATAGCATAATATATAGAGTTGTTGAACAACTATGTTGTACACCTGAAACTAATGTTAACTCTGCGTCAACCATTCTCCAAAAACAAAACAAAATAGTGATTTTAATGAAAAACAAAGCAAAACACCAAGAACAAAACAAAATCCAAAATATGCGAACACTTTCTACTGTCAACATCTGAGCTCATCCCAAAGTAGGAGTTGGGCCCTGAGGCTTAATTTGCTGGATAGGAATCCTGAAAAATTGGTTTGGGGGGAGATGAGCAATTGTGGAGTTTGAGGACATACTCAAAATACTCTTGGAAAGAGAGCCTCATCCCAACTACCCAGCAGCTGGAAGAGAGAGGGCAGAGCACTGAGTTCCTTACCGTGGCATCTTCGCCAGCGTAGTGGTTGAGGACCCGATGCCCACCTGGATGCCTCTTGGCCCAGCCAGTAACATCGTAGACCTTGCGATGAATCACCAGCCACTGATCGTCCTTCTGATTGTGTCTCTGGATCTCCTGCCAGCTGTACCTGTTGAGGCTTTTTCTGGCCGTGTCGCATTTCCCATTTGACTCCTCCTTTACAGAGTCCTCACCTCTCCCATTTGTTACTGGTTTCTCATTTGCTCCATGCTTCTCGCCTAGATACTGCTGACTCTTTCCTACAAGGCTCTCATTACCTGCATGCTTGTCGTCAAGCTTCATTGTCACTGCACCCCTGAGATTTCTGGGTTGACTCCTGAAATTTCTAATCCTTGCCTCTGATGGGATCATAAAATGGCTCTTTTCCTTCCTTCTTATTCCACTGCGATATGATACCTGCCCAGAAAACTTCTTTGGAGCCTCATTACTGCTTCACAAAACTGACAGTGAGCACGCCCCAGCTTCTCACTTGTCAGTCCTGAATCTTCTGCACGGATAGAGGCTGGATCACATTTTTGTCTTGGGAGGTGAGACCAACTTTCTCTCCTTACTTCTCCTATCTCTGCTGGCAGGCATCCCCCTTCAGCATTAAATGCCCCTAGGAAAGAGCTTGAGCCAATCCCAGTCGGTCTGAAAGTCGCGGCACGCCCCAGGGTGGTGGGGCAAGGCTCAGGTCACAGGGCTGCCTACGCCGCTCCCCCGTGGGCTTGGGTTCACTAGGTCTCTGGCCTGCCTGTGGATGGAGACATTTAGGTTTGTTAATTTCACATGGGAGCAAAAACTTTCAAAATCTCCAGGTCGACATGAATGCTTGGTGGACTTGGAAAGTATTCTTTGTGATAGCTGTTACTTCTCCCTAGGGTTCTCAATTTTTTAAAAAACATTTTTAAAAGAATGGTTTAGGTTTACCAAAAAAGCCAATGAGCAGAAAACTAGCTTTTCTCCTTTATCTTTGAAAGCTGTCTAAATCTGTCGCACTCCTAAAGAGAACAGCAGCTGACGTTTGCCAGAATGAACAAGGGTTTACAAAGCCCTTGTCACATGCTATATCTGATTTAATCCTCACATCAATCTTTTGAGAGACGTATTCTTAGTGTCCCATTTTTCAGATGAGAAAACATGAGCTGAAGACCTCAGGTAACATGCAAGAATCACTTCAGTGACAAGTAAATTGGTGCAGAAATTCAGACTGTCTGATTCCAGATCCCCAACTTTTCCTCCATGTGTTCCTCAAACCCAGGGTCTAGACATTATATGATAATAAATTGACTCCGTGGTTTAGAAATGAGGCAGAAGAAGAGCTTCTGGGGTAGTGTAGTTGTGGTGGGGAGGAAGGGTCTTAATTTCAAGAAAAGAAGCAGCATGAAATAATAGGAAACACCCCTTTTTATATTTGGGAATCAGTCCTAAGTAAATCATCAGTAATTCAGCCTAAGATTTATATACTAAGGGTTTTATTCTAGTATTGTTTATAATTGCTAAAAATCAGGGATGGCCTAATTATCCAGCAATAGGAAGAAGGCTGATGAACTATGTGTATGTCGAATATTATACAGATATTTTAAAAAGAAGTTTTTATAGAATTTTTAAATTCATAAACTCATGTATACAATATAATGAAAAAATCAGTTGATGAATTCTATTTACTGAATAATATATGATTGGAAGGGAAAATGTTAAAAACTAATGTTGCCATTAGTTTGGATTATAGTGTTATTGAAGCATTTTTCCATCTTTATTTTTGATAGTATTTCCCAGATTTTGTACAAATGAATCATGTTACTTTTATAATTTAGAAAAGGCAGTTTTTGTTTTTTAAATAAGGATCTAAGAAAAAATATATAAAACATGAATTTTGGAGCTGGATGAACCTGGGGTCAGATTTCTGTTTACCATTTATTAGCTGTAGAGGATCACGCAAATCACCTTACTTCTCTGGGCTTCAGTTTTCCCGTCTGTAAAATGAAAGAAGCACTATTCTCAGTATTCCATTGAATTAACATAAACGCCGTGGTATTTACAGAAATGCTCAGTAGTTTCCATGACTTCTGTATGGAAGTTTCATGAGTCCCACATATACACACTTGGTATTTGTAGGCTATACACATACACTAAGGCTACCTGCAGGATTTCAGCATAATTGAGGTTTGAGGGCAACAGTCTGGTTGGAAATTTGTCAGGGGCAGGTAAATGGCTTGCCCAGGGGAAGTTGGCTGGCTCTTTCTGTAATCTCGGGATAAGGTCATTTTGATCGACTCCAGAACACAAATGCACTGAGGGGAAGTGGGGGTGTGTGTCCGGAGAGATAATCAAAGACTCTCTCATCCCTCTATTGGTGTTGCATTGCAACCACTTGGCACACAGCAGGACTTTTGTAATTGTTAATTTCTTGTCTGTACTCGCGTGGATATCGAGTCTAGCTTCTCAGGCCTTTGGAGCTTTTGTACTTGTTTGCTTTGGAGGCAGGGAGGCTGCTTATACCACTGGAAATAAACTCTGGATTCAGAAATACCGAAGCTGAGTATTAATACTTGCTCAAGATTCTTATGATCTCTGTGTGTAGATTTTCTTTTTCTTTTTTTTTTTAAGATTTTATTTATTTATTTGACAGAGATAGAGACAGCCAGTGAGAGAGGGAACACAAGTTAACCGCTGTGCCACCCAGGCGCCCCTCTGTGTGTAGATTTTCTTATTCTACAAAGTGGAGTGAACGAAAACCATACTTATGAATTTATAAAGCAGATTAAATTACATGATGTATTGGAAGAAACTAGTTTCATGCCTAACACCTGGACATACTCAATAAATGCAGCAGTTGCTATTACTGCTATTGTATGTTTTATTTTTGCTTTGGAGTGTAGTTGCCTGTG
The DNA here is from genome assembly GCF_017311325.1 of Ursus maritimus. Taxonomy (NCBI): domain Eukaryota; kingdom Metazoa; phylum Chordata; class Mammalia; order Carnivora; family Ursidae; genus Ursus; species Ursus maritimus. The sequence continues at coordinate 33,892,352 of NW_024424786.1, read as the reverse complement.
TTTGGGGCCTTACTTCATATTATTATTATTATTATTATTATTATTATTATTATTATTATTTTTAATGTTGTCATTAAAATGACCATCATTATTAGGGTCCAGGAGAAGAGACCAAAGGTGTTTGACTATGGAAGGTGAGGCTCTCTGGCTTCTACCTCTTTCTACTCAAAAGGCTCTCCAACATCTGGGACTTTCTAGGCTGGGAATTCTGTTCTATCTTCTTTTAGTAGAGACTGGCATCCAGTGGACTCCATTTTTGTTTTACTCAATTCTGTGGAAGAAAGAGAAAGAGAGAGGGAAAGGGAGAGCGGGGAGAGAAGGAAAGTGACAGAAGAAATGATAACTGTGAATGAAACGAGAACAAAACCCCAGAGGAGGTAGAAAAGAAAGAAGTGGTATGGAGAAGAGAGATGAAGTACGTCCGACAGTGGTGACTGGGATGCCAGTCCCAGCTTTGTCCCCGACTACTGCAAGCCTGGTCCCTTCACCGGGACTGTTTCTTCATTTGTAACGTGAGATGTTCAAATTGATGGCCGCCAGCAGCCCCTCAAATTTAACAGTGTACAAAAAGAGAGACAAAGCATTCTTCATTTCATGGCAAAGTGTAACGATTGACTTCTGAGTATTCGTGCATCGGTAGTGCTAGGATTGTTGCTGGCCCCCTCCAGACGGACCTCTTTGTGGTTCAGGGGACAGTTTAGAATGATTTCTCACACTGACCTTGTCACAGAGGGAGAGCACATGAGCCTTGGCCAGTTGCGGATCAGAACCTCTTTAAAAAAGGTATTTGGGCATGGCTTCGTTCCTGCTTTATGTGCAAGGTGTCTAGAAGGCTCAGAAAGTATTGGTAATGGAGTTTTTCCTGATTACAAACAAGTGTGTTTATTCCAAAATTTCCTTGAAGGATATGATTCTGAGATGTCAATTCCACAACGGGCTTTTTGAAAAACTAGCATCTCTTACCAGGGGAGGGTGAATCACTCACGTATTTACAGATCCAACCCCCGAGCCTGTATTGAGGAGACTTTATGGGCTGGAATTGTGCCTCCAGGCCTCTCTGGCATCTTTAAAAACAATGAGTCTTCTTGACATCACTACTCCATAGGAGGTCAGAGTAGGGGGTTACAATGACTCAAGTGTATTCATTCATTGAATACAGAGTCCCCGGTCAGGCAGGTTAGACCAATACAAGACCTTCTGTATCCAGGTGCCCCCACCTCTCAGCCTGGAACTTGTCAGAAGTTTATAGAAGTTCTTGCCTAGAGGACAGAGCAGGGAATTAAATTCTAAGGTCCGGGGGGCTGGGCTTTTACCTATTTGATTCTCATCATCCTATTTGTGGAGTCCAGCCTAGTATTAGGTCCTCACCAAATATTTGTTCAGCACACGAGTAAAAGCATGAATGAATGGTCAGGAGAATGCACTGAGTTTCAGGATTGCCAGGGGCCTTTATCTGGCCTCCTAGCTATGTCGTTTGTAGAGAGAACACATGGCTAAAAGAGACGTTTGTTAAGCCTTTGCATGGGTCCATCATATTTACCTCCCTCATTTTACCTACTTCTTACCAGAGTGGCATGAGAAGTGCTATTAGCTCTATTTCTCAGGCAGGAGAAAGCTGATTCAGAGAGATTGAGTATATTCAATACTGGCCAGGGTTACAAGGCTCAAAAGTGGTAGAGATGGAGGTGGTTTGCATCTACTTTCTAACATTAAAAAAAAAAAAATGTGTCCCCTGGTGTTTATGCTTCAGGTGGCTCACGTCACTGGTCACCGCCATTTTGTTTTAACAGTTCCTGGACTTTCCTTCCTGCTCAGTAATAGCCAATGCAGACACTGTAAGTTTACCATGTGGTTTCATGAGGCCCTTGTTGAACCTCGTGTGAGGCCTTTTGGCCTCCAGGAGGCAGATGTCACCTTTGCAAGTACTTACACACCGTTCCTACATACCTGCCGCGCATGGGTGGGGTCGAGTTTGTGGGAGGATGTGATTCTAACATGCTGGTTTATTAAAACAGATGCCATCCCACAGCTGATGTCTTCTTCTTCTTCTTCTTTTTTTAAAGATTTTATTTATTTACTTGACAGGGAGAGAGAGTGAGAGAAAGAACACAAGTAGGCAGAGAGGCAGGCAGAGGGAGAAGGAGAAGCAGGCTTCCCACTGAGCAGAGAGCCTGAAGTGGGACTCAGTCCCTGTACGCTGAGATCATGACCTAAGCCTAAGGCAGATGCTTAACCAACTGAGTCACCCAGGTGCCCCTACAGTTGATGTCTTGGTGTTTATTCTCTCCTTTTCCTTTTCTCCATCCTGGGCTAGTCTCTTCTTTTCCTCCTTCTCTCTCTTTTCTCTAATCTCCTTTCTTCTTCCTTTCTGTGGACCTTTCAGAGATTCATAAAGTATGTCTCTTCAGGTGAAGAGAAAACTAACATTGTGTTTCACCAAGATCTTGATGGTACTTCTCCTAAGTCCATGTGTATGATGTGTGTGTGTGTGTGTGTGTGTGCATGCGCACACGTATGTGTAAATCACAGTGAAGAAGGAAGATTTGACCAGCCAGAGCAAGTTGTTCTGGGGGCAAAATCTAGACAGGTCTTCATGCATGGACACAGGAATCCACTATGGTGATTCATGTGATATGTGAATAGAGGAGGCTCTGGAGGTGTTTTGAAAACATATATTAAAATAATTATATTGGTTTTCTTGAATTCAAACATTTCCCCCCTTATTTTCAGCACCGCTATTATATAAGTCTTGAACACAGCATTAGGGACTTACTAGGAGAGATACATACTATGCTGCACATCAGAATAATTTACATTTTATAAGAATTAAGGTGGCAAAATTTAGCATTCTGACGACATGGGACATGATGGCTATCTACATGAAAGAGTTAACTAAATTTCAAAAATAATGTGGATGAAGGGGTAATCAGAAGGGGGAATGAAGCATGAGAGACTATGGACTCCGAGAAACAAACTGAGGGCTTCAGAGGGGAGGGGGATGGGGGACTGGGATAGGCCAGTGATGGGTAGTAAGGAGGGCACGTATTGCATGGTGCACTGGGTGTTATACGCAAGTAATGGATCATGGAACTTTACATCAAAAACCAGGGATGTACTGTATGTGACTAACATAATATAATAAAAAAATATTATTATAATAAAAAAAATAATGTGGGTGATTAGGGTGGGATTTTATTGATCAGTGATTATTGAATCCCTTGGTTTTATTTTTTTATTATTTTTTTAATAATTTTTTTTATTATGTTAGTCACCATACAGTACATCCCTGGCTTTTTTTTATAATTTTTTATTTTTATTTATTTATTTTTTTGATGTAAAGTTCGATGATTCATTAGTTGCGTATAACACCCAGTGCACCATGCAATACGTGCCCTCCTTACTACCCATCACCAACCTATCCCATTCCCCCACCCCCTCCCCTCTGAAGCCCTCAGTTTGTTTCGCAGAGGCCATAGTCTCTCATGCTTCATTCCCCCTTCTGATTTTAAAAAGAGATGAAATCTTATTTTCAGAGAGATTTTGAAGCCCATAGTTGATAATCATTTAAGAACAAAGTCACTTGGTTCAATTCCTCCCTCAAATTTGTATTTTTAGAAATCTGAAACCTACATAAAACTAGCAAAAGTAGAAAAATGAATACTCATATACCTATTATCTCGATGCACCAACTGTCTGAATTTTACCACCTTTGCTTCATCTCTTTCATGGATGTGTAAGGACTCTATCATCTATCTATCTATCATCTATCTATCATCTATCTATCATCTATCTATCATCTATCTATCTATATCTATCTATCATCTATCTCTCTATCCATCCATCATCTATCATCTATCTATCATCTATCTATCATCTATCTGTCTATCTATCTATCTATCTATCTATCTATCTATCTATCTATCTATCATCTATCTATCTATCATCTATCTATCTATCTATCTATCTATCTATCAATCATCTATCTATCATCTATCTATCTATATCTATCTATCATCTATCTATCATCTATCTATCTATCTATCTATCATCTATCTATCATCTATCTATCATCTATCTATCTATCTATCTATCTATCTATATCTATCTATCATCTATCTATCTATATCTATCTATCATCTATCTCTCTATCCATCCATCATCTATCATCTATCTATCATCTATCTATCTATCTATCTATCTATCTATCTATCTATCATCTATCTATCTATCTATCATCTATCTATCTATCTATCTATCATCTATCTATCTATCATCTATCTATCTATATCTATCTATCATCTATCTATCTATCTATCTAATCTATCTATCTATCTATCATCTATCTATCTATCATCTATCTATCTATCATCTATCTATCATCTATCTATCATCTATCTATCTATATCTATCTATCATCTATCTCTCTATCCATCCATCATCTATCATCTATCTATCTATCATCTATCTATCCATTTATCTTTATCTATTTATATTAATAAGTATTCATGAATTATTTTCAGATTAATGGACTTTAACCCATTCCTACCATTATTCATTTACCAATTTTACCAATCGTGGCTAAAGAAAGCTGACTTCTTGCCCTATTGATATATTCCCATTCCCAACTTTTGATGGGAATCTTTACTTCCTGGCACACAAAGATATGCCAGTCTTATTTTTCCCACCCCAGCCACGGAAGCAGGTACTTGGTTCATGTTAAGAAGACACTGTATTCAGAAAAGAAGATCTTGGGGTGATCAGGAAGTCTCTGAGAATTTGAATGTGTCTGTGTATCCAGAGACTTTATCGTGGTCCCAACATGTCCGGAGAAGATCACAGCATGCTGAACAAGAAATAAAGTTACTTTCAGCCAGTAAATGATGCTAAATACATGGTCAGTTCAGAAAAATAAGACCAATTTATAGAATGGAATCCATCCGCCTCCTTTATTACAGTCTCTTGTTTGGGATTTTTGTATGTAGTAAAGAAGGAGAAAAATCAAATGTCAGAGTTCAGATTTCATCTTGCTTTATAAGAGAATGCTGATTATCAGAGAAGGCACGTGACGACTCCTGTTACACAACAAGCATTTGAGAAATGGAGGTATTGGCTACCTTTCTTAAGGGGTTGCTAAGAGGAGTAAGAAAATGCATTTTGCTCAATGCATTGCCCAGTGGAAGAATCAATAAATGCTGCCTGCTAAAAATAGTTTTGTGTAGCAGAATGATCAGCAGTATTGAGGGCAATTGCTATACATGAGGAAGAGGCATCTTCTATCATTTTATTTCCCTCAGTACCAAGTAAACCCCGAGGCTCTTGTACCGCAAGGGGCAAGGGATAGCACTAACAATGCTTGATTTGAGGCATTCTTGCTATAATTTGGGGTCTGGAACTAGACTCAATATGAGTTAAAAAAATAAAGAATATGTTCAGTTAGGCTGGTGGTGGAAGGTGAAATTTTCTCAGCATTTAGAATAAAAAGATCTGGGAGCGGCTGAGGGATCCAGAAGATGGGGGATCAAGAAAGAAGAGGGGTGTTTCAGAGAGTTATTGCAAACAATTCAAGAAACCCAAGTAAAGAACTTGAATTAAATCACAGTGCTATTTTGTATCCCGCTTTTATTTATTTAACATATTTTTCCTTAACATTCCCTTACTGCAACATATTTTTTGACATAACTTCAAACAAATGGCTAAACAACATTCCACATTATGGAGGTGCCATCCTTTATTTAGCAATATCCCTAATAGTGGTTAGGTGATTCTCAAATTGTTTCCATTATTAATAACAAAATGGCAAAATCCCCGTAAATAAGTATTGATCTGCACTGTTTCTGTAAGAAAAATGCCTTGGATGGGAAACACAGGGTCAAAGTGTTGACTATTTTTACAGTGATTGACAACTGCTATCAAATTGCCTTTGAGAATGTATGCTTATTTGTTTCATTAAAAGTTTAATAATTACAAAGGCAAAGGAGTATATGAGAACTTTTCTAAGAGTCTGAATTCATATTGTCATATATCTGTTGCTAGATTACTTTCCAGAATTTTCCATCTTACTAGCAGATTGATTGGCTGATGTCTATACCCTTTCCCAGAGTTTGGGGTGGTACCAGACTTCTGGTAGGTGCTAATGGGATGCTTGTGGATTCATATCTGTTGACACTGCATACATTTCCTGAACCAGAGCCGATTTTAAAGAAATAAAGAGGGCTTGTCTCTTTGCTGTGTAAGAAGATATCTCCTGAGCAACATTTCTTATAGTACATTAATCAAAATGACTCAAGAAATACATAATAATTTTATCTTTTTTTTTTTAAAGATTTTATTTATTTATGTGACAGAGAGACAGCCAGCGAGAGAGGGAACACAGCAGTGGAGAGGGAGAGGAAGAAGCAGGCTCCCAGCCGAGGAGCCCGATGCGAGACTCGATCCCGATCCCGGAACGCCGGGACCACGCCCTGAGCCGAAGGCAGACGCTTAACGACTGCGCTACCCAGGTGCCCCATGAAATTCATAATAATTTTAAATAAGTATGTAAGAAAGTGTGAGTGTCTTAAGTGTCCATGGGGGACATCTTTACTTTCCACTTGCTGACTTATTTTACTGTTTGAAAATTTCATCAGTAGCAAGTGTTACTTTTATCACAATAATTTTAAAGGACAATGACAACAAAAAGCTAACAGAGCATGATATTCTAGCCTATCTGAAATCTTTATGTGCTTCAAAGGGAGAAAAAATTCAGAGGCATGCAACAAGTAGGTAAATTTAAAACTGGCCCCCTCCCTTTTAAAATTTTTTAAAATTGATTTTATTATTTTATTATTATTATTTTTGTATTTTTAAATTTTATTTTATTATGTTATGCTATTCACCATACAGTACATTAGTTTTTGATGTAGGGTTTGTGGTTCATGTTTGCGTATGATACCCAGTGCTATATCTATACCAGATTTGCTCCAGAAGTAAGCACTCAAGATGTCAGCGAACATTTATGGCATTGCTACTATCGGCTATGTGTTCACCTGCATTATTTTATTTCTTCTTCACAACACACAGGTAGGCATTTGCATTGTTAACATATAGATGAGAAAATTGAAAGCCTGGGAGATTAAGTAGGTTATTCTGGATCATATATTTACCAAGGGTTTGAGTGGAATTTGATCCCTAGTGTGTATGAGTCCAAGGTACTCTGCTAAGTTTATTAAAGGTGATTGGCCATAGATAGCATTAAACATTTGTGGCTAGTGTGTTTGGGTGATGTAGGGTTTGTCAATCATTTTAGTTGGTTGTAAGAGTTCTTATTTTGCCCCTTCCTGGTCTTAGTAATTCCAAGCTGGTAAAGGGAATTTCTCTCAATAGTGATGGAATAGGTTTTTTTTTAAATTTATTTTTATTTATTTATTTTACTTATTTTATTTAAATTAAATTAGTTAACATGTAGTGTATCATTAGTTTCAGTAATAGAGTTCAGTAATTCATCAGTTGCATGTAATACCCAGTGTTCATTACATCACGTGTCCTCCTTAACACCCATCACCCAGTTACCCCATCTCCCCCACCTCCTCTCCAGCAACCCTCAGTTTGTTTCCTATAGTTAAGAATCATTTATGGTTTGTCTCCCTCTATGATTTCATCTTATTTCATTTTTCCTTCCCTTCCCCTATGATCCTCTGTTTTGTTCTTGATTCCACATATGAGTGAAGCCATATGATAATTGTTTTTCTCTGATTGACTTACTTCACTCAGCAGGATACCATCCAGTTCCATCATGTGGAATAGGTCTTTAAGGAAAGCTTTTTAAAAGCCCATAGGGAGAAATGAATGGACATAATGTCCATTAATTCATTTATTCAACCAATATTTGCTGAGCTCCTTTTACAAGCTAGATATTGGGGATACCAATAAAAACAAGACAAAACACTAACCCTGAAATATCTTGGTTGAGTGTGAGAGGGAATCATTATAGAAGGTTATGGGGTCGCAGAGAAGAAAGTGTCCAAAACTGTCTTTAAGAATTCAGGGAAGACTTGGTGGAGGTGATCCTAAGCTGAATTTTGAAGAATGAAAAGACACCAGAGCAGACTTTTTGGAAATAGAGATTCCTACATGAAAGATTTGTCCTGCATAGCTAACGTTGGGGCATGGTCATAGCCTTCTATTTTGTACTCTAGCCTAGTCCATGTTTCAGGGATGGCCCCAGGCTTCCCCCATATTGACATGAAGGGCAATAATGCATCTATTCTCTTGCCCTCTGTCCAACCTCTAATAGAAATTCTTTCTCAGACCGTGAGCTCATTTTCCTTTTCATTAAAAATGTTTCATTCTGTATCTTCAAGCTACCTTGCTTTCTCTCCTTTCACTGTTGCCAGCTTCTTGAAAGAATAGTCTTCAGGCACTGCTTCCATTCCTAAGCACCCCCTTATTTCTTTTTTTTTTAAATTTTAATGTTTTTTTATTATATTATGTTAGTCACCATACAGTACATCCCTGGTTTCTGATGTAAAGTTCGATGATTCATTAGTAATGCTAAGTGAAATAAGTCAAGCAGATAAAGACAATCATCATATGGTTTCTCTCATCTATGGAACATGAGAACTAGGATGATCGGTAGGGGAAGAAAGGGATAAAGAAAGGGGGGGTGATCAGAAGGGGGAATGAAGCATGAGAGACTATGGACTCTGGGAAACAAACTGAGGGCTTCAGAGGGGAGGGGGGCGGGGGAATGGAATACACTGGGTGTTATACGCAAGCACCCACTTATTTCTATGTAAACTGGCTAGCACCCCACCATCCACAGAAACTTCTGGGGTTATCACGACTACTTAGCTGCCCAGCCCAGGAGCTCCTGCTCAGTATTTGCCATCTTGGATCTCCGTGTAGCATCTGGCCTTGTTAAGCAGCCCACTCTACTCTCCTGGCTTCTGGATGCAGGACCCCCTTTATTCCTTGCCTTTTCCAACCATTCATTAGTGTCTCCTCCCAACAGGTGAGCATTTCCCGAGGTTCTGCCTTCCCTCACATGTACCTTCTCCCTTTGTGCAACAGTACTGATGACTCTCATGATTTCTCCACAAGGGTGTCTTAAGGTCTCTCTACTCCTGCTTCTGGCCTCTAAACTGTATTTGGCAATTTGGTGAAGGCTATGAAATTCTCCTTGGAAAGATATTTTAAACACACAAAGCAAAATACATAATAATTACAAAAAGCTCAATTATTTAAAAATATGATCAGTGTATGAGGATCTGTCTGCTCTGTTCAATAGAACTTTCTGCCTCTTTGGCAGTCTGATACATGTGGCTGGTGAGGACTCGAAATGTGGCTAGTGCTGAAATGTGGTTACTGAGACTGAATTTTTAATTTCACTTATTAATTAAAATCTAATTGTGAATAGCCACGCGTGACTGGAGGCTGGTGCATCAGATAAGAGCAGATCTAAATATTTACTTCCCCATACCTGCTAGAAAACTCTTAGCAAAGTACATTCAGTCTACCTCAAAAATCATTGAACCCTATCCTGAAGCAGCCCCTTATCTTGATGCGTCTTTTAATATTAAGGCATTATCAGTCACCAGGAATAAAAACTTCGGTCATCTTTTATGCTACCCTCTTATATGCCATAAATAGTGAACATTTATTAAGTATTCACTAGGTCTTAGGCATTGCTTTAAGTGATTTACATACATTATCAAATTGCATAAAAAGTATAGTATAGAAACTGTTGTTTACTGAAGTTGCAATGGTTGGAGAGGTTAAGTAATTTACCTGATGATATGTCCATATCATGAAATGGCAGATCCAGTTGCTTCCAGGTTCACTAAAAGTACTGATTTTTCATATAAGGTCAATACGACTCTCTAAGTCAGGTTCCTTGCATGTGGCTGGAATTTTTTTTATCTCAGTGATGCCATGAGTTATCACCTGGTGATCCGAAGCTCCAAGTGGCAGTTACCTCTGTGATAAAAACTGGGAATACAAATTTGCCTTTCAGAGAAAATGATATTTGCTGACATAATGCTCAATTGAGGAGTCTCTACATGTTGAGATACAAAGGTAAAGGTTTTAGGGGCACATGAGTGGCTCAGTAAGTTAAACGTCCGCCTTCGGCTTGGGTCATGATCCGGTCCTGGGATTGAGCCCCACATCGGGCTCCCTGCTCAGCAGAAGAGTCTGCTTCTCCCTCATCCCTCCTCGTGCTCTCTCTCTCTTTCTCTCTCTCTCACCCACTCTCTCTTTCAAATAAATAAAATCTTAAAAAAAAAAAGATAAATGTTTTATTTTCTTTAGTAACGGCTACCTCCTCTGCTCTTTGGAACCCCCCCTTCCAGGTGGGCAGTGAGTTTCATTAATATGATTGCAGTCAGATGCCTTAGCTGTGCAATCATTTTAATTATTAAGACAGTGTCATTATGGTTTTTAAGATATAGCACTTTCCATTTTAAAACATCCGTCTCATGAATGGATCTCATATGCATTGCTGATGGGAATGTAAAATGGTACAGATCCAATGCAAAACAGTTTGGTAGTTTCTTCTAAAGTTAGATATGCATTTACTGTATGAATGATGCAGCAATTATGCACCTAGGTATTTGCCCCAGAGAAATTAAAACTTATGTTCCCACAAAAACCTGAACACAAAAGTTCATGGCAGCTCCACACTGGAAACAATCCAGATGTCCTTTAATAAGTAAGGGGTTAAACAAACTGTGGTATATCCATACAATGGAATACCGTTGATCAATAAGAAAGAATAAATTATTGATACATGCAACGACTTGGATGATATTCAAAGGTGTTATGCTAAGTAAAAAAAGGGCTACATACTGTATGATTCCACTTACTTGATGCTATTGAAAATTATAGTGATGGAGAACAGATCAGTGGTTATCAGAGATGAGTGCTGAGGGAAGGGAAGTGACTATTCAGGGGTAACACAAGGGAGTTTTGTTGCAATGGAACAATTCTCTATTTTGATTATGGTGACGGTTACTTGAGTCTGCATGTGTGATAAAATAAGGAAACAAAAAGAGTGCATGGAAATACTGGTGAAATAGAAATAATGTCTGTACCCGAGTTAATAGTATTGTGTCATGGTCAGTTTTCTGGTTTTGACTAGGGACGGTGGTTACGTAACAGTATCAGAGGGAGAAGCTAGGTGGAGGGTACGTGGTAACTATACTATAATTCTTGCAACTCTCATGAGTTTTAAACTATTTTAAAATAAAAAGTTATTGAAAATCATCAACATGTTCAGTTTAAAGCTTTCCCTACGCTTCCAAAAAACCTTGCACAAGCTGGCCCGGTGGCTCTCTCTCCCCTCCGGTGTGCGAGTGGGAAGGAGAGCGTTTCCTGTAATCACTATTGCATGATATCAGAGCTCCTCAACCTCAACCCTATTGACCTTTTGGGCCAGATAATTCTTTATTGCTGGGGGTGGGCCATAGGAGTGGGGCTGTCCTGAGCTTTGCCGGACGTTTGGTAGCATTCCCGGCCTCAACCCATTTGGTGTCAGTAGAAAGCTGCCCCCATCCCTCTGCCAAATCATGATATACGAACTGTCTCTCCAGATATTTCCAGTTGTTCACCGGGGGAGCAAAATCACCCATGGTAAGGAATTGGTGCCTTATATGATCATTCCCACAATGACGAGGATGGTGTAGATGGATGAAGTACCCGTAGGCCTCATGGGGGAAAGAAGGCTCCACTCCAAGCAACTCTTGGGCATTTGGCTACAACTCCTAGTTAACTCATAGCTGATGACAAAATGCTGTCCCTGTACTGTGGTGGTCTGCAGGAAGCATGCAACTGCCAATTTTTCTCCCTGCCTCTTTCTGGGGGCTTATGTGATTCTTCTTCTCTGCTGAAGGGGTTGTAATTGCCCACCTTTGCCAGGAAATGCCACCACATTAGGTTAAGTAAAAATAAAATATTTGTAGATATAGTGACTATGGAGGAAAATAGCAAATAGTTCAGGCACATCCTCTCTGAAAAGGTTTCTCCACCTGCAATAGTCTTGGAGATATTCCTCTTCAACCCCCCTGGTATCTGTAGTCTGCCTCATTCATTTGGCATGAAGCTGGGGTGACTTGGATTGTTAATTACCTAGTAGGCTGCACCTAGCCTATCAATTAGAACAAAGACCATAGAATGTCAAATGACCTAAAGAGAATGACTTAAATGACCTGAGAAAGGCTAGAGTTCAGCCTCCTTACAAACAGGTGATTGGGACTTACCCAGCATCAGACATGGAATAAGTTATAGGCCTAGGCCATACCCAGGGTCTCTAACCCAGGGTCTCTAACCCACAGTAAGTGACCTTCTAATAAAAGTACTTTCCAAAGACCAAGGTGTTTTGTTGTACAGCATGATAACTGAGTATTAATTATGTAAATACATAGATCTAGAGTCCAATGTCAGTTCCACAATTACATAGGCTATGTGACCTTGAAAAAAAATTTGTCCCCTCTCTGAACCTCATCTGTGACGATTGTGATAGAATCTAATTCATAAATACATCAGTGAGGATTCATTGAAATAATGTACTTAAATTGTTTCGCACAGCACTTGCCTCATGCAAACACCCCATCATCCTCATCCTCATCACAGCAAGTGTTTTGGAGTTTAGAAAACTCTTCCATCCGGGGCGCCTGGGTGGCACAGCGGTTAAGCGTCTGCCTTTGGCTCAGGGCGTGATCCCGGCGATATGGGATCGAGCCCCACATCGGGCTCCTCCGCTATGAACCTGCTTCTTCCTCTCCCACTCCCCCTGCTTGTGTTCCCTCTCTCGCTGGCTGTCTCTATCTCTGTCGAATAAATAAATAAAAAATCTTAAAAAAAAAAAAAAGAAAACTCTTCCATCCATTTAATCTTCCTAACCCACAGGTGGGTGGCTTTTGGAGGTAGGTGTCAGTGACATTTTATGGATGTGGAAACAGGTTCAGAAAAACACTTAACTAAATCCACACATCCTGTTGACATGAAAACACAGGTGTAGGTCTTCTGATACCAAGACTTGTGCTTCTACGCCAACGTACCTAACCAACCAGTTAAGTCTTTTGTCCTTGATGGCTATCTTTGGGCCTTACATGTATATAGTAGGTGTTAAATATTTGCTGGGGCCAATTGTTCTATTGTTTCTTGTGTGTTCACTTTCCTCTCCCCAACATATTTCCCTGAAGATTCTTCGAGGGTGGGTCCTCATCTCAGGTATAGGACCACACACATATGGTTTGGAGCTGAACCCATAACTTGTTTTCAATAAATACCCATCGATGCAGATGATGTTACAGAATACAAGGCAGAATGGACATGAGGTCTGATATCTAGGCAGCCCCTACCTCTGTGCAGGGATCAGAGAGAGGCTCAAATGACAGCATAGGTCAGACAGGTGGAATGGGGCGGGAACAGATCACCAGGCCACAGCTCATTAAGTGCCCTTTGTCACTTTGATTCTTGGCAAAAAACCCCAAACCAAAACATACCAACAAACAGTGGAGCAAAGAGAATACAAAGGTCAGGTGGAGCTAGCTTCCATAATTCAAAATGCCTCAAGAAAAACATACTTTTACCCCAAGATTCATAAAAAAGGTATGTGTCCTTGCTTTTTGCTGGTGCAGCCCAAGTTATGACAACAACTCCTAGCTAATGAAGGTTTGACATGGAGTTGAATTTTATATAATTTTTAAGTTATTTTTGAAATGAAACAACCTTCCCCTAAGGCTTGAGCCATAAATGTAAACGAAGGGGTGGGAGGATCTGAACATGAAGTTCTGTGTGCCTATTGTCTTTGACGGGGATTGGGGTAGTGCCATGGAAAGAGTTAAACAGATGAGAAATGCAAGGCCAGGCCAAAACCTTGATGGGATATGGGTTTTCCAACTTTATGTGATTTGTAGTCCTGAAAAAATCATGCACGTCTCCTGCAAAATTCCTTGTATCCATATAGTTTAAAACTTTAGAGATGAAAATCTTCTAATCTGTTTTAAAATCCTTCAAATAAAGTTTCAGCGACCTTTGGGAAAAAAAATAAAGCATAACTGGTCACCACTGGGAGATTTTAAGTAGCTGAGGAACATGATCTGATATGAGATTTTCCAAGGTCACTCATTTGGATACTGCATAGAAGAGGGGAGAAGAAAAGTAAGTGGAGAGACCAGTTAGGATGCCCTGATGGCCCTTGTCTAGGGATGGTGGATTGAATAAGAAGAGTGGCAGTGGAAATGGATTGTATGACTGAATTTATTCTTCAGGATTCTTCTCTGATAGATTGCTTTTCTAACCAGAAACAAAAGTAAAAGTTGAACTTTCAAAAGGCAGCTCCTTGGTCCTACTTCCCTACTCTCTCACAGTATCTAATGCTTAATCCTATCATAACTTGTATTAGATCGAGTGGGTATTAAGAAGGGCATGTATTGCATGGAGCACTGGGTGTTATATGCAAACAGTGAATCATGGAACATTGCATCAAAAAAAAAAAAAGAAAGCTGAAATATGTGCAGGACATGTGGTTTAAATGATGAAATGAATCTAATGCACCTGCAAAAAAAATTGAATTATATACAATTACCACTTTTCTTTGCATATCAAACCAGTCAAATATCATTAGTTTCATATGGTTCCACGTAATAAGTAAACTAATATCAGTTGAACATACGCTGGTTGAGCATCTGTCTTGTGCCATCCTTGTGCCGGTTCCTACCACCATGTATGCATCTATTTTTAATTGTCTGACTTTGTTATCACACAGGGACGCCCTACTAAGGGGAGAGAACATGACCTTCATGTCCGCATTTCAAACCTCCTGCACCGTGACTGGCAGATTTTAGCAGAAAGAGCATTATTTGTAAAGAAGAAGCAAGCCCGAAAGGGTTGAGGGTCCTTGGCTAACTCAGGAGAAAATGTAAATAGAATTAACAAACTGTGTGGTTCTGGGATGGCTTTTCTGGTTCAAAATGTTACTGTCCTCACTGTTGGTCACTGGCGAAAGACAGAGAGGAAGGAATAGAAAGAGTTCTGTAATTGCTACACAAACCTGAAAGGGCATGGATCTCATTCCTTGAGTGGAAGTCCTAAGCACAAGCAGGAAATAGTTCTAAAAATAAGGCTTGTCTGCACCAAGTATGAAAAGTAAGGAAACATCAGGAAAAAAAAAAAAAAGTCAAGTTTATAAATTCCGGAAAATCTCCTGGATAGAATTCTCGTAGTACTGGAGTGACTGAGATCATAGGCTTCATGAGAGGATGGTGATTTATATCATGTTTACTATTATATCCTCAGGTCTAGCACAGTACACAGTTAATAATTATTTGTTCAATCATTGAATAAGTAGGATCCCAAGCAGAGGAAATAGCTGGATGAGGGAAAAGGGACAGCTCATCCCAATTACCTGGATCCTGGAAGGTCTCATTTCTCAGGCTAGATTCCAGCTGACTGCCATAACTGATCTCATCATTTTAACTTAGAATCTTTTTGCTCTGAAAAATATGGCAAGAGTTTATTTGGGTAGATTAGATAATCATGGGTTACCTAGAGAGCCATCGTAAATGTTGAATTCTGGGTACCAGCCTGTGGAAATTCTGATTCAACTAGTCTACGGTGGGGTTTCAGAGTCTGCATTTTCCCAAAGCCCCCAGGTGATTTTGGTAAACAGCTAGGTTCTTAGGAACCATGTCCTGTGGTTCCATGAATCCCCACATCCTGCAGCTTCCTCACCTCCCAGTTCTGAGATAGGTTATTTACTGTATGAAACAGGTGTTTTAGATAATGTCAGTTTGCTATCCATTCAGTGACTACTTATGAAATATCAAATATAGGGAAAGCACAGCAAACAATTGGTTGCTTGATCAGCTTTAAAAATTTCCTAATAAGAAAGCAGTTACTACCCACTTCAATGAACAAAAAAGCAACACCTACTTTTGGGTCAGAAGTTTCATGGTACCATCTAATCAGGACAGAAGAAAAATCCCTCCTGTATATGTGAGGTCATGAGTTTCACAATACAAGAGGGTCAGAGAGTGAGGATTTTTTAAAAAGTTATTTTCATTATCTCAAGCTGGAGTCATTTACCTTTTCTGCTTGCTTCTCAGAGGTGGAATACAGGCGTAGTCCAAGGTAAACTGGAAGATAAAACTCTGACTATAAAGGTAAATCACAGTTGTGAATTATGAAGCTGGATATGTACTTCACGGTCCTGAAAGTCATGGGACTGGTGGCAGCCTGTCCAGAGGGGTGGTGGCTAACTTGGGATAAAGAAAACATTGAGCCAGGCCTTTGGGCTTCTAGTCTGAGTTGCGGATCAGCTGAATGCGTTACAAAGCCATTTGCCCTTCCTGGGGGTCACATTGAGGGATTGTATCAGATAAAGTTTTCTCAAACATAAGGGTTTGGGGATCCCAAAGAATACCGAATTAGAAGCCAAAGCTCTCACTTTGGCTGATCATTTGGTATCCAGATAGTTAAGACCACAAACACGAAACACTTGAGCACCAAAATTTATGGCAGAATTTGCTAATAAGGTGGTCATCCTAATATACATATTATTTTTATAAGTTGAATGAAAACAAAATTTTTCATAGAGTAGTTGAGGATGCCAAGAAACACTGCATTGGATAGTATCTGAGGTTCCTTCCAGCTCTCAGATAAAAAGAAGCCTTGTCTGATTTCCCGGATGTGATAAATCCTTCAGTCCTCTTCTCTGACCATAGTCAAAACACTTCTGATTCTATCTATCTGTCTATCTATCTATTATCTATCTATCTATCATCTATATCTATCTATCTATCTATCTATCTATCTATCTATCTATCTATCTATCTATCATCTATCTATCTATCTATCTATCTATCAATCATCATCATCTATCACACAGGGAAATTAATCCTACAGATAATATGAGGTTTAATAATAAACACTCCTCTCCTTAGAACATCCTGGTAGGCATTCTTAGAGGATCCATAAGAAAGGTAAATGTGCAATCTTTGCCCACAACTGGCTTACCATCTGTTACCCTGTTGCATTTTCTGTGCTGCTACACCAGACGCCATGTGGACTCACAAAGGGGACACTGTGCCTTGCTTGTGCAAACCACCCCGCCTTCCTTTGGGACTCCTGGTCACCCTTCAAAACTCAGGGTAAGCAGCACTTTAATTCTTTCATGATCAACCTTGCTAGAGCTAGGACTCTCTTGTGTTCTCCCTGCCCCTTGGGTACACTGTGATTATTAGCTCTTGTTGCATCTTGATTGCATTGTCCTTGTTGTCTCTTTCCTCCATGAGACTGTGAATCATTTGAGGGACAAGCCATTTTCACTGCTGCATTTTTCTTTTTTAAAATATTTATTTATTTTTTTTTTCATATTTTTTTAATGTTTTTTTATTATGTTAGTCACCATACAGTACATCCCTGGTTTCTGATGTAAAGTTCGATGATTCATTAGTTGTGTATAACACCCAGTGCACCATGTAATACGTGCCCTCCTCACTACCCATCACCGGTCTATCCCATTCCCCCACCCCCCTCCCCTCTGAAGCCCTCAGTTTGTTTCTCATAGTCCATAGTCTCTCATGTTTCATTCCCCCTTCTGATTACCCCCCCTTTCTTTATCCCTTTCTTCCCCTACAGATCTTCCTAGTTCTTATGTTCCATAGATGAGAGAAATCATATGATAATTGTCTTTCTCTGCTCTACGGAGTGCTCAGGACTTGAGTACAGGGTGAAGGAATGGATCGATGTCTAAAGAAGGCCCAGAGACGTTCACGTTCTACTCTGTCATATATTCTCTGGATGGAGGTGGCGAGCCTCAGTTAAAACAAACCCTAGGCTCCCTTCCCATCTCAGCAGTGCCAAGCCTTGTGACTCCTTTCAGTGTCATCCCTGATTGTTCCCCCCCCCCCATTAGAAGTGTCCTTAGGTCTTTCATTCCAGGTGCGCTCTTTTTTTTTTTTTTTGGATGTGCCATCATAGTCTTGTGTCATCTTCATTTTCTTTAGATCTGATGATAATTGCGAAGCCTGCAAAACAAATTCTCAGGAAAGGAGAAAGGTGATCTCTGAAGGCCTAATAAACTCTTCAGATAACAAGCTAAACTTCGGGTTTCTAAGAGGTGTTTGCTGCTCCAAATGGCTGTTTCATGCCTGTGCAGGCTGATTTCAGTAATAAATATTCAGCTCTACAGTTGATTTTCTGATTCTGTAGTCGTTGTTACTTTTTATGGCATAAATATTATGTTCTAAAATGTGAATTGCAATCACTTAGGCAGTCTTCACGGCTGACCCTTAGCCTGGTTCTGCAGGAAAGATTCAGAATAGACCTGAATCTATTCTGGAACTTGCTCAAAGTCACACACCCAGAAAATGACTTGACCAGCATGTGGACATGGCTGCAACTCGTTCCAGCTGAAGCTTTTCCTATTTTGTCACAGTGTCATTTGTCTATAACTAATTTTATCGGGTCTGTATGTATTGTCAAGTGGCACCCTAGGGATCCTCCATCTTTCTCCCTGTTTGGGCAGAGCCTTTGAATAGTTCATAAAGGAATTTGTCTTCAGTTTCTGACCTACTGTTTGTGGACTGCTCCTAAACTGGAGGGATGGAATACTGAGGATCTTCCCATCCTGTCCTGTCACCAAATATGGTCCCAACACTCACTGTGGCCCTGGCCGTCTGTGAGGCCCTTTAGGAGATGTCAAGATTGATAGATTAGTTCTTCCCTTACAGTATATAAGGGGAACAAAATAATTTCACAAATAATGACAATGCAAGGCAATTTAAACTGCCATTCCAGTGTTGGGAGTCGGAAGTTGGAAGAATTCTTATTTGCTTGCTGTAAACAAGGAAAACTTCATAATGGAGGTGACACGGAATTAGACCATGAAAGATAGAGAAGTTGTCCAAAGGCAGCACTCAGGGAGAACACGAGGGCAAAGGTAATAAGCAAAGATCTATATTTATAAAAATAAAGATTGCAGTGTGGGAATGAGGAACACTCAAAATTCCTGGGTCAGAGCGTGAATGGAAGCAGGATTTGCAGACAAAATGGGAATTATAATGTTCGTGTGGGATTGCAAAAGTCTTTGGATGCCAAGTTTAGGTGATTGGATCTGAACATTCTTAACGATTCTGGGATTTCTATGATCTTATTTGTGGGACAGCCTCAAGATTGTGGGTGAAGGAAATGTTTCTGCAAGAGCTTTACTTGAAATATGATGAATTGGGCAAGACCGTGGAGGGCAGACTGGAGTGGGGCAAGACCGGAGGCAGAGAGAACAATGAGATGGTTTGTGCAATGGTTTAAGATGAGAAGTAATGAGGGGCGCCTGGGTGGCACAGCGGTTAAGCGTCTGCCTTCAGCTCAGGGCGTGATCCCGGCGTTATGGGATCGAGCCCCGCATCAGGCTCCTCTGCTATGAGCCTGCTTCTTCCTCTCCCACTCCCCCTGCTTGTGTTCCCTCTCTCGCTAGCTGTCTCTATCTCTGTTGAATAAATAAAATCTTAAAAAAAAAAAAAAAAAAAAAGATGAGAAGTAATGAGGATTTGAAAAAGGACGAGGATGGTGGGAGTGAAGGGGGCAGGAGGCTGATCTCTCCTAGCCTTTTCATCGCAAACACACACATCATCCCTTGACTCTTTAGTTGAGATATCAAGAGATAATATTTCTAGTAGAAGCTCCAGTTGGTAGAATTAACAGCGCCAAAGATTCACTTTTTCCTTCTCAACTTCCACTGTAGCAAATGGTGCATCTGTTACCCAGAGCTGGTTCTACCACTCTCTGCTTTGTCTCAGAAAGTAGAGAGCTAATGTAAATGCTACTCTGCATTGAAATAGAATATCAAATGTCTGAAAGAAAACTTACTAAAGATTAGGGATGGGCATGATATAGTACATCAGAAGGAGCCCTAGAATGGGAACCAAGAGGTTGGAGTTCTTGCAATGGTGTGTCCTTATCTAACTGTGGCTTTGGGCTAGCCATTTACTCTTTCTGAGCTTCCGGTCCTCTCAGACTAAATGGTGGGGTTGGGGCTCTGTAGATTTTCAGCTTTTCCCAATATAGAGCCCTTGGTTCAAGTAAGTCCTTGTGAGGAACCCAAGATACAAAACCGACACATGAAATATGCAGTGGTAAGGCTGGAGTGAGGAGCTTGAATTTTGCTTGGCCTCTGGAAGAACTTCCCTGCCCCCAATCTCTGGGGCTCTGTGGGGCATTGTCAGAATTTTAGGGGGCATTGCAAGTTATTAGATAGTCTCAGGTGTTTCTTGAAGCTTATCATAGTGATGCATGAGTTTCTAGGTACAAGTTCCACCTTGAATTCCTTAACACCTTTGTGTTCCTGAGTGTGCTATAAAGATGAAACAACATCCTATCCAGGGTGGCTTTCATTCAATGCCTTAAATATCCCCAATTTGTTCTTGCTTTGAGCCTTTGCACTGGTCAAATCAGTGCAATCTCTTCCAAAGATACCGTTTCTCCTTATTTTCTCATGATTTGCTTCTTTCTCATCATTTAAATCTCTAAATAAATAGGTTCCCAAAGGGTCCTTCCTTGGGAGGCCAATTTGCCAGGAAGCCCCTCACTTGGATCAGTCCCTTCCCAGGCCCTGCGAGGGACCCCAGGAATGTGCTCACACAATCATATGTTTTTGCAAAGTTTACAAAAGTGAGATATTTTAATTGCAATTGACTATGACCACTATCTCCTCCTTCTCTTGCTTTTCCTTCTGTCACACGTGAGTGGCTTTTTTAAAAATAATTTTTATTTTGTTATATTAGTCACCATACAGTACATCCCCAGTTTCTGATGCAATGTTCCATGATTCATTATTTGCATAAAACACCCAGTGCACCATGCAATATGTGCCCTCCTTAATACATGAGTGGCTTTTGAAATATAGTGCCTCACTTTCTTCATCCACAAAATGAGAATAACAGTGTCTACCTCCCAATGTTGTTGTGAAGATTAAATAGGTTCATATATGAACGGTGCTTAGAGCAGTGAGTAACTGGCATGCGATAAATGTTTGTTATTTTATTGTTATCACCATACCATGAGGAATCGACACAGTAATAGACATACTGCTGGACTCAAGTCCTGGCCAGACCAGCATAGACTGTAAGTAACTTACTAATGCAGTAGTTCTCCCTTATCTGCAGTTTCATGTTCCATAGTTTCAATTATCCACAGGCAATGCAGTCAGGGAGCAGACGACCCCCCACCCCGTCTGATGTATTATCAGAAGGTCAGTGGTAGCCTAATGCTATGTCATAATGGCTACACCGTTCACCTCCCTCCATCTCATCACATGGGCATTTTACCACTTCACATCATCACAAGAAGGGTGAGTACAGTGCGATAAAATATTTTGAGGGAGAGAGAGAAAGACATTCAGATAACTTTTATTATAGTATATTGTTATAATTGTTCTATTTTAATATTAGTTATTGTTAACCTCTTACTGTGCCTAATTTATGAATTCAACTTTATTGTAGGTAAGCATGTATAGGAAAAAAACAGAGTCTATATAGGGTTTGGTACTATCTGTTGTTTCAGGCATCCCCTGGGGATCTTGGAATGTATCCCCTGTGGATAAATGGAGATTAATGTACTAAGAATATCAAAGCACAAATGGCCCAAATGCCTCCTATTGTTTATGTGACTTAGACCAAGGGGAATCAAGAGGGTTGTCCAAATCTTATAGCTAGGAGGGACCGAAGGCAGGTCTAAGATGCAGGTTTCCTGATAGAAAGTGAAGGGATTCACAGGCATACCATCACAAGCCTTCATTTCACACAGAAGACTGTCTTCTTTTGACAGAAGAGTTGTTCAGTCCCTTCCTTAGTAATTTCTTTTGTGGAGCCCAGTCATATTGGCTCTAGCCCTTAGAACAGGCTGGAAAAGAACAAGGTGTCCCAAAACAGCCTGCCAAGAACCCTGCAGAAACTTATCTCACTTGGGTCATTAACCTAATTTTGATTGGCTCAGATAGGCATTTTGGAGTTTGAGTAAATTTCTTTTTAGTTTCAGATGTAGAGTTCAGTGGTTCATCATTATATATAACACCCAGTGCTCATCACATCAAATACCCTCCTTAATGCCCGTCCCACCAACTTACCCCATCCCCCCACCTACCTCCCCTCCAGCAACGCTCAGTTTCTTTCCTATAGTTAAGAATCTCTCATGGTTTGTCTCCCTCTCTGATTTTTTCTCATTACGTTTTTCCCTCCCTTCCTCTATGATCCTCTGCACTTGGTTCTTATATTCCACATATGAGTGAAACCCTATGATAATTGTCCTTCTCAGATTGACTTATTTTGCTCAGCATAATACCCTCTAGTTCCATCCATGTCGATGTAAATGGTAAGATTTCATCCTTTCTGATGGCTGAGGAATAGTCTATTGTAAACATACATCTCATCTTCTTTCTTTTAAGGGCTACTGCCAAAGTTTAGGGTACAGCCAGAGAGGTTTGGCAGATCTGAATTTATATCCCGGTTCTTGGAAGTTAGATTCATATGTCCTACCGTACACAAGGATAAACTGGAATGACATAAACACAAAAAACAAACTCAAGATGTTGTTTGAAGAACGCAAGGGGGAATTCTTGATAATCCTGAGTTGGCCTTTGTAACTATACACAAACACCTACCTACACGCTGTAGAAAGAGGATTGATAAATTTGATCACCTTAAAGAACAAAACATAATAAAAAACGTGAAGTCTCCCACATGGCAAGACAAAGACCCGTCATAAGTAAAATGAAGACAAATGACATATTGAGGGGAAAAAATTGCAGCTCATGTCCCAGACCAAAGGGTAATTTCTTTAACATAAAGAGAGCTGCCATCGATTAAGGAGAGATGATATTTCTCACCTTTCCAATGGGAAAAAATCCAAAAGTTTACAAAACACTCTTCTCTTGAACTTTGAGAACATTCCATGAGGTACTGGTGGGAGTAGAAATCTGTTATCTCAGTGGAAGCCAAAATGGGAACTTTGAGCAATACTCTGACCCAGTGATCTCTCTTCCACAAGATAAAATATGTGCAAGGTTATTCATTGTTTGTACTAGCAAAGTGCTAGGAATAAGCTAGGTTTCCATCAGAGGAAGACATTACATAGACTATTGTTCAGCTCTGCAGGGGAGTAGTTTAGGGCAAAATGAGAAACTATGTGGTCATGGAGCAGCCTCCAGGAGATAGATAGATATAAATATACATATACATATATATATATATATATATTTTTTTTTTTTGACAGAGAGAGTGAGAGAGCACAAGCAAGGGGAGCAGCAGAGGGAAAGGGAGAAGCAGTCTCCCCACTGAGCAGGGAGCCCGACAGGGAGCTTGATCCCAGGACCCTGGGATCATGACCTGAGCCGAAGGCAGACGCTTAACCGACTGAGCCACCCAGACGCCCCCTCCAGAATATATTTTTTAAGTGAAACAGAAAAGCAGTACATTTTATGTAGTATATATTGTTTTGGGATAAGGAAGGAGGATAAGAATATGAAATTGTATTTGCATTAATGCTTGAGTAATGCTCACAAAACCAAAACAAAACCACTTTCAGTTAGTGCTAGGGCGTTCCGAGGAGGGACGGGATGGGGTGCGCAGGGAAGAAGGGAAAGCGAGACTTCCAAATGATGTGTTTTTATATTGCTTCAATGAAATGTAAATGATTTTGCCTATCTAAAAAGGGAAAATAAAGTTAAAAGAATTCCCACAAGTGGAACATATTTGTAAAGAACTTTGGGCAAGTTTTTTAAACTCAAATTTCTCAGCTATAAAATGGGGGAAAACAGAATTTACTTAAAGCCTATTTTCAGTTGTTTATGCAAATCAGGCTTATTTTTATTTATTTGTTTTTTTATTCGAGAGAGAGGGAGACAGAGAATCTCAGGCAGACTCTCTGCTGAGCACGGAGCCCCACACAGGCCTGGACCGGAGTCGAAATCAAGAGTCGGACACTCACCTGACTGAACCACACAGCGCCTCGCAAATCAAGCTTATTCTTGACCCAGGACACACACTTGTATTCCTTCTGCGTGGAAGAGGGTTTGGAGAGCCCTGTCTTTGATCATCTGATAGACAGTCTCCTCTTGCTAGTTTCCTCCTCCGAAAAGCCTTTTCCCTGCTCTGCTCATTAGCCTCTGGACTATTTCTCTATTTTGTTTTTCTCAAAACTTCTTAAAATTGGCTAAACCTCTCTCTCTCTTTTTTCACTTACTTATTTAACTTTTGTATGTTGAATCCCAAGAACCCAGAGTCATGTCTCGTGTCTAAGATGTTTTTTGAATGAACGAATGTTTGTACCCAATGCAAGATGCATAGAAAAGACCCAGTTGATTTTCGCCATTTCTGTCCTGGGCTACTTATCAGGGATCAGGCCATGCTGGGCATTCCGCCCCACTTCTGTATCCAAATACTAGCTTGTAAGAATGGATGTCTTTGTTTCACCTTAACAGCAAGACTTAACTCACATGGATAGCATTTAGAGTAAGAATTAAATAAGATTAAAAGACTTCCTGAAAGCAAGACCACTCTTCTGCTCCCTCGATAGACCTTTCATATTTAATTAGACTTTTGGTATTCTCCTAGCCTCATAACAATCTCCCTCTGATTTTATTCCATAACAGACAGAAACCAAGGAACTGCGCCCTCTCTAAGATGTAGGCTGAGAGTGAAAGCAGCCCCGCAGCTGCTTGTACCTTGGTGTCAGATAATTGCTCATAATTAGTTTGCATATCTTATCAGAGAGAAGGAGCTTAATTATCTCCCTCTGCAGAGTCTCTGGAGAGAAAGTTCAGTGTCTGTTTTTCTTTCTTTTTTTTTTCCTCCTTAAGAAAAGTACTATCTTTGAACTTGATTTCACCTTGGGGATGGAAACAGGAGAAGGAAAAAATCTCTCTGTCTATGGCACTCTCTCTCTCTCTCTCTCTCTACATATATATCACCTTCTTTGTGCATGTGTGCAAGTAGGCTTTTTTTTTTTTAAACCTGGTTTTCTTGTTTTGTAGAGAAGTGTTTAGAGTGGCATAAGGGAGTTATACCCTTAAATACAATATGTGTGCCATGGTGTAAGTTAAATTCTCTCTAATTCACATATTTTTTCCTTTGGACTCCCTTCCCCCATCCCCAAGCATGGTGGGGTCTACGGGAGGCTTATCCTCATGCTTAATTTCCAGTGTATACAATACACTGGGTTTTAATTAATTTTTTAATTTTTAATTTTTTAATTTAAATTTTAGTTCAATATAATTAAAATAAATAAATATAAAATGAATATAAAATTATAAAATACAATAGTTATGTGTGAAATAAGATTCTCAAGTGGAGTAAGCATTGCTAAGAGCATCATTCAAAATAGGGTGGGGAGGATACTGAGGAAGCAGGACCAATGCACTTCTGCTTCAATTTTCGGAACACCATGGATTTGTGAATTTTGTCAATTGCAACCTGTCAGCTGCACCTCGACCACCTCCTGGAACTCATCCTTCTGCTTTGGACTGAAAGCAAGATAATAGAACATCCGTTAGCTAAATGGCCAATCGCATCTTAGGCAGTGCAACTCTGTCAGCACCAATCTTAATTCCTTCAAAACACGTTATATAACCTTGCGGTTTTTGCCATTCTAAGCCTGCACTCCCTGCTTGCAATTCAGAGCACACTTTCAATTTTTGGCCTCTCTGGATTGCAATCCCGAAGACCCCAGATAAATGCTTTTGGTTGTTTACAGCCTCTTCCTCTTGGTCAATATATGTTAATATAACATTATATATACCTCTCTCCCTCTCTCTCTTTCTCTCTCTCTGTGTAGTTTTAGCAACATGAGGTGGCGAGGTGAGTTATTTTCTAGCCACTTTGCTGAGCGTCACCAGCTTCTCTGCCTAATTCCAGGCCCTGCAATAACAAATTCTCAGGGGTTCATTATTTGGTTGATCACTTCAATTTCCCACTACACCGATTGGGACTGAATTAATGAGGTAAACAAGCTGGGAGATTTATATACAATACTGCAAACATTATGCAAGGGAATCTTCAAAGATTTTGCTTTGCGCTTGAGAGCGTAACAATGTCAACGGTGGGAGTTTGGAGAGGCAGAGCCATTTCAGTCCGCCTGCATGCGTGTGTGTGTGTATGTGTGTGCGTGTCTGTGTTGCACTTCTTGCCTACCTGGCGTGCGAGCAAACAGTGTTCCATGCAGGTGTGGCTCAGGGATCAGGGACCTGTACATGATTCAGTAACTCATTTCGGGGTAAGAGACTGGAACCAAACCTCTGTCTAAACCTCCTTTCTCAGCATGAAGTAAACGGATTTCTGATAAGCCAGAGCAAGACGGAGAGGGTAAACCAGATGAGCCTAAGGTATGACTGCATTGAATAATAAAAAGCTTGAGGCAGGAAATGTGTCTTTGCTCAGATTTGCACCCTGCAGCAGCATAAGTGGGCAATCAACTGATGGTACTTTTCAGCACCCAGAATAACGATGTCCTAAGTTTACAGAGCACTTTGAAATGCATCGATCTCTTTCATATTTACTTTTTTAATTTAATACAAATGCCCGTAGTTGAAAGCTGGGTATATTGTCTTTGTTTTACAGATAAGGGAACAGACTCAGAGAAGTTAAGGCATGGCCCACGTCACAGAGCAGGTAACGGTTAATGGCTCTGAGGACTGGTGGCAGCTGTTTTATCTCTAAATTGACCCTTCTTGCTATGCCTCTGTTGCCCTCGTTTATTGTAACAATTGAAAGAAAAATGAATGAATAAATGAATGAATGATGGCCAGGGTAGTATGCAAAGCCTCAGGACTGGAGAGGCTGACCTCGCAGAGAAGACCCAGATGGAAGATCCATCAGGATCCCTTTGAGAAATCCAGACTGTGGGGTTGGATTACAAAAGACAAATGTAGCAGGGAGGAATCCATTTATATTGCATTCAGATGTAAAAATAACGTGTATTTGAACATTTTTTTCCTGTAGCTGATATCATCTGAAAGGCCCACATGCTGCTGGGTAGCAGGGACCAATTCACTTGAGTCTGAGCTGTGAAACAATTGAACGAATCTCTTAAGGTCCTGTCTTTCGGATGCCTCATCTCTCTGCTTCTCTCCAGGTTGGCCTCCTGAGGTACGAGGAAGGGGCTGCAGGAAACTGTATGGTGAATGAAATGGGAGGAGTCTCTTGGAATCAAGAGCTGTGGGAACTCTTCTTGTCTTTGGCATCCTGGTCTCTGAAGTAACTTTCCTGCCAACCTCGTCATTTCTCATCATTTGGTGGCTTCTGGCTTCTTCATCAGCAGGCCGTCTCTGGGCTTCTTCTCTCTTACATGGGAGGGGTACTGTGACTTCTTTGTTTCCAAGGACTCACTCTGGTGTTGCTGGCGATGATGGTGTGGGTTATAAGAAGACATGCAGAAGGTCTGGGAAGGCTCTGGGGTACCTATCAATTCAGTCCATAGATGGTGTCTGTGTCCCTAAGTGTTCAAAGCAAACTTGACCTCTGACTGCTCCTGTTAGGCCTAAGAGAACACCCTGTACCCACCATCCTACAGATCACATCTCTTTCCAAATTTGCTTGTGTCAAGTGTACAGAGTTGAAGGGGAGGAGAAGTGGTGAAAATTCTGGTTTGTCAAGGGATCTTGGGAGGTAACCAGTCTTATAGGAGGATTTGATTAGCACCCTAAGGAGGCTTCAAGGGCCATTGGACTCAAATTTTCATAAAAAGGACTGTAAAACCTCAGTGCCCATCGCCCAACTTCTCAGTGTGTCTATATAGGTGAGGTGGTCTCAGTATAGGTGAGTTAGCCAGCCATGAGCTATCCAGGCCTCTGGATCCTGGATAGTGGCTGGATATTGGCTGGGAAGGAACATCTAGTTTTGACCCAGAATTATAAATCTCAAAGCTCTTGACCTACCCCCAGGAAATTTATTG
This sequence comes from Ursus maritimus, assembly GCF_017311325.1. Lineage (NCBI taxonomy): Eukaryota > Metazoa > Chordata > Mammalia > Carnivora > Ursidae > Ursus > Ursus maritimus. Next base: position 33,864,431 of record NW_024424786.1, on the reverse strand, counting down.
CAAATTCAGAGGTGGAGTGAATGTGCCATGAGAAATTAGAGCAATTAAAATACAAATGAATATTTATTGAGTATCAATGACATGCCAGACACTATTCTAGGTACTAGGGAAAAAGCAAGGGAATAGAAGTTGGGGGGTTAGGAGAAGAAAAAAAGATAGAAAAAATGTACACCTTCATGAAGCTTATATTCAAGAATGGGTGTCGGATAATAAGTAAAATAACTAAACAAAATATATAGTACCTTAACTGGTGATGATTGTTTCAGACAGAGCAAGAAAAGAGGGGAGAGGGAATGTGTTGGGGGGAGTGCAATCAAAGTTGATCTGGTCGGGAAACATCTCACAAATAAATGAAATTTGAACTAAAAATTGAAGGAGGCAAAGAAGTGAGCCACATGGATACATGGAAGAAGAGACTTCCAGGTGGAAGTTAGGACTGTTTCTAGTATGTGTTGGAGGAACAAGAAGGAGGCCAGTGAGGCTGGAAGGTAATGAGTCAGGAGAAAAGAAATTGCAAATGAAGTAAGAGAAATAAAGGACCATGCTCATGGAAAGGGCTTTTGGTTTTATTCCAGGTGAGATGGGAATCGACGCTGACGTCTCGAGCAGAGGACTGACCTGGTCTGACTTCTTTTCTTAAAAGATCATTTAGCTGCTATGCTGAGATTCCATTTCATAACTCAGGGGGAAAGGAAGAAGCAGAAACACCAGGTAGGAGAGGGTCGCAATAATTCCAGTGAAAGAATTATCAATAGGTGGACCAGAGTTGTAGCAAGCGAGGCTGTAGGAAATAATTGGACATGGAAATATTTTGTAGTAGAGACAATAGCGTTGGTGAATGGATTGGATGTGGGGTAGAAGTGGAGGAGGAAAATCAGGATGACTTCAAAATTTTTGGCTGGAGTGTCTAGAAAAATGGAAATACCATTAGGATAGGGAAGGCTGTGGGTGGATCGGGTTAAGAGGAGAGGATCAGGAGTTTTGTTTTTGAATGTATTAATTTCGATATGCCTATAAAACATCCAAGAATATTTGTCGAGTAGATGTTTGGAGTCTGTGTTTGGGGAGAGGTTTCAACAGGACATATAAATTCAGGAGGCTTTGGCATATGACAAGGAAACCAGATAAGACAAAGGAGTGAGTGTAGACAGAAGCCGGAACTTAATAACATAGCAGAGGAGAGCATTAAATCCAGCCTAACAACAAAGCCGGCATAGTTGCCCCAGAGAAGATGAGTTAGGTCGTCTTTACCTGCTTACACCCAGAAGCTTGTTTTTTCCTTCGTATCTTAGTGTGCCAAACATTGGCATCCCATATAGCTGGATTTTGTCTGTGTGGAACATTTATCTGGGTCCATAACCTTCTCCACAACGAACCTCTTCCACTTTTCAATTTAGGTAAACACACACACAAACCAATTGATAGGCGGGAAAGTCAGATGATACTCTTTCTTCTATCAAATTTACGTTAAAGAAGGAAAAACCGTTCTTAAAATTCTCCCACCAACGTTTACTCGATGGTAAACACTGGACCGGTTCGCAGTAGCCTCACCATTTCTAACCTAAGGCTGTGTACTTGCAAGTTCCTGACTTTCCCACCTGAAGTATTTTTCTATCCAGCGGCATTTATTTCCTGTGTGGACGCTCTTGTGATGAGTAAACCACCTTTTCAGCCTTCACTACGTTTATCTCTCATTTGATGAGTAATTTTTTCCCCTGAGACAGTTCTGTTGAGTTCCGCTTTTGTGTAGAGAGTACGTGGACATGTAAGCTCGAACTAAATTTGATATTCCACTTTTCCATTCACGCTGCCCTGTTCTCAGCCTGAGAACCACTACTTTCTCCAAACCTAGAAGCTGGCTTTCTTGATAGGGCCATTTTTTAAAATCACACCAACCTCTGTCCAAAAAGGGGTTCATCCCTTTGAGTGAGTTACCATATTCACAACGAAGATAAAACAACAAAGTTTCCTAAGTTATGGGCAGAGGACTAGGCTTACTCACTAGCAAAGGGATTCCGCTTATGTAGACAGTGTGACAAAAAGTTGTGGTATAAGAAAATGAAAGGCGGTTGCATAACGTAAAGTGGCAAGACGCCCTGAGGATCTCAGTCCCCTTTGGAGATACATGTTCCAAAGGCCGTAAAGCTTAAGGTAGGTCTTCATCCTCACAAGCCCCCAGAACGACAATGGGTCTTTCGTGGCTATAAATGTCCATTATTCTCCTACTGACGTAAAATTTGATTTCATGTTAGTCATTCAGGGACTATAGTGGTACCAGGAAGTTGCCTCCCTGTTTGAACATTTCTTTTTGTTTTAACACATTTTTTCATGTGTTAATAGGTGTTCGTTCGTCTTTGGTGAACATCTCACTTTTATTCCTTTTTCCTTTTTTTAAAACTTTTTTTTTTTTAGCTCTTCAAAGGAAGGAATTGTGTTTTTAAAACATTTACTGAAGGCCTATTGAATTCACGTTCAAAGTGCATATTCTTCACCTGTCCTGTCCTGTCATTATCTAGCACTTACAGCTTCCAGGAGCCACTGTTTTTCTACTTCAGAAATTTCCTACTTGTTCTGCCATCCCATCTCTGATCTCGCCTCTCCTTCTGTGGTCTCCTGCCCAAGCCACACGTCCTCTGTGTGATGAGCTGCTCGCATAACGTCTATATTCCCTGCTCCTAGATCCCTGAAAAGGGGAGTTCGACCTCCACTCTGACGGCTTTTCTTGCAAGTGTCTGCTCATACCACTTCAGACTTTTCTTTCCTCTCTGTGAGAAAGAAAAAGGGGGCCCAGGGCTAACTAGCAATGCTGTGCCTGGGCTGAGAAGCTGCGGAGAGGAGGATGTAAATCTAGGTTCGAGGACGCTCTCACTCTGGTCCAGCTCTGTGCATTCCTGTGGAGTGGTGTCCAGTATCCGGCTTGCTCCTCTCCGCTTTTACTGAAATGTAAATTCAGCCTTGATGGTCTGGAATTGCTGCTGGGTGGAGCCTGGCCAAAGGCATCACATTCCCCGCTGGGTAAACCTTGAGGCTGGGGAACAGTTTTGTTTGGGAGCAAATTAATTAGAATTAGAATTTAGTCTTTCTGTCTAAGACCAAGCTCTTTGCTATCAGTGGGAAGGGGAACAAGAAGTGAAGCAACCACTAGCTATCCATCTCTAACCCTAAAGTACTGGGATTTAGTCCATGCCCTCTGGGGTTCCCAGGTAGGCAGAGGGTGAGTGTAAATCACTGCGTGACTCTGACCATTCCCCTTTTGGCAGCCAGGGCTGCGCTGGGAGGGAACCAGGGACCCGCATCTGTAGCCCGCAGCCAGGCTGCTGGGGGGCGGGGATGGCATTCACTCATCTCCACTTTCTGGGGCCCTCCCTGAGTTTCCTTCCTCAGTTCTACATTCCGTTGGGCATGAGATTTGTTTCCCTGTGTTCTCAAGTCAAGTTCAGATTCAGTTACCAGTTGGCTGTTAACAGCAGGGTGCCTTAGCTAACACTGCTATACCATGTGCAGAACGGTTGTTAGGAGGGTAAATCCTAAGAGTTCTCATCACAAGGAGAAAAGTTCTTTTCTTCTATCTTCCTTCTTTTCTTGATATTGTGTCTCAACGAGAAGATGGATGTTAGCCAAATCTATGGTGCTGATCATTCTACAATAATAAATGAAACCGTCATGCTGTACACTTTAAACTTAGTGATGTTTGGCCATTGTTTCTCAAGAAACTGGAAAAAACCAGTTGGCTCTTGGCATTTTCTAAATAAGTCATGACTGTGTATTTGTCCGTCAAAAACTCAGCTGGCTCACTTCTGAGCTTCTAAGCATTGTTCCATTTGTGGTTGGACAGTGGCCTGCTGTGGTGGTTTCTCAAGTGAGGACTACTTGTCGTCTGAATGTTTCTAGGACGGTGAGTCCGTCTTTCAGAGAAACATCAATTTTAGTGGATCTGAGTCCATCAACAGCCCTTAGGAGAAGGCATCACAAAAAAACTTCACAGACAGAGATATTTCTGGACTTGTGAATATTTTCACTGTCTGCTTTATTTATTTAATTTAATTTATATTTTATTTTATTTTTTTATTATGATATGTTAGTCACCATACAGTACTTCATTAGTTTTTGATGTAGTGTTCCATGAGTCATTATTTGTGTATAACACCCAGGGCTCCATGCGATACGTGCCCTCCTTATATTTTATTTTATTTTTTTAAGTAGGCTCCATTTCCAGTGTGAGACTTAAACTCATGACCCTGGGATTAAGAGTCAGATGTTCTACCGACTGAGCCAACCAGATGCCCCTGCTTTATGTTCTTTTTTTTTTTTTTTTTAAATATTTTATTTATTTATTCGACAGAGAGTGAGAGACAGCCAGCGAGAGAGGGAACACAAGCAGGGGGAGTGGGAGAGGAAGAAGCAGGCTCATAGCAGAGGAGCCTGATGTGGGGCTCGGTCCCAGAACGCTGGGATCACGCCCTGAGCCGAAGGCAGACGCTTAACTGCTGTGCCACCCAGGCGCCCCAATGTTCTAACCTTGACTCAAAGTCCTTTCCTTTTCAACCATTGGCAAGTTCGCCATGGCATTTCCTGCGATCTGAGCGGAAAGCAATTTATACCAGTGGCTCCAAAGTTTCTATGTGGCCAACCCTGCATCAGAAGCCAAGGCCCAGAATATCCACCCTTAACTTGATTAACTTTTATTGCAGAAGATCAAAAGGGTTTTGCCTGTGGTAGGGAGAATCACTGCTTTCTTGTGCTTGAGAGCAGCATAGTTTTTGAGGCTGGAGGGTTGGAGAGGGGACCCACTACCTCCAGCCACAGAGCTGGCAGTGGTCAGCCATGAGTTGGATGTTCTAGTTGGATGTCCTTAGTGGCAAATAAGTCTGGCCCCGGAAGGGAGAGCAGGTGCCAGGCTCAATTGCAGCCAGTGGCCAACAAAACTTCAGGCATCTTCTGGGCCCAACAAGGGCTGAAGGAAAATATTTGAATAGGGAGAATGGAAGGGTGAGAGGTAGGAATGGAGCCAAAAGATGTTTTTCCTACCGTTCTGTTAGCACTTTACCCTTAATCGTCCTCTTCTGGCTTGAGGAAGGGCAGGTTCCATGCGTAAATACAGAATTAGTAGCAGCTGACCTGTTGAATCTTATGCTTATTTCCAGGGATGACTGGAGCCAGGGTGCAGACTCTTGCCAAATCAGAATGCAATTAACTAACTAGTGATCAATATTCCTGTGCTGGGGTGTAAGAGAAGTGTGGTAGGCAATCTCTATCAGTTTATTAGCTTTGCTCTTAAAGAACAGATAGCTGGGTTTGCACTTAGTTTCTGTTGTGTTCTCTTGGTTTCTTCTATTGCTCTTGTTCACGCAGCCTAATTTTTCTGCTATGCAAGTGGAGGGGTATAAACCCAGTCCATTGGAGAAGACTGTGGCTCTCCTGAGCCCAAGGTCTCCTGCATGTATCTTAGTACTTCATGATTCAGATACAAAAGTGCATCGTGTGTGATTGAGGAAGCAGCCTGCGATCTGCCTCTGAAGTCGTGGACCTCTTTGATGTTTGCCTGTGCTTTCTTTTTCCTGCTTTACTGGAGTGTCATGAGTCATTTCAATTATCCAGCCATGTGTAATGGATGCATTATGTTAGTTTTATATTCACTTTGGCATATGATTCCATCAAAAGTCTATGCATATTTGCAGCTCATGTCTGGAGCAAATGTTAGGTTTAGCTGGCCGAAGTCACACGGATAACTGATAAAGTCAGCTGTTGAGGAACCAAATTCTTGATTTTTCTCCTCTCCTCTTCCCTTCACACTGTTCCCCCCGCCCATACCCCTTAGATATAGAATGCCCTCATATTCTTCTCTGACATTCTCCCATCAAAACCTTCTGTGGATTGCTCCAAGAAGCCTTCCTAATTCTCCCCCCATCCCCCGTAAATAAAATTAGTTCTCAGTCTTCTGTGGCAGCAAGAGCATGGTTTCACAGAACTGCTGTGACATGTCACATCTTATCAGATCACCTTTTCCCCTGATAGACTGTGAAATCTGTGAGGACAGCAATCTTGCCTTATTCATTTCCATGAATCCCCCCAACTCTTAGCACAGTCTCTTATAGGAGCAGGTACTCATTAACGCGTGATCAAAGACATCAATGAATCAACAAATAGCTCTTTGGAGAGAAAGGAGTTCTTTCACTTTGAAGAGTTACTGAGGGTTGACTGGCCTGTGATGTATCTTCCCGATGCACTTGCATCCCAAATGTAACAGGTAGATAAAATCTTTTTTTTTTTTTTTAAAGATTTTATTTATTTATTTGACAGAGATAGAGACAGCCAGCGAGAGAGGGAGCACAAGCAGGGGGAGTGGGAGAGGAAGAAGCAGGCTCACAGCGGAGGAGCCTGATGTGGGGCTTGATCCCATAATGTTGGGATCACGCCCTGAGCCGAAGGCAGACGCTTAACCGCTATGCCACCCAGGCGCCCCCAGGTAGATAAAATCTTAAGCTAAAGTAATGCTATTTTAATCACGGCATGTCAGACACTGCCAGATTATAGGTGAGTCAAGTGATCAGGTGTTTGCAAATGTTCATAAATGGGGCACTGGGGACTTTCATGGAAACTTAAAATGATATCATGTAGATTACTGGGACCACAAATCCACTTTGGAACCTAGAAAGGTCAGTGATCACTCACTTGTTTAAGTTGTGGTCAATTTTACCCCAAATAAAACCTCAATATTATTTTTATTGAGGTCATTTCTAATATGACACCAGTATCCCCTGTAGTCAGCCAGGAAATCTGTCAACCCATAGTTACATGACCATGAGTCATGTTTCATGTGTGAGACCTTCATTTCCTCATTTCTAAAATAAAAAGTTGGATTCTATGATCTCTAGAGTGTCCTTTAGCTAAGTATTTCATATAAGCATGGATAAATCAGTCATCCAAATATACTGGACTAGGAAGGACAGTGCTTTGTGTGAAATTAGTGAGATCAATCACCTTTCACTGTTTTGGCAAATGGAAGGGAGGAGCTGGCAAATGGAATGGAGGAGTCATGACAATTTGAATAGGCAAATAGATGTGTGATTATATCAGATTTTCATTTCATTTCATTTATCATATTTTATTTCGCCTAAAACAATATTACATCATATTTGCTCCTCTTTGGGACATACTTTAGCAATTGACCTTAGTATTTTTTCTGCTTTCCTCCAATTGTCTGACTGCCCATATGGCTGAGGAAGAGGCTACATGCCACGTTAATAGCCATCATTGTCTGTGAAATAGCCAGATGACCTTTTGTTTCTATCTCTGCAGAGGAAAAACCAGGAGTATATATGTAAACGAACTGAATACTCCCCAAAGAAGGTTTGTTGATGTCTGAAAGTTAAATCCATGGACTTGAGGTGTCATGAGAGGAAGCTAAGAGGTGGCTCATACATCTCACTAAAATGTTTACTTTGGGCACTTGTAGTCCAGCATCTAGTTAGGTTTTCGAGTATAGAATCTTGGTCTGAAGGGTCATTGGGTTGATGAGTTCTGACTTGTGCCAAAGAATATCACAAGAAAGTCATACCTAAAAGCCCCCAAAAGCTCGCAAGAGAATAATAAAGTAGACTATCAATTTATGATATTATTATTAGGTATTGGTTTCCATAGACAGTGAAACTCACATGGGCCTCATTCATTCAGGCTCCCTGGAGAATATCTACATTTCGGTGTGTGGGATGCCATGTACTAGTTAGAAGTTTGCTTGGTGGAAATGGAAATGGGTCAAGAATTTGTGACTAAAATTTGAATATTTTGTGGCATCTGGCTAAGGTACCACAAGCATGATACTCCAGAGTTCCTTACCCCCTGTAATGCATTTGAATAGAGACTTCCCATTTAGCCTTTTTTTTTTTTTAAAGATTTTATTTATTTACTTGGGAGAGAAAGAGAGAGAGTGAGCATGGGTGGGGGGGCAGGGGCAGAGGCAGTGGAAGAAGCAGACTGCCCTGCTGATCAGGGAGCCCGATGCCTGGCTCAGTCCCAGGACCCTGGGATCATGACCTGGGCCGAAGGCAGACCCTTAACTGAGCCACCTAGGTGCCCCAAGCCTTTGTTTTTAGAGCTGGTTTCCCTCCTTCCTTCCTCCCTTCCTCCCTTCCTCACTCCCTTCCTCCCTCCCTCCCTCCCTCCCTCTTTTCTTTCTTCCTTTCTTTCTTTCTTTCTTTCTTTCTTTCTTTCTTTCTTTCTTTCTTTCTTTCTTTCTCTTTCATGATTGCATTACTGGCAAACCCCTCTACTAATGGACTTACTCTATCTTTAGATAAGGAAGTAATCGAATCTTATTTCTGTCCAGTGTCCGGACAGATCTTTCAAAAGTGACTCTGTATATTTTTGTTCTTAATTATTTTCCACTCACTTAAACTTTTACCCTCAGAATGGGCAATCCTAATTTCCTTTTATTTCAAGTATTTTATTTGTTAAAGGGGAGGGGTTGGGGGGGTAACAGTGAGGCATCTTAAGTTACCCCCATGAACTGCCTGTAAAACAAAAGGTGATATTTTCTACTCAGTAAGCACTAGAATGATTTAATGGGTAACCCTTAGATGCAGTGATGCTCCTTGAATTCTTTTTTTTTAAATTAATTAATTTATTTGAGAGAGAGAGAGGTGGGGGGTAAGGTAGGGCGGGGCAGAGGGAAAGGAAGAGAGAGAATCTCAAGCAGACTCCCCACTGAGCACGAAGCCTGACTCGGGCTGGATCGCAGGACCCCGAGATCATGACCTGAGTCCAGACCAAGAGTCAGATGCTTAACCGACTGCACCACCGAGGGGCAGTTCTTGCTTCAGCACATCGGTTAATGAACAGGAGGGCTTTCAGGAGCAAACTGCTGTAGGAGATTCTGTTGTGAATTGTTAGCAGGGCTTGTAAATGGGGATATCTGAAGCATACACAGGCAAAGGAGACACTGTGGTGTGGGCAGGGTATTAATGTCGACTTTAGATTTTCTGCTGTGATTTTGAGTCTGGAGAAGAAAGACATTCCAAGAGACTGGAAATTAAGACAACCAGCTTCTTTGTATGTGAATATACTGCCACCCATTGGTGTTTTCTTGTCATTGGCCAGGGTTAGAAAGCTGCTCCATGGATTCCTTTTTTTTTTTTAATAATATTTTTTTATTATATTATGTTAGTCACCATACAGTACATCCCCAGTTTTTGATGTAAAGTTCCATGATTCATTACTTGCGTATAACACCCAGTGCACCATGCAATACGTGCCCTCCTTACTACCCATCACCAGCCGACCCCATTCCCCCACCCCCCTCCCCTCTGAAGCCCTCAGTTTGTTTCCCAGAGTCCATGGTCTCTCGTGTTTCATTCCCCCTTCTGATTACCCCCCCTTTCTTTATCCCTTTCTTCCCCTACCGATCATCCTAGTTCTTATGTTCCAAAGATGAGAGAAATCATATAATAATTGTCTTTCTCTGCTTGACTTATTTCACTTAGCATTATCTCCTCCAGTGCCGTCCATGTTGTAGCAAATGTTGAGAACTCGTTCTTTCTGATAGCTGAGTAATATTCCATTGTATATATGGACCACATCTTCTTAATCCAGTCATCTGTTGAAGGGCATCTCGGCTCCTTCCACAATTTAGCTATTGTGGACAATGCTGCTATGAATGTTGGGGTGCATATGGCCCTTCTCTTCACTACGTCTGTATCTTTGGGGTAAATACCCAGTAGTGCAATGGCTGGATCATAGGGTAGCTCAATTTTTAACTTTTTAAGGGACCTCCACACTGTTTTCCAGAGTGGCTGTACCAACTTGCATTCCCACCAACAATGTTGGAGGGATCCCCTTTCTCCACATCCTCTCCAGCAATTGTTGTTTCCTGCCTTGTCAATTTTTGCCATTCTAACTGGTGTAAGGTGGTATCTCAATGTGGTTTTGATTTGAATTTCTCTGATGGCTAATGATTTTGAACCTTTTTTTATTATTTATTTTAAAAAATTTTACTCGTAGCTTATTTAGAAGTGTTATATTTGTTTTTCAAATATTTGGGAATTTTCCAAAGATCTTTCTGTTATTGCTTTCTGATTCAATTACATTGAGGTCAGAGAATGTACTTTCCATTACTTGAATTCTTTTGAATTTGAGACTTTTTATGATGGTGTATCTTGGTAAATAATCTAAGTACATTTAACAACAATATGTATTCTGCTATTACTGACTGGAGTGTTCTAGAAGGCTAAGTTTTGTTCATGGTGTTGTCTAAGCCTTGTATATTCTTACTGATATCTTGTCTACTTATTGTATCGATGACTGAGAGAACAATGTTGAAATCCCCAACATTAACTGTGGGCTTATTTGTTTTTCCTTACAGTTATATTGGTGTTTGCTTTACGTAAATTGAAGCTATGTTATCAAGTGCATAAATGTATAGAGTTGTCATATCTTCTTGATAAATTGACCCCATTATCATTATGAACTTACGTTGTTTATCTTAGTAATTTTCTTTGCTCTAACATATGTTTGGTCTGATGTGAGAGAGCTGCACCACCTACCCCTTCCTTAGTATTGGCAAGCTTATCTTTCTCCAGCCTTTCAATATTAAACTATTTGTGTTTGCATATTTAAAGTGGGTTTCTCCTAGGAGGCATATTGTTGATCATGCTTTATTCACAATATCAACTTTACCTTTTAATTAGGGGTATTTAGATGTAGAGTGATTATTGATATGCTTGAATTTAAATCTACCATCTTGCTTTTTGTTTTCCTGTTGTCCCATCTGTTTTTTGTTTTTGTTTTTTTTTTTGGTCCCATCTGTTTTTTATTCTATTTGCTTCATTTTCTCGAATCAGTCTTTGGTTGAAAACTGCTCCCAGGGAGTCTTAATTTTTGGGGGGTACTTCTGGCTTGCTGAGTAGTAGAAAAGTAGTAGGAAGAGAAATCCTCAGATAAAGAAATGGAGGTGGTGACAGTGAAAGTTGGCTGGTAAGCGCGGAGCACAACAGAGTCTGCCACACTACCCAGTGTAATGGAGGGAAGCAGTGTACACACCACACTTTCTGAAGTGCCTGAAGTTCATTCGGAGTTATGATTTTAAGCCTCTTTCTTGCTGGCTAGTAATTGGAAAGGCAATTTCATGATGTAGTAGGGGTGCCCAATGAGTAAGTGGCCAAGGCTCATTTTAAATTAGTGTTTCTAGGTCAGGAGAAACTACAAATATGACTCAAGTAAATAGCTGGGAATATTAGGATAAGGTATTATATTTTATTTATCAAGGTAGCAGTATCAGCTTTATAACTGTACCTCTTGGCTTTATCCCAGGGATTAAATGGTGGGCACAAGAGGGATTATGCAGTAGTGAATTGAAGATGGTGGGACAAGGTGGGACATCAACAATCAGAAGCCACTTCAAGATAGGACTATCTCTATCAACACTTGTATTATTCATGTTGAAATACATATACATTTTCTAAAGAAGTAAATTTTTTGCTTTACGGCTGGTGGCTTACATTTTACATTTATTTATGGACAACTTTAGGAAGACAGTTAAATTATGAGGTATAGAGGTAAAGACATGGATAAAATAGTAGATTTGGATGTAATTCCTTAGTCAGTTCGTACATGCAATACAAACTTTTCATATTCTTTTTTAAATTAATGAAATATGAATATCTATGTACAGCTAATGAATCATTGAACATTATATCAAAAACTAATGATGTACTTATACCTTGGCTAATTGAATTTAAGTATTCCTCCCCAAATAATTTCAAAGGTTTGTTATTTTCCACTTTTAAAGTATGATTGTGAGTAGTGCAAAATTTACATTGCATAATGAAAATATAAATAAATGTAAATTTCCCATCCATTCCAGTTTCCTATCAAGAGATTTCTTATCAAGAGATTTTTCTCTGCATAGAAAAGCATGCATATTTGTACATATGTGCACGCTTTTACAAATAATGTAAAGGAAAGATTACCTTATACACATCTCTACACTTGGCTTATTTATTGATTTATTTTATTGAATGAATCTGACATATAGTGTATAAGTTTAAGATGTACATTCTGTTAACCTGATACATTTATATATTGTAATATGATTGCCATTTCAGTGTTATTTATCATTTTACATAATTATAGTATAGCATTTTATCTATATTCATTATACTATGCATGAATAAAATAGTAGTCCATCCATGTTGTTGCATATGTCAGGATATTCTCTTTCTTCATGGCTGAATAATGTTCCATTGTGTATATATGCCACATTTTTTAAAAGAACTAATTAATTAATTAATTTAGAGAGAGCATGAGCAGGGGGAGGCCCAGAGGCAGAGGGAGAGAGAGAATCCTCAAGCAGACCCCCCACTGAGCAAAGAGCCCTATGCTGGACTTGAGCCCAGGACCCAGAGGTCATGACCTGAGCAGAAATCAAGAGTTGGCCGCTTAACTGACTGAGCCACCCAGGAGCCCCTACACCACATCTTTTTATCCATTTGTCTCTTAATGGGTAATTAGGTGTTTCTATACCTATTTTAGCTATTGTGAATAATGCTGCAATGAACATGGGAGTATAGATATCTCCTCAAAACTGTTTTCATTTCCTTTAGGTAGCTACACAGAAGTGGAATTGCTGGATTGTATGGTTTTTTGATGGACTCTTGGGGATTTTCTAAATATAAAAGCATTTAATTAGCAAAAAGTGACCATTTTATTTCTTCCATTCCAGTTTGGATGCCTTTTATTTCTTTTTCTTGTCTAATTGCTATAGCCAGGACTTCTAGTACTATGTTGAGTAAAGGTGGTGAGAGTGTGCAATGTTGTCTTGTTCATGATCTTAGTGGAAAAACTTTCCTATTTCTTCATTGAGTATAATGCTAGCTGTAGGTTTGTCATATATGGTCTTCATTATGTTAATGTGTGTTCCTTCTATACCCAATCTGTTAAGAGTTTTTATTTTGAAAAGATGTTGTATTTTATGAAATGTGTTTTTCTGTGTTTATTGAGATGATGTGATTTTGCTCCTTGACTTTTTAAGTTGAATATTTTATATGTAATTGTGTCATTTCAAAACACATTGCTCTAACTCATTTAAAAAACTATTTAACCTGTCAAATATTGATAAAAAGTTATTTCTAATCTTTTGCTATTTTAACAAATGCTGCAATAATATATAGGTTTATGTTAGCTGTACACTCCATTCTTAAAGCTTTCTTCTTTTAATATTTCTTTTAAAAATATTTTACTTTATAGTATGACTTTGGATGTTTTAAGGCATGTGTAACATATGTGCATTTCTTCTGGTAATCTGAAGGTGGTATAATTTGTTTTTATAATTTCTGATGTTAACCTTTAGAATTTAGATGTTATTCTAAAATTCTGTTATAGGTGTTATTCTATAAATTCTGATGTTAACCTTTAGAACAGAGAGACTTAAAAATATAATGAACTATTTCTTGAATTATTGCTTTAAAACTATATCAGTACAAAAGATGTTAATATTAATTAGTTAATATTAGACTTTTCTTACATTTATATTTTTTATTTTCCTTCCATAAGCTGATTTTGATAGGTTGTTATCCTTTCTTTTTTTTTTTTTAGGATTTTATCCATTTATTTGACAGAGAGAGAGAGACAGCCAGTGAGAGAGGGAATGCAAGCAGGGGGAGTGGGAGAGGAAGAAGCAGGCTCCTAGCTGAGGAGCCCCATGTGGGGCTCAATCCCAGGACTCTGGGATCATGCCCTGGGCCGAAGGCAGATGCTTAACGACTGAACCACCCAGGCGCCCCAAAAGATTGTTATCCTTAACACTCCTAGTGGCAAATTTCCTCTGTCTTAGACTATACCTACATAAAATACTGTATTTATAACATTTAATCAGTATTTAATAACTCTCTACACTGAGAGGAGGAGATTGGTAGGCAAGAGAACCTGTAAAACTCCATCTTCTTTCATGTTTGTGTTAATTATGTTACCATATTATTATTGGTCATATTAATATCACTATTGATTATATTACTATTATCATATCACCATTTCCTATAATCCCCACAGTTTTCTAATCTTGGTCCATGTATAAGATTATTCACTCTAATGTAGGGTGGAAGGAAACTGCTGAGCATTTTGAGAATGATTACACTTTTTTCCTCTTAAGGAAAAGAAAAAAAAAAAGTCTAACCATTTACCAGAATTTTATGTTTTTTCCTTAAGACATATTGTGTGCTTTTACTGATTAAATACAGATCATCTGATATTTTACTAAGTTTTTAGCATACAACATCTCTCTTCTTCAGAGATACCAATTATTTGTATGTCAGATCTTCCTTTATTCCTTGGTAATCATTTTTTTCTATGAATATTTTGAAGTTGTGGTTTATTTTTAAATTTTATCTTTTTAACCTTCTCAAATACCTTCCATTATTGTTTTAAGGAGTTTCTATATTACTTTTTTGTTTTGTTTCATGTGCTGACAGTTTTAATATAATTTCTTTCCTGGGATCAGCCAGCTTACTTCCTATTACCTGATGTAAATTTTTTCTTTCTTCAATGATGCTATTCCACATAATGAATATTTTTAATTTTAAAAATGTATTAAAGAATTTTCTATAATTTTTTCCTGTTAATAGAATGATTTTTCTTATTATTTTCCTTTCCCTTTTTAGGTATAATAAAATGTCAATAAAATCTGTTTTTGTTGTTTTTCTTATGTTTTTAAATGGTTTTAAGAAGAATTTTTCTGCCATCCATAATCAAAGGTATGTAACATAATTTTAATTACTAAATATATACCATTATGAATGATAAACTTGGGGGGGTTTACTTTCCAGTAAGTCAAGAAATACTGACACAACACCAATTATTGACAACCTTCTGAGATAGATAGTTAAAATGAGCTACCAATAAAATACTATAGGGGTTGAATAGAAGGGGATATCAACTCTTCTTTCAACAATAAGGTTCTCAGAGAAGGTGGTGATTGCATTAGTTTAATCCGTGTCATCAGACTCTACATTTGTTTCTTTCTTGAGTGTGACCCTTCCATCCCAAACAGCTTCCTTGCTTCTGCTCCTATTTCTATGGATCTCCTTAGCACTGCCTGGAATACCTTTCCTTTAACTTCGGTTTATCTAAATTTTATTTATTTTTCTAGAGAAATTCCTTCCTTGAGTGTTTTCTCCTCTATTCCAGTTTTATAGTAATCTATCCTTTCTTTGGAGTCCAGGGACTGTGTTTTTTTTTTTTTTTTTTTTTTTTTTTTGCCTAGATATAAACAAAGAAACAAACAAAAAACTGCTTTTATCTTAATGTCTAAGTATTGTGTCCTTAACTATGCTATAAATCCCTAATAATAATACATAACATTAATGAGCACGGATTCTGTGCTGGACACTCATTAAGTAGTTTAAATGTATCACTTCATTAAGTCCTTCCAAGATCTCTGTGAACTAGACGCTGTTGTCTTCTTTAGTTTAGAGATTCAGAGAACAAGGCACAGAGAGACTTAAAAATGTGCTTAAAGTGACCCAAGCAGTAAAGCTGTGGAATTGAGGTTAACACCAGGGGCTGTTTCTCCAGAATCCAGGCAGCAAACTACTTCCTCCAAACTGGTCCTGGGTGCTCAATGCATCACTCCCCACTGATGGAAAAGAGAGCTCTTTTCGGCAAGAAGGATCCCAAAGTGGGGGAAAAACCCCATTGTTTTCTTAGGAATCCTCTCTTTGAGAAAAGAAACAGTTATGAAATAGTACTTGGTCCAAGTGCCACTGCAGTTATTTTAATTTTGTCCCTGTGGGTGTAAACTCTTGAGATTTTAGTTCTTTGGGGACCTGGCCTTAAACTATTGAAAACTCCTGAGAACTACTGAAATCTCCTTATGCTGTGCAGTGCGTGTATTCATATGCGGGTCAAAAAACATCTTTGTACTTGCAGGCTCTTCAAGACGGACATTTGTCTTCTTCGCCAAGTATTTAGAAAGTCATACCTCTTGGAAGAGGTTACCACCATGAAGGAAGTTGAGTGTTCCCTTCTTCTAGAAAATGATCATTTCCTCTGTAGCAGTTAAAGGAGCTACATGAAGGGTATCCTTAAAGAAGTAAGTACGTTGCATTTTGGAAAATAGGAAGTTTTTGAAATTTGGTGGAGAAACCTCATGATGAGCTTAAATGTCAGGAAAATCAACCTCCTTAGCTTGGGCTCTCTAAAGAGAGACCAAACAGCAGGTTTGGTGTGAGTTTTTAAAATTGAATTTCCTATTTATTTCTTTAAATATAGAGATACGACAATGTCTATGAGGATTTCTAAGGTCACAGAATGGAGGTGTGAAAGGGGCATACAGATTAACCTCCTTGTCTCAGAATAGCTTACATTCAAATAAAGAATAAAGAAAGAAAGAAAAGAGAGGGAAGAAGGAAAGAAAGAAAGAAGGAAGGAAGGAAGGAAGGAAAGAAAGAAAGAAAGAAAGAAAGAAAGAAAGAAAGAAAGGAAAGAAAGGAAGAAAAGAAAATAAAGGAAAGAAAAGAAAAGGAAGAAAGGAAAGAAAAGAAAGGAGGAAAAGAAAGAAAAGAGAGAGATTGGATCAAAAATAGAAGGAAGCTGTCTATTCTACCTTCTAATTCCCACATGCTTATATTAGTGTTTTTGGACTGGCATAATGCCCTGGCTGATGCTAACATAAGCCTAGAATCACCTTTGTGACTGTTGAAATCATACTTTATATAGCATTGAGCAAATAATTATTAAAATGCTAAAAGAATCAAATTGAATGGATACAGTCACTGTTTATATCGTGTATCAAGCTTCACAAAAAATTATTGAATAATAGAAGTAGTATATTGTTTTTATTTTATTTAAAGATGACATTAATTGAAGAGATAATAAATGTTATTTAAAACAAGATTTTTCATATAAATTTTCCTGCATAGTGATTGTCTCCTTGGAAACCATTTGATTTCTTCTTCCTGAACTAATGAGACAGAAAGTAAAATTGTCTTCATAGGGCTCCCTGTACAAATCATTCCCCATTTGATATTTTACACATTAGTATAATTGATATTGCCTGACAGATGTCAGGATAAGTGCCTTAAAAGAAGTTTGTATAATGTACAGGGAATCACATAAAATAATAATATGTTATTTTGGTGCAAACAGATGCTTATTTTTCTATACAATTGTCATGGCATTTCCATTTTGCTGTCCAAAATTTGCCAGATACCTTGTTCTTACACATAAGACCTCTCCATTTCTTCCATGACATCATATTCTTGTATAGGAGTAACTGCTTCACTAATTGTGTGCATGATCCTTTCCACATCCTGTTATCAGTGCAAGCAGAGAGTAGACTGATAAACACATCTATGAATTGTGTCTTAATAACATTCGAGTGGTACTGATTCTTCAGTGAGAACAGGAACTCCCTTGCTTAGTTCTTTCCCAGATGTCTAATGTAGGCATCTATCATATTGGTGAGATTTTACAGTATTTCCAGTAAAGGTATTCCTAAGTGAGTTATTATCTCATAACACAATAAGATGAAATGTGGAGAGTAATTCCCATTTCAAATGCAATTTTATACCTTGCAGAACTTTAGATGATATAGTTGGACTCCACTGTTTATGGGAGAGTACTGAATCCAAAGAGATGGAGGGTGAATCATCCAAGTTCACACAGTATTTTTGCACAACTCCTAGACCTAATACACGGACATACTGTCTTCAAGTTCAACAATATGTCAATAATTCTCTACTATAGATCTGTTTAGGATAATATGTTATTGGCTTAAAATATTATTTGTAACTGTTGATGATTGATTTTTTTAAAATAAAAATTACTTTTCCTTCTTGTAACAGATTACAACTGATCAATGGAAGATAAGAATCAGACACAAGTGACTGAATTTCTTTTCTTGGGCCTCACAGATCATGTCCATCAGCAGATTGTCCTCTTTGTCATGCTTCTGTCTGTCTATCTTGTCACCCTCGTGGGTAACACAGGGATCATCGTTCTCATATGGACCGATCCAAGACTCCACACCCCTATGTACTTTTTTCTCAGCCACTTGTCCTTTGTAGATATTTGTTCCTCTTCTTCCATTGCCCCCAAGATGCTGTGTGATATCTTCGCAGAGAAAAAAGACATCTCTTTCACGGGTTGTGCCACACAGATGTGGTTCTTTGGTCTTTTTGTGGCAACTGAATGTTTCCTCCTGGCTTCCATGGCATATGACCGGTATATGGCCATCTGTAAGCCTTTGCTGTATACACTTGTTATGTCCCAAAGTGTCTGTGTGCAGCTGGTGGTAGGGCCTTATGCCATGGCTCTTATAAGCACAACGACTCATACAATCCTCACTTTCCGTTTACCCTTCTGTGGTCCAAATATCATCAATCACTTCTTCTGTGACATTTCTCCACTGCTTTCCCTAGCATGTGCTGACACATGGATCAATAAGTTAGCGCTGTACATCATGGCTGGAATAATTGGCGTGCTCAGTGGTCTGATCATCATGGTCTCCTATGTTTGCATCCTGGCTGCCATCTTGAAGATCCAGACTGCTGATGGGAGGCAGAAAGCTTTCTCCACTTGCTCTTCTCATCTGGCAGTTGTCTCCATCCTGTATGGGACTCTTTTCTTTATCTATGTTCGTCCTGGCTCAACTTCCTCCCTGGATATCAATAAAGTGATTTCTCTATTTTATACTGTGGTAATCCCCATGTTGAACCCCCTCATCTATAGCCTGAGGAACAAGGAGGTGAAAAATGCATTCAGGAGGAAGTTTGAAAGGAAAAATTCTCTAATGGTTTTGGTAAAATAGAATTTTGTTGTGTTATACCATAGATGTTGGTACAGACTGTATAGGAAAATCATCCCTGAAGTGGAAAATCAGAAACTGCATGTGAGTCTGTGCTCTGCCAGCTCATAGACGATTTGAAAAATAGAGTAGTTCTTAAATATTTTTCTGCCCTGTCTTGTTGTCTATGACATGATGAGACTTTCAAAATAATATAGAGATGGATTGAGGACATAAATGTGAAAATATCGTGGAAGAACACTTAGGTGAATATTTGTACAATCATGTATGCTTGAATATTATTTAATCCAGACAAGAAAACCAAAAGTTGTAATCAAAAGTTCAGAGTATACAAACAATATTACGGGGGAAATAATAAAACAACAGAAAATGTTTGTGCACATGTTCCAAACAATGAGGTAGTATCCCTGATGATGAAAGAACAGCCTAAAATTCAATGAAAAATAAAAGAGATAAATGGGCAAACGAATGAACAAGCAATTCACAGAAATGGGGATCCATATGACAAGATCGTATGGGAAAAAGTTCACTATCATTACTGGTCAAGGAAACGAAAGGAAATTAATATGCTAATGCAATGCCTTTCCATGTAGATGGAATATTGTTAGTTTCCCATGATGGTGAAGTTCCTATATGTCCACGTTCACTCTTACTTTCTGCTAATAGTGTGACTACTCCATTTTCACAAAGAATCTGGTAGTTTCCAGATAAGATGATAAATTTATATGGCATCTGATCTAGAAATCCCTTCTTTAGAAATCTAGTTGACAGAAATATAAATGCCAATGAGTAAGATTACTCATATTTCAGCATTTTGTGTGGAAAGTAAAAGAAAAGAAATAGAGTGTATACCCACCATTATAAGAAAAGTCAGTTTTGTGTGCATGCATGTGAAATGTACAGCGAATGAAAAGACTAGATTAGGTAATTATGGATTGACCTGGAGTTTATATGCAGTCACTGTTAGGTGAAAAAAAAAATCAAGCTGAAGGTCAAAGTGTAGCTCTGATCACTAAGAACAAGTGCCAACGCTATATAATAAAATGTGCATGTGCACGCAGGTGCCAGTGAGCAGAGGGAGGACTGTATGAAGGATGCACAGCAAGCTTTTGACGTTGATTACTTCAACAGGAGTGACATTGGCGGTGGGAAAGGAGAGGTTTCCTTCATGCACATTTGAATTGTTGCTTAATCGCGCCCCTTGCATTTACTTGGGCTCCATTTAGACGAGCTCATTTCCATCTTATGATCTTTGCTTTGCCCATTTTACTTTATTTATTGGCGGATCTGACGGGACCCAGTGCATGAGGCCTGGATACGTGCTCACCTGGTGCTTCTTGTGCAAGAGTTCCTTCCTTATTAGGGCCAACAAATGGACTAGGAGCTCTTTCTCAGAAGCCAGAACATGCTTTGTTGCAGATGGTATAGAGTAGCTCCCGCAGCTCAGGACCTGCTTTATCTCCCCACTGAGGCTGGTAATATGCTCCATGTTGCTTTTCTCCCGTGACCACAGCTTTCCTTACAGATCCTGCTCTATCACGTGGCCCACGTGGCAGGGCTGCTTGTACTGTACCTGGACCTGCTGCTGAGGCTCTCCTGTTCTGCATCCCACCTAATGCCTGCGGCCTTCTGTGCCATATGGTTTCTGGGCTGGAGAACCATTCCTAGGTGTGGAATATGTGGCCTCCAAACCCCAAAGAGGCCTACTAGGACTCTGATTCTCTCTTCATGATTTTTTACTTTGGATGGGATTTTGCAGCATGCCCCAGACCACTGGACCTGTAAAAACTCATGCAATGTTTTGAGTTCCTGAGTCCTGATAGGTATTTGTGTGTTTGTGTTGTGTCTCTCACTTTCTGGAGCACAGGTGTTTTACCAAGGTGTCCAATGTTCCAGCATTGGACCTGCTTGTGTAACCTGCTCTCTCAGTATGACGTTATCAGTGTAGTACACATTACACTTCGTATCCACTGAGTGCAGTGGGTAGGAGGCCAAATATCTTAGGGGGCTACATACCTGCAGAATATACTGGGAAGGCAGGAGTGTTAACATAACCTGGAGGAAAAATTGGAAATGAGTATCGTTGTTCATCTCACATGAATGCAAACTGTTTCTGATCCTCCGTTCTAATCAGAATAGAAAAGAATACCTTTCCCAAATCATTCACTGCATACCATGTCTGGGAGACCTTGTAAATGATCCCATGTAAAGTATGGAGCTGCTGCTGGGCTACCACTTGGTTGAACTTTAAGCAGTCTACAGCCATTCTCTAAGAGCCGTTTGATTTCTGGATGGGCCAGACTGCTGGATTAAATGGAGAGATAATATGATTACTTCTGCTACATCCTCTATGTCTTTGGTGGTGGCATTAATTTCTGTATTCAAATGTTCTGGAGTCCTATCGTTCCCCTTTACTTTACGAAGCCTAGAGGCATAACAGTATCTCATACCACTTGCTTCCCACCAGCTAGAGTCTCTCTTTAAAAAAAAATTTTGAAGATTTTATTTATTTGAGAGAGAGAGAGAGAGGAGAGAGAGCATGAGTGGGGGGAGGGGCAGAGGGGAACGAAGAGAGAGAGACTCTCAAGTAACCTCCACGATGAGCACAGAGCCCCACATGGGGCTTGATCTCACCACCCTGAGATCATGACCTGAGCTGAAATCAAGAATGGGATGCTTAACCGACTGAGCCACCCAGGTGTCCCTGGAGTCCCTCTTACTAGTGCTTTTCTTTATTGCTTCAGTGGAAGAAGTGTCCTCTCAGGGAACACAGTCACCTGATACCTTCTTTGATGGATATCTGGTAGCAGCATCATCATATATATTTACTTATAATATAAATCCTTTCAAGCATCCTTGCATCTCTGAGTTTTGGGCCCCTTCTTCAACACTCTCACCTGACAATAATGGTGTTTCTACCACACTTACTGTAGGCTGTCAGTTTCTCCAAGGTTCATGGAGTCATCCCAATAGTGCATTAGGATCCGCTTCTGGTGTCTTGCCTACAACGTAATTTTTGAGTCGTTGGAGTTCTAGATCAGTAAATTCTTCCTTATTCAGCTTTATATTCCTCCCATCCTAAGCACGTTACCTTCAAGATGTATACTGCACATTTTCCAGTTCTGGCTGATACTGATTAGCTTTAGTTATCAGACTATACCATTCTGAGCCTTGCTCCTGGTTTAGGTCTAAAAGCTAAGAGGGGAGGTGAGATAAGATCTCGAGAAAAGCACTTATTATCTTGTGCTATGTCTCACTCAGGTGAGGCCTCTTTAAGTTTTCTGGCAAAGAAAGGCTGGTGTCTTCCAGCAAGGGGGAGAGGGCCCCTTCTATAGGGTCAGAAGCTTTGGGGGGAACTGCAATATCTCAAACACATTCACACAGATGTCCTAATCTCAATTCTCGGTGTCCAACTCCTTTCTTATCAGAGTCCTGACTTTTGTACAGGAAACTTGCAAAGGTTGTGAATTCAGCTTCTGTCTTATTCCGTTTCCTACTGTAAGGTTGTTGGGTTGAGTTTATATGAAGTTTGGTCTCTAACTGTAGGCGATGAGGACCTTTTTAAAATGCTGCCTGTCTGGGGCGCCTGGATGGCACAGCGGTTAAGAGTCTGCCTTCGGCTCAGGGCGTGATCTCGGTGTTCTGGGATCGAGCCCCACATCAGGCTCTTCCGCTATGAGCCTGCTTCTTCCTCTCCCACTCCCCCTGCTTGTGTTCCCTCTCTCGCTGGCTGTCTCTGTCTCTGTCGAATAAATAAATAAAAAAAAAAATGCTGCCTGTCTGACTTTGACATCGTATCATGAATTGGAAATTGTCTGGCCCGAGTCTGTTATTTTCATCTCTTAGCATGTTAGTGACATTTAGTAACAACTAATTCCATAGTCCAATAGTTACCCTTGCTCCCCATATGTCTCACAACCTGGAGATAATTACATAAGCTGATGTGTATTTTTCACCTGTACTCCATCCCAATTCACTGCTGGTGAGTCTTAGTAATTGCAATGCTTGGGCACGTTAGCAGTTATGACCCAGCATTGGACTCCAGCTGCCATCTGTCCAGTGAGCATTCCAATTCCAGACTTCCATCCAAGGATCTGCTTAATTCATTCATCCATCAAGTTAGTTAGGTCAGCCTATATTCAAAGACATGGAAAAAAAACAACCACCCTCAATCGTACAATGGAGGAATAGCACACATTTACAAGGAGGTAATTAATTATGGTCATGTAAGAGGTAACCTAACAAAAGTTGTTGGAATGACAAAAACTAAACAAAATTTAGTACCTATATGATAAACAACAAAAAAACCCCTTATTGTTTAATATGGTGCAAGTGTCTGAATTAACTCAATTCACTTACATATGTGGTTCAATGAAATTATAATACAAAGAGATAAGGAAAACAATTCCCAATAAAATTTTGGACAATTATATTACAAAAAGATAACCTTTAGAAACTGCTTGCCTAGGAAATTTTACTTCTCACTTACCTCTTGGAAGTCAAGACAGGACTTCAATAAGAACAGACTCTGCTTCTCTAAAACTTGAACCTAGTATACAGTTTTCTAAAGACTCTGACTAAAGGACCAAAGGTCAATTCCCTTAAGAAAATACAACATTTGTTATATATATGTGTGTATACACACACACACACACACACACACACACACACACACACGGAATGGAATGAGTAATGGAATATTAGCCATAAATAATGAAATCTTGCCCTTTGCAACAAGACCCATGATCTAGAGTGTATTATGCTAAGTGAAACAAGTCAGTCAGAGAGGACAAGCACCATATGTGGAATTTAAGAAACAAAACAAATGAACAAAGAAAACGAGAGGCAAACAAAAAACCAGATTCTTAAATACAGACAACACACTGGTGGTTACCTGAGGGACAGTGCGTGGGAGGGGATGGGTGAAATAGGTGATGGGGATAAAGGGAACATTTGTCATGGTGACAATTGAGTAATGTATAAAATTGTTGAATCACTATAATGTATACCTGAAACTAATGTAACAATGGATGTTAATTATACCTGCATTGAAAAAAAGAGAGTTAGTAATGATACATAATATGAGCTAAAATGTGGGTTAAAAAGTCATCATTATGAAAAAGTAACTAGACAGAATAAAAAACTGAAAGAAAATTGGCTCAAATGTTATTATGGCTTATCTTGATGGTAATACTCTGCATAACGTTTTCTTATCTTCCTTTTTTGTTTTCTAAATTTTATAAGACAAAGACATTTTCAAGTGAAAAAAAAAATCAAGTACAGCATAGGGAACATAGTCAATAATGTATGGTGATGGGGCACCTGGGTCGGTTAAGCAGCCAACTCTTGATTTCGGCTCAGGTCATGATCTCAGGGTGGTGAGACGGAGCCCTGCATCAGGTTCAGTGGGGAGTCTGCTTGAGATTCTCTCTCTTCCTCTGCCTCTGCCCCTCCCCCTGCTTGTGTGCTCTCTCTCTCTAAAATAAACAAATCTTAAAAAAAAATAATGTATGGTGACAGATGGTGACTACAGTTAGCATGGTGAGCATTGAGTAATGTATAGATGGTTGTACACCTGAAACTAATATAACATGGTATGTCAATCATACTTCAATAATAAATAAAAATAAGATAATTTAAAAATTAAAAACAATAAACTAAAAAAAAATCTGGACCTCAAGTGGTGTGGGTTAAGAATAAAATTCATAGGGGCGCCTGGGTGGCACAGCGGTTAAGCATCTGCCTTTGGCTCAGGGCGTGATCCCGGCGTCATGGGATCAAGCCCCACGGCAGGCTCTTCTGCTGTGAGCCTGCTTCTTCCTCTCCCACTCCCCCTGCTTGTGTTCCCTCTCTCGCTGGCTGTCTCTATCTCCGTCGAATAAATAAAGAAAATCTTAAAAAAAAAAAAAGAATAAAATTCATAGGCAACTTTCTTTAGAAATGAATTAATGACCACTGAGTCCTTACCTGCCAAGTCTGATGTCCTGGGCAGAGAACAGGACTCTGCCCAACTGCTTTGCCGAAGCTCCTCTGAACAACTCAAGGCAAGGTTGGCTTCTTGGTGGTTTGAAGTTTCACACACTGTTTCCCTGAGCACTTTAAAAATAAATCCGCTCTCTGAATATAAGCATTTTTCAAAGATGTGGAAGGTCTTTAACACCACAAAGTTTAGTGTTGACCAAGGAAAGAGGCAAAGCTTAAATAAAACTCTGTTCTTGTATTTTTGTTTTATATTTATTTGGGGTCTCAGAATTGCAATTATGGGAGCACAGCTTTGGGTAACCACCCAAACTGTGTCCTCTCAGGGAACAGAAGTCAAGGGATTTTACTTATTTATTTTTTAAGATTTTATTTATTTATCTGAGAGAGAGAGATTGAGAGACCAAGTGGGGGGGAGGTGCAGAGGGAGAACCAGACTCCCCGCAGAGCAGGGAGCCTGACATGGGACTCGATCCCAGGACTCTGGGATCATGACTTGAGCCGAACGAAGGCAGACGCTTAACTGACTGAGCCACCCAGGCACCCAAAAGTCAAGGGATTTTGAAGGCAAAAGGGAATGCTTGCATATGTTGTTTACAAAGAATTTTAATTGGTGATGGTGCTAGAAAACTAATCTTCACTGAGTGTAATTGTTTGCTAAGGTTAACACTAAGCAGTGTCCTACTGTAGCAAGTTACAGGTATTTGGGCAGAGTCTTGGAATATTTGTGGTTTGACCCCGTTCAAAAGTTGGTTTCACTGATAAGGGTGCACAGAGGGCCGGCCCATCTCCTTAATGGCATCCTGGTTCCATTTAAAAACCCCTGGACATAAGCAACCTCATTTCATTTCACATTTCACAGTGTCAAGTGGTAAGACTGCAAATTTTTAGACCTTCCCTTTTACCATGAGAAAAAGAAAGAAATGCTTTTATTAGTTCTATCCTAATGTCAGAGGCTTATATGGCAGGGGAAAACCTGGTTTGTTTCTAGAGGTTTGACATTGAAATCTCTCACACGAAATCTGCAAAATTCCCTCTCAAAAATGTCTGCAAGCATTGTGGAGATGTGTATCAGTAAATAGACAATGGCCTGAAATTTGCAAGGCTGTGCGGTAACACCAATGAAAACAGTAATTTAAAATCTTCAAAGTAACTTGCTGTTTGCATTTCAATTTACTGCTGGCAATGTTGCCTTTCTGTCAGGTTGTCTTCAAAAAGTTTTCTGTTCCATTGTGATTGTTTCAAGTTGCTACCCAATTATTTGCTGTTTGCCTTCCTAGGCTTCATTATTGTCCTGCTCTTCCTCCTCCATTGAAATCAGGCTACGGTTGTTTTATTTAGTGGCTGCATCAGTATTAACTACCAGTTATAAAAGATCTGCTATGAAGCCTGCCAAGTGATCTGCCTGTATATTTTACATTCACAACTATTCTGTGAGCTAGGTACTACACTGAGAGAAACAAACAACAGGGGCGCCTGCGTGGCTCGGTTGGTTAAGCATCTGACTCTTGCTGATTTCAGTTCAGGTCATGATCTCAGAGTCCTGGACTCCAGCCCCACATCTGTCAGGCTCTGCACTCAGCAGGGAGTCTCCTTGAGATTCTCTTTCTCTCTCTTCCTCTGCCCCCTCCTCCTGCTCGCTCTAAAAAAAAAAAAAAAAAGAAAAAAGAAAAAAGAAACAAAAAACAACCCAAAGTCATTAACTCAAGCATGTATTAGGAATGCTATAATAATGGGGGTAGCTTTGAGATGAGTGTTCTGCAGGGAGCAAGTAGCTGTAAGATTTCACAAGGCTGATTGGGGAGGGTCATTCCAAGTTTAGTTTTGTTCTGAGAAGTATTCACTGTTCACATTCTTGGAAAGTAGGGGGGAAATGAGTTATCTTAATCAGGGGACAGGATGTAGAACAGGAAGATGGAATCTCAGAGTAACAGCTATTGGCTGCTTAAGTGCATTTAGGGATAAGGGGTGGGGAGGAACATTTGGAAGCTAAGAATTTTGGAGGATAGCTAAGATTTAGTATTTTGATTTTCTGGGATGGTTGCAATCATCTCTTGAGTTAGTAGTTAGTAGTTACACAGAGGCATTTAAACTCTAAGCAGTGTAAGATATGGGACTACAGTGGTAAGGAACACTTGAAGTAATATCATTAATAGACCCTGAAATGTCTCCTTTGTGCCCCCTTATCTTTCTAATCCTAACCAGGAAAGCAAGTCCAGTGGATTGAAGGCAGTTGTTTAAAATGCAAATGTTCAGATGATCTTTCTGCATTGGTTCTTACCTTTGTTCTACCTTTGGGTTTTGTCGGGGCTATAAGCTTGGCTCATGGAACATGTGCTAGAAATAGTTTCAGTAGTTTGTGGGGCTCAGTTGGTTAAACGTCTGGCTTGTGATTTCCGCTCAGGGCATTATCTCAGGGTTGTGGGATGGAGCCCCAATTTGGGCTCCATGCTCAGCAGGGAGTCCGCTTGTGATTCTCTCTCCCTCTTCCCCTTCCCCCCAACTCTCTCTCTCAAATAAATCTTAAAAAAAAAAAAAGAAATATTCTCAATAATGTTAAGCAAAATTGCTCTACCAATGCTGATCTAAGATTTTAGTCAATCTTCCTTTATTATTTTGTAACCAGCAATAAAACATAGAAAAGTATGGAACCCTCTGTTGAGTGATAACATGTGATTAATAAAGATTTAGTCAGTGATTACCCTCCAAGTAATCACATATAATAAACAGGGAGGACATTGACTAATCACCAAGGCCTTTGATGTCATAATAAAACATACACACACAGTAGCCACTAATTGTCTCCTTTTGAGATATAATTACGATTTAGAAATAAAGCCTGTAGACAGTCATTGTTACAGTCTGTGTACTTGAGCCTGAGTGTCTTTTAACCTAAGATGTATCCAATCTTTGAAACATATTTATATTAATGTATCTTACTTTCACATAATAAAACTGTGTTTTTCTGATAGTCTTTTCGTTTTTTTTTTTTTTTTTTTTCCATCAGTCTGGTAAAGACGGAATTCTTAAGTAATCAAAGACTTGATAAAAGCAACATGAAGCACCGGGAATTATTTTGATAAAACACAGAATTTTTGTTTTCTGGGCAGATTACTGAGAAGAGAAAGAAAAGCTTTCCACAATCTTATCAAGAACAGATCCATAGTCCAAGAAAACTTCATGCTTTTAGCAGATGAAGGAAAATTACGTTTAAGTGTTATATAAGCACGCCTTGTCTGCCAGCCCGGACGTTAGCAGAAGGGTGGATCCCGGCACATTCTTCTCTAAATTGAGCTCTTCCTACTCTCTCGTGCACATGTCAGCCTCTAGTTGGGCATCAGTGACCGGGCAAGCTGCCCACAGTAGAGGCCAGCTCACCTGCAGCTGTTTTTTTTCCTGCTTTGCTGCAGTTCCTCAAATAAGTGCATTAAAGCAGCTGGCACTGGGGACATCTCTGTAGTCATGTGGCAGTCCACATGCCTCTGACATACACGCCACCCTTCCCCACATAGAGGTCATGGGCCAACGCAGGATTTCCCTCCTGATGTCTCTTCCCCAAGACTCCATTCTCAGGTCTCCTAGCTGGCTCACCAACTGTTAGTTTGAACACTTGGGAATTTCCTGCGTAAAACCTAAAACTGGTCCCTTTACACAGAAGGCAGGGAGAGACAAGAAAGAGGCAGACGACTTCAGGTGGCAGGTGGCAAGTTTAATAAGCTAGAGAACTGCCATTCGAGGCTTGTCTTGGGCAACAGATGCCCACACCTGCCCACCAGAATCTTGAATGTTTATATAGAGGCCTTAACTGGGTTTAGTCACCGACACCATCCAGATGGTCTCAACAACACGTTACCCCCTTGAGGCTGTATCCTTGAAAGTGGGTCCCTCCCACCGTGGGCAGTGTGGGCAGTGTGTACATTCCAAGGACAGAGGATAGGGACTCAGAGCCTCTGATTGCCCAGGTCCGGCAGGAGGGTCAATGGATGGTTACATCCTCTTGAGGACCACCTCTACTCAGCCAGCTAACTGGCTATCGCCTTAAGCAATTTTATCTTATTTTCTTTTTGAATGTTTACGTTCTCCAGAGGGAAAATTTCTTATAAATGTCCAACAGAAGCATTTTCCTATAATAGAATTTGCTTTATCATCATATTTTTTCGTATCATATTATTTCCTCCTCTTGAAGTTTAATAAAGTGTCATTTGTTTATCGTTTTTGTTGTTGTTATTGTCAGTTTCCGTACTAGTTTTGGGTGATTTCAAGTAGAAGAAAAGGGTAAACTGCCTTTGTTTTGCCTTCTTTAATCGAAGTGTATGATGTGATTTAAATTGCTACATTTAAAACATGGATTGTGAAATATTTTTGTCTTATTTTCCACTTCGCTCAAAAAATCCTTATAGAATTTGTCTTCTTTGCAACTTTCCAAGATAGTACTTCATAGGATATAGACAATTCTAAGACTATGTCCTTGAACTTGCAAAGTCAGATGATAGGATGAGCTATTAAGAAAATGCTACGGTGGTTGCTTGAGGGGGAGATGACATCCTTTTAGGGGATCGTGGGATGCTTTCCAGAGGAAGTGGTGACTGAGGTCTTTCAACCGAATTGTATTAGCTTCCCAATGCTGTCCTGACAAATTACCATAAGCTTAGAGGCTAAACCAACACAAATTTATTATTTTAAAGTTCTGCAGGCTAAGAAGTCCTACATGGGCCTCACTGGGCTATAATCAAGGTGTTGGTGGGATTGCATTGCTTCCTGGAATCTCTAGGGGAAATCGGTTTCCTTGATTTTTTCCATCTTTTCAAAGCTACCCATATCCCTCAGCGGATGGCCCCCTTCCTTCATCTTTAAGCCAGCAAAGTTGCATATTTTTGACCATATTTCCCTAGTCACATCTCCCTCTGTTACACCAGAAGGCCCACCAGATAATCTCCTCATTCCAGGCTCCTTAGGTTAATAACATCAGCCAAGTTCCTTTCTGCCACAGAAGGTACCATGTTTGTAGGTCCCTGGGATTAGGAGGTGGACATCTTTGGAGACCATTATTCTGCCCATCACACTATGCCACAGATGTGATATTTTTTTTCTCTCCTCTATAAACCTTTATTCCAACCAAGTTGAACGTTCCTGTGTCCTTGCCTCCATTCATCTCCTTACTTCTCCCTGTGATGCCCTTCCTCTTAATTTCAGGTCATCATCTCAAACTTGTCTGTCTTTCCAAATGAATCCGCACATGAAATTTTTCCCAACACTTCAGCTCGCAACAATCCCTCATTCTTCTAAAATTCTATGGTTTGTTTTGCCTTGAACCAAGCCAGTGATACATTGAACTGTGGGTTTTCTTTTTATTCTTAGGTCCTGTCTCCACAACTAGGCTGTAGATTCCTAAAAACAATAACTAACATTAATAGCACTTATTATGTGGTGTGTACCCTTGTGAGCCCAGTACATGTAATAACTCATCTAATTCTTCCAACGTCTCCGTGAGCCAGGCTCGATTAATATCCCCATTTAACAGAAGCGGCTATTGAGGATCAGAGAGTTAAAAACAAACAAAAACAAACAGCAAGCCCCACTTGCCAAACTGTGGGACAAAGTGTCGAGCTGGGATTGGCACTCAGGCATCAGAATGCAGGCAGCACACTCTTCCATGCTAGTGTGTGTTTACTGTTAATAGCACCCCAGATGGAAAAAATGGTCTGTTTTGACAAGAAGGATATCAAAGGGGGAAAAGAAAGCATTGCTTTTTCAGGAATCCTCTGTTGGAGAGAAGATGTTGTTTTGGACAAAAACTTGGCACAAATGCTAATGATATCACTTTAATTTTGTCCCTCAGGTGTAAACTCCTGAAGGTTTAGCTCTTCGGAGACCTGGCTTTAACATATTTAAAACTATCAGAAACATGAGCCCCTTATTTTGTGCTGGGTGTGAGTCAGACTGTAGGACAAGGAGCACTTCTTTGCTCTCAGGCTTATCCGCATGGAGATTTATCTTCTTTACCAAGTGCTTAGGATGTCGTGTCTGCTGCAGAAGGTTACTACCAAGAAGGAAATTAAATTTCCAAACTGACTTTTCAGTGAAGACCAGAAAACTCTAGGTTTTGCTGTTCATTTTGAAGCAGTTAATAGGGAAACAAAGGACTCCCTTAAAGAAGTGAGTATCCCACTTGGTGATTAAAAAGAAATTTTGAAATACAGTGGAAAGACTTTATTTTTTATTTTTATTTTTTTAATAATAACATTTTTTTATTATATTATGTTAGTCACCATACAGTACATCCCTAGTTTTTGATGTAAAGTTCCATGATTCATTACTTGCATATAACACCCAGTGCACCATGCAATACGTGCCCTCCTTACTACCCATCGCCAGCCTATCCCATTTTAGAATGAACCTAACTCTTGGGAACAAAAACTCACCAGCCCAAGTATTCCAAAGAGAGTGGTCTTTGGTTTAGTTCAGCTCTTTAGAACACTAAATAACGCATTTTTTTTTTTTTTGGATCTTTTAAGCCCGATCTTGTTCTTTATTTTTGATACTCTAATGTCCAGGAAGAATTCTAGGGTCATAGAATTCTAGAAATGGAAAAGTCATAGAGACGTCCCCCTTAATTATAGGAGAGGCAGGGTGTCTTATTCATGTTTGCATGCTGAGCAGTGGTAGGGATGGTAACTCATTCCCTCACCAAACACACTCACCGGGTCTGTCCACAAACATCCATGAGCACTGCCTGCCAGTTGCAACATAGATTTCGAATTCTTTCAGACATGAAGCTAAAACAGGGTTTTTCCCAACCACTTCAGCTCACGGTGAACATAGAAGTTTTTCCTGAAATCCTGTGGCATATGTAGTCGTGCACCAACCAAATATTAGTTTGAAATGTAGGTTTTCTTTTTATGCCTAGGTCTTATTTCCCCCAATGTGTGTAAATTCCTAAAAATAATTGATATTAGTGGCTGAAAATTGCCCTGTGGAAAATGCATGCCATAGATATTTTCCTGAATAAAAATAATAAACTCAAGAGGTGTAAATAGTGTGTTAACTATTATTTTGTCACTGTGGCATTTCAAGGACCACATCCTAATCATTCTATCTTCAAAGTATGGAATGTTTTTGTTTGTCTATAGAGGGAATTATTTGAGTTGATAATAAACATATGAACCTAGAATCTTTCTATGGATACTCCCACACCTTGTACTTCTTACTCTAATTTTAAACAGCTTGATGTATTCTTCCTCAGTTGATGGGTCAGAAAAATATTTGCCTGAAAATTTTGTCTAAATAAAAATGTCAAGCACTTTGCACATTTTGCTAATAAAGTAGAAATTGCCTGTCAGGATTTATGCCTTAAATAGGTTTATAAACATTACAGGGAATTAGGGGAAATGATTTTATTTTGGTGTACAAAATATATTCATATATTCATAGGAATTACTGATAGAAATTACCACTCAGGATGAAGTCAGTTGAGCTTCCAGTGGACACTTATTTTTCTATATGATTTCCATGGAAAGTTGTTATTCAATATTCAATAGATTAATTAATCTCGAAGGAAGGGCATTTTAATGCCTCCCAAGCCATTATATTTTTTCATTTGAATTATATGGTTGGTGAAATTTTCTTCACTTCATTTAACCCCCAACTTGAATTCTCTGTTCTTATCTCTTTGTGCCATTTCTGTGTTCATGATGGTCAAAAAATAAATATATCCAATCTCTCATTTGCAGGGCAGTCCTTTATAAACAAAAATGGGATTATTATGTGTTACGGTAGAATCCTCCCCATTCTGAATGACCAGGCCGACATTTGTTTACATTTCTCTTTGTAAGCCTTTTATAAGGGGAAGAGGTTAATATACACAGATATGGATGTTGTCTTCATAACATCTGACTGGTACTATCCACTCCAACAAAACAGGAACCGAAAGGTCTTCATCGCTGTTCTGTTTACCCCATCCCACTGTCATTTATCAGGATCTGAATTTTTCATCATTTCTCACAGTGTCACCAGTTCCTGTGTTCCTAGGTAGGCATTACTATTCTATCATGTGACAAAGATGAAATACAGAGACTGAATTTAATTTCAAATACAATTTTAGACCCCGAGGGAGTTTTAGATTTTATAGTTAGACTGCCCTTTTGATGGCCAAGAGTACTGAATCCAAATCAAGTATGAATTGCTCAAGTTTACACGGGGATCACAAATGCCAGTCCTTGGGAATACTGTTGACCAGTCCAACACTGTTTCCATAACTGCCTCCTTTACAGATTAAAAAAACACTTTTAATAAGTTTAAGAGGCTGTTTTGTATATGCCTACTGATATTTTAAAAATAAAACATATTTTTTAATTTCTTACATAGGTTACAACTGACCAATGGAAGATAAGAATCAGACAGAAGTGACTGAATTTCTTTTCTTGGGCCTCACAGATCATCTCCATCAACAAATTTTCCTCTTTGTCATGCTTCTCTCTGTCTATCTTGTCACCCTCGGGGGTAACACGGGGATGATCATTCTCATATGGACCGATCCAAGACTCCACACCCCTATGTACTTTTTTCTCAGCCACTTGTCTTTTGTAGATATTTGTTCCTCTTCTTCCATTGCCCCCAAGATGCTGTGTGATATCTTCGCAGAGAAAAAAAGCATCTCTTTCACGGGTTGTGCCACACAGATGTGGTTCTCTGGTTTCTTTGTGGTATCTGAATGTTTCCTCCTGGCTTCCATGGCATATGATCGGTATATAGCTATCTCTAAGCCCTTGCTGTACACACTCATTATGTCTCAAAGGGTCTGTGTGCAACTGGTTATGGGGCCTTATGCCATGGCTTTTATAAGCAGCATGACCTATATGACACTGACTTTTAGTTTACCCTTCTGTGGTCCAAATATCATCAATCATTTTTTCTGTGATATTTCACCACTGCTTTCTCTTGCATGTGCAGACACTTCTATGACTCAGTTTGTATTTTTCTTTTTGGCTGGATCTATAGGAATACTCAGTGGCCTGATCATCATGGTCTCCTATGTTTGCATCCTGGCTGCCATCTTGAAGATCCAGACTGCTGATGGGAGGCAGAAAGCTTTCTCCACTTGCTCTTCTCATCTGGCAGTTGTCTCCATCCTGTATGGGACTCTTTTCTTTATCTATGTTCGTCCTGGCTCAACTTCCTCCCTGGATATCAATAAAGTGATTTCTCTATTTTATACTGTGGTAATCCCCATGTTGAATCCCCTCATCTATAGCCTGAGGAACAAGGAGGTGAAAAATGCATTCAGGAGGAAATTTGAAAGGAAAAATTCTCTAATGGTTTTGGTAAGATAGAATTCTGTTGTGTTGTACCATAGATGTTGGTTCATAATGTGTGGTAAAAAGAACACTGGGCTGAGAATGAGAAGTTCTCTTTAATTCCTGGGGAGTTACCAGGTTACTTGTAGACAGTCTATATATTTTTTTTCTTTAGTCTTCTTTATTGCTAAATGATGGGGAATACAAAATAATTTACAGAAATATTAAAGGTATACATGTAATATATGCCAGAAGAAGATCCAGAACATTTATATATTCTCATATGTGGGATAACATTTATTCCAGACTAGAAAAGCAAATATTATAAGGGAAAGATGGTATAAAGGAAAGAAAGAGTTCATTAATAAAGGTTTCATAGACCTTGTTAAAAGTTGAACAATAGAAAGTGAGAGAACACTTGCAAAACGGGTGACTCACAATGAGTTAAGGTCCTGGTAGGAAAGTGCTGAACATATATGTACATATATATGACACACTAGAGGAATGGACCAATGGATGGATGGCTGAGCAATTGGCACAACTGGACATGCAAATGGCCAAAAATACAAATACATAAAAAATGGCTCAACTTCACAACTTTTCAAGTACATGAAATCAAAATGACAATGCAATGCTTCTTTTCATTTATCAGATTGGCAAACATTAAAATGATTATGTGCAATGCTGGTAAGGTTACCACTGGATCTAGACAGCAATTTTACACATAACCATGATAGCTAAGTGTAGAATAGCTATATTTCCAGAAAGTAATTTTGATGATTCCTATTAAAATTCACATAATCTTTGACCTAGCTATCTTACATTTGGAAATCTGTGCTACAGAAATATAAATACCAGACACAAATCCTACAGCATCATTTGTAGGGGGGATAAAAGGAAACTACTTTAATTTGTATCATTAGGAGAAACATGCATTCTTTCTTTGAAGGGTTGCACAGTTAATTATAAAAAGAAATTAGATATTCATGCTTTAGTTTGGAGGAAACTCCCTGATACAATCAATGATAGATGGAAAAAAAATTAAGTCAAAATTTAATCTGTAGAACTGATCACAGTTTGTGTTGGTTTGCAACTTACTCGGGAGCTTCTAGTGAAATCAGTAAGTGGCCCCCATCACAAAGGGCAGAGAGAGACCAAAGAAAGATGCAGGCCCCTTCAGAATGGTAGGTGGGATAAAGGATGGGGGGGTAATCAGAAGGCGGAATGAAGCATGAGAGACTATGGACTCTGAGAAACAAACTGAGGGCTTCAGAGGGGAGGGGGGTGGGGGAATGGGATAGACCGGTGATGGGTAGTAAGGAGGGCACGTATTGCTTGGTGCACTGGGTGTTACACGCAACTAATGAATCATCGAACTTTACATCAGAAACCAGGGATGTACTGTATGATGACTAACATAAAAAAAAAAAAAAAAGAATGGTAGGTGGCAGGTTTAACGGGCAAGGGGACTTACATAAGAGGTTGTCCTGAGTGCTGCGGTTAAGAATGTATCTCTGTTACCACCTGCCCGATCTTCAGAGTTTGTATAGAGGCCTTACTGGGGCTCAATCACATACAGAGAGTCCCAAGAACACATCACTGTCTCAAGGCTATGTGCACGAGACAGCTCTTAGGAGCAGAGAATGCACATTCCAAGGATAGGAGAGGGAAGAGAAGCCTCCGGTTGCCAGGCTCCAGCTCACAGACCAACCAGAGCTCAGGTCTTCTTGATGAGCTCCTCCAACACTTTGTAAAAAAAAAAAAAAAAAAAAAAAAAAAAAAAAAGTAAAAAAAGTGGAGGTAAAACTTATCTAACGTGTAAAATATATTGGTATGTGCATATGTACGTGATCATGGAGAGAAGTGTGCAGTTCCTGGCCAAAGTGTTAATATTGGTTACCTCAGTAGGGCGACTTTGGAAGCAGCAAGGGGTGGGTGTTTCATGCTCATGTCAGTTGCCGGACTTGTTTTACAACAAATATTTAGTTTTGTAATTAAAATTTACTTTTGAAAAGCTGTAATCTGTATCAAAACTGAATGAATGAATGAATGAATATATCTGTAAGTAAATAAATTTGGGCAAATGGACTCAATGCCTTCTGGTAAGGCTATGTCTCTATTCTAACATTCTCTGATTTCATGAAACACTTTGAAATACTGGTGAATGAAATCTTTGTCAAAAACTAGGTAAGATGGAGAGATTCTTAGAAACTCTATGCTTCAATCTCTTAGTTTTTCCCTCTAAAGATCAGTATTTTCTCCCACCCACCCCCAGAGTCCCTAATTTTTATACAAGGTGGTGCGTTTTCTCCTTATTAAGAACATTGAAATGATAAAAAATGCTAAATTCAAAACAACACAATGCAAATGATGAAGCTTGAAAACTAAATATTAAATATGTCCATATTAAACTACATTTTATATTTTTTTTGTAGCACAACATTTTATAGAAAGAACGGATGCCTCTGCTAGTGATATGGTTTGTGTCCTTTTATTCCCCCTACAAATGATGTCCCAACATTTGTGTCTGTGTTTATCTACCTGGAGCACAGATTTCCAAATGTAAGATATAGCTAGGTCAAAGATTACGAACAATTCGTTTTGTTAATTGTCAGTTTTGTGAAATTTCCCAACACCGCCCTACTAGGAATTGCTGAAACTTGGGCTTAGGTGTGCCAAAGGGAAATGTATTTTTATCTAGAAAGATCAACAGTTTCTTCCCAGTCAGACTTTGTCTTAAAATGACTGTATTCTGCATCTTCCTTACATAACGTCTCAAATCTGTCACCTATTGATATAGTCATTGTCTAGTACGAGAGCTGAAGTCTTTTCTGTCATTTTAATGGCTTCTTAAACATTTATGATGCACATTCTATTGAATGGGGATTGGGAGGAGAACAGCAGGAAGCAAGTGATAATTATAAATTTCTTGAATTTCTCTATGGTCCCTCTCCAAGAATATGCAAATCTATTCAAGCCAACTGTCTTCCTCTAGCTCAAGTTATTGCTGTTTTGATCTCCTAATGTATTCTGCCTAGAATTCTCTTCCTACCACATTCACAGGGATTAACTACTTGCTTTTCATATACCATTTAAGTATTACTGGCACTAGGAGACGCACCCTAAGGGAGTGATTGGAGACAGGGTCAATTAGAGCCCTTCTGTATTTTACTCTTATGGCGCCATATTCCTTTCCTTTAGACTTTACAGGCGTAATGCAGTGCATCTTAAAATAGATTTTTGTTTTGTTTTTATTAGTAAGACATGTTCCCAACTGATTCTTCCTACAGGGCAGTGACAGGAGTTCACATGCAGGTGCATTTTCTGTTTGTTTGTTCACCCCGAAAGTCTTGAAGTAGTTCCCCCTGTTTTGTAAAGAAAAGGTGAATAAGCCCCAATAGAAGAGGGAAATGTTCTGTCACTTAAGGCCTCTACTCACTGAAATCTCCTGTTTTGTAATATTGGTTCCTGGCAGAAGGCTATTGATTTTCACAAGGCACATGGTTTCTGAGAAGTCAGATGTAATTCTTATCTTTGTTCCTCTGTAGATGAGGCGTTTTTGCCTCTGCCTTCTTTCAAGATTTTTCTTTATTTTTTATTTTCTGTACTTTGAAAATTACATGCCTAGGTATAGTTTTTGCTGGCATTTATTTTACTTGGTGTTCTCTGAGCTCTCTGGATCTGTGGTTTGGTGCCTAAGTTTAATTTGGGGAAAATAGTCATTATTTCAAATATTTATTTTTTAAAAAAGATTTATTTATTTATTTATTTGAGAGAGAGAGAGAGTGAGTAGTGGGGGGAGGAAGAGGGAGAGAATCTCAAGCAGACTCCCCACTGGAGCCTGATATAGGGCTCGATCTCATGGCCCTGATGTCATGACCTGAGCCAAAATCAAGAGTCACTCAACTGACTGAGCCACCCAGACACCCCTCAAGTATGTCTTCTATTTCTTTCTTTCCTCTTCTGATATTTCCATCATGTATATGTTACTCCTTTTGCAGTTGTTGCCCCACAGACCTTACTTGGATATTTGTCCCTCTTTCTTTCTTTCTTTCTTTCTTTCTTTCTTTCTTTCTTTCTTTCTTTCTTTCTTTCTTCCTTCCTTCCTTCCTTCCTTCCTTCCTTTCTTTCTTTTTTTCTTTCTTTCTTCTTTCTTCTTTTTTTGTCTTTGCTCTCATTCCTTTTCAGTTTTTGAAGTTTCTATTGCCATATCCTCAGGCTCATTGATTCTCTCCTCAGCCGTGGCCAGTGTACTGATGAGCCCATCAAAGGCATTCTTCATTTTGGTTA
Source organism: Ursus maritimus (assembly GCF_017311325.1). Taxonomy (NCBI): domain Eukaryota; kingdom Metazoa; phylum Chordata; class Mammalia; order Carnivora; family Ursidae; genus Ursus; species Ursus maritimus. The sequence continues at coordinate 33,826,076 of NW_024424786.1, read as the reverse complement.
CAGTGTTTTTTGATCTCCAGCATTTTAATCATAGTTGATTTAAATTCCTGGTCTGATAATTCCCACATTTCTACCATGTCTGATTCTGATGCTAGTTCTGTCTCTTCAGATCATGGTTTTACCTTCCTGTATCTGCCTTGTAATTTTTTCTTGATAGCCAGACATGATGTTCCAGGCAACAGGGGCTGCTATAATCAGAACTTTAGCAAGCTGGAGGCAAGGTGTGGAGGGAGAGGAGCATTTTCTAGTTCTCTGATTAGGTCTCAGGCTTTTGGTGGAGCCATGCCTCTAGACTGTGAACTTCCAAAGTGTTTCTCAGTGTTTTTTCTCCCTTGTAAGTTGGGACAGGATGACGAGAGTGGACTGGAGTGGGTTATTTCCTTCCTCCAGGTGGAGCGCTAGAGGAGGCTGAAGTTGGCCATTTCTCTTCCCCCAGATTCATCAGGCTCTGAGAGTACCCAGCAGGGAATTGTGTGGTTAACTAGTTTCTCCTGAGGGCAGACTTTGTTAAGAAGTACGGAGCCTCTGATGGACTTCAGAACACTTCCTCTTCACCCTGATGGAAGCACAAGGGGATTTTTCTCTTACACTTACCTTGAGGACCTGGTCGAGCTCCTGGAGGTAAATCTCACTCTATTGTTCAGTTCAGGTTTTCCTATCAAGGCACAGTTCTCATGGCAGTTTCCTCTTGTGAGCAAACTGTGACTCTCTGCTTTCACCTGTCCATCTCTCCAATCTTGGGGGCAGTGGTTTGCCCTGTGTCCTCCTCTCTCTTATGGATCCAAGCAGAGTTATTGATTTTTCAGTATCTTTAACTTTTTACTTATTATGACAGATTGGTGACTTCCAAGATCCTTATCTGCAAAACTAGGAACCTGAAGTCCCTTTATGGTTTTTGCAGTAATGTTGTCTCTGTCTGAGATCACTCACATTCCACTATGTGCTTGGGGAACGCCACACCTTTCTGCCTTGGCTTGAAGCTCATTTTCTCTGCGATTTACCTTAACTTATTTAATACTGAATTTGTTACCATCACTACCCCAGCAGGAAACTTAGATTCCCTTTACTCTGAGCTAACCTTTTGTGTTATTCATCACACTTACCACCTTCCAGCCAATAATACATTTAAATAGATTATTTTAAATTTGTTATCATTTCAAGTTTTTATTTAAATTGTAGTCAGTTAACATATAGGATAATATTGGTTTCAGAGTAGAATTAAGTGATTCACCACTTACATACAACACTCAGTGCTCATCGCAACAAGTGCCCTCCTCAATACCCATCACCATTTTGCTCCCCCCCACCTCCCCTCTGGTAACCATCAGTTTGTTCTCTTGTTCTCTATAGTTAAAAGTTTTTAAGGATTTGACTCAAATTCAAAACGGATGAAAGACCTAAACATGAGAAAGGAAACCATGGAAGTCCTAGAGAGCACAGGGAGCAACCTTTTTGACATTGGCTGCGGTAATTTCTTACTAGACGTTTTGCAGAAGGCGAGGGAAACAAAACCAAAACTGAAGTATTGGGACTTCATCAAGATAAAAACACCACACACAACGATAAACTCAAAAGGGATGAAAGACCTAAATGTGAGATGGCAATCCACCAAATCCTAGAGGAGGACACAGGCAGCAACCTCCTTGACCTTGGCTGCAGCAACTTCTTTCTAGACATGTCTCCAAGGGCAAAGGAAACACAAGCAAAAATAAACTATTGGGAATTCATCAAAAGAAGCTTCTGAGAGCAAAGGAAACAGTCAACAAAACGAAAAGGCAACCTATGAAATGGGAGAAGATATTTGCAAATGACATATCAGATAAAGGGCTAGCGTCAAAGATCTATAAAGAACTTATCAAACTCAACACCCAAAAAGCAAACAATCCAGTCAAGAAATGGGCAGAAGACATGAACAGACACTTCTCCAAAGAAGACATACAAATGGCCAATAGACACATGAAAAAATGCTCCACATCACTTGGCATCAGGGAAGTATAAATCAAAACCACAATGAGATACCACATCATACCAATCAGTATGGCTAAAATTAACAAGTCAGGAAACAACAAATGTTGGCGAGGATGTGGAGAAAGGGGAACCCTCTTACACTGTTGTTGCAAATGCAAGCTGGTACAGCCACTCTGGGAAACAGTACAGAGGTTCCTCAAGAAGTTAAAAATAGAGCTACCCTACAACCCAGCAATTGCACTACTAGGTATTTACCCCAAAGATACAAATGTAGTGATCTGAAGGGGCACCTGCATCCCAAAGTTTATAGAAGCAATGTTCACAATAGCCAAACTATGGAAAGAGCCAAGAAATCCATTGACAGATAAATGAATAAAGAAGATGTGGTATATATACACAATGGAATATTACTCAGCCCTCAGAAAGGATGAATACTTACCATTTACATCGATGTGGATGGAACTGGAGGGTGTTATGCTGAGTGAAAAGAGTCAATCAGAGAAAGACAATTACCATATGGTCTCACTCATATGTGGAACAAAAGAAACAGGGCAGAGAAATGTAGGGAAAGGAAGGGAAAACTGAATGGGAAGTTGTCAGAGAGAAAACCATGAGAGAGTCTTAATTACAGGAAACAAACTGAGGGCTGCTGGAGGGGATGTGGGTAGAGGATGGGGTAACTGGGTGATGGGCATTAAGGAAGGCACATGATATGATGAGCACTGGGTGTTATACGCAACTGATGAATTATTGAACTCTACGTCTGAAACTAATGATGTGCTATATGTTGGGTAGTTGAATTTAAATTAAAAAAATAAAAACTTCTGCACAGTGAAGGAAACAGTGAACAAAACTAAAGGCAATCTATGGAATGGGAGGAGATATTTGCAGATGACATATCTGATAAAGGGTTAGTATCCAACATCTATAAATAACTTATCAAACTCAACACACACACAAAATAATTCAGTTAAGAAACGGGCAGAAAACATGAATAAACATTTTTCCAAAGAAGACATACAGATGGCAGTCATATTTACATATACAACCTACTACCCAGAAATTGCACTACTAGGTATTCACCCAAAGAACACAAAAATACTGAATCAAAGGGACACATCCATGCTGATGTTCATAGCAGCATTATCGACAACAGCCAAACTATGCAGAGAGCCCAAATGTCCATCGATTGATGAATGGATAAAGAAAATGTGGCACACACACACACACACACACACACACACACACACACACACAGAGAGGAATATTACTCAGCCATCAAAAAGAATGAAATCTTGCCATTTGTAATGAAGTGGATGGAGATAAGTCAGTCGGAGAAAGACAAATGCCATATGATTTCACTCACGTGTGGAATTTAAGAAACAAAACAGATGAACATAGGGGAAGGGAAAATTAATTGATTTTTAAATGTATTATTTATTATCTTCCCTCATGAAAATGAAAGTTCCACGTGTGCATATTGTTTTATTAAACTGATACAAGTCACCCACTATTTGGACATAGTGTATGCTTGATATTTATTCAATAGTCAGATGGTGTGACTTTCAAGTACGAGAAAAAAGTCTTGAGTCATGTGATGGTGGATAACCTCAGAATCATGTGGTCATCACACATTCTTATGCTATTCCTTGGCTGACTACATGCATTCTTGATGTATCAGAGTCTGATACAAATGAGTGTTTGTTTCTCCATCTTCGATAATCGGAGGGTCTTAGATCACTTTAATTCCATTCAACCCACTCTTGATTTACATCAGTTTTCTATAAAAGACATTATTATCAGTTTCTACCAGTTAATATCTCTATAGTTATTCACATCTTAATTTTTCCATTGAAATACATGCCTCTCTGTATCCCTGAGATTCCATAAGAAGTAATTTTCTTTCTGAGTAAAGAACTGATTAGTATTATCTCTAGTTCAGCCTACAAATGAAAAAATTCTCTTAGATTTTGCATGTTTGAATATGCCTTCATTTCATCTTCATGGATAGTTTCATCTGGGGTAGGATTCTCAGCTGGATGCTATTTTTTTCAGCACCTTGAAATTATTCCATTTGCTTCTAGTTAACTCAGATATTAGTCTTATTCTTGGTCTTTAAAAAGTATCCTTTTTTCTTTTTAAACTCAATGCATTTAGGTTTTCTTTTTTCTTTGGTTCTTGGCAGTTTGAATATGATGTGCTTGGGTGCATTTTTGGTGAATGTTGAACAACTTGGGGGGTTGGGGTACCAACACCCCACAGTAAAAAAAAATTAGCGTATAATTTTTGACTCCTCAAAACTTAACTACTCAGCCTACCGTTGACCAGAAGCATTACTGAGAACATAAACAATTGATACGTATTTTGTATGTTATATATATTATATACCGTAGTCTTACAATAACATTAGCTAGAGAAAAGGAAGTGTTATTAAGAATATCTTAAGGAAAAGAAAACACATTATAGTACTTTTTTCATACTGTATGGAAAAAGAAATCACATATAATTAGAACTGTGTAGTTCAAAACCATGTTGTTCAAGGGTCAACTGTAATAAGTTTTTTGAGATTTCAAGAGGAAGAGCTGATTCTTGTTTTAGGTTGTAGATTGTTTTATAAAACAGAAAAGCACCTATGTGTTAGTTGTTTGAAGTTTCAAAAATATCCTGTATTTTTGGTGTTGTGGACGGAATTGTAGTCCCCCAAATCAATCTATCGAAGTCCTAAACCCCAATGTGACTGTATTTGGAGATACGGCCTTTTTAAAATTGTTCTTTTTATTATCATTTTTTTCTTTTTATTTATTTTTTTCTTTTTAATTTTTTTATAAAAATTTTTTATTATGTTATGTTAGTCACCATACAGTAGATCCCCAGTTTTTGATGTAAAGTGCGTATAACACCCAGTGCACCATGCAATACGTGCCCTCCTTAATACCCATCACCATCCTATCCCGATCCCCCACTCCCCTCCCCTCTGAAGCCCTCAGTTTGTTTTGTGTCTGGGAAACAAATGGAGATAGGGCCTTTAATGAGGTAATTTAGGTTAAGTCAGGTCCTAACAATGTAGTAGTTAAGTTTTGGGGGAGTCAAAGATTATATGCAGATTTTTGGCTGCTCAGGGTGTTGGTGACTTTAACCCCAACCATGTTCAAATGTCAACTATATATGAAACTTAATATTGTGGTTGTGGAATTTTCCAGGTGCTCTGATTTCTAACTACATAGGTATTAGAGCACATATGGAATTTAGTCTGTAGAGCTCTGTTCTGGGGAACCACCTAATATGAATGATTTCAAGATCAAATGATTTAAAAAATGATTTAAAAAATACATGCAAGTAATGAATCATGGAACACTACATCAAAAACTAATGATGTGCTCTATGGTGACTAACATAACACAATAAAAAATATATAGTATATTTATTTCACTGATAACCAGAAATATTTGACCCCTGAGAGTATGTTACTTGTCTAAAAGTGTGCCTGCAAGTTATCTCTTAGAGTCCTTTTCCTGATTGAGAAACCTTCCCAGTCTTCTAAAATATTTATTTTATTTATTTTTTAAATAAATTTATTTTTTTTTAAAGTTCCGTGATTGATTACTTGCATATAACACCCAGTGCCCCATGCAATACGTGCCCTCCTTACTACCCATCACCGGCCTATCCCATTTCCCCCCCTCCCCTCTGTAGCCCTCTGTTTGTTTCCCAGAGTCCATAGTCTCTCATGGTTCCTTCCCCCTTCTATTTACCCCCCCCCTTTCTTCTTCCCTTTCTTCTCCTTCCGATCTTCCTACTTCTTATGTTCCATAAATGAGTAAACCTAAACCAAGATATTTCCAAATTGTGTGTAGTTAGTATTTGTTACATGTATGATCTTCCTGCACTTATGTCCAGTCTCCCAAAACAACCTGTACCAACTTTCAGGGGTTATTTTTGAATTGTGAGTTTCCGTCTCTTTGTGTCCAGTGCTTCTTGTTCAATAGAATGCTGCTTCATTTTTCAGAGACGATCCCAAGATGACAATATTTTTTCCTTCAGAATCCTTCCTTAAGAGACATCCCCTTGTGAGGTAACATTGGCTCAAACTCTAACATCTATGTCACTTTATTTTTATTTATTTATTTATTTATTTTTTTAAAGAATTTATTTATTTATTTGACAGAGATAGAGACAGCCAGCGAGAGAGGGAACACAGCAGGGGGAGTGGGAGAGGAAGAAGCAGGCTCCTAGCGGAGGAGCCTGATGTGGGGCTCGATCCCATAACGCCAGGATCATGCCCTGAGCCGAAGGCAGATGCTTAACCACTGCGCTACCCAGGCGCCCCTATGTCACTTTAATTTCTCCTCAATGGATGCAGACCCTTGAGGTTCAGGGTTCTTCAGGGATCAGGTGCCAAGTGACTCAAAACTCGAGAAAAATATGTACTTCATACTGTGCCTTGGGTGAGTCAGAGAAGGACAAGGAATTATTTCACCTGCTAAGAGACCTTGGTTAATCAGGACAAAGAAAACCCATCTTTTTCATCAGAATATAATAAATATTCATAATACTTCAATAACACTACATTGGAGACACTTTATTCTTTTTGCCTGAGGTCAGAAGTCGAAACATTTTGGTTACAATGTTGAAGTAATTAAAAGGGGGTGAACAAAGGATTTTACCAAAGAGGTAAGTTTTCTAGTACTGGATAAGCCAAATCCATGGAATGATATTACTATGATGATATGGTCTTTCATTCAATCTCTCCATTTTAATGAGAGTCTGGTGATGTACATGACTAGTAGTCCACTGTTAGTGGGGTTTTTTTTTGACATATACTCTTTCAAAACTAATATTTCTGAATTCTATTCCATTATTTTCCCTGCAATTATACATGTCCATTCATGAGCAAATAAAAACATTATTTGCAATGGATCATGTTTCTGTCGGAAGCTTAGATTTGTGCAAGAAATATCATTAAGTGACATTCACCCGTTTGACTAAAGCTAACACAATTCCTAGGAATCTTCCATAAATAATTTATTGGAGAGATAAATGTGTAACCACTTTTGCCAACTACAGTCCTATCATAATGGCATTTAAATTTTATACTGAACATCATTAGATTTCATAGGATGATGACATTTTATTTTATTTTATTTTTTATTTTTTTTAAAGATTATTTATTTATTTATTCGACAGAGATAGAGACAGACAGCGAGAGAGGGAACCCAAGCAGGGGAGTGGGAGAGGAAGAAGCAGGCTCATAGCGGAAGAGCCTGACGTGGGGCTCGATCCCATAACGCCAGGATCACGCCCTGAGCTGAAGGCTAACCACTGTGCCACCCAGGCGCCCCCGGGCAATGACATTTTATATTGTCTTTGTTACACAGGGGATTCACTGGAGGGTCACATGTAGAGGAATGTAAGAGACTCTATCGCAGTGCTTAGAAGACTTAATGTGTGTGTGTATCATCTGGGAATCTTGTTAAAATGCATATGTTGATTAGGTTTAATTGGAGTGGTGCTTCAGATTCTGCACTTCTGATAAGCTTTCAGGTAGTGCTGGTGCTACTGATTCATGGACCAGACATTGAATAGCGAGGCTGTAGACAGTTCAGATGACTGTTCCACAGTGTCCTCTACTCTGACTTGTGTGGGTCGTTTGAAATGGTCTGTCTTCCCTATTCCTATTTTATGAGTCAGAAATATTGATCAGGAATTTATCAGAATTAGTATTTATTCATCATGACGTCTTGAATTGTGTTCTTGGGGAAAATGAGGAGTTGGAGAAAATATGGTTGAAATGATAACGATAATATTTTTTTTCCCTCATTCATTTATTCAAGTACCTAATACATTCCCCACTCTGATAAGCACGGGGGTTACAAACATCAGTAAAGAAGATGTGCTTTGCTCACATCGTTCTGTGTTGGGAAATAATGTACTATATTTGATAAATGCTCTATAAAGGGACATGATGTGCCCTAGAATTATGATGAGGGACAAACCAAAGGTGACTTGAGGTTCCAGACAAACATCATGGAGGAGAGAAGAGAAGGAGCAGGGGATTAATTTTTAGTGAGCCCTTACTATCTACCAGGTGTTTTGCATGGTTTATTTGTTCCAGTCTTTCAAACAGCTCTGTGAGCTAAGTATTTTTCATTCCTTTTAAAATATACATTAATAACACAAAGCTATATACGTAGAAAAAAGCCGAGCCAGTGTTAAATTCTAGGTTCACTTGGGTATAGTTTTGAACTGATTCCTGTTTATTAGGCTGTGTCTTGCATATGGTGGCATTTGAGCTGAGATTCCTCCTTTCCTTCAGAGCACTTTTTGCTGCTTGATCAGATAACATGATTATACATGGTAGTGGGTCGAACAGTTCCCATTGTAGTGGGTTGAATAGTTCCCCCAAATATTCACGTCCACCAGAACTTCAGAATGTAACCTCATTTGGAATAGGCTCTTTGCAGATATGGTTGAGGTCATGCTGAATGAGGGTAAGCCCTATACCCAATGACTGATGTTTTTATAAAAACGTAGAGACACATAGATAGGAAATCATGGGAAGATGGAGTCAGAAAATGGTGTTAATCTGTCACAAACAAAGGAATGCTAGGAGGATGCAGAATGTGGAGGAGACAAGAAAGGGTTCCTTCCTAGAACCTTCAGAAGGAGTGCGGCCCTGCCAACACCTTTGTCTTCAGACTTCTGGCTTGTGATTATTTGTTGTGGCAGTCTTAGGAAACTAATATACACATGCAATAATTATGCATTTCTGTGTTCGTTTATAATGTTGTATCTAACTGGAAGGTAAGGCCCTCTTATTTCACAAATACTTGGTTTTTCACACAGATATGGTTACTGTATCCAAGGCCATGTCTGGAGTCCATGCCCGGAGAGTCAAAAATGTTTGTTGAATAAAGAAGTACGTGAACAAATTTGTGAATTCCAGATTTTCGGTACTTCTCCTTTTTCTCTTTAAAGGTCTATTTCTATGTATATCACATACAGTGAAAAACATCAGTTTGAGTTTTTATTAGTATGTTGTTAGGACAAGGGAGTAGAATAGTAAAAGGTGTGGAGGAGAAGGGTTTTCTCATCTTAGTAGTGTGAGTTACGTTTTCAAGCTGAATGCACCCAGGATGTGAGCATTTTATTTATTTTTGCAAAGTTCCTGGAATGTAGGTTCAGAACTAGTTATGATTTTTCCATTCAACCAGAAGGAAATGGAAACTAGATGGTGTCTACAAATCAGAAAACTAAAGAGTTGAAGGCAATTTTGGACCATCCATATAAATTAAATAAATAAGTAAAACCCACAGACATTAAGAATAAATTGCTCAAGGTCACACAGCTAGCAAAATTGCCATACCCCCGAGCCTGGGAATTTGACTAATTCCACGAATGTTTGTTGGGCTTTTCATGATTTTTAAGTAAGTTATTTATAGCATATTATGATTTAATAAAGCTGAGTAGCAAATGCAAGAGTGTTTTTTATATACACCTCTGTAAGTTTTTTTTATTTTTCTGATTGCCAGTTAAGTTTTTTTTAATTTATTTTTATTTTTTTATTTTAATGTTTTTTTATTATATTATGTTAGTCACCATACAGTACATCCCTGGTTTCTGATGTAAGGCTCGATGATTCATTAGTTGCGTATAACACCCAGTGCACCATGCAATATGTGCCCTCCTTACTACCCATCACCACACCTCTGTAAGTTTTATGTTTGCTAATGGGTTAAAAGGCTATTAATTATTAAGTTATAATTACTGATTATATTGCTAGCTCCAGTTAACTACCGATCTATAAAAATTTTTTTCTTGCTCTCATTACAGATTGTCACCCAACGATGGATGATAAGAATCAAACAGCAGTGACTGAATTTCTTTTTGTGGGGCTCACAGATCATCTTCCACAAAAGACTTTTCTCTTCTTGATATTTCTTTTTGTTTATCTTGTCACATTGGGGGGGAAGTTGGGGATGCTCACTGTGATATGGATGGATTCCCGACTCCAAAGCCCCATGTACTTTTTTCTCAGCCACTTGTCTCTTGTGGATGTCTGTTCCTCTTCCTCTGTTGCTCCAAAGATGTTGTGTGATACCTTTCTGGAGAGAAAAGTCATCTCCTTTGTGGGCTGTGCTGTACAAATGTGGTTTTTGGTCAGTTTGTAGTGCCCGAGTGTTTCCTCTTGGCTGCCATGGCATATGACTGGTACATAACCATCTGCAACCCCTTGTTGTATACACTCATCATGTGCCAGAGGGCCTGTGTGCAGCTGGTGATAGGGCCCTATGCCATGGGCCTTCTAAGTGCCATTATCCACGAGATATTCACTTTTCGCTTACCCTTCTGTGGTCCCAATGTGGTCAACCACTTTTTCTGTGACATTCTCCCTGTTCTCTCCCTGGCATGTGCCGATACCCAGAACAATAAGTTTGTTCTTTTCATTATGGCTGGATTAATAGGAATATTCAGTGCCCTGATCATTCTGGTCTCCTATATTTTTATCCTCAAAACCATATTGAACATCCAGTCTGCTGATGGGAGGCGGAAAGCTTTCTCTACCTGCCTTCACACTTGTCTGCTGTGGCCATCTTGTTTGGGACACTTTTCTTCATTTATATACAGCCCAATTCAAGTTCATCTTAGGACATTAATAAAATGGTTTCTGCATTCTATGCTACATGGATTCCCATGTTGAACCCTATCATTTACAGCCCGAGGAACACGGATGTAAAAGATGCATTTGGTGGACATTTATTAGGACAATTTTCTGCTAGATAGGTGATTCACAGGACAGCTTTTGCCATTGTGCAGGTGGTGTGGCTAAAATGTGTATTAAGAAAGAAGTGGACTTGGTTTAAGGAGTTGTCACTTTAAACCTTGAGTCTTCCAATTATCAAGAGGATGAAAAGTTAACATGCAGTGTTGTGGTAGTTTCAGGTGTAGTGTATAGTAATTCAACAGTCCTAAATTTGCATGTGCCTGGGTATTCGTTGATAATTACACTTTAATCATTCTTATTGTCATTTCAGAGTGTATAGAAAGCATGACCTGTTGGAGTTCTGCTTTCATAAAGATAATTTTTAGACCTAAAACCATACCATTTTAAATAAATTTCTTTGGAATTTGAAAAAAAAGAGGATTAAAAGCAGTTAAGTCCTATACCATTTCTGGTTCTCAATGTCTTAATTTATAAAGTGAGGGCAACAGATTCAATGCCATCTAAATTACTTTTCTCAGAAAGTTCTATGATTTTTTACAGTATGTCCAAACTTCTATGAATGCTATCTTTTCATACAGCAGCAAAAAAAAAAAAAAAAAAAAAAAAAAAAAAGGAAAAAAGAACTTTTCAGCTCTTTGCATAATGATATAATATCCCCCAGTTTTGCAGTTTTCCTTTCTAGGAACTTATTCTCCCTTTCCAATCCTTAATTCAATACATTACCTGCAAGGCTTTTCAACTCAGTACTTTATAACAACACACGTCTTTGGTAAAAATAACTGAACACAAAAAGTGTAATGAAATTTTAACCTGGAGAAGTGAGAAGAATGACCAGTCTATCTTTGCAGGGTAATTGGTTTTTATAACAGGGAATCTTACTTTCATAATTTACTATGACATGGACAGGCAATGGGTCTAGCGCATGTTTCTTCAGACAGGTGCCTTAAGTGATTTCCTAAATTGCCTTTAGGAATTTAGATAACAAAAAATGAGTTAAGTATGCCTGGAACACATCATCTCTAAGATTACCATGAGGAATAATTTGGCAGAAGTCAAATGTTGAGTCTCTGTCTTTTGGTTTAAATTACCTAACTTGAATGTACATGTTCATTGAATTTTGTGTTTGGCATAGAGATAGTGAAATGTGCTGCAGGATTTATGGCTCATAGGATTTTAGAATTAAGAAGCCTTGGCTTCTTTGGTTCTTAATTTCTTCATTTTTCCTACATGGAATCTTATAAGTAGAAAGAAAACCCCTGAATCCACTGACCTGAATTCCATGCTGTTCATGACAAAAGTGACATGTATACCTAGGATCATGATTTTTCTATGTTAGAATGTTTGGATTGGGTAAGTTTTTGGATTGGGAAAAAATAAAGAAATATGCATTTCGACAGTCATGAGCTATTGTTTTCATACACATCTTCCTTGAGTAAAAAGCAAATACAAATATCAATGACCCGTGATGGGTTTGTATGCTTAGAAAATACTAAATTCTTGAACATCTCACAACTAAGGTACAGTTTTTCTAACTAATCTTGGATTCTACCCCTCCAGGTCTTTTCTTTCCAAGCTCCTTTGCCTATGAGACCATAGGACGTCAGTGGATTTTCATTTCATTACTTTCCTGTTAAGCAAAACCCTTTCCAAGCTTTCTTACCGGGGAAGTGTTTCTAGATTTCTGTCGATGCTTCTCCTGCTGCACAGCCCATTGATATTTTTGTGTTACTGTGCTGTTGGAATCATTATGATTATTTCAAGGTCCAAAACATGTGCCTCCCTTCCTCAATTTCCCATTTTTGGAGTCCTATACTCATTTTCCCTTCCTCTCACTTCCCATTTGTTCATTCATTTCGCCTTCTCCTTCTTTCTCTTCCCCTTCCCCTTCTCCCCCTCCTCCTACTCCTCCTTCTTCGTTAAAGAGTTTTATTCTGAAATACAGATCCACAGGAAGTTGCAAAGATATACAAAGAGGCTCATATCCCTTCCCTCAGGGTTGCCCAGTGGTACATCTTAGCAACTACAGCACAACATCAAATCTGGGAAATTGGCATTGGTGTGATGTGTATGTTTTGTTCCATATCATTTAACTTTGTGTGTAGATAGATTTGTTTAACCCATGTGACAATCAGGCTGGAGAACTCTTCCATCTCTACATGGATGTCCCTGTGCTATGCTTTTATAGTCACACCTTTACTCTCCCTCCCTTTCCTAATCCAGGGCAAACAATAACTTGTTCTCCATCTCTATCATTTCACCATTTTGAGAATGTTATATAAATGTTATAATGATAGAATTCTGAATTTTTGAGATTGGCTCTTTTTAACTCAGTGTAATGACTTGGAGACCCATTCAAGATGTTATGTGTATCATATTTCCCCCCCCCCTTTCTTACTGAATAGTATTCCATGGTATGATCTACCAAGATTGTTGAGCCATTACATATTGTAGGACATTTTGTTTGTTTCCTGTGACTGGTCATTATGATTAAAGCTTCTGAGAACAAAATTACACAGGTTTTTATGTGGGCATAAGTTTTCATTTCTCTGGGATAAATGCCCAGGTGTGTCTTTTCATCCTTAAATTACTGCTTTTCTTTCCCAGCTCCTATTAATACTTAATTGGTTACAACACTTCTCATATTTAAGAACTAGCTTCTTCTTTGATTAACTAAAAAATTTGTTGGAGTCTGCTGAGGTTAATGGGTATATAAGCCAATTACAGGAGGATCATAGGTGTTCGGGAGAAGCTGTCACCGAGGAGATTTAGTGGAAAATTTTGACCCCTGGTCAAAGCCATCTTCCCTTGTCTGAGCTTGCCCTCCTTCTTAGACATCACAGGTCTATCTTTTAAGCAACATGACTAAATAGTTCTCTAAAATCTAAAGGAATTAGCAGAGAGCTTACATTCCCAACACCCTTCACCTAGAGTGAGAGAAGCTATTTGCCTGAATTCATCAAATTTGCACAATACTTTTTTCTATAAAAAGTTTCTTTAAGTATACTTTGAACAATGTAGGGATTTTTAGAAATGTAACCTGGCACAGTTAGGGGACTTGCCTTAGATAATCCCCAATGTTCACGTCTAGGTTAAAATTCTATGATTCTATTAAAAAATTCTGTTTCTATGGAAGAAACTAAAGAGCCTGTGAGGTTTGGTGACTTGCTCTGTACTAATAGTTTGCAAATAGATTGCATGACCATCAGATGTAGAATTCAAGAGAGTTGGGCGTCAGGTTATTCTTTTTAACTGAAAAAGAAAAAGAAGTTAAATTAATTTTAAATTTAATTACAAATTGATTGCAAAGAAAAATCTTTCTCTTTCTCATTCCAGATTAAATCAGAAAATGGATTATAGAAATCGGACTTTGGTGACTGAGTTTTTTTTCGTGGGCTTAACAAGTCACTTCCAGCATCAGGTTGTTCTCTTTGCGATATTTCTCTTGGTTTATCTTGTCACTCTTCTGGGAAATGTGGGGATGAGCACCCTCATTTGGATGGATCCCCGACTCCACACCCCCATGTACTTTTTTCTCAGCCACTTGTCCTTTGTGGATATCTGCTCCTCTTCGGTCATTGGTCCTAAGATGTTGACTGGTATCTTTGTGGAGAAAAAAGTAATCTCTTTCTTGGGTTGTGCTGCTCAGATCTGGTTTTTTGTTCAGTTTGTAGTGACTGAATGTTTCCTCCTGGCCTCCATGGCATATGACCGGTATGTGGCCATCTGTAAGCCCTTGTTGTATACTCTCATTATGTCCCAGCGGGTCTGTGTGCAGCTGGTGGTAGGACCTTATGCTATAGGTCTCTTGAGCACCATGACCCACACGACTTTCACCTTTCACCTACCTTATTGTGGTTCAAATATCATCAATCATTTCTTCTGTGACCTTCTTCCTGTTCTGTCGCTGGCATGTGCAGACACCCATGTCAATCAGTTTGTACTTTTCATCTTGGCTGGAGCTCTAGGAGTGGTCAGTGGTATAATCATTCTGGTCTCCTACATTTTCATCGTCATTGCTATCCTGAGGATCCGCACTGCTGAGGGGAGGCGCAAAGCCTTCTCCACCTGCTCTTCACACCTGACAGCTGTCTCCATCCTGTATGGGACACTCTTCTTTATTTATGTATGCCCTAGTTCTAGTTTCTCCCTGGACATCAATAAAGTGGTTTCTGTGTTCTACACAGCTGTGATTCCCATGTTGAATCCCTTTATCTACAGCCTGAGAAACAGGGAGGTCAAGGATTCATTCAGAAGGACGTTTGAGAAGATGCAGTTTCTTATGAGTAGGTAAACTAGATTCCGTTCGTACTACAGATTGAAAGGTGATATTTACGCAAGATGCAAGAACATGGGCTGAGTGATGGGAGTCCTACTTTTATGTTGAAATGCATTCTCTATTACTCTGTGTCACTGAAGTCATGTAATGTCTTTCAGTTACAATTTTCTCATCAGATTTTCTCATTTCTCGATTAACAGGGGTGAGATTTAGAGCTTTAAAATGTAGTGAGTGGCTTAGAGAACCTCAAAGATTTAGAAAAGAGTCTTAAGATTTTGTAATGTGAAATGAGAGGTGCTTTGTTATGTGTGAAATAAGTGGAAAAATCTTAACCAATGAGCTTAACAGTACCTCTGTTTTGCTTTACAAGATGTGGAGATCTCTCAATTTCTCGCAAGTTTGCTTTTGATTCTTTTTAATAAACAATATTATAAACGGTATTTTTCTGGTAGTATGTAACAATTGCACTCTCTAGTAACACCTCGATGTTTGGCGTAGACATTTGACAAAGGCCTTGTATGTCTGCTCTGCTTTCTGCTGATAGTAACTACTTGTTTAGATTTTGCCACTATAATCATGTGATTCATGCATATAAAATGCAGAACGAGTTCCAATTCTTTAATAGTGGTAGTTATTGCTATTGTTAATTATTGATTTTTATGCCATCAGCAGGGAATGAATTTCCATTTTATAGATGACGAGACTGATAGTTGAGAAGACTCAATGGATTTCCCATGACCTCAGAATTTGTTCCCACATTTTTTCCTCCAGATGCAATATTCTCTCAATTATCCATCTTTTTTTTTTTTTTTTTAAACACAGCAACAAATGCAAGAATGAGGGGATGGAACATGTGCCGTGTACAAATTGAAAACTCACACAGAATTTCTCTGCCTTTTCTTGAAGGTCTTCTTTAAAAGGCATTTAATTTTAATCCACTCACATTGAAGAATGTAAGTAGCTTCTAATGCCTAGAATTGTTTTCTCCATGTTTATTCATCATGCTTTCTGCCAGTGATGGTGTCTCTGTTTGCTATTGACTCAGGACAAAATCCAGTAAGTTGCCCTTTAGTTAAGAATAAATGGGGGTCAATGAATGATGCAAAGGTTCATCAACTTAACAAATTGTTACATGTGCCTCTTGTGTGCTTACCAATTTATCAGGTGCCATAAGCAAAAAAGTCCTCATGGAAGTTACAGGCTAGTGCACAAACAGAGACTAAAAATCAAGTACATAACCATGGTAATTTCTATGACAAAACCAATCCAGGAGCCAAGATAGAGTATTAAGGTATCTTTAGAAAAGGTGCTAGAGAAAACCCTCTGGAAGGGGTAGAGCCTGGGAAAGAGGAATACACTCTATTTTAGGTTATGTTTCCCACAGAGTACGGACGCTATGATTTGGCTCACGAAAGGAAAAGAGTCTTGTCCAAATAAGTATCCGGATTTTCCAAGATGGAGGGCAAAGACTGAAAGCAATTTGTTCTGATTCTCAAGGTATTTTTCTTCATTCCAGTATGTCATGCAGGTTTTGGGAAGGGGCCGGGTTGAAAGTAGGAGGACATTACATAAAGCTTAAGTGGGAGGAGGGATTTATTATGAGCCACACGAGACGAAAATTACAAAAATGCTCACTTTGGAGAATAGATTCAAATACTTGTGATCTTTCACCAGGTAACTCCTTGCTGTGTAAATGTGTAAGATCTTCCAGGCACTTTAAGCTAGAATAATTGTGGTCTCTTTCCCACTCACTCCAGGCCTCCGTGTGCCGTGAAAACAAGATCATACAAAGAGCTGAGCAGATTGTCTTGACAGTCTTAAGCAGTGCGGTCTGAATGTGTTTTGGGGGAGGGGGCAGTGTACAGCTCAGGCCACACTCCCCTTCAGTGGTGTGTGCACCATCCAGAGGCTTCCTCTGTGGGATTTCTTCAGTTATTCTTGGGGTCTTATGTGGCATTTCCATTTTCTGTTTCCTCATCCTGGGGCAGTGTTGCCAGTCAGCCTTTACTCTGGCTGAGTCTCTGCTTAAATGTGATGCCATCCAAGAGGCCCTCTGGATCTCTTTACCTAAAATAATTCTCTGCTCCTATTATATTCCAACAATTTCCCTTTTTTCTTTATTATGTTTTGAAGTACTTATCAATACTCAAATATTATCTATTTACGTGTTTCATTATTTTGTGTCCCTCCTTGTAGAAGGGGGATTCGTGAAAGAAGGATGTTTATGTCCACTGCTTCGTCCACGACTCCATAGCCTGGCACATAATAGGTGCTTAATTTATATTTATGGATTGAATACTACATTTATGGTTAATACGATATTCTTTGTTTCATGTACATTGTAGATCAACAGACATATATTAAAATTTCTGCTCTGGCTGTGTTTCCTTGGAAGAAGGGCTTGTCTGCAAGAGGAAAAATGTTTCATAATTGGAAATACGCATACATATACATATGTGTGACTTAACATGGAATTTGGCATGCAATAGTAATAAGAACGCTAACTTTTTAGAGCATATTTTTAAAAATTATGATTTTATGCCATTTTTCACTGTATGGCTTATTGTAGTGATATGCTTTAAGTGTGGCATTTTGGTGAAGCATTATATTTTGCAAAATTTTCCTATAATACACACTTGTTTCTCACAGACATCCATGCACTCCATTTACGTCTACATTAGTAAATACTAAATAGTAAAATGTTCTTTTGGAGATTTTTCTCTTACCTGTGGATAATAGTCTTGATGGGATTGTAACAGAGGCCCCAGCCTTCCCACAGCAAGTCAGAGGCGTAGGATCTAACCTTGAACGTTTTTCCCTGGAGTTTGAGTTGTAAGGAGGATGACACAATAACAGAAACTGATTGGAGCTCATTTATTCCGGCCAAGGACCTCTGAGTAGACACAGTGTCTGTCACCAGGGTGCCCAGAGCAGGCCTGGTTCTTGTGCACGTAAAGGCTCTGAGCTACTTAATATATTTCTGGTGAATTTCCTGTGTCTGTTGCTTGCAACTCAGGACTCTGATATGTTGTTTAATTTTTCTTTGCCTACAAAGTATTCAGTATTTATTGTTCTTTTCTGTAATAATCCCTCCAATCAAATCTAAGCTTAACATTAGTTATTTAGGATATAACAGGAGAGGGGAATAGATTAAATTGGGATTTTTATTTCTATTTGAACTTGAGTTGAGGATCTCAGTCACGGTTAAATGATCCTGTTTTGTTAATCAGCACCATTCCACTGGTGGAATAATCCTGTTAATAATTATCGATGATTGAATTTCCACAGTGTCCGAGGAAACATGCTGCGTGCTTTCCAGAATTTTCATCTCTGATCATTCTATTATCATAGATATGCACACAAGCAAAATACTGCTGTTTCCATCTTAAAGGTAAACATGCCCATGTAGTCTCTTTCTACTGCTGAATAACAAATTGCCACAAAGCTGGTAAGTTATAACTACACAAATTTACTGCCTTGCAGTTTCCTTGGGTCTGGGTCCATCATGGCCTGAGTCTCTTCCCCGGGTCTCACAAGGCTGAAATGAACCTGTTAACAGGGCTCAGCCCCCTCCTGGAGGCTCTGGGGAAGATACATTTCCAAGTTCACTTGTGTATTTGAGAAAACTCAGTTCCTTGTGGTTGCAGGGCTGCTGTGCCTGTTCCCCAGCGGTGTCAGCCAGGGACCTCTCTCAGCAGCTTAGGGTTGCTCACCTGCCTTCTGTGGTGGCCCCTCCAGCTTCGGACCATCAGTGACTCCTCTAGATCTCCGTACATTTCCAACCTCACTAACTCTTGTGCTCTGAGCTGGAGAAATCTTGGGACCCACCAGTTCATCCAGGGTCATGTCTCTTAGAAGGCTAACTGAGCCATATAATATAACATAATGATATGAGTTACTTCCTCATATGCAGAGATTCCTGGGAGTAGGGCAAAGATTAGGGATCTTTACAGGACCATTATAGGAATTTTTCCACTCACACTGATGCTTGCAGAATAAACATCTTCCCTAAAGAACAGTAGTCTGTGAAGGGGAGGAATTAACATTCGAGGTTGTCCTTGTTAATTTGTGTGTGTGTGTGTGTGTGTGTGTGTGTGTGTGTGTGTGTTTCCTTTCCTGGGCCTGCAGTTTTGTTATTTTTGCTCTTTGCTTCATGCTTAAATAATTTTTAAAGTTCTCATTAGTACAGAATATTTATCCTTTTTTTAAAAAAAGATTTCATTCATTTATTTGAGAGAAAGAGAGAGAGCGAGCGAGCGCGTGAGAGAGTACAAGCAGTGGGACTAGCAGAGGGAGAGGGAGAAGCAGGCTCCCTGCTGACGAGGGAGCCGGAACCGGGGCTTGATCTCAGGACTCTTGGATCATGACCTGAGCTGAAGGCAGATGCTTAACCAACTGAGCCTCCCAGGTGCCCCAGAATATTTATCTTTTGACAATAATGTTGTTTCATACATTTGCTGAGGATCTGCTAGACGCTGTGCTAAGTGTTTAACAAACATCTCATTGAATATTTTGGTTCATTCATGGTTGCTTTCTTAGGTTTACATTACAGCTGGAGAAACAAGGCCTGAGAGCTTGAGCCACATGCCTTAAGTAAGGAATCTTCTGAACGAAAGAGGTGGTGTTTGATCCCACTGTGAGTCCTCCAAAGCCTGGCTCTTTTCACTTAACCACCATAAGGTCATTCACTAGGGTAGGACTGATTGCGGGTTTTTCCTTCAAAATTTTTCATAACCGTTTATTCTTCTAGACAAAAATGAAGACAACATGATTTAAAAAGTTGTATTATTCTGATAAGATTTTGTAAAACTATGCAGTCAGAAAGGGTGCTGTTTAAAGGTATCAAAGATAATCACTTCTGTGGACTCATGCAGCACACCTGCAATGACAGCTTTTGCAAATTGGTTCTGATAAACACTTTCAGAAAATTTGGGTGTATTTTTGTTTGGAAATACGGATACACTTTGAGAGGCTTGGTGGACAACTGGTTTCTTCCTGTATGAGTACCATCCTCAGGTACTTGATGACTCTGAACATAGAGGTGTTCACCTGTAGGGACTTTAATAATGCCTGCTGAATCTTCAAATATGATAGTTGCCCTAGCAGAGTATTGTAAGCAAAGAAAAGAAAGGAAAAACAAGGAATGACATGATATGGTGGCATTTCTAAGTACTGTGTGGAAGATAAGTGGAATATCACCGCACTTTACAACACATACTAAGATGAACTGCTGGATGCGAGATCAGGATGTGAAAGGCAAAGAAATAAAACAAAAGATAGTTACAGAGAATATCTTTATGAGCTTGTGATAGGACCTTGTGGCAAGGAGATTTTTTTCTGACTAACTGCAGAAAACCGTAAGTATGGGACACCTGGTTGGCTCAGTTGGTTAAGCGTCTGACTCTTGATTTCGGTTCAGGTCATGAACTCATGAACTCAGGGTTCTGAGATCGAGCCCAGCGACGGGCTCGCCCCTGGGCTTGGAGCCTACTTAGGTTCGTCTCTCCTTCCCCAACTCACATGCTTTCTCTCTTAAAAAACAAAAATACAAGAAGCAAACTCTAAACACAAAGGAGAATAACGCTCTCCTGACACCATTAAAAACCAGGAACCTACAATGAATCATGGAACACTACATCAAAAACTAATGATGTACTGTATGATGACTAACATAACATAATAAAAAATAAAAAAACAAAACAAAAAAACAAAACAAAACGAAAAACAAAACCCCCCAGGAACCTAGGTCTGTCAAAAGGCACTATTAAGACCATAAGTATACAAGCCATTGGATGTGAAATGTACAAAACTGACATATCTCTGAAGTATATGAATACCTATTATGAATAATAAAGAAACAGACAACCCAGTGATTGAAAAAGGCCAATACACTTGGGTATTGCAGTCTTTAAACCTCATTAGGAGTCAGTAAAATGGCAAATAGATGTGCAATGAGATATCACTACGTGCTCAACAAAATGGCTAAATTACAAAATTGGCTCCCGTACATTATATGGGAGTGTGATGCTACCACTTTGGAAAACTTGCATTATCACTCAGTTTGAACAACCGTGTCCCTGCTGACCGACACTGCCTCAATACTCCCCTCTGAGCTTGGCTCACCTCGAGCCAGGTTTCTTCGTGACAGTAGACCCATGACCTCCTTGTGTCTTAGTGTATGAAGTTCAGAAAAGTTGCAACTGTAGAGTCTTTCTTTGTCTCTTTGAGATATAAATCTTCTTCCAGTCTCTTGCAATTTTACAACACAGATAGACCTCTCTTAAGGACCTGGAAGCCATCTGTTTATCTCTCTATCTCTGTGGGAGAGTGGGAGACAAACACTGAGAAATGCAATGAGCAAATGTAGATGGCTCAATCACATTGACCAGCCTATCACCCACAGTCCTCCAACACTTATTCTCTACTTCATCTCAGCAATTAAAACAGTCTTGCATTTTTTTTTTGAGACAGTGGAACTCAGCTTCTCTCTCTTATTGCACTAATCATGAACAATGTCCTCCTCAACTGTATTAACTCCACCTGATGTAATATTTCTTTGACAATAATTTCACTCCCTCTTATATTCCTAAGAGAAACGCATGCTCAAGAACACTAAATGACATGTACAAAGATGTCCATTGGAGAAAAATGTGTAAAGGTTAAAAACAGGAAAGAATTCAAATGCTCCATAACAAAAGAATGGAGAAATCATTCATGGAATATCCATATCATGAAATGCTAATGGCGGTAAGAGAATATTTTTCAGCAAAAGGTGAATTTCACAAACAAAATGTGGATGGTGAAAATGCTTTATTTTCTTTTATGTTGTTATTTCTTCCAGTTTTAGTGAAGTATAATTGACAAATATTAATTGTATATATTTAAGATATATAATGTGGTGAGTTAATAAATGTATACACTGTGAAATATTTACCACAATCAAGGTGATGAACACATCACCCCCCCCGCCCAGTTACCTTTGTTGTTGTTGTTCTATGTTGCAAATACTTAAGATCTAATATCTTAGTAAATTTCGGGTATACAATACTAGTTATTAAGTGTAGTCACCATGCTGTACATTAGATTTCCAGAATTTATTGATCTTGTACCCTTTGACCAACATCTCCCCATTTCACCAACCCTGACCCCTGACAACCACTGTCCTAACCACTACTGTGAGTTCCACTTTTTTAGATTCCACATCTAAGTGACATCATGCCGTATTTGTCTTTCTCTGGCTGGCTTATTTCATTAAGTGTATTGCCTTCCATTTTCATCCATGTTGTTACCAATGGCTGAATTTCCTTCTTTTTTCATGGTAGGATGCTTCTTTCCTGTGTTTTCTTCTAGGAATTTCAAAGGGCGGGGGCAGTACCAAACGGAGAGAGAGGTTTATTTTGTGTAATTACCCTTGACTCAAAGTCCCAAAATCATTTTCTCAAAAGATATTATCTTCTCTCTAGGTCTGATCTCCTGAGCTTTGGTTCCTTGAGGGAGTTGGCTCCAATGTACACAACAACCCTTTAGAAAAAACTCTGCTGCATGTGGTGCAGATTGAGTCAAGGCTTTTTAAAAGTGCCATCAGAAGGCCCAGGTTTCAAGATGGTATCACTGTATTGTGTATCTTCCTAGACCAATGGAGAAGCTGAGAAGAATGACCAGTCCCCATTTGTAGGGTAATTCATTTTTATAGCAGGGAATGCTACCTTCATAATTCACTATGACATAGACAGGCAATAGGTTTAGGGCATATTTCTTTAGATAGGCGTGTTAAGTGATTTCCTAAATTGCCTTTAGAAGTCTAGGTATAAAAAAATGAATTTAGGACACCTGGAAAAGCACCATCTCTAAGCTCATGGTGAAGCATAATTTGGTACAAGTCAACTGTTTAATCTGTGTCTTTTGGCTTAAGGACCCAACTTGAATGTACATGTTGGTTGAAATTTGTGTTTGGCATAGAGATAGTGAAATGTGCTGCAGGATTTATGGCTCATAGGATGTTAGAATTAAGAGGCTGTGGCCTCTCTGACTCTCAATTTCTTCCCTTTCCCTGTATTGGATCTTAGAAGTAGAAAACAAACCTCTGAATCTTCTGAGTTGAAGTCCATGCTCCTCATGTCAAAAGTCACATGTGACGATTATATTATGGTTCTTCTGTTTTAGAATCTTTGTGCTGGGTATGGCCAGGGCAACATAATGTTATAGGCATTTCTACATTTAGGAACTATGGTCTTTACACAGGATTTCAACTTGAAGACAAAAGTTTTAAAAACATAATAATTATCAGTCATATGAACTTACCTTTGTTTACAAAGGCAATTATTTGAGATAATAGATGTGTATATTCTAGTTTCAGTTTTACAAAATGTTATGCCCTGAATATGCAACTCTCTATCTTCCTTGAGTAAATATCAAATACAAATGTCAGTGACCTGGGATGAGTTTGTGTGTCTAGAAAATATTAAATTCTTGAACATCTCCCTACTAGGATATTATTTTTTTTCTGACTAATCTTGGACTCCACCCCTCCAGTCCGTTTCTTCCCAAGCTCCATTGCCTCTGAGACCACAGGACGTCAGCGGATTTTCATTTCATTACTTTTCTGTTAAGCAAAACCCTTTCCAAGCTTTCTTACCAGGGGAAAGAGTTTCTAGATTTCTGTCGATACTTCTGTCGATACACAGCCCATTGATATTTTTGTGTGATTGCATTCTTGGGAATCATTATGATTATTTCAAGGTCCAAAACATGTGCCTCCCTTCCTCAATTTCCCATTTTTGGGAGGACCTATCTAGACTTCACATTCCTCTCAATTCCCATTCATTCATCAATTTTTAAAAGTTTTCTTCTGAAATAATGATCCACAGGAGGGTTCAAAGGTATCCAGAGAGGCTCACCTACACTTCACCCAGGATTCCCCAATGATACATCTTACTAACTACAGCACAACATCAAATCCGGGAAATTGACATTGGTGTGACAAGTGTGTACTGTTCTATACCATTTTACCAGGCCTGTAGATTTGTTTCACCCTTGTGACAACCAGGGTGCAGAACTCTTCCATTTCTACATGATTCCCTGTGCTACCCTTTTATAGCCACCCCTCCACCCTCTCCCACCTTTCTGAATCCCAGGCAAGCACTAACCTGTTCTCCATTTGTGTAATTGTATCATTTGGAGAATTTTATATGAATGGAATCATAAAAGTTTTGAACTTTTGAGGTTGATATTTTTCAAGTGTAATGCTCTTGGGTTCATCCGAGCTGCTGAGCGTATCATATTTTGATCTCTTTCCTACTAAACAGTTTTCCATGGTATGCATGTACCATAGTGTGTTTAACCTTACTGTATTGTAGGACATGTTGGTTCTTTCAAATTTTTGAACCGCTGGTAATAAAATAGTATACATTTTTTTTGTGTGTGTGTGTGGACATACTCATTCCCCTGGGATAATTGCCCAGGGAATACCCTCATAATTCTTAAAATATTTATATTTCTCTCCCAAGCACTTAATAATACTAGTTGGGTCACAACAGCTACTCAATATTTAAAAAGTGGTCTTTTTTGTTGATGACCTAAGAATTCAATGGAGTCACTAGATTAATGAGAATATACACCATTGATATGGGGGATCACAGGTGTTTTGGAAAAAGAGTCATCATGAGGATAGTGTTGAGGATGTGATCATGTTGTAAAGCTAACTTTTCTTGTTCTCGGCTTGCCCTCCTCCTTGGACATCAAAATGCACCTGTTAGCTAACTCAAGTAATTATAATTGCTATAGAATCTAAGGAGACTGAGGAAGTAGTTACATTGCCCAAACCAGTTTACCCTTAATCAGCATGGGTATCATGTGGAATTCATTGAATTCCCATAGCCTTTTTCAATCAAATATTTAAAAAAAATATCCTTGGTTCAAAGCTAAGTACTTTTAGAAATATAACCTAGTGTAATTAGAGGAGTTGCTTTAGATAATCCCCAATGTTCACTTGAGTTTAAAAATCTATGATTCTATTAAAAAATTCTGCTTCTGTGGAAGAAACTAAGGAGCCCTGCCAGCCTTAGTGTCTTAATCTGTATTGCACAAATAGTTTGCAAATAGATAGCATGACTAAGAGATGTAGAATTCAAGAGAGTTGAGGGTAATGATATCCTTTTTTAACTGCAAAAAAATAGAAGTTAAATTTATTTTTAAAATAATTTAATTACAAGTTGATTGCAAAAAAAAAATCTTTCTCTTTCTCATTCCAGATTAAATCAGAGAATGGGTTATGGAAATCAGACTTTGGTGACTGAGTTTTTTTTCATGGGTTTAACAAGTCACTTCCAGCATCAGGTTGTTCTCTTTGTGATATTTCTCTTGGTTTATCTTGTCACTCTTCTGGGAAATGTGGGGATGATCACCCTCATTTGGATGGATCCCCGACTCCACACCCCCATGTACTTTTTTCTCAGCCACTTGTCCTTTGTGGATATCTGCTCCTCTTCGGTCACTGGTCCTAAGATGTTGACTGGTATTTTTGTGGAGAAAAAAGTAATCTCTTTCTTGGGTTGTGCTGCTCAGTTATGGTTTTTTTGTTCAGTTTGTAGTGACTGAATGTTTCCTCCTGGCCTCCATGGCATATGACCGGTATGTGGCCATCTGTAAGCCCTTGTTGTATACTCTCATTATGTCCCAGCGGGTCTGTGTGCAGCTGGTGGTAGGACCTTATGCCATTGGTCTTACGGTTGCTATGACCCACACGACACTTGCCTTTCGCCTGCCTTACTGTGGCCCCCAAGTCATCAATCACTTCTTTTGTGACATTCTTCCGGTTCTGTCCCTGGCATGTGCAGACACCCACGTCAATCAGTTTGTACTTTTCATCTTGGCTGGAGGTGTAGGAGTGGTCAGTGGTATAATCATTCTGGTCTCCTACATTTACATCGTCGCCGCTATCCTGAGGATCCGCACTGCTGAGGGGAGGCGCAAAGCCTTCTCCACCTGCTCTTCACACCTGACGGCTGTCTCCATCCTGTATGGGACACTCTTCTTTTTTTATGTATGCCCTAGTTCTAGTTTCTCCCTGGACATCAATAAAGTGGTTTCTGTGTTCTACACAGCCGTGATTCCCATGTTGAATCCCTTTATCTACAGCCTGAGAAACAGGGAGGTCAAGGATTCATTCAGAAGGACGTCTGAGAAGATGCAGTTTCTTATGAGTAGGTAAACTAGATTCCGTTCGTACTACAGATTGAGAGGTGATATTTACGCAAGATGCAAGAACATGGGCTGAGTGATGGGAGTGCAAATTGTATGTTGAGATTCACTCTTTATTACTCTATGTCACTGAAAAGTCACACAACATCTTCAGGTTACAATTTTCTCCTTTGTCATTCATTGAGCAAGAGATGAGAGGATTACAGAGCCTTAGTGCTTTGAAAATATTTTCAAGGACTGTGAATAGAATATGAGAGGTTCTTTGTTAAATCCGGAATAATGTTAGGATATCATCAGTGATTTGACAGTACTTCTGTTTAGCTCACAAGGTGTTGAGATCCTGCAGTTGTCTGCAAGCCTGGCATTGATTCTTTGAACATAAACCACTGACAAATGTATTATGGTGAAAAGGTAAAAACTTCAACTTATAAGATAAATATGTCCTGGGAGTGTAATGTAAACAGGGTGACTTTAGTTAATAATTCTGCCCTGTACATTTTCACGTTGCTAAGAGAACAGATCTTAAAATTTCTCCTCATTAGAAAAAATGTATAACTCCGTAAGGTGATTTATGTTAACCAAACTTATTGTGGTAATCATTTTTAAGATGTGCAGATATCGAACCAGTATGTTGTACACCTTGGACTAACACAACATGGTATGTGAGCTATATATCAAGAAAATGAAAAGAGGGAATTATTCAGGAAGTATGTAACCGTAGTTCTCTGCAATACCACCTTCGTGCTTGGAGTAGACATTTTACAAAGGCCTCATACATCCCCAATGCTCCTTTCACGGTCCTAACTGTTGAGATGTCGCTGCTGTAGTTACATGAGCTGTGCATGTGAAAGGCAGAATGCATTTCAGTTCTTTAATAAAGTGTTTATTGCTACTGTGATTTACTGAATTTTGTGTCATAGGCAGAATGTGATGTTATCTTTGCAGATGTTCAGTTTGGCACACATGAAGAATCAATGTATTGCCCATGACCACGTAACTTGGGCCACGCTTTTATTTTCTCCAGGTCCAATATTTTTTCAACCATACTTCTGTGTTTTATTTCTGGAACGTAGTAACAAGTCTAAGAAATGAGGGATCAACCATGTTTTTGTGCAACTCTAAGACTCAATAAGAGCCACACTCTGTCTTCTCTTGAAGGCTTTCTTTAAAGGATGTAAATCATCTGTAGGGCCCTAGAATATGTTTGTTTGTCTTGCTTGTTTTTCACCAAGCTTTCTGCCAGTTTTTGTGACCGTGTTGGGTAATGACGTGGGTCAAGATGCTATTTAATTAAGAAGAAATGGGAGTCAAATTATGCTAGAATCAAGCATTAATTTAACAGTTCTTTACATAGGCCTCTTACATGCCTGACACTTTACTGGGTATTATTCATATTGAGAGGAGAAGTCCTCCTGGAGGTTACAGGCCAGTGTAGTGGAAGGACACACGAACAAGAAGATGGAAAAATATTTACATAAACATGGTTATTTCTGTGATAAACAGAAGATAGTGAAGAAAAGAAGAGGCAGTATATTTTAGGAAGGGTAATTTTTTTAAAAAAAAGCCTCTTTAAAGAAAGTAGGAATTGGCAAAGTTGAAAACATTCTTTTTGGTATGGCTTTCCATGGAATCGAGAGGTCACTATTTGGATCATGAAAGGAGAGAGTGTCTCCCCCCCCCCCAAATAGTAACAGACGCTTCTGGGTATTCTAGCACCGGGTTGGGGGGGGGAGGCTAGAGTTTGCAAGCTAATTGATTTTGATCCTCAGAATACTTTTATTCATTCCTTTACATAATGTAAGTTTTGGGAATGGGCAACATTGAAAGTAGGAGGACACATGAAATGTTTTATTGGGAGAAGGGATTTATTATATGCCATGTAAGTGCTGATAAAAATGATCACTTTTGAGACTAGATTAAAATACTTGTTATCTTTCACCAGGTGACTCTGCTGCACAAATTCGTAAGATCTTCCAGGCACTTTATGCTGGATGAACTGTGGTCTCTTTCCCACTCATTCCAGGCCTCTGTGTGCCATGGCAACAGGACTATACAAAGAGCCAAGCAGATTGTCTTGACAGCCTTAAGCAGTGCAGTCTGAATGCATTTTGGGGGAGGGGACAGCACACAGCTCAGGCCATTCTTCCCTTCAGTGGTGTGTGCACCATCCAGAGGCTTCCTCTGTGGGATTTCTTCAGTTACTCTTGGGGTCTTAAGTTACCTTTCCATTTCCTTTTCTTCATCCTGGGGCAGTCTTGCCAGTCAATCTTTACCTCGTCTGAGTCTCTGCTCAAATGTGATGCCATCCAGAGGCCCTCTGGACCTCTTTACCTAAAACAATTCTCTGCTTCTCCCATATCTCAACCATTTACCGTTTTTTCTTTATTTTTTTTTTCAAACATGCTCCTATAGTCGCTTTCTACTGCTGTGTAAGAAATTGCCACAAAGCCAGTAAGTTATAACCACACAAATTTACTGCCTCTCAGTTTCCCTGGGTTTTGGGTCAGGGTCCATCATGGCCTGATTCTCTGCTCAGACTCTCACAAGGCTGATATGAACCTGTTGCTAGGTCTCAGCTCCCTCCTGGAGGCTCTGGGGAAGACTCGTTTCCAAGTTCACTTGTGTATTTGAGAAAACTCAGTTCCTTGTGGTTGCAGGGATGTGGTGCCTGTTCCCCAGTGGTGGTCAGCCAGGGACCTCTCTCAGCAGCTTAGGGTTGCTCACCTGCCTTCTGTGGTGGCCCCTCCAGCTTCGGACCATCAGTGACTCCTCTAGATCTCCATACATTTCCAACCTCTCTGACTCTTCTGAGCTGGAGAAATCTTGGGACCCATCAGTTCATCCAGGGTCATGTCTCTTAGAAGGCTAACTGAGCCATATAATATAACATAATGATATGAGTGGTACTTCCTCATATGCAGAGATTCCTGGGAGTAGGACAAAGATTAGGGATCTTTACAGGACCATTATAGGAATTCTGCCACCCACACTGATGCTCACAGGATAAACATCTTCCCTAAAGAACAGTAGTCTGTGAAGGGGAAGAATTGACATTCGAGATTGTCCTTGTTAATTTGTGTGTGTGTGTGTATGTGTGTGTGCGTGTGTGTGTGTGTGTGTGTTTTCTTTACTGGATCTGCAGTTCTGATGTTTTTTCCTGTTAGTTTCTATGCTAACACAATTTTAAAGCAGTTATTAGTGTAGAATTTTTATTCTTTAATAATAATGCTGTTTCATATATTAAGGGAGGATTGCTATATCATAGACACTGTACTTAGTATTCTGCAAACATCTTATTGAATATTTTCATTCCCATTGGTGATACGAGTTACTTGATTCACTTTACAGCTGGAGAATCCGAAGCTTCAGAAAGCCTGAGCTACATGCATCTCCTCAGACATCTTGTAAATGAAGGAGGTGCCTCTTGACCCCTCCAAGCTCCAGTCTTTTCATGCAGCCAGGGTAAGGGCATTATTGGGACAGGACTTATTCTCTTTTTCCACCAGTAATCTCTGGGTTCACATTTGCTAATTCCAGACAAAAATGCAGACAATTTAATGTAGGCAGTTATCAGTTAAGATGATAATTCTGCTAAGTTTTGTAAAATGATGTAACCAAAACAAATTTGATGTAAAGCTTCCAAAGGTAATCACTTCTCTTTGATCATGGGGTGCACTTTGGAAAAGACAGCATTTGCATTGTTTCTGATAAACCCTTTCTTTTTATTTTAGTGTATTTTCATTTTGAAATCAGGATTTCAAATTACTCCTTGAGTAAATTGATTTGACTATAAGTTTCTTCCTGTGTAACCAGAATCCTCATTTTGTCAACAACTCAGAAAATAGAGACATATGTTTAGTAGGACTTTTGATAATGCCAGTTCAATACAGTAAGATACGACCCTTCACCTATTAGAGTGTTTATTAGTGAGGGACATAAGGCATAAACCAAAATGATAGATGGTAGCATTTCTAAGTGACCGAAGAGAGGCAAATGGCACTGTTAAAGTTCAAAGAGAGTGATTATTTTTGTCTGTAAGGTATGAGGGAAGGCTTCCTGGATGAGGTTATAATTCAACCATACCTTGCAGAACAGATGGAATTTTGACTTCCAATATTTCAGTAAGGGAGAAGGGAAAGTCAGAAGGATTGTAAGGTGGGAGGGACATATGGGTCTCTGTGGGAACAGCAAATCAGCAAGTGTGCTTGAATCTTATAATGTTCCCATGGTGTGAAAGGAAGCTGTAAATGTAGGTCCTGCAGGATTGAAGACGCAATGTTAAAGTGAATCCAGACTTAAATCTTCCCAAGATATTGCCACGATTCTGAAGTTTATATGGAATACAAAGGGTCCAAAATATCCCAGGTAATCTTGAAGAAGACAAGTCAGGTGGGACGTCTTCCTTTACTGAATATAGACTCACAAAACTATAGTAATTAAGATAGGATTGGGGTATCTGGGTGGCTCAGTCAGTTAAGCATCTGACTGTTGATTTTAGATCAGGTCATGATCTTAGGGTTATGAGATCGAGCTCTGCATTGGGTTCCATGCTGAGAGTGGAGCCTGCTTAAGATTTTCTCTCCTCCCTTGGCTCCTTCCCTCGCCTTTTTTTTTTTTTTTCCTAAAAAAAAAAAAAAAAAAAAAAAAAAAAAAAAAAATTCTCCTCCCACGTGTTTTTTTTTTTTTTCCTAAAAAAAAAAAAAAAAAAAAAAAAGAAAGAAAAAGAAAAGAAAAGAAAAGAAAAGAAAAGAAAAGAAAAAAAGACAGGATCAAGAATAGACTAATAATCCAGTTGAGCAGAATAGAGGGTCCAGGTGTATTAATGAATGCATGCTAATACTTCTATTATTAAAGAATATACAGACTCAATACATGGACACTTCATTTATGACAAGGGTGACACAGCAGGGTTGTGGGGAAAGAAAGGATTGAAAAAAAATAGTGTTGGGTCCATTGGATGTCTGAATGGGAAAAAAAATGGAATTTTATTCCCATCTCACAATATACATTAAGATTAATTCCAGATGATTTGGAGCTTGAAATGTGAAAGGCAAAGAATTAAGGCATCTAGAAGATAATATTGGAGAATACCTTGATGACATCATATCATATCATCCTATCATAGATAGGAAATTTTTATAAAGTAGGCTACAAAAATACTAAATATCAAGAAAAATATTGATTCCCTGAACTACTCTAAAATAAAAACTTAGATTTACCCTTAAGAGTGTAAACATGGAAGCCACAGGGAGGGAAAATATATTTAGAAGGTATATAAGTGACATATTTGAAGTATATGAATAACTATTGTAATTTTTTTTTAAAGATTTTATTTATTTATTCGACAGAGATAGAGACAGCCAGCGAGAGAGGGAACACAAGCAGGGGGAGTGGGAGAGGAAGAAGCAGGCTCATAGCGGAAGAGCCTGATGTGGGGCTCGATCCCATAACGCCGGGATCACGCCCTGAGCCGAAGGCAGACGCTTAACTGCTGTGCCACCCAGGCGCCCCAACTATTGTAATTTTTAAAGAAAGGCAATCCAGTGACAAAATGTGGGCAAGACACTTCAACAGCCAATCCATGAAAGCGGTTATGGAAATGGCCTATAAATACTGCAAAATTTCTCAGTTTCCCTAGAAATGGCAGCTAAAGGCACAATGAGATCCCACTATACACTCACCAAAATGGCTAAAATGACAAACACTGACTCTCGTACAGTACTTACAGAAATGTAAGCAATGGGTTTGGGATGACTTCCTAAATTCTTAGTCAATATGAATATATCTGTGCCCACAACGAAGAAACTTTACTCCCAGGTATATTCCCAAGAGAAATGCCTGTTTATGAACACCAGAACATATGGTGTTCATTGGATGCTCAGTGGAGGAAAAAAATCACAAAAATTAAAACCTGGCAAATGGCCAACAACAAAGTAATCGATAAATCATTTGTGGAATATTAATATAATGGACTGCTAGCATCAATAAAACACATGAACTGGAGATGTATTCAACAAAGACGAATTTCACAAACATGATAGAGATGGCGGAGATGTTCTAGTTCCTGGCTTGAGTGGTGGCGCACGTGCTCACGGCACAATAATTCAGCCGCACACTGGAGATTTTTATGCTTTTCTGTGTGTTATTAATCAATAAAAGCTGAAAAAATGTAGTCTCAGGCTTGAATTTGTCAGTGAAACCTCTTACAATTTCTCATAAAAAAAAACCCTGTGTGAATATGTTGGCGATTCTTCACACGTTCCGATTCTCAGTGATTTTTCTATTAGAAATGGAAGATGAGTTATCACGATTAATTAAACTATCCTGGTAGGCGATGCTCTCCTGTAATGATCTCTAAATGAACAGTTGCAGAAATTTCGTGGTGCTTCTCATGGGGAAAACTGCAGTTCTCACAACATGGCACTAAAGTTAACTCTTTAAGTATTTTCTTGTTTAAGAAGGAGGTAAGAAATAAAGGGTTTACTCAGTCAAGCACAGAAAACAAGTAAGATGATCCCAGTGGATTTTTTTTAGAGTTTAAAGACAACAATAGCATTTTAATTTAATTCCCTCTTACCAAAGTCCCACGGTACGGCATGCTTTGGGACCTAAGTTCTCCCAGAACAAAGAAATGATGTAACTACTTCTGGAAACTTTGATCCAAGTGAAAAGACTGCGTTTTGGAGTGGAATCTTACCAGTTCCTTGGGAAGAAAACTAAGAATAAAACCAAGTGATTCTAAGAAAATCTGACCTCTTCTCTGTGCAGAGGCACAGATGACAGTGGGCAGAAGGAATACATGCTGAAAAAGAGTACAATTTATACTCCATTTTAATTTTAATTCTTGGAAGAGGGAAGGAACTCATTGGAATGTAAGTTTAAAGCATTTTTAAAAATCCATTTCAGATTTACTCTTCAAGAGTAAACTCGCGTTTACTCTTCAAGAAGTTCAAAATAAATGGGTTTATGGGAAAATGAAAATGACTGACATCTAAAATGTGCTTTTTTTTTTTTTTTGGTATCTAGAGAAATATCCACGGTCAGACCATAATTGGTTAGAATGTAACAAATGCAGCAAACCTAATAGGAAGTGATGTGAATTTCTGTAAGGTGCACAAAGAGGTTATGGTCAAGTGAAATCCCTCTTCAAGTTCAGTGACTGCCCGGAGCAGGAGAGAGGTCAGGCCACCCTCTCCAGGCGGGCTGCCATCCGCATGGAATGTTGCCCTGCAGTGTGTCATCTGCAGCCCCTCCACTGATAAATCTGCATCCGTGTCTTACCTGGTCCTGTATCCCTCAAACAGCATGCAGAACTGGGTAGGGACTCTGAGAGATCTAAGGTCCCCTTGTGGGAGAGTGACATGTTTCAAAGGACGGAGCCTCTGTATCCAGATGGGACAGTGTCTTAATCTCTGATGACTCTTACGAGATACTAACTCTGGCACTTCGGGCACCATCTTCCACACTTCCTAGCCTTGATTGCCTGTTCTGTAAAATGGAGTAGCAAAATTTTTCTTACTTAGGTCTGGGTGGAAATCAAATGGGCTGACGTTTGCAAAGCACCTGGGGCACAGCCTAAGTCTTGACCACTCTACAAACGCTTGTTCCTTGTCCCGTATTCATTGTAACCTTAAAGGTACCGTATCATGCAGCCAATCATTGTGGGTGGAAAGTGATTGTATATTTGTCACCAGCTCTGTGGTCCTGGCTCAGACATCTTGGAGCCTCAGTTTTCTTATTTATAAAGGGTGAGGTTGGGGTTAGAGTTCTCTCTGCTTCTTAGAATTTTAGAAATCTTGAACTCCAAATGCATAGCTTGCAATTGTTTCTCACTTTCCGCCTCCGAGGCTTCGTACATTTCTTTCTTGCCTGTTGTTCTTCTCCCACTTGATTGTAGCTAATTTGTCTTCTCTCTTTTTCATTTTAAATGTTGAAATAAATTTCATATAAAAATAAATACAATTAAATAATAAATAAATAGTAAATAAAAGCAACTAGAGAATTGTTTTAGGTTGCTTTTTTTTGGGTTTCGTTTTAGATTTTTTTTCAAAGATCATATTTATTTGAGAGAGAGAGAGAGTGTGCAAGCAGGAGGAGGGGCAGAGGGACAAGCAGACTCCTCACTGAGTGAGGCATCCGACATGTGGCTTGAACCGAGGACCCTGAGAGCATCACCTGAGCCGAAACCAAGAGTCGGACGCTTAACCGACTGAGCCACCCAGGCACCCCTAGATTATTTTTAATTACAAAGATAATGTATGAACATTTTCTCCTTGTATTAAATCTTAAAATTGTGGATAAATCTAGAGGCCCCTTTGGTTCCCTACCCACATACCAGTTCACTGTCTCTCTGTTTTCAGAGGTGATGAGTATTCCTTTGGTGACTTATTTTCCCAGACTCTTATTTTATTTACACACACACACACAGAGAAACACACTTAAATAATTAAAATTAAAGAAAACTTTGAAAATGTTCCTACTATCCTACTGCACACATCATTCTGTGACTTGCTTCTCCTTCACATATTTTGGGAAAATAGCCATGTTTTTACTACTTAATTTTAATTTTTAAATTCCAGTATAATTAACATACAGTGTTATATTAGTTTCAGGTGTACAATAGAGTAATTCAACAATTCTGTGCATTACTCAGTGCTTGTCACTATACATGTTCTCTTCGTCCCCTTCACCTATTTTTCCCATGCTCCTCACCCACCTCCCCTCTGGTAATCTAGTACTTAATCTTTACATATCTGTACAATAGTTCACAGAAAGACCATACCAAGGTTTATTTGCTGTTAATGCCTTTTGGAGAATATTTATGTGGATTCTAGTTTTTTATCACTTGAAGCAACAGTGAGGGGACATCATTGTTTTTCCATTCTGTGTTTCCTCAGGGTAGATACTAAATAATGGAATTTCTGAGTCATCAGGTACGCACTTAAAAAAAAAAAAATTCAAGAGACAGTAAAACACTGCCATCCAGAGGCCATGGCCCTGTTGCAGCCACTGATCTCCTGTGACCGCCATATTGTCTCCCGGCTTTGTCAGTATTTTATATTTCCTTGTTTCTGAATATCTTGTCAATTTGATGGGTGAAAATAGTCTATAATTGTTCTTTCAGTTTGGTTTCTGTGACGATTTGGGATATTAAACATCCTTTCATGTTTGTTGGGACTTCGAGCGTCCTGTCTGTGGCCGGCCAGTCTGCGTCTTCTGCCTCATGTCACGATGAGTATTTTCATGGATAATCTGTGGCAATTCTTTGTGTGATCTGATTTTAATCCTTTGTGACATATGCTTCAGTATTTTTTTCCATCTGTGTGTCTTATTTTTACTTGGAGTGTATCCATCTACTTGAAATTATGATGTAGTAAAAATTTTCACCATTTTCTTCAGGTGATTTTTATGTTCTGTTTTAGAAGGCCAACCCTACAACACGTTATACATTCTCTGGTGTTTTCATGTTACATGTTTATAGTTAGAATTTTTCTTTTTAGTTTAGTGGTGTGGGGTAGAATTTTATTATTATCTGTTTTTTCAAATGGTCATCCAAATATTGTAACACTTTTTTAGGGGTAATTAATGCTTACTTTCCTGATTGAAAGAAAACCTTTATTCATACTAAATTGACATCAATGCCTGGGTCTGCCTATGGTTTTTCTAGTTTTTCTGTCTCCTATTCATCTCCCATCTATTCTAGTCACAACACATTATTGGTTTAAGTATAATGGCTTTATTTATGTGTTGAAATTCGGAATAGTACATCCTTTTTTTTTTTTTCTTTTTTGAAGTTGTCTTTGCTATTTTTGAACATTTTTCTCTTCCATGAATTTAAAAATCAGATCGTCTCTTTAAAAATTATATTTTCATTTAATTTTTCCAATTGGTTGGAATTGCTTTAAATTTGCCATGTAATGTGGTGGGTGGTCTAGCCTTAAATCAGTCTTAAACAGCCAGGAGCAAATTTGTAGCCTGACCCCATCAGCTTTTGACCCATTGCAATGAGGGATACCACACCCTAGGAACCATGGATGTCCCGTTGAACAAAGAAAAACTAGAGTTATTATAGGATTTTGAGAAGTGGGATGGTTAGGTGAAATTTAAATCAGAAACAATTCTGATGAGCTCAAGACAAAGCAGGGCTGTGTGAAGGGGCCAACATCACAACATCACAACAGGTCTAAACCAAACAGGTAGCACAGGGTCCCGTTTCCCTGAAAACTACAAAGATAAGATAGATGTAGACGGTTGTATCCAGACATCCTTCACGTGGAGTTTTGTGCCTGTGTTGGGAATTGAGACTGTTTCGCTCTGTCAGACTGATTTAGCTATTCCAGACCAGAGTGGGATGTTTCATCTTGCTGATACGATTTCAAACAAAAATTTTAGATAGCCTGTAATTTTTGAAAATAAAGTTTCTGAGACTCTGGACTCCGGGAAACAAATTGAAGGTTGCAGAAGGGAAGGCTACCCGAGGTAGCCAGGTGATGGGTATTAAGGGGGGCAGGTGTTGTGATGAGCACTGGGTGTTTTATGCAACTAATGAATCATGGAACTCTACATCAAAAGAAGAAGAAGTAGAATGGCCATGCAGATTCTCACTCTCCCTGTTAGAGCTAAGTTTTGCTTTCTCAGGAAGAAATGAATCTTAGTAAATACGTAAAAGATACACATATTTTTCACTGACTTAGGCATTTCCTCCTTTGCACAGTAAAGTTCTATAATTTATATTTTTCTTCATACAAATCTTGAACATTCCTTGTTAGGCTTATTTATAGCTATTTTATCATTTTGAGTCAATGAGTGTAAGTTTTTCCATTATAATTCATAACTATTATTGACTTTTTTACACTGATCTTCACTACTTTGTTGAACTGTTTCGTTTTTTTCTAAAAAAGTTACCATATTGGTTGACTATTGTACAACTTTGTCTGCAAATAGTGCAGTATTTTCTTATCTCTATTTTTTTCTAGAATTCTTACATCTTCTTTCTTTTATTTATGGTTTAGTACTTCAGATGTGCTCTCCACTATAATGTTAAATAGTACAAATTGTGAGAATATATAGTTTTTGTTTATAGTATGAGTGTTTCCAGTGTTTACCCTGCACACATATATTTTCTGGAAGTTTCAGGAAGATTCTTTTTACTGAGTTAAGTAGTTCCTTTTTGTTTCCTTCCTTCCTTCCTTCCTTCCTTCCTTCCTTCCTTCCCTCCTTCTTTCCTTCGTTCCTTCCTTCTTTCCTTCTTTCCTTCCTTCCTTTTTTTTTGAGAGGCACATTTTATCAAATTCTTTAAATAATTTTATTAAAATAATTATAATGCATTTTCTTTTAATATGTAAACATGTAAATGTGGTGAGTAATTTTATAGGTTTTCAAATGGTGACCCAATT
The DNA here is from genome assembly GCF_017311325.1 of Ursus maritimus. NCBI lineage: Eukaryota > Metazoa > Chordata > Mammalia > Carnivora > Ursidae > Ursus > Ursus maritimus. Next base: position 33,788,515 of record NW_024424786.1, on the reverse strand, counting down.
CTTAGTTCTAATTTTCCCTTTAAAACATTTAAGCCATATTGCTCTTAAGAACTTTACTATATTTGATTTGTTAGCATTTAATTTAGTTTCTTTTTATATCAATGTTCCCAAATTGGATCTGTAGTCTCTTTTCTTAAGTATTATGTTATGCTTTTAAATTATTTAAAGTTGTATGCATTACCTATTTTCTGTTTTTCTCACTCTAGAAGACCAAGACAACCAATGGCCAATGGGAACTATACAAGAATCACAGAGTTTATTTTCATAGGCTTAAAATATCATCCTCGGATGCAAGTCTTCCTTTTCTTGCTCTTTCTACTTTTTTACCTTGTTACCATGACAGGAAACTTGGGTATGATTATTCTCATCCAGATGGATTCCCGCCTTCACACGCCCATGTACTTTTTTCTCAGTCACCTGTCCTTTGTGGACATCTGCTTCTCATCAGTGGTGGGTCCCAAGATGCTCAGTGACTTCTTTTCTGAAAGGAAGGCCATCTCCTTCCTGGGCTGTGCTTTGCAGCAATGGTTCTTTGGGTTCTTTGTGGCCATCGAGTGCCTTCTGCTGGCGTCCATGGCCTATGACCGCTATGTGGCCATCTGTAATCCGTTGTTGTATTCCGTTACCATGTTGCAGAGACTTTGCATACAGCTGGTGGGTGGACCCTATACTGTTGGGTTCCTGAGCACCATGACTCATACAACAGCTGCTTTCCGGCTTCCCTTTTGTCGCTCCAACATTATCAACCATTTCTTCTGTGACATGTCCCCCCTTCTTTCTCTGGTATGTGCTGACACCCGGATCAATAAATTGTTGGTTTTCATTGTGGCTGGAGCCGTCCTGGTTGTCAGTAGCCTGACCATTATAATCTCCTATTTTTACATCCTTACTGCCATCCTGAGGATCCGCTCCGCCGATGGGAGGCGCAAAGCCTTTTCCACCTGCTCCTCCCATCTCACCGCGGTGTCCATCTTATACGGGACTCTCTTCTTTATCTATGTGCGGCCAGGTGCCATTTTTTCTCTGGACGTCAATAAAGTGGTGTCGGTGTTCTACACCGCGGTGATCCCCATGTTGAATCCTCTCATCTACAGCCTGAGAAATAAAGAAGTGAAAGCTGCCATGCGTAGAACGATCGTCAGGAGGCAGCTTTGCATCAGAAGCTAAGTTCCAGTCTGCAATACAACATAGATAAAAGGAGAAGCTTCTAGACATGGTTCGTCTACCTGGTCATCACCCGAAGATGCCAACTATTTCTTTAAAACTCCATTTCAGTTGTGTGCGTGTGGATGATAAAAATCCCCACTCACCCAGAGTCAGAGGAATTCTGTTTCGTCAAATGATTTCATTATTGGGCATAAGATAAAAATCTAATAAGTGTTGGATCATCTAGCGACTAATACTATGGCACTAGTTGGACCAATATACGTGTCCAGACCAGGTGAGAGTCATTGGAATGACGTATAGGACCCCCATTCCTAAACACAGAATTGAAAATAGCAAACAGAACATGTCATTTAGCCACAAATGATTTGTTTTTTAACTAAAGGAACTCCTCATATCATATTCCTTTAAATATCTTTTAGGCTGATTTTCTTTATTCTTGCTTTTAAGAATACTGTGTCACAATCACTGCAGAAAAAAGCAAATACAGACAAGCAAAAGGTGTACAATATTGAGGATACAAAACTTATAGTCCTATTCTTCCACTAACTGACAAGTGATGCAAGAGAAGTCTCTCTAGCTAATTGACTCTGAAGTTGTTCCAACTATTACTTTAATATCTGATATTTAGTTTTTTCTATTTCCCTCAGACAAAAATAAATGGGCGTCGCTTATTATAGAAATTAGAAATAAAATGCAAACAGGTGAATGGCAGAACAAGCAAACACTAAAATATCAAAGCCAATAGGTGTTGAGAAATGAGAGGTAAAGTAAAATGCCGAAAAAATATATATCTTATTTTCATATTAGTCTTTTTTGTTGTTCCAAATTAGAAAAAAAAGAAATACAATAGAATGAAGTTTAAAATATATTTTAACATCTTTCCGTCCCTCGTAAAACATTTGAACAATTCAAGTGGTATTATAATTAGTTCAGAGAAGAGAAAATGATTTTTGAAGTGGTTTTGTTTTGTTTTGTTTTGTTTGGGTGCAAGCTCAAGTCTGCAGGCGTTTGAGCCCTGATTGCTGAGTGTGATCTAAAAATAGAAAGTTTATCTCTAAATTATAGAAAGATACAGGGGGAAAAAGCAGAGTGAAACATGCGTCAGGAATGATACAGGGAGAACTAAAGTATAAATGTATGTCGAGTCTGTGCCCTAATAAATTTCGTGGTGGGGTTAAGCAAAGGCTTTCTTTGGCAGTATTGATGGAATGATGGTGTCCCAGCCATTCCTTCTTGGGATCATGACCCTGCTGGGAATGTTGCAGTTATTCTAAGCATAGCACTTTGCAAAGACTGGCATAGAGTGGTTGGAGTTCAGAGGGAGCGAGCAGGTTGTGGAGGAAACTGAACACCAAGACAACGAAGTGGTCTACAGGCTGGCGATAATCATGGTTTCAGTGAGGCAACGGTCTNNGACAGCAGGAATGAGTCATGGGCTAGAAAATGAGAGAGACAGAACTAGTGCCAATGGGAGGCTCTGAAAAGGATTCAGATGTTAGCTCAGAAATTTCTTCCGTTTAATATCCATCATTTATTTATTTTTGAAATAATTAATTCAATGAAGGTTGGGATCAACACTGTCAGATGTGTGTGTTTGCTGCCAGTGGTGAAGTAAGTGATTTCTTTTTCTCTTGCTGCAAGGAAAATTATGCATGTTTTAGGCTGTGTCTTTATAGCACAGACCCCGTACTGAAGGAAGGTTCTTGAGCATTCTCTTGTTTTGTTTTTGTTTTTGTTTTCCCCCCTCCCATTGAGTATTTTGGCAGTAGAATCTCTAATTTCTAAGTTTAATCCTACCAGGTACTGTTTTCTCTATACTTTTGGACCAGGAAAGTTATGCAACATTAAAAAACAAACAAACAAACAAACAAACAAACAAAAAACTACACAAAGCATCCCAAACCTTTTTCACCTAAGTTATTGGGACCCAGGTAGCTTTGGTTCAGCCTGGGGTCCAGAGGGAGTTTTGTGAGCCCCATGTGTCCTCTGGCGTGAGTGATGGGACACATAACTCATCTGAAGCCATCTGGGAGAAGGAAAGCTACCTAAGGGTAAGGGCAGGGAATTCATTCACAGTCCTTCAGTGGCCACTCTGTCTTAGCACAAATTGATCCAGATCACAACCCAGCATCCCCCTCCCATAATACTTGACTTTTGCAGCTTTGGGGGGCTGTGGTATTGGACAAATAATGTGGGTCACAAAGTCTTAGATTTCGTTCATCTCATGATGTTGGGAGACACCACCAGACAAGCTATACCACATTTTATGTCTCACTCAAATAATGAAAGTTTTATAAATGATTTAAGAAAAAGTTTCTAGTCAAGAAAGGGGATGTAAGATTGATTATAAGCCACGGTGCATCTAAAATATCTCTTGGAAAAGAACTCGACCTTCAGAATGGAATGGGTGATAGCAGGTGTTCTTCAAGTGCTTAAAAAGTCCCTGAAGTCCACTGGGATCATCTGTGTAGACACTGTACTTTTGCCAAGGCTCTTGATATTTTCTGAGTTAGGTAATCTAAGGAATGGAGCAATAGAACTCATTTAGATGGACGTGAGTTATTATCTGAGCTCAGGGTGGTGGGTCAGGAACTGCGATCTCCTTGAATCTCACTTGAGCAATTCCGACGCCAAATATAACGGGCCTGAAGGCAAATCTCATGATGCTGTTGGAGGGCTCACTCATCCGTAACCCAGCAAGAGTTCCCACTGAGTGAGATGAGAGGCTTTGTGCCCTCCAAGAGATTCCACAAACCACTTTCTCCATGGTTTATACCACTGGCTTTCAATGATGAAGCAAAAATAATTTTTTTTAAAAATTGAGATGTTTCAATTTAATTAGGTTATCATATAATTTAATGTATAAATCTAATCAGAAAGTCTTTGAACGAATAAGAATATAAAATATGTGCCTTGATTTTAAATCTTTTTGTTGTTATTGCCTAAGAAAAGCAATAAAAACACATTTTGGGGGGCTTTAATTATTGTAGAGTATTTGGAAAGTGAAACAAAAGAAGATAAAAATTATGTAATTCCACTAACCACAAATAAAAACTGTGCATATTTCAATGTACTTATTTCAGGCATTTTACTATTTCTGTACGTTTGTATGGAATATATACATTTCAGAAACATAAAACTACGTGGTCTATTTTAAAGATAATGGAATCATAAAACAGGTTTTTGTAATACGATTTTATCTATATAGATAATCTATGTTAAATCGTTGGTTTATATTCTTCCAGTAATTTTCTCTGTGGGGGTGTGCATGTAATTTTACAAAATTTCATATTAAATATTATTTTAGCCTGTTTTAAGCTAAATCACAAATCAAATATTTTTAAATAAACTATTTTCTATTAAATATTCTTCTCAAGAGGGTTTTTAATTGCCAAAAGAATTTATAAATTAACAATGACGATGAGCGATGACTCCTAATTGGTAGGCATTGTCAGGTTCTGAGGATACAGGAGTGAATAAGACAGGCAAAGACCCTTCTTCCATGGAGCATATATCTGAAGGGGAAAGGCTTGTAAGTTAATCTAAATCAGCTCGGGGTCAGGGCTACTACTGCGAAAAATAGCGTAATGGGATGGAGTAGACGTCAGGATGAACCATGCAGCTAATAAGTAGTGGGGATGGGGTTTTAACTCAGATCCCAGACAGCAAAGCTTAACGTTTTTTTTAAAGATTTTTATTTATTTATTTGACACAGAGACAGCCAGTGAGAGAGGGAACACAAGCAGGGGGAGTGGGAGAGGAAGAAATTATTATTATTATTATTATTATTATTATTATTATTATTATTATTATTATTATTATTATTATTATTATTATTATTATTATTATTATTATTATTATTATTATTATTATTATTATTATTATTATTATTATTATTATTATTATTATTATTATTTTTAATGTTGTCATTAAAATGACCATCATTATTTTGCTACCCAGGCACCCCAAAGCTTAACGTTTTTAGCTATTATGCTAATACCATCACCTTAATAAGATCCTCTAGGAAAAAGAATAGCTAAGAAAAGAAACCAAATAGGTTCCATTTGTCTCTGCAGCAGAAACTACTAAAGAAGTACCCCATCTTTCATTTTCCCTTCTTTAATAGATGTCCCATTTTTAGCTGGGTGCATTGAAACCACCATAAAAGACCACAGTTTTCAATCTCCTTTGTAGGTGAGTGGTCTATATGTGACCAAGTGCCGACAGATGAGTGGAAACTTTGTAAGGTGCTTCTACGAGGTCTCCTTAGAATTTCAGGAAGTACCTTTCCTCTCACCTGTATCCTTCTTATTACCTGGGATGCAGATTTAATGGCTGGACCTTGAGCACACATCTCGCACCATGAGGAAGCATTTAGGTGCTTGATATCAGCCATTATCAGCCCTATATTGCCTATCTCCAGATTTGTTTTGTGATAGAGGAAACAAATTTCTTTCTTTCTTTCTTTCTTTCTTTCTTTCTTTCTTTCTTTCTTTCTTTCTTTCTTTCGATTTTTATTTATTTATTTGACAGAGACAGACAGCCAGGGAGAGAGAACACAAGCAGGGGGAGTGGGAGAGGAAGAAGCAGGCTTCCAGAGGAGGAGCCTGATGTGGGGCTCGATCGCATAACTCCCGGATCACGCCCTGAGCCGAAGGCAGACGCTTAACGACTGCGCCACCCAGGTGCCCCGAGGAAACAAATTTCTTTAAATAATTTTTAAAGTTACTGTCATTTTGAGTTTCCTATCTTATATAACCAATCCTAATTCAAACTGAAGTAAATCTCTCTTTTGAAGGCAGAGGGTGGGAGCGGAATGCCCACACCAAGCCTTGGTTGACTATTGGCTTGACTTTTAAGCTTTAGTCAGTTAAAGGAGAATAAAATTAGGAGAAGATACTTAAAAAGGCGTGTAGGTGAGAAGAGGTTCTGTTCATCTTCTCTCTCCCCATTTGACACCCTTCAAGAGAAACAAATGCAGGTAAATCTCATTTTATCCCACTTTGCTTTACTATGCTTCCGCGGATACCGTGGTTTTTACAAATTGAAGGTTTGGGGCAACCCCGCAGTGAGCAAGTCTATGGGCAATATTTTTCCAACAGCATTTTCTCACTTTGTGTCTCCCTCCCACGTTTTGGTCATTCTGGCAATATTTTAAACGTTTTCACCATTATTACGTTTGCTATAATGATCTGTGGTCAGCAGTCTTGATGTTACTATTGTAATTGTTTGGGGCACCGCGAACCACGTCCATGTAAGATGGTGAACCTTGTAGATGGGGGTGTTCCCACTGCTCCGGCAACTGGCTGGTGCCCCCATCCCTCTCCCTCTCTTTAGGCCTCCCTATTGTCTGAGACATCAGACTGAAATTAGACCAATTAATAAGCCTGCAAGGACCCCTAAGTGGTCAAGCGAAGAGTCGATGGACGTGGCGAACTTCCTCGTTGTCTTACTTTAGGAAATTGTCCCAGCAGCATCCCTGATCAGTCAGCAGCCAGCAACGTGGAGGCAAGACCCTCCACCAGCAAAAAGACGACAACTAGCCGAAAGCTCAGATGATGGTTAGCATTTTCTAGCAACAACGTATTTTTAATTAAGGCATATTCTTTTAGACATAATGCTATTGCACATAATAAAGTATAGTGTAACTATAACTTTTATATACACTGGAAAACCAAAAAAATTCATTTGACTTGCTTAATTTAATATTCATTTTATTGCAGTGCTCTGGAGCCGAACCCACAATATCTCGAAGGTATGTCTGCACGATGTGCTTGGGCCAGTGCCTGCCCACCCCCCTCCCACCCCTCATATCCCCCACCCTTCCCACCCCAAATCTGGCGGCAGCGTCCTTACCTCTGGGGTTTTTGGAGAAGCAGAGTCTCGTGATTTACAGCCCCTCCCACGTGTGGGATGGACATGTTACTTACACTGAAAGAGTGATTCTCCCGCCAAAGAAGGGAAAAGGGACATCTGGTCTATTCCAGATGGACAGATGGACACATTTGAAATGGAACTTGGAGGAAAGAGAGAGAGAGGTTTAAGGACGATGTCTGGAGAGAGAAAGAGATGCTGCTTCACACGTTCTTCTCCCCTGCCAAGGTGAGAGACAATCAACGAATAAAACCCCCATTTTTAAACATGCTTAGATTCTTGTACGTAAATGATAGATAGAGGGAGAGGGAGAAAAAGGAAGAGGAGAAAGAGAATTTAGATGGGAATGGCCTAGTTATATTCACGTTTCACAAGTGGGACTGCATAATGCAGAATTCAAAATAAGAAGCTATACCCAATAATACAGAAAATTTAAACAAAACATTTCTCGCTATACCTATCAATGAAATGGAGATAACATTATGTAGGGCACTTTATTATTATGAAATTAAGAGAGATATTACAAAGAAGTTCTCAGAAGGTTGTGACTGATATTTCTAATTTATTATTATTGCTTGTCTAATAAAAATTTTATATGATCATCTTTATAGATGTTAGGAAGAGCATAGGACACCATTTGCTCCTGATCAAATTTTATAAAATTTTAGTAGCCTAAACAAAGAGAAATGCTTCCTTATCACATGTCTTGGGGAAATACTCCTTTATCACCAGAGTCTAGCACAGTATCTGACACAGAAGGGATTCGACAAAAGTTTGTTAAATTCATCTGAGGTCATTTTGAAAGGAATGTGATGAAGCATCATTAACTTCTAAGGCTGATATTAGTCTTTCTCTCATTTCATGTTAATAAAGATTCCCTCAAAATGGCCTTATATCCTCGATTCTTAAAAACCTAGCTTTAAATATTTAGTATGATTTTAGAATAAGAGGGTCAAGGTTTGTTTACAGTATGTGCTTTCAGGACCACGACAGGCACAATTTCACATTAGTCATGAAATATCTCTTATTATCCTCCTCATTTTTAAAAGTCACCTATTAACATGGTCTCAGTGAATATAGGATGTGTTCAAATAAAAGGAAGGCCGGTTTCCTTAGTGAAAGAACATTGTTAACAAGTCCACCTTAAGGTGTTGCTAAATTCAGCCACTAGATGGCAGCATCAGCTTATAAAACACAATAATTTTGTCCACTAAGGCTTCCTTTAAAATTGAGAGCATTGTTAAAATAGGAGGCTTGGAAAAAGCTTTCGAAAGTCAAAAAATTAATTTTGAAGGACTGTGAAATCATATATACATTTTGTGTGTTTGGGCCTATGTACCCCAGTCCCCCCATTATCCTTGGTTTTGCTTTCTGAGGTGTTAGTTACTTGCAGTGAATTGCAGTCTGGAAGCAGATGATTGTCTTCCTGATGTATTGTCAGAAGGTCAGTAATAACGCTGTGTCGCAATGCCTGTGTCATTCACCTCATTTCATCTCATCATGCAGACATTTTATTATCTCACATCATCTCAAGAAGAAGGGTGAATACAGTACGATATTTTGAGAGAGAGACCACATTCACATACCTTTTTTTTTTTTTACAGTATATTGCTTTGTTTTATTTTATTATTAATTATTGTCATTAATCTCTTACTGTGCCTAATTTATAAATTAAACTCTATTCTAGGAATGTATGTGTAGGAAAAAACGAGGTTTATAGAAGGTTCAGTACTACCCACAGTTTCAGGCATCCACTGGGGATCTTGGAATGCGTCCTGTGGATAAAGGGAGCCTACTGTACTTTACACTGGATTTCTCATCACATCCTTCTTTTCCTTTTCTTTCTTTTCTTTTTTCCTGCCTCTCATCACATTTTTTAACGTTCACTGTACATAAAAATTTAACATCTCTGATCTACTCTCCTGTTCTTATCTTCCAAATTTTGAGAGTAAGGTATAATGGCAGAAAGAAGTCCTATGAAGTGCAACAACACCCCTTCTAGAAGACATAGCTCAGAGATTGTACTCTGTCATCCAACATTCTTACAACCCATTACATCATCATAATGATAAATCAAAAGACTTTATAACATTAGCTGCAAAATACTTTCCCTGGTCTGTCCTTTGCAACTTTGAAAACAAAATTGTGTGGGTTTTTTTTTCTTTTTGCATTTTTATTATGACTTCCATCTTTAAATATCGAGCATACATTAGAATATTTGGCAAGCATTTATTTTTGAGTTTTTTTTTTTTAAAGATTTATTTATTTATTTGACAGAGATAGAGACAGCCAGCGAGAGAGGGAACACAAGCAGGGGGAGTGGGAGAGGAAGAAGCAGGCTCCCAGCAGAGGAGCCTGATGAGGGGCTGGATCCCATAACGCCGGGATCATGCCCTGAGCTGAAGGCAGATGCTTAATGACTGAGCCACCCAGGTGCCCCTAGTTTTGAGTTTTTATGGTTTTTCATGTTTGTATTTTAATCTATTCAGGAATTTAAAAATACTTAGAGAATAATCCCCTTCCTCTTCACGGGCTAACACGTCCATATTAATAATAGTGGTGATTGTAAAATGCTGTTGTCAATTCAGCTGTTGAGACCCTCTTTAAGAGCAGGTGATAACATCGGACTCTTGATTTCGGCTCAGGTCATGATCTCAGGGTTGTGGGATTGAGCCCGTGTAGGGCTTCGTGCTGGGTGTGGAGCCTGCTTGGGATTCTCTCTCTCCCTCTCCCTCTGCCCCTCCTCCCTGCCCCCCCCCCTTGCGCTTTCTCTCTCTCTCTCAAAAAAAAAACAAAAACAAAAACAAACCCAACAAAAAAGAATTGAAAAAATGAACAGGAGAACAGGTGATATAAAATTCGTAAGTAAAAGGGAATGTTGCAGGCTTTCTCCAGATAATTTTATTTTAAGGCAACTTGGAAAGGTGGAAATCATTCTCTTTTGAGAGATCATGAAAAGTGAGGGTCATGGAAGTGGAGTAACTTGCCTGAAGCTACAGAAATGGGGGACCGAGATGCCGAATTAAGTCAGCTTGGTGCTCAAGCGCCCCTTTCATTGAACAGCCTCTTTGACTTTATTATTAGAAAATCTACAGCTTAATGATGGCACTTGTATTCAGTCATCTGTTCTTATCACCTCCTCTAACACTTCCTTATACAGAAGGTCTATTACTCAGTATGTCTGGTATTTGATGCCCTACTTACCATTTTTGGAATTTTTCTTGATTTGTTTAGTAGTGAGGTGTTTTATATCAATGCAGAAATATTTTTTAATTCAAGTGTAAATTTGAAAAAAATCCTTATGCTGATAATTTCTCAATGGAAAATTTCCACATGAATGGTTAACTGGAGTGACGGTTCAATTCATGATTTCTGTTCCTTGACATTCCCCAGCCAATGATACTTACAAAAAAAAAAAAAAATCAAGTTGCTTGTTTATTTATTTTTTTGGTCATTAATATACTTCCATTCATAAGGACATAGGAAAGGAAGCTGAATTACTTTGACAACCCATTTTTGGTCCCCTCTGCATCCCTCATCCCATGTTATAGAATCTTGCAGAGTGGACATCGGTCAGGGAAGGTATTCAAAATATAGCAGGTGGGACGAGGGTACTGACCCATCAAAGAGAATGATGGTTGAAACAGGGTCCTGCAGCCATGCGCTGTCCTCCCATTATCTTTCCAGTGGCTAGATTGCAGGGAAGTCTGGATTTGGAGTAGAGGGTGGGGTGCTCAGGGTGGTGGGCACATGGAAAGCTGAGAGAGGCAGCTATTTTCCCAAGACTATGGACGTATTTTGTGGTTTAACAGCCATTCACCCACACTAGTGCTACCCTGGACACGCAATATCTGTTGCTTTGACTGCATTGTGGTCTCTCTCCTTTATGGTCATATAGTAATCGTGACCCCAAACCACCGTAAGAAAAGGTAGCGCCAATAAACTCCATATGTGAGGTCCTTACAGGTTTTGAAATTTAGAGGGAGAGATCGCTTTAAACTGCCGAGGTCAGAAGGAAGGCTTATGTTTCAGCTAAAAGTTGCATGAATTTGAAACATTTGTCAAAATTGTTCTGATATTATTATAACAAAAATGCATGAAATTTTAAAAATTAATTTATCCTTATTGTCAACTAAAAATGTGCAAATTTTTTGCAGCAGTGGGTGAATGTTCTGTGGTAAAGCTTGATATAGTTTATTTTTTTTATTTTTTTTATTTTTTTAAAGATTTTATTTATTTATTTGACAGAGATAGAGACAGCCAGTGAGAGAGGGAACACAAGCAGGGGGAGTGGGAGAGGAAGAAGCAGGCTCATAGTGGAGGAGCCTGACGTGGGGCTCGATCCCATAACGCCAGGATCACGCCCTGAGCCGAAGGCAGACGCTTAACCACTGTGCCACCCAGGCGCCCCTGATATAGTTTATTTGTACCTTTCTTTCCTTTGTTCATTTTTCCTTGCCTAATATTGGTCATGTAGGTTAAGAAGAAAAAACTTTAAGGGCACACAAATACACATTAAAAAATAAACTTAAGTATTTGCCTTTTCTTTGACAAATAGCTTTGCCTTGTGAATTTGAAATTTCAACTTTAATCAACAGTGATTATATCAATATAGCTCAAAATAAACTGTCTGGAATTTAGGTCTTTATGACCTCAGAAAGTAATTAACACATAACACTGTGCTAGTCGTAAGTGTAAAACATAATAATTTGCTATGTGCGGGGATCACAGAATGGTTACAAGTTTTCACCACAGAGTTACAATTTTTTATTTTGTACTGAGAACTTTTAAGAACCACTCTCTTAGCAACTTTCAAATATACATACAGTATTACTGACCATAGTCACCCTGCTGCACACCACATGTCCAGGATTTATTGATCTTATAACTCATTTTGCTCACCTTTCCAAGCCCTGCCTCTGACAGCTACCAAACCACCCGTCGCTTCTCTGTATCTATGAGTTTTTGTTTTGTTTTGTTTTTTAGATTCCACATAAAGTGAAATCACACAGTATTTGTCTTTCTTTGACTTATCTCAGGAAGTAAATTTTAAACATTTTTTATGTTATTCTTATTTTTTTTTCTTTATTTTTTATTTTTATTTTTTAAACAGGGAGAGAGAGAAGGAGGAGGAGCAGAAGGAGAGGGAGGGAGAGAATCTTAAGTAGGCTCTATGCACATCATGGAGCCTGACTCAGGGCTTGATCTTAGAATCCTGACATCATGCCCTGAGCCTAAATCAAGAGTCAGATGCTTAACTAACTGAGCCAACCAGGGGGCTATTTAGAAATCTTAGGGGGACGTCTGGGTGACTCAGGTGGTTACACGTCTTCCTTCGGCTCAGGTCATGATCTTGGAGTCCTGGGATTGAGTCCTGTATCAAGCTCCCTCCTCAGCAGGGAGTCTGCTTCTCCCTCTCCCTTTGTTGCTCCCCCCTACTTGTGCTCCTCTCTTTTTCTCTCTGTCACATAAGTAAATAAAATATTTAAAAAAATAAATAAAAGAAATCTTAGAAATATATATTCTAAAGAGTCAAAACAGATTTACATAAAGGAATGAAAAATACCTATGTGATAAGCAACATAGGAAGAATTACAATATTCATTTCCATTTAAATTAAGAAGTAAAATTTGCCCGCAAAAAGAAAATATAAATATGCTTACAGAACAAACATTAACAAGTTCTTCAAAGAAAAGAACTGTAACCAGCCATCAGGAAGACAGTAAACAGGGCCAAAGTCACTCCCCAAATCCTGACAAATGACAAATGCTTGTTGTAGACACTTTACCTAAGAACACACACACGTAAAAACCTTTAGCCATATTGAACCTATGAATTCACACTGTCACACAATAAAAATGGATTACTATCTAGACAACTCATCATCAGCAATAGCCAAATTATGGAAAGGGCCCAAATGTCCCTTGACTGATGAAGGCTCAAGAAGATGGAGTATTACTCAGCCATCAAAAAGAGTGAAATCTGACCATTTGCAAAAACTTGGATGGAGCTAGAGAGTATTATGCTAAGTGAAAGAAGTCAGTCAGAGAAACCCAAATACCATATAATTTCAGTCGTATGTGGGATTTAAGAAATAAAATGGATGAACATAGGGGGAAAAGAAGTGAGAGAGGCAAACCATAAAACAGACTCTTAATGACAGAGAACACGCTGAGGGTTGATGGAGGGGGGCAGGCGGGGGATGGGCTAGATGGGTGATGGGGATTAAGGACGGCACTTGTGATGAGCAGCGGGTGTTGTATGTAAGTGTTGAATCACTAAATTCTATACCAGAAATCAATATCCACTGCATGTTAATTAACTGGAATTTAAGTAAAAACTTGAAACTAGGAAAAAAAAATAAAGAAAAGGGCAATATCCAAATAGTTTTCAGGGGAGAAACAGAATTCCCTTTCATATGTAAAGTCAGCCCGAAGTTATCAAAAGCTAAGGTCTCAGGGAAAAATTTGCTTTAAGGAATATAGCAGCATGCTAAGAAACCAAAAACTCAACAAACAAAGCCTCCTGGAGTAGGGGAGTTGTGTTGTGAAGGGCTTACACTTTCCGTCACTCAGGCTGGAACCCATATTGGCTCTGTTTTGTCAGGCTGATGCTATTTGTGATACAGGGGACACGGAACCCTAAAGCATTCTGTTTTATTGGTTTTTGTTCCTTTCTTGGCAATAAGAAATGTATTTCCCTTGCCATATGCTAACAGTTCAAATACAATGTCTTGCTACACAGCTTAATGATCATTAGTATATCGTCAGAAATTCTCTTCCAATCCTTGCTTACAATGGTTAAACTCTTTGTATGTTTTGGACAAAATCCCAGGAAGTTTAATTTATTTGGCTACATGTGCTAAATGCTATCTTTGAGAAAAGTTCATTTTCCACATTCTTTGCCCTTGCTCCCGAGATATGAACGCAATAGAGAGAGGCAAGGAGCTCTAAGGTCCTCCAGTGGCCCACCCTCTCCATGTTACTTCAATTTACCAGGATTCCATAGAGGTTCCTGGCTTAGCCTGGAACTAGAGAGAATGGAGAGACTATATCCAGTTAAAAACAAATATAAAATGATCAGAAAACAGATCTCATCAGACTTACTTAGGATATGAAGCAGAACTTTGCGCTTTCCCTTAGGGGTTCATTCCCAAGACACGGTAGACATTGGGGACAGAGGATCTTCAATGGCAACCACAAAGAAACGATGATGCAACTAGTTCAGGGAACTTTTATCTAATCGATGCAGACTCTGAATCTGTTTCTTACAGTGAGTATTCCACATTTTCTTCTTGGAAGAAAAGAAACAGTAAAACCAAATGACTACTGAAAATTCTGACCTATTCTGCATGAGAAGGCTAGGCCATACTAAGGGGAGGGATGAAAGCTGACAAACTTGGCTTATTCTTACTTTAGTTCTTCATGCCGTCTTTAAAGAAGAGAGAGCCTATTAGAATGTAAGCTGAGAACTTCTGAATCATTTCCTGTTCTTTCCACCTGATTTTCAACAAGTTCAAAAGAACACAAATTATTTTAAGTGGAATTAAAATAAATCATATATTTGGGTCATGGCCAGGACTGGCATAATCCTCCTCTTTGTTGAATGATTGAGCAAAATCTAAGAAGAGGTAATTTATGTAGACGTAAGTTTAGGTTTTGCAACTGGATCAAAATATACTCATCTAAGTATAAAATGGGACAGATGCTTTAGCAGCAGAAGAAGGGAAAAAGATTGCACTGAATTCAACTCACATCCCTGTCTACACCACCTGGGTGATTTCCTTGCTAAGGGGAGATTATCATAGGTTGTGTTGATATTATGCTAGTGCTCTGAACACGAGTTCAGCTAGTGCTCTGTTCCCCCACTCTGTGTCGTTTGATCTTTATGGAGCACTACATTCTATTCTCAGCAGCGAGTGCAGCAGAGAAGCAGAGCAATTAAAATGTGCATGGAAGGCTTGGGTACGTTTAGAAATTAAGGGTGACAGGCATTGTTCTGGAGCTTTGGGCAACTGCCAAGTGGAAGACTGAGAGGTAGAGTTGGATGGACCCTGGAAGAGTTCCTAGACTCTTGAAGAGCCCTGAACAAGAGCTGAGTGTGATGGGTGGACCGTCTGCCTGGCCATCCCATCTTTCTCTTTAATGCCCTGAAGCAAGGATCTAAGGTAAGCTGCATTATTGGTCTCAGAGGAGACCTTGCTAAAGTCCAATAATACATTTCAGATTAGAAAACTGGAGGAAACGTAACTAGCATAAGTACGATGCTGCAGCCCAATAGTCCTGGGCTAATAAAACTTTTTAAAAGTGAAGTATAGGGGCACCTGGGTGGCTCAGTTGGTTAAGCATCCGACTCTTTTTTTTTTTATAATGATTTTTTATTATATTATGTTAGTCACCATACAGTACATCCCCGGTTTTCGATGCAAGGCTCGATGATTCATTAGTTGTGTATAACACCCAGTGCACCATGCAATATGTGCCCTCCTTACTACCCATCACCGGCCTATCCCAAGCATCCGACTCTTGATTTCAGCTCAGGTCACGGTCTCAGGGTTGTGGGATCGAGCCCTGCATCAGGCTCCACACTCAGTGGGGAGTCTGCTTGAGATTTTCTCTCTCTCCTTCTGCCCCTCCCCCTGCTCTCTCTCTCTTAAATAAATAAAGAAATCTTTAAAAAATAAGTTAAGTATAAGTATGCTCGGAGCACTTACACATCTTCCTCTCATTCTAAGTGGATGAGAGTTCTGAGAGAGTAGGAGACAGATTTTAGGTATCTTGAGCACATGACGCAGCTCAGGTTCGAAGATCAGCTGACCTGAGAGGGTTACAAGGGATAGATGGAGGGTATACAGGTGGGATAATGTAGGCTCTTTTCCAGATTTCTTCCCTGTATATTTCCATAAAGGTGATACTCAAGGGCACCAGTCTATTCTCCTGTGGGCTTCTCACTAGTGGCCGTTGGCTGTAACCTCAACACCAGGCCATTAGGCAGCCAAACATGCATTGCCCTGTACTCATAATGGAGTGGATTTTGCCTCCCTTTGTGAGGAACGGGATTGTGAACACACAATTTCTGCAGTGTGACAAAGGAAAATGCACAGTCTGTTTGGGCACACACATGTGCAAAGCCCACCTCTGCCAGTCACCAGCATCATGAATGTGGATTGAGCTTTAATTTTCCTCCAGTGTAAAAGGAAATAATGATATTTACCTTGCAGGCATTCAATGAAGCACGTGAGGCAAAAACACCAGCAATTACTGTGCACTTCTCAAGGTGCTCAGGGAGACTCTACTGAATGCTTTGCATGCATGATCTCATTGTCCCCTCACAACAATTTACAAAGTAGGTGTTACTATGATCGTTCCTGTTTCGCAGTGAAGATGTTCCCAGGGTCAGGGAAGGTGGGCTCCAGAGTTGGAGACCGTGCATTTAGCCTTGGGTTATAATTTGTAAATTGCACAGCCTCCATCCTAAAAATGAGTGGCTTCTCATTTCTTCTGCAGCTGGCCTCACTTCCACCCTGCTGTGTGTGTGTTCACCTGGTGAACTCAAGCAAAGTTCACTGAAGTGAGCGTTATTGGACATCTGTTCTGGAACCATCTCTGCCATCAGATAGCCACGGGACCTTGGGGAGGCTGCTTCTCTTTTCTAGATTTTTGTTTTCTCCTTTCCATATTGATGGATTTCTGTGGAGTCTGAAAGTATGATAGCTTCAGATCTGATCTTTTGCCCTGGTCCTTGTCTCACTTTTGTTTTCTTGGCCACAGCAGGCCCCTAAGTCCTATCGCCCCTGATGATCTCCCAGTTACTGCTATATTTTTTTCTGTGTCCCATTTTTGAAGATATGTTCACCACATCTGTTGTGACTCCTCTGTTCTTCTTCTAGTGGAAACCGAACCAGTCAATGGCCATTGAAAACTACACGAGGGTCACCGAGTTCATTTTCACAGGTTTGAATTACAAACCCCAACTGCAGGGCTTCCTCTTCCTGCTCTTCCTGAGTTTCTACCTCATCAATCTAACTGGAAACTTGGGTATGATTATTCTGATTCGGGTTGATTCCCGTCTTCACACACCCATGTACTTTTTCCTCAGCCACTTGTCCTTCGTGGACATCTGCTTCTCCTCTGTTGTGAGCCCCAAGATGCTCACTGACTTCTTTGTGAAGAGGAAGTTCATCTCTTTCTTGGGATGTGCTTTGCAGCAGTGGTTTTTTGGGTTCTTTGTGGCAGCAGAGTGTTTCCTCCTGGCATCCATGGCCTATGACCGCTACGTGGCCATCTGCAACCCCTTATTGTATTCCGTTCTTATGTCCCAGAGACTCTGTGTCCAGCTGGTGGTTGGTCCCTACATCATCGGGTTCATGAACACCATGACCCATACAACGAATGCATTTCGTCTTCCTTTTTGTGGCCCAAATGTCATTAATCATTTCTTCTGTGACATGTCCCCCTTGCTTTCCCTTGTATGTGCTGACAGCCGGCTTACTAAGTTGATAGTTTTTGTCGTGGCTGGAGCTGTGGGAATCTTCAGTGGCCTGACTATCGTGGTCTCCTACATTTACATCCTCATTGCCATCATGAAGATCCACTCTGCCGAGGGGAGGCGCAAAGCCTTCTCTACCTGTTCTTCTCACCTGACGGCTGTCTCCATCCTGTATGGTACTCTTTTCTTTATTTATGTGCAGCCTAGTGCAAGTTTCTCGCTGGATCTCAATAAAGTGGTGTCGGTGTTTTACACAGCAGTGATCCCCATGTTGAACCCACTCGTATACAGCTTGAGGAATAAGGAGGTCAAAGATGCCATCCACAGGACTGTGACTAGGAGAAAGTTTTGTAGGGCCTAAATTCTTATGTAGAAAGGAAATTGGGGGGCGCCTGGGTGGCACAGCGGTTAAGCGTCTGCCTTCGGCTCAGGGCGTGATCCCGGTGTTATGGGATCGAGCCCCACATCAGGCTCCTCCGCTATGAGCCTGCTTCTTCCTCTCCCACTCCCCCTGCTTGTGTTCCCTCTCTCGCTGGCTGTCTCTATCTCTGTCAAATAAATAAATAAAATCTTTAAAAAAAAAAAAAGAAAGGAAATTGGGGGAATAATCTAAAAAGACAGACAAACTGTGTGGATTCCTAAGATTCTAGGCCACTTGCAAGTGTTGGGGACTGGTTCGCACCCCTAATTCATCTCTCCACTTACTCCTTCATTTAGTCAATCAATGTGGATTCATTCAGCCCTATATATGATCTTTTATCTGTAATATACCAATATTATAGTTCACTTCTACAGTCCATTTACTTTTGCTTCTCTCAGACACTTCACAGCCCAATTATTTGAAAAGACGCTTTATTGGGGTGCCTGCGTGGCTTAGTTGGTTAAGGGTCTGTCTTTGGCTCAGGTCATGATCTCAGGGTCCTGGGATCGAGCCCCACATCAGGTTCCCTGCTCAGTGGAGAGCCTGCTTCTCCCTCTCCCTCTGCTGCTTCCCTTGCTTGTGCTATCTATCTCTCACTCTCTGTCTCTCTCTCTCTGTCAAATAAATAAATAAAATCTTTCAAAATATAATTAAAAAAGCCTTATTATTTAATTTCAGTTATTAATTTTTTTGTCATTCTGCTAACATATTTTCTTTCCCTGCTGCATCTTTGACATTGGAATTTTAAAATGCAGTGCTCTGGGGGCACCTTGGTGGCACAGTCAGTTAAGTGTCTGATTCTTGGTTTTGGTTCAGGTCCTGATCTCAGGGTGATGAGATCGAGTCCCGTCTCGGGCTCTTCAAGGAGCATGGAGTCTGCTAAAGACTCTCTCTACCTCTCCCTCTGCCTCTCCCCACTGCGTTCTCTCTCTAAAATAAATAAATCTAAAAAAAATGCAGCACTCTGGGTTTTGCACTTACATCTAGAGCCCATCCATAGGAATATGAGTGTGTGTGTGTGTGTGTGTGTGTGTGTGTGTGTATGTGTATAAAGATTTGGGATTGTATGCTTAACCTCATGAGTGGAATGAAATCCTTGGCTGTATACACTAGTTTTTTTGGGTGACCTTGACACAAAGAACTACGTATATCTCAGGGACTGGAGATGGATCTGTGTTCAACTCTGACAGGTGGATGGTCCACAGGGATCATTTATAGTAAGAGAGACTTGTGCTCATCTCTAATGCATCTAACACTGGAAGAGCTTCTGATAGAAGGTGTTAAGCCTTATTTTCTCAGAATCCAATTTTCTGGAAGATGTTGAGAGTATTACTACCTAAACTTCTGCAGGTTGGGGCTTGGTTGTGCGTATGATGGTGCCTTTAAAACCCTGTGAATAAAGTTTATTACCCAGCCAAGAATGTACGAGAAATGCCATAGTTGAAAGTAGGCTCTCAGGCTAGACCAACCTGTTTCTAGTAAGATCAGTAGGTTTGTAGCATCACAAGGGAGTTCGTACACGTGGCTCAATTTGATGGTTATAACTCCAGGGCAAGATGAGTGCTGGGCAGCCTTCGGGTCTGAGCACCATCCCTGCACACGGAGAGTGGGCACCCACACCAGGGTCTCCACGTCCTCTCAGAGACCCAGCAAGTGACCTGGTTCTATCCTATCTTTCTTGATACAGCTTTACCTCTTGATTTTAAATGAAGACACAAAAAGCAGAGAGTTTCATGGAAGAAATGGGTCAGCATTCCTAGGTGACATTATAATATCATGGGTTAATCGTAATATCCTCAGGGTTTAAGGAACTCCTACATCCATCTCTTTGCCCGAGATGAATTCAGCAAAGTTGATTAAGGAGCTTTTACTGAGAGTCATGATCTGTCTATTATTTAGGTAAATAAATAAATGTTCTAACTTTTTAGTACTTTCTAGATACAAAGTATTATGGTTTTTTTTTCTATTGATTTTTGTACAATACACAGTCTCTGAAAATAGACAATTGATCAGTGAGTTTCCACAAAATCATGGCATGCTTTATAGCTATGGGACTTTAGAGATAATTTATCCTAACCAGATTACCAGCTCAGGGAAAAATATTTTTTTATTAACCTTTGCTTTGTAAAGCCCAAAATATGACTTGCTATCAAATGTATTTATGATAGACTCATTTAAAATTCAGAATGTTGTTTTACAGTGAGTTTCCCGGATGGGATAAGATTTCTCCAAGACCTTTCATTGGTAGAGAAGCAACATAATATAATCGGAAAATTTAGAATTGGAAAATGTCATGCATTCATTTATTCAACAAATAATTATTGAACTTCTTCTATGTGGCAGGCACTGAACCAGGTGCTGCATAGAACAGTGAAGAAAGCAAACATCATTCCTGCATCTGTACAGTTTACAGGATAGCAGATCTAAGATGTTCTTCTGTTCATTACCCTTTTGATGTATGTCAAGTCTGTGATGAGATACACAGAAGTAATGGTAATATCTACCTTATCATAGATTATCATGAAGATTAAACTAAAGAATGGATGTGGAATCACTTCATAAAGTATAAACATGTTTTGCTGCTTCCCAATAAAAACCATTCAATGCAAACAGCAAAAGTCTGGAACCAGAGTGTTATTGGAAGTGTGTCAGATCTCCCAGTATCGGTGCATTGGCAGGATCTTAGGATGCAGTACTGGGGGGGGGGACACAGAGGCAGCTGGGACAGTCACCTCAATTCTAATCCTAGATCCATCACTTGAGTTTTGTGATTTCGGGGATGTCTTTTTAATTCTATCTATAAACTAGGGATAATAATGCCTAAATTACTGAGGATTTGTAACCAGTTTCTTGAAGGGGCTGAAGTTCACAGGGTGTACGTAGGAGGCAACTTTCTTACGTTTCATCATTGTCCCTTCAAAATGTTGCTGGTCATCTCAGACCTCCCTTCCACTCATTGAAATTGCAGACAGATCAAATAGTTTTTCCTTGAAGTAGGAAGCAAATGATTTCTTTTCTTCCCCAAGTATTGGAAAATCAAGTCCACTGTAATGTCAGATTACACGCCCTTTCCCAGATTACAACATCCTCCCTCCCCTGTCTCAGGTGCTAGTGTCTATGCGGGTCAAAGAGGGGCAAACCGGAGTCACTACTGCTGGTCCTCCCTCTTCCGTCTGGGATCAAAGCCAGGATACAAAGAAGAGAAAGACGGCAGAAAGAGTTGGCTGGAACTGTTGGAATGTGTGACAGAGGCAAGATTGCTGGCTCTTTCTCTTGGGGGATTCTTTGGTGGGTTCTCAGAGCCAGAATGCCCTCAGCCATGCCCTGACCCCTGAGTTCAATCTGTTAGTACTTTGGAAGACAATGCCTCCTCTGGCTGGACATTTATGGCCCCTCCAGCAGCTCCCTGGCTTCTCGTCTTGACTTCTGAACTGTGATGATCTCATCCCACCAGGAGGCTGACTTGAGGGAAATCCTTTTTAAGATGACCCAGAATCTTCCCTCTTTCCTGTGGCCCATGCCTGGCTCCAGAAAACACAGACATGGCTGGGCCCTCCAAACTCTGAAAGAGTAGGCTCTGTCACTTGGTTTGGGTAAAGGCAAAAGAATGGCACAGTGACAATTCTCTTCAAAAAAATCCTCCCCCAATCCTCCTGACCTCCTCCCCTCAGGTGCTTTTCCTCTAGGCTTAGGGATAGCAGAAGAAAATATCCAATCTGTTAATGTTGGAGGATCTGGGATCCAGAGTGGATACTCCCACCCCCTTAGTAAAGCAATGTCCACATACTCTGCTTTGAAAGTCCTCAAGTTCAACCACCTCAGCTTGTCCTTGATTCGGGAACCTCTGCTCGAGTTCTGAGACAACATTAAGCATCCTGGTGTAATTTAAATCAGATAATAAAGATTAGGTGCCAAGTTTTGTGCCTTGCTATAATAAATTGTCGAAGAATACAGGGTATGTTACTCTTGGGACATTGACCAAGGTATTTTTCACTTGTGACAATCCCTAAATATCACTGCATGTAAAAAAAATTTCTCTTTTATTACCGGACACATCATCATCAGACTTAAAAAAAATCTTACAATTTTTTAGTTTGCTGTGTGATTGCTTATTAACTGAGAAAATGTACACAATCAGTTGTGTTTTATATTTGCCCAGTAATGAGTTAAAGAATAAAGACCTTAATTTTTGCTTTGTTTAAATAATGATACAGTTAGAAATAACAGTTGAAGTTAATTTACCCACAACCTTCACATTAGAACTTAAGTAATATTTGTATCCTGCCCTTGATAATACTCTCAGTTTTGTAGGGGAAAAAAAATGAGAGACACAAAAACTCCTTTCTCACTTCTGTCTTGGATTAGGAGATGAGAGTAGGAATATCAGATCCCTGATGAATTATCTGTGTGATTTTAACTGTAAAACTGCTCTTGTGCGTAAACCAAGGATAATTATCCTAGAGTGTTATAGAGACCTACATCCCTATGTGTGATTTTCCTCTTTTTTTTTTTTTTGGTCATGGATGGCTTCTTGTGATACTTCCACATACTCCCACTAGGGTTTAACAGGATGCAGTCAGCCAAGTGACGTAGTCACTGCTTAATCAGTAGAGGGATTGTGTCTCTAATATGGGGAAGCAAGTGAGCTGTGGGGAGTGTACTGATTTATAGACAGGACTCTACTGTGGCTGATGCTTTCATTTGCAAAGATATCTTCTTTATGATATCTCAACCTTCTTTGTGTCTTGACCCTCTGTGTGCCTAGGATGGAGGGAGAGGAAGATACCATAAGTACCGATGGGTTTTCCCAAGGTAGCATGCCCTAGACATCTTGAATTG
>NW_024424786.1:33692931-33763460 GCF_017311325.1 Ursus maritimus | reverse complement strand
TGGGTTTTCCCAAGGTAGCATGCCCTAGACATCTTGAATTGTGTGAGTAATTAATAGATAGTGAAAAACAGTCATAATAAAACAGACTGAGGAAAAGTGCATCTTATATGCTTCACATCCCCTCTTTGTGGTGATTTAAAAAACGCCCATAGAAATCTGACATTACATAAACCTGTTTATATTTGATTATGTCAGTGTTTCCCAAACTTTTTTGGCGATGGAGCCCTTTGTAAAGAATTCTTGGTACGGTGCGGTAGAACTACTGTCCCTAGGTGCAGTTTGAAAAATGGTGCATTTTCTGAGCTTTAAATGGGTTCAAAAAATGAAAGATTTGACTACTGTCATGAAACTTCCATAGGTCAAAGAATTAAAAGTCCATGTTATAAAAAAGGGGGGGATATTTGTAGGAAATACATACTTGGTACTTCCTTTCCTTATTAAGTATTTTTGCAAAGAGCTTGTAGGTATATGAGAAAAAGATTCTGAACAGAATATCAGGAGAAGGGGAAATCTTAATAGAGGTTGGAAAGTGTCTCAGCATGATGAGTATAACATGGACATTAGAAAAAAATGTTTTTTGTTAATTAGTGAATTAAATGTTTTGTTAAGTATTGAATTAAAAGTTTTGTTTTTATAAATGGTGAAAGAAATTTCAAAATATTTATCAAGTGACTCGAAAATATTCCTGTAATAGTACTCCTAATTCCAGATGCAGGATTGCTGGCTATTTCTTTTGGGGGATTCTTCTGTGGGTTCTTCAGAGTAAGCCAGTAATCCCAGTTCAACCACAATTCAGAGGGTTACCATAAGTTCACACTTAGTAATAATTTATCTCCAAAGAATCATGTCTTTCAAGTGTGCCCCACAGTTATATATCTATATCTATATATATTTATATTATATTATATATACACTATATATTAGTATATTTTATATATATATATATATATATATATATATTTATTTATTTATTTATAATTTACACAGAGATAGCATAACCCAGTAGAGCCATGTAAGTGTTTCACGGAAAGAAGAGTTCCACAAAATATACTTAGTTTTACTACCTGCAGTACATTTTGATCACTCAGTTTCAGGGACTGGCCAACTGTGGTCTTGGCCAACTGTGGGGCCAAATCCAGCCTGGCACCTGTTTGCATGTGGCTTGCAAGCTAAAAATGGTCTTTATCTTTTTAAATGGTTGGTTAAATCAGTAGAAGAATAATATTTCATGACCATGGAAATTATTTGGAATTCAAATTTCAGGGTCCATAAATAAAGTTCTGTTGGGATACAGCCATGTTGTTACATCGGTTTTCAATGGCAGCCCTATTGCCATTTTAGGGACTGGATGACTCTGTTGTGAGTACTGTTCTTTGCATTGTGGGATGGTTAGTCACATGCTAGCCTCTACCATTAGAGGCCTGTCGCATCCCCACCCTGGTTATTGCATCAAAAATGAATCCACCAGATGAGCTCTGTGGGCTGAAAACGTGTAAGTCAGAACGACTGGTTTGTGGCTTGCTTGTGGCTGCTTTGGGGCTACAAAAGCAGAGCTGAGTAGTTGTCACAGAGACAGTCTGCCAGCAAAGCCTAAAATATTTACATATTATACACCTTTTTATGGAAAAAGTTCGGTGATTCCTGCTTTACTCCTATTCTCTTCTCTTGTATTCCATTCCATTCCATTCCATTCCATTCATTTTTATTCTATTTCTTTAAACAATGCTGGTCATGACCGACTAAACTAATTTCATTTCCCCATAATAAGACCCAGCTGGTGGTTTGAGAAACTTTATTCCTAAGCAGCTCTGGAAAGGCAGTATATTGAATATTGGATAAGAGCATATGCCTTACAGCCAAGCTTACATTCATATTTTGACTGGGTTGCTTAAAAGTTGTGTGAACCTGGCCAAGTTACTGAATCTCTCTGAGCTCCTATAACCTCATGCACAAAGTGGGGGTGGTACTAATAATAGATACACAGTTAATGTTTGTAAGACTAGGATGGGTCCATGTATATCCTGAGCCCTGGTCATTTGCTACTGTCATTGGCATTTGTATTAGTTAGAGTCTTCCAGAGAAACAGAACCAATAGGGTGAGTGTGGATAGATAGAATGAAATTTATTCAAAGGAATTGACTCATGGGATTATGGAGCTAGCAATTCTAAATCTGCAGGGTGGATTGGCAAGTTGAAGACCAGGAAGGAGTTGATGCTGTGGCTCAAGTCTGAAAGGTGTCTGCTGCCAAATTCCCTCTTGCTCAGAAAAGGTCAGTCTTTTATTCTCTTCGAGCCTTGGACGGATTGGGTGAGGCCCACCCACATTAAGGAGGGCAATCTCCTCAAAGCTCACTGATTTCGATGTTGACCTCATGCAGAGACACCCTCACAGAAACATCCAGACGAACGTGTGACCACCTATCTGGACACCGTGCCCCCGGGTATCGTGTCACGGTAAAATAAAGAAAAGTGATCATTGTTCAGAACACTCAAGAAGTTGGGAAAAGACTGGGGTATCTCACTGGAGTTTGTTTAGATAATTCATTATTTTAAATATAATAATAAGAAAAGTAAAAGACAAAATTATAGGGAAGATGTTTTGAATTTGCGTAAAAATCACAAATAATTTCTCTCCAAATTTTTGAATAGGAAACTCAAGTTTGCTTCCATGAGTACAACAGTTTTACTCCAGGCTTTTGGTTGCAATTACTATGAACAATTCCTGAGGAATAATTTTTAGTCATAATTTGAAAAAATTTTTTACAGCAGTCATATATTTAAAGGAGCTGAAATTAAGTTTCGAGAAATGGTATTAAAGCTGTTTTTTCTTTTCTCCTTTTGACAAATGCAATGTTGAGATTTCTTGGTGTCATGAAAATGGAATTCAGATCCACTTCTATGCTGACAGATTATGTATTTCAAACTCCGATGCATCTGTAACGTGGACATTCACGCGCTGTTAGACGGGGATGCGGCAGTCTAGACGTCAGTCAAATGACAATCAGATGAAAGCCACAGATGCATCTGGTAGATACGAAGACAGACTGGGGAATCCACATGGAGCAACCTTTGCCAGAGACTCCAGTAGGCCCACCTATTCACCAACTCTTACTTGACTCCATCTCCATAGATATTCACTGCATGTACATGTCATGCAACATCATGGTCCCTTCTCTTCGGTGGGGCTGTGGAAGTTGTTCAGGTGTCCGACTTAGACCACAATAGTGTGTTGCAGTGAAACAGAGAGAGGAAGAGTGAATGTAGGGGTTCGTCCCTGTGGGGCCCATAGAGCATGCCAACTGACCCTCTTTGTGAACTGCTTTCTGAAAAATGCCTACGGAGGCGGCCCACGGTTGGAGTCTCCCAGGCCAGGGGGGACCAGCTATCCCATCTTCGTCCCCATGTTTCTTGGCACAGCTATACTTTGCATGCTGATTGAAAAGCTCTTTTTGTTCACCAATGTTGCCCTAGCGGAACGCCTGCTACAGTGTAGGTACTTAGTAATGTTAAATGGATGACTATAAGCTGTCCAATGTTTAATTTTATCATATTCACCCTTATCTCAGCAGAAAATCTTTGCTTTGTCTTTGCATGTTTAAAAAGCTGACCGACGTTCATAGCACACTATTCACCACAGTCCAAAGCTGGAAACAACCCAAATAGACACTAAAGGATGATTGGATTTTGAAATGTGGTCTATCCATACAGTGGAATATTATCCAGCTCTGAAAAGGAATAAGATTTTTTACATGTTACAACATGGATGAAACTTAAAGACACTATGTTAAGTGAAATAAAAATAAAATGATACATACACATGTGAAAAGCACTACATAGGGACAAAAGACCAAAAAAGAAAGAAAAGAAAGAAATCATCTAACTTAGTAGCAGTTATATTTGTGGGGTAAGACTGGCCAAACATGACTTCTTAAAAAATTTCCTCTCTACATTTCTATAATGAGTTAAAAAAAATTTTTTTTAAATCTATTTAAAAACTCCTGGAAATCTCTTCAGAATCCCCACTTAATTCTCTACTCTCTTTTTCAAGGGTAGTGACTCTCCTCCTATTTATTTTTAATTGAGGCTAGGATTTGAGAAGAAGCCTGTTTTACCTATGTATTCTTCATTTTCGGTCAATAGCACTGTTTTAAGCCTTGTCTTGCCAATGTATAGACTTCAAGTATTTAATTTACTATTTGCTGGTATCAACCACTCTTGCCCCATGTCTTGATTTGCCTGATTTTATACCTGAGGCCCCTGTGCCATGGACTTTCTACCTGATGAGAGAGGTTGTTAGTCGGTTCTGGGCCTCTGGACCCTCTGGTGGGAAAGACTATGTTGGGGGCAGGGGGAAGGAGCAGAAAGGCGGAATGGGGGTGGGGGCTGGGGAAATGACATGCTTACAGTTTTACATACATTTGTTTTGGAAAATTAAGACCCAACTAATACTCTGGCAAATATGTAAGTAACTATGTGGGAAGCCTGAAAACATAAGGATCATTGGCAACATTGATAAAGGGCCATCAATCTTGTCCACTTAAGATCAAGAAAACATTGGGTTCAGAAGATCATTGGAGGAGTGGAGTTTTGGACTCTGTCACTAACCTTTGTTGTGATCTTCAGAAGCTAACTTGCTTCTAAGAGCGCTTCATTTTCCTCGTTTATAAAACAGAATTATAAGCATTTATGAACAATGAAATAAGGGTTATTTATGGAAGTTAAATAGTATAGGGGTTTGTTGGTGTTTATCGTTACTGTTAATCAAAACAACCAGAAAGATATAGTCTCCATCCTCAGGAAATTTCCAACCAAGTAAAGCATGGCCAATGGATAAATGACTTAAATTTATAACAACATAATGGTCATAAAAGCAAGTACATGGCTTAATGGAGGCTCAAGGAAAGAAGAAAGGAAGACATAAAGGAAGAAAAGAAAGAGTGAAGCTTTGTGTTGGATTAAGGTGGTGAATGATTTCATGGAGGAAGTGGTCCTTGAGATTGGCAGTGAAGATGGGGGTTGAACGTCTAGCCATGGTGAGGATACCGAGTGGTGAGAATGGCACAAGGAAGGGCTCAGTGATGTGACAGAGAAGGGATCTGATTTAACTGAGATGATAGGAACTGTGAAGGAAAGGGGTGGGGGAAATGAATAGAAGATCAGATGCAGTCAGAGCCCCTAATCAGTGTGGGGTGTTGGGGCATTATTTTTTCTAGGTGGGAGGCCAACATTTATAACAGGTGGGGCTACCCAGTGGAGAGGCGGCTTTGTGGGGGGTGGTCAGGAATGAGAGACTGGAGGTTAGGGACCCGGTAGGAGCTAGGGCAATGGCCAGGGTGGGAAGAGTGATGGCCACACTCTACTATTGGTAGAGCTCCTACTACATCCTGGGCTCATTATGTGCCTTATTTAAGTTTCCACTGCAGGCACTGCTGTTTAACCTGCTGTCACATTGGAAGGAACTGAAACATGACTTTTAAATTTAACTTCAAGATCAAGTTCAAGATCAAGAGACAGTGCTCCAAACTAGAGGTGACCGTGTACAACACACGTGTTCTTTGACACAACCAAGATGTGAATTACAGACTTTCCTACGACAGCCTCTGGTTTTTTATAATTAATCTCCTGGGTTAGTCAGACATTGCTGAATTTGGAGTAAATTTTTGTTTTGTTTTGTAGGGCGGGGGGTAAAATTGCAAGGAGATGGGATTGCAATCAAGGGCCTGATCATGCTAGAAAGTGGCCCCTTTGCTCTGATCAATTTACAAAGGCATCACCCATCCCCAGGCTCAGCTCTTCTTTACTGCCCCTCCTGTGCCAGGCCCTGGGAGCCGACATTCAGAGTTGAACAGCAATTATCACGCATGAAGTTTTCGTATTTAAAATTGCCTTGATTAATTAGTTCCTCTGAAACTTGTTTAGAAGTGAAATGAATTCTTTTGAGTTCGGTAATTGCGGCTCTCTGAGCGACCAATCAACCCTAATGATACCCAAGGCATCTTGTTAGACACGGGATCAGTAACAATGTTGGGCCTTGAAGCCTCGGTCTCACACTGGCAAGAAGAGTGTAAGTTAGCATTCTGCTGTAATGGTTTCTCTGAAAAGTTAACTCCTGATGGCTCAGGCTTCAAACTCACATATAGTTTTTTTGAGTCACAGAAATGTTAGAAGTGAAAACTGCCTTCCACATACGCTAGGGTGAGCCCTTTCTTTGTTAAGTGAGGAAACTGATCTGCTCAAGGTCATGGCGTTAGAGGCACAGCTCTGTCAATCACCTGGTCCTCCTGATATTTAGAGCAATTACTCCTTGTATGGTGACACCTGCTCCTGAAAAAGGAAGGAAAGAAAGAAGGAAGACTGGCGAGGAGGAAGGAAGGAAAGAAGGAAGGAAGGAAGGAAGGAAGGAAGGAAGGGAAGGAAGAAGAGAAAGGTTCAATAGCTCTCACAGTGGGAGGGAGTATTAGGCATTTTATGATTAACTCATGACTATTTCCAAAGGAACTTCTCCCAAAAAAGATAATTATGTTCTTATGGAATTTTAGAAAGTTGTGATACAACAGTAAAGGAGAATTTTTTTTTTAAAAGAGAGTCAGTGCTTTCTGGTACTTTCTGATGAAGCCAATAAAGAGAAGGAAATAATTTTGAGCACTCAGGGGAGTAATGACACTATGTTAAGCTTTTATCTTCTCTCGGTTCTCTTTTTACCCAGTTTTTAAAAATTAGATTTTTTTCTGTGAGAAATATTTGATTGATATAATCTCTCAAATAGATATAGCTGTGCAAATATATTTTGTGTTTTCTTATATATGTAAACTTTGCACAAACGCACAATGCAGCAAATATATGACAAAACAAACGTTATACTAGCCTGGTGGGGAGGCGAGGTCCTGGACTGAGAAATTTAAATAGATATTACAGAGCTAAGGTTTCAGATAAAAGTGAGAAAGTTGCAACAAAAAGGCATGTTGAATTATGCAAAAAAAGCAGTAAGGGACCTTGGTCTTATAGCATATGCATTCATCAACTCAAAATAGTTTAGAGATGTAAATGTAAGACCTGAAACTGTAAAAACTCCTAGAAGAAAAAGTAGGGGAAAAGCTCTTTGACATTGGTCTTAGGAATAATTTTTTGGATTTGATATCAAAAGCATAGAAAACAAAACCAAAAACAAACAAGTGAGACTATATCAAAGTCAAAAGCTCCTGCACAGCAAAGCAAATAATAAACACACTGAAAAGGCAACCTATTTATTGGGAAAAAAATATTTGCAAGCCATAGAGCTGATAAGAGGTTAACATCCAAAATATATAAGGAACCCCAAAAACTCAGCGGCGAATCAAACCAAACCAAACCAAACAACAAAAAACCTGATTAGAAAATGGGCAAAGAACATTCATAGATATTTTTCCAAAGAAGACGTATAAATGGCCAATAAGTGTATAAAAAGATACTGAGTACCACTAAGCATCAAGGAAATGCAAATCAAAAGCAGATGAGACATCACCTCATACCTGTTGTGATGACTATTATCCTAAAAAGACAAAAGAGGGGCATGTGGGTGGCTCAGTTGGTTAAGTGCCTGACTCTTGATCTCAGCTCAGGTTTTATCTCAGGGTCATGAGTTCAAGCCCCGCATTGGGCTCCCTTAAAAAAAAAAAAAAGCCAAAGATAACAAGTGTTGTCAAGGACTTCGAGAGAAGAGGACCCTGGTGTACTTTTGGCGGGAATGTAAATGGTTGCAAGCATTATGGAAAACAGTATGGAATTTCCTCTTCTGGGTTATAGAAAATTAAATCAGGACCTTGAAGAGATATTTGCACTCTCATGTTCTGTTCTTTTCTTTTCTTTTCTTTTCTTTTCTTTTCTTTTCTTTCTTTTCTTTTCTTTCTTTTTCTCTTTCTTTCCTTTCTTCTTTCTTTCTTTCTTTCTTTCTTTCTTTCTTTCTTTCTTTCTCTTTCTTTTTTAAGAAATAAAAGTTTATTGAAAACACTGCAAGGGAGCAGCGGGCAGGAGCGACTCTGTGAGGAGGTGGTGGTGAGGGGCCACAGCTACAGGGCGGGGTGAGGAGGTATGAGAATGAATGGAATTTTCCCTTTTTTACTAACTGTTCCTGGATGTAAGTAGTCCATTGGTTAGTTAGGTCCTGTGGCTCTTTGGAGGTGGGTCACTTCTGCCCTTGTGCCTGCTCAAGTTTCCATTGCTCAAGCCTGTTGCCTAAAAGCAGCCTGTGCATTCCCTGCTGACGGCTCAACAATGACAAATCTTTGGCATTCGGGGGAAGTCTCATCTTCAGTAGCTTCTTCCTGCTGAATGAAGGGTACGGAGATGTCCCTACCTATGGGTCACATTGGTCAGCTGGGGAATTTATATGTAGAAGTTACAGAAGGTGGAGGCAGCTGAATGCAAGGTAGACAGCGTGTCTGAATCTCCCTGAATAGAAAGGATTAGCTGTTGGCTGGAAGTTAGGTAGTGAAGGAGTTTTGGCTCCAGGAGGAGAGACATCAGAGAAGACAACAAAATAGGGGCACGTGGGTGTCTAGGTCCGTTAAGCATCCAACTCTTGATTTCGGCTCAGGTCATGATCTCAGGGTCATGGAACTGAGCGCCTCATTGGGCTCTGCGCTGGGTGTGGAGCCTGCTTGGGACTCTCTCTCTCTCTGCCCTTTCCCCAGCTTACACATGCTTGTGCATCCTTTCCCCAGCTTGCACACGCGTGTGCATGTTCTCTCTCTCAAATACATACATACATACTTAAAAAAGGCAACAAACTAAGATTATTATTCTAAGAAAGCGAAGCCCACCCTGCAACATTGTTTACAATAGCTGAGATTTGAAAATCATCTAAGCGTCCATCAATGAATGAATGGATAAAGAAATTGTGATTATATATGTTCACTTTTTAAAATGAAAGAGATACTGTCTTTGCGACGGCATGGATGAATCTGGAGGATATTTTGCTAAGTGGAATAAGCCACGGAAAGACACATAGTGCATGATTTTAATTATATGTGGGGATCTGGCTTATATATGAAATCTAAAAAACTCTACTCTCATAGAGAGTAGAAGGATAGTTACTTGGGGCAGGGAGTTTGGAGGAAATGGAGAGATGTTGGTCAAAGGGCACGATGTTTCAGATACGTAGGACAAATAAGCTCCAGAAATCTAATGTACAGGATGGTGACTATAGTAAGTAATACTGTATTTTATACTGGAAACGTGTGAAGAGATTAGTCCTCAGGTGCTCTCATCAAATGCACAAAGACGATAACTATGTTAGGGGATGGATATGTTACTTAGCTGATTGTAGTTATTTCCCTATGCAATGTATACTAATATCATGCTATACAGCTTAAATATATACAATTTTTATTAAAAATCAAATTAAAAGACATGTGGAATTTGATTTTTCTCATTTTTATAAATCATGAAAAATGCAAGTAATTCGCCATCTACGTTTGGCAATGGTTATACTATTTATTATTTGGTTTTATGCTTTTATATTGAAAAATAATATATGTTCATGGTAAATATTCTAAGGTATGCAAATGAGTCCTCAATAAGAAGTGGTCACAGCCCAGACCTCCAGCTTCCCTCTTTAACATGGATTAGTATTAATAGTTCTGTGTGCCCTTCCAGAAGACTTTTACACATTTATAAGACTACACATGAATATATCTTTGCATACACAGGCAAAAGGAAAGATACTGCATATACTGTGCATTGCTTTTTTTAGTCTAAAAAAAACCTCAGAGATTATTATGTTTCAGTATATTAATTAATTAATTAGGTAATCCCACAAGTTTTTATCAAGTACTACTGGGCTAGGTGCTATGTCGAGGGCTATGCCAGGGCAGGGATATAGTATATTAATGAGTATAAAAACAGATTTAGACCCAGCCTTCTTGGGGTTTACAGTTTAGGGAAGAGACAGGGAGGCGTATAGCCACGGATACATGCCAATTTTATAGCATAATAAGTGCCATAAAATAAGGATGCTTGGTCACAGATACTTGGAAAGGTATAGATTCGATCAAAGTATTTAAAGCAGCAGGTCCCGGCTCATGGAAGGTGGTTTTTGCAGGACAGATTTATGGATATACTATATATGTGGTATCGCTTTTTTCTAGCATCAGGTGTCAAAATTCTCCCTGCGAAGCTGAGGTTGGAATGTATTTTTTGGCTGTCCACATATGGGTAAATAATAATGTAAAAGGCAAAAGTTTTAAATATTCATTAAAAATGTCATTAATTACACTTAATATATTTGTAAGTCCTGGAAAAATAATTTTAAATTCTTTCTTATTTCCCTGATATAGGTAATATATTAAGGGAAGCCTGTTATTAAAAAGACTCTATGGGGCACCTGGGTGGCACAGCGGTTAAGCGTCTGCCTTCGGCTCAGGGTGTGATCCCGGCGTTATGGGATCGAGCCCCACATCAGGCTCCTCCGCTATGAGCCTGCTTCTTCCTCTCCCATTCCCCTGCTTGTGTTCCCTCTCTCGCTGGCTGTCTCTCTGTCAAATAAATAAATAAAATCTTTAAAAAAATAAAAAATAAATAAAAAGACTCTAACACTGAAGTAGAGGCAAAATGAAAGTCCCCTCAACCTCCCACCTCATATTTACCCCCCTTAAAATTCAAGTTTCTTCTCATGAGGTAGCAAGCACCTCCTCCTAACTTTTAAGATAGCCTTTTTTTTTTTTTTTTTTTAGAACAGTTGTAGGTTTACAGCAAAATTGAATGGAAGCTCCAGGAGACACGTTTTTCCCTGGACATTTGCCTGCAAAAGATATTGTCTTAAATATCCGCCTGCCGGCACCTGGCTCTGGTGGTGAAGCATCTGACTCTTGATTTTGGCTCAGGTCACGATCTCAGGGTCCTGAGACGAGCCCTGCAGCAGCTCCACCCTGGGTGCGGAGCCTGCTTAAGATACGTAACTCGTGAATCGTAGAACGCTACATCAAAAACTAATGATGTACTCTATGTTGGCTAATTGAACATAATAACAAAAAAACTGCCCCCCCAAAAGATTCTCTCTCTCTTGCCCTCTGCCCATGGCCCCCATACATGCATGTATTCTCTCTCTCTTAAAAAAAAGAGAATCTGCTTGCAATTACATTTTCCACAGTTAAATTGTCTTTCTTGGAGGTAGGGGCTGCATTTTTATTTGTCTTTGATTTTTTTTTAAAGATTTTATTTATTTATTTGAGAGAGAGAGAGAGAGCACAGGCACAAGCAAGCGGCGTGGCAGGCAGAGGGAGAGGGAGAAGCAGGCTCCCCAATGAGCAAGGAGACCGATCTGGGGCTTGATGTGGGGCTTGATCAGGGCTTGATCCTAGGACCCCTGATCATGACCTGAGCCAAAGGCAGAGGCTTAATCAACAGAGCCACCCAGGCGCCCCTATTTGTTTTGATTTTTAACCATTGCAAGGCCTATTTAGTTGCCAGGTTTTAAAAACCTATTTGTTGAATTTTTTTTCTTTTTTACTGAAGTATAGCTGACACACAATATATTTTTCAATTTTTAAATGAGTGACTAAGACTATTTCAGTCGGGATAGGCTAGATTATATTACATTTGAAGTCCTTGGGACACATCATCTTTGCACTGATCACTTCAAGCATCCAGTTTCCCTCCCTCTTTTGGTTTCACCATCACCAATACGTAGCCGCCACGGTTTGGCAGAAGGAGAAGAGACAGAAGGGATGATGTGTATGGGGTTTTATGGCCGGAAATAGACATAGGGTACTGCACTTTTTTTTTTTTTTTTGTATTCCATTATTCAGAATATAGTCACGGGATCCTGATAAGTACAAACTGGGCTGAGGAATGTGGTCTTCCTGTGTACCCGGAAAGAGGAGATGGGCTCAGGGCCCTCTAGCTTGTCTATATTAGTCAGAGTTTTAAGGCACTTTAAAGGGAATTTTATCCAGTTTACTCTTTTGGCCCAAATTCCTTTGATAATCCATTTCAAGAAGGGTCAACGTCACTCTGGAAGGCTTTCATGTTGAGGGATGCAAATCTGAAACCCGTAGCCCAATGGCTGTGAACCATGGTCCCTCCTGAGAGTCTAATAGACCGTCTTGGAACAAGTGAGCACACAAACAAGATTTCTCCTGAACATTTTCAGGGAGAATCTTGGACCCCTTGAAAGTCATCTGTGTTCTTCCTAAGGAACAATGGACCTAAAATTAGAACTCCTGCTCTAGCAGAGGCAGAGAAAGCCATTCAGGTGAAAAAAAAAAAAAAAAAGAGGATAGAAGGCTAAGTACTAGAGCTCCTAAAACATACAGAGTGCGTTGGGACTAGGTCTGATTATATTGACTCTGCCATTAACTCTCTTCATGGTCCTGGGCAAACCATAGAAGTTCTCATAACCATACTAAACAATTGCTTTCCTCTGTAGTTGTGACAACCTGAACTAAAAGCACCACAAGGACAAGGGATCTTTTTACCTTGTTCATGGTTGTATCTCTAGTGATTAGCACATAATTGGATAAATGGTCCATAGGCATTATTCAATGAATATTTGGCCTATGGCTAAATGGGACCTAAGTTATTTCTATTTGATTCTGTTTCTGATTTTATCTAAAATCAATTTCATGAAAATAAAAAAAATGAAAGTTGGCCAAAATTAATCTTATTCAATTATTCACCTATGAACACTGAGAAAGTTCTCCTTCTACCATTCCACTGAAATTGAGGAACTAGCTCCAGGAAAGGGCATAATCAGGGTACACATATTTAGAAGTGTGCCTTTGGACACACACATGGTTCATAGAACACTGGGCTCAAGGGACAAGAGAGACACAGACTCCCTGAAAGGATTGAAGGGACTTGTCACCCTCCCTCTGCAGTTTCCTGCCCTGAGAAAGGAAGCTGTTTTATAAGTATGTTGTGCAGAAGAGTTAACCATTCACAAATTTAAGTAGAGCCCAACATGGAGCTTGAACTCATAACCCTAAGATCAAGACCTGAGCAGAGATCAAGAGTCAGACACTCAACCAAATGAGCCACCCAGGCACCCCCAGAAGGTCCTTATTATCTGATGAAAACAGATACCAGGCAAATGTTCATGAAATACACCAACATGGGAAATAAAACCAACATTTTCTATTATATTGTAGTGAAGTGTTTGATAGAATCAATCTTGAAAAACAGAACAAAAGCTATGAAATGTTATACAGAATTTTAACTATGTATAAATTCATACATAAAACTAATAAAATTAAATACTGAAAGGGACATAATATTTTCAACATTCCATTATGGTTATTTATGGCTCATTTATGAAGGGTGTTAGTTTCACAAGACCCATTGGAAAACTTCATTGATTTCCTCAAAGGTTTCTCTTAATTTGTGTATCTCAATTCTCTTTGAAGCTCTATTAGGTCATCCTCCATATTGGTTTTCCTTTATTTAATTGCTAGATGGCTATATGTCAGACCCTCAGAGCTCAGTAGATGTATCTGCAGCGGGAACATGTATCTAGCATGACAATTTCCTCCTGTCATCAGCTTTCATTGTGTTTGCATTGTATCTTCAGAGGATAACATGACCAAGTAAACCAAGCTCAGACCTTCAAATACGTTGACTTTTTGGCTGGGCGGGTTAGCTATTCTGCAGCAGAGAGGTATGTTTGAGTGTTCAGAATTTCCTAAGGGGTTATTTCTTTGAATATTTGTTTTTTGTGTTAGACCTTCTATTTCTTAACATAACCACCTCATTTTTGGGATTTGGATCATAAATACAGACCACAGAACCTCTGTGTATATTCCATTTCTCTATTCCTCCAGGCTCAGTGCCTCTTGAATTTGGGAATATTGTAATAGAGTTTTCTTTTCTTGTGGGAGGCTGATGCTTTCGTCATTTCGTCTCCCCACCTTCCCGTTATTACACTCTCCTCAGAGTGCTGCAGGGAGGAATTTTACAAAAATATTAGTCAGCAATTCCACATCACCAGAAAAAGTGCAATTCCTGAAATTTTAGTGCCTCGCCTTCTCAAGCAAGATGTAAAACGGACGGCAATGTTCAAAAAGAGAAATGCAACATCAAGAACAATATTAATATTGGTTCTAAATTTATAGATCGATTCCCGATGTTACACACCGCAGTTTGTACAGAGCGCGTTGGGTTGGTGATTGCCTAGTACAAAGTGCAGAGAGTGATTACTTTTGTTGGTGCAGGGGGCATGGGGAATGCCAAATGTATTAGGTTAGCTTTTGATCTGAAGCGTGCGGCTTGAGTGGAAGCACGCCAGGTATAGTAGCATGCAAGAACCTTCTAAACACCAGGGGCAGTATGCCCAAATCCAAGGAGAGGTGGTAACAGGGGCGGCTTTTCCAGGCAACAGCCCAAGTTCTGAGGGCCTGCATCATCGAGGGCATGGTGGTGGTGAGGAGCAGAAGTGGCTGAAAAGGAAGGCTGTAACTTACGGGCCTTTGTGTCTTGCAGAGGACCTTGACACATTCTCTTGTCAAGTTGCCATATTAGTCTGAGGTTGTTGAGATGGACGGGTGATTTACAATCTAAGTCATAAACAACAATGGTAACTTTTTTTTTTTCTGATTTAGTTTCTACTTATAAAAGTGCTAATGACCCACTCTAATCTGTCCAGTCATATTTTTTTGGGGGTCTCCCCCATTATGCAATAGTCTCTTACTAAAGTTGAAGAATGTAGTCAGTGAGTATGATCCTATTCCTCCTTTCTATCCTTCTAAAAATTGGCCCCTGGTCCCTCCTTGACAGTTGCACCAGGCATCTCTGTCCTTTTGCAATCTCTGTGTGGCTCCTAGCAATTCCAGGTGCTCCGTGATGTTCTCCACCTCTCATCCTCCATGAGCTCCCCCTCCATTCTATGCTTCAAGATCGGCCATGTGTGGATGAGCATTGCTCAGGTTGTGCTGATGGAAGAAGTGCTCTCCAACTCCACCTGGAGTGCTGATACAATCTTTCAAGTCACAATATAGGGATGGCCTGTAGGTTTTAGAGAGACCCAAAGAAATAGCACTTTTCCTGACATAGTATTGTCTCTTAAAATGTCAATGGCTTCACATTGTCCATAGAATATACTCCAAAGTCATTAACAAGGTCTTCCCAGTTCTATGCTGTCTGGTCTTGCCCACTTCTCCTGCTTAATTCATCGCTGCTCTATTTATCTCTCTATTTATCAGGGTCCAGCCACCCTGAACTTCCCTCACTTCCTTGAAGCCACTGTGCTTTTTCTCAATTCTGACATCTGTACTTCCTCTAGTCACTGTAATACTGCTCTCCACATCCTCTGGGTAGCCTGCCACCCCATCTTTGTCACCACTTTACCCAGTGAATTCCTGTTCCTCTTATCCTTTATTTCTAAGTTTAATATTAGCTTCTCAGATAAACCTTATCTGAGGCTTAGTGAGCTTAAGTGCACTGTTCCTGATCTCGCAAATAGTGAGTTGTAGACTTGGGGTTCACACTTCGCCAATCTCTGTTCTGGGCTTGCTTCTTAACCATTATAAGCTCATCTAAGACCTTACCTTGACTCATAGTTATATCTCCTCCAACATCTAACTCAGTGCTGGATACCTAGGAGTTGCTTGATAAATATATTTCAAATGGATAAATAGAATCATGGTCTGATATAGAGATAAAGTTTGCTCTAACCACGTGGCGTTGCTTCTGTCTGTCGATCTCATTTCTCAAATTCCATCTCTCAATTTCATTGTTTGCAGAAGGGCATGTTTTATTAAGTGGTACTCAACATGGTTCAGAGCTAAAATTCTAGTCTTCATTACTTTCATTATTACTATTGTCATTATAGACCACAAATAATTCCTGAGCATCTATTGTGTGCAGACAATTCTATAGGTTACTCTTTCTGCTGAATTCTGTTTTATCTCAAATGCACAAAAGAAACTCATAAAGAAAATGGACTTTACAGGTTAATTGGACCAATTATATTCATGGGAAATGATCTCGCCCTTCTTCATTCCAGAAAGATAACTGAGCACCATAATTGTTCACTTGGCACCAGAAGAGCACGTGAAGATCTGATCTGCTTTTAGTGGCATATCCCAAAGGGAAGCTCAGGCTTATATTTTCTCCCGGCACCATTGGAAGGAGGATTCCCGTGGAGTGAATAGAAGGCCCCCCCTTTTTTTCCTAAGGTAAAGTGAAAAATTGTGGACTTCAGTTGAAATTCAAATGAAGTTATTATTTATGTTCATGAAGTAAGTATTGTGTTTAACCAGAGGAATCCTCAGTATATCACTATATGGACAACCCCCCTTATAATTCTTAATATAATCAAACCATAACATAGTTTGACTGTGAAATACAGTAAGGTTTTCTTCCTTATTAACGTATGTGATGGAAAAAGCTGAAATGTCTCCAAATGTCTTGTGTTCGGTTCCTATCTCTTTCAGTGAAATAGGCAATTAGATGTGTCATGATGGATGTTTTCATTCTCACCAACCCTCTGTAGCTCTATGTAGTTGTGTGTGGTCTACTGTTGTCTCTCCTTGTATTTTGCAGGAAACTTATTAGCCCTTAAAGTAGGTCAAACTATAGAAATATTAACGTGAGTCAACATTTTCATGACCTTAAAACATTTCTTTTTCTATGTTAGGAAGTGCATGGAATAGGAGCTCTTTAAGAGAAAGAATACAATTGTATCTATCATCTATCATCTATCTATCTATCTATCATCTATCTATCTGTCATGTATCTATCATCTATCATATATCTCTATTATCTATCATTGATCTATCATCTATCATCATCTATCTCATCTATCATCTATCTAATCTCTATCATCTATCATCTATATCTCTACCTCTATTTATATGTAATCTATCTATATCTATTTCTCTCTATATCTATCTATACTTATATCTCTATTCATCTCTCTCTATTTTTTTCACTTTTTTAAATATCTGAGATTTTTTTTAAAGATTTATTTATTTATTTCTTAGAGACAGCCAGCGAGAGAGGGAACACAAGCAGGGGGAGTGGGAGAGGAAGAAGCAGGCGTCTAGTGGAGGAGCCTGATGTGGGGCTCGATCCCATAACGCCAGGATCACGCCCTGAGCCGAAGGCAGATGCTTAACACCCAGGCGCCCCTAAATACCTGAGATTTTTATACAGAAATACAGATATAGATATGACGGCAGGTGCATGTGGCCTGGAGAGGACTGAGTGCTCAGAGCTCAGTTCCTTGTAGATGACCACTCTCAGAAGCATCTACCTCTTAGAAAGGTCTCCCTATAAGGAGGTGTTTGAAAGATGGGGAGGAGAGATGTTTTACGGGGAGAAGGTTTCTGAGCATCCCGTGACTCTAATAAGGCATGCAGCCAGCTTTGAGTCTACGAATGAATGGCAAATAAAAGTAGCCCCCAAAAGCTCTTTTTTTGTGTGTCTCCATACGTAAGAATACTATTCAATATATTTTGCATTGTATTTCACTCGTTCTTTTCACAAGGATTCTTAGAAGAAATAATTTCAAAGTTGGTAATAAGAATAGTAATGTTTTGCTCAAATTCTTGGCTGATTTACTTGTCTTTTGGAATGCTACTAATTGTATAAATGGTGAAAAGTTTTGAGGGATGTTTGTGGTCTGCACAGAGCAGTGGATAGGACTTGCTTGTAAGCAACATGTTTTATTCTTGCCTCTATTTTACGTCCTGGTCTGGCATTTCCTTTTCACATTTTCTTATTTAAGTTATTTACCTGTGTCTTATGTCTCACCTTAGACACCTTCAACCCTTTGTTAATTTGTAGAAGTATTGACATACAGATTCACATATGTACACATTGACATGTCTGTTTATTTTCTATTTTAATAACTGAAGAAGCAAACAGGAAAGATTGAGGAAGAAATGTCTCTTGCAATGTTCATTCCCAATATAATTCTGCAGTCAAGTCCAGCAATTTCCCAGCTTGTGTAAAAGCCTCATATCGAAGAAGGGGAGGCTTCTGGATGGCCACATGTGAAACTCTAAGGAGTCATAGCCTAGGTACAGTTGGAAGTCCTTGGGAGGTAAAGCAAATATATCTGAAGACACATTACCGAGGTGAAGAAATTGTGAAGTCATAGAGAATGCAGTCCACACTTTTAACTTCCAGTTTTCAAAGTGCTTACTCACATCTGTGATCTCTTGAAGCCCACTGAACTAAGGAAAGTAGGTGAGACAATAGTTTTAAGTCCATCACATAGCATCTGAGCAAAATTAAGTTTTTTTCCCCTCAAGCATAACAGATTTTTATTTTTTATTTTTTAAAAGATTTTATTTATTTATTTGAGAGAGAGAGAGTGAGAGAGAGAACATGAGCCATGGGGGAGAGGGAGAAGCAGGCTCCCTGCTGAGCAGGGAGCCCAATGGAGTGTTGATTCCAGGACCCTGGGATCATGACCTGAGCTGAAGGCAGACATTTAACCAACTGAGCCACCCAGGCGTCCCTCAAGCATAAAAGATTTTTAAAGCCTTGGATCTAAAGCAGAAATATTAGTTCAGAACCCTAACAGTGATAAGTTCGCTCTTTTTTCATTGTGCTGTGCTGGAGTAGTAGGCATCCTGGGGTTTTAACACAGACAAACGGAGATGGTGCTTCCCACTTTGCTAGTAACACACCTGGCTCCTGTGTCTGCCTCGGAAGGAGAGAAGACTGTCAGAGGTTGAATTCCACAACTTCCTGTATTAACAAATCATCATCAGCTTGGTGGCACAAAACAACACAAATTGATTTTCTCACA
This sequence comes from Ursus maritimus, assembly GCF_017311325.1. Classification (NCBI taxonomy): domain Eukaryota; kingdom Metazoa; phylum Chordata; class Mammalia; order Carnivora; family Ursidae; genus Ursus; species Ursus maritimus. The sequence continues at coordinate 33,744,730 of NW_024424786.1, read as the reverse complement.
GTTCTGGAGGTCAGAAGTCCAAACTCAATATCACTGGGCCAAAATCAAGGTGTTGACAGGGCTACTCTCCACCCAGACGCTCCATTGGAGAAGCCAGTCTTTGCTCCGCAGGCCTGGTGGTGCTGGCAGTCCCTTGGTTCTATCACTCCAGTCTCCGCTTCTATGGCCACATTGCCCCTCCTCCTAAAATAAGTAGAGAAGCAGAGATTGGTGGTATTGTCAGCTTCCGCAAGCTATGGAGCACATGAGATTGCAACCCCAAGGAACAAGAAGAGGTAATAAACTATTCTTCCTTAGAGACTTCAGAGAGAGCACGGTTCTACGGATGCCTTGATTTTGGACATTTAGCCCTCAGTCTGTAGTCAAATCTCCCTCTGCCTCCTTCCTATAAGGGTATTTGTGATGGCATTAAGGGCCCACTCTGATAATCTCCCCAACTCAAGATTCTTAATTTTGAACTTCATGAGTCTTTTCTCATATAAAGTAATATTCTCAGGTTCCAAGAACGAGAACCTGGATATCTTTGCAGGCCATATTCAGCTTACTGTATTGCTCCAAACCACTCCGTATGGCCAGTTTGGTATTTTGTTTTGTTTTAACTCTTTACAGGAAATTCAGCCACATCATGAACACAATTATCCATTGGTTAACATTTTTCTTCCTTTCGGCATCCATTTGAGCGCCATACAGGTAGCAATGGCTCCCATTCCTATTATCAAAGGAAAACTATTATTCAAGTCACACGGTTTTTACTTTATGCATAGCTGTGTTCTTGGTTTTGTGGATAAAAAATGGAATAAAATGTAATTATTGCTCTCAAAGAAATTATAGTACATGCATTTCCAAGGGTATTCCAAAATATGATTAGAACAATACAAGTGTGCTTCTTCGTGTAATTCTCTAGTAAAGACAAAAGGAGTCAATGACCAGCAGAGAACCCAGAGCACTCCTTCAAGCTTCCTTTTTCATATCTTTCACAAGGTGCTCCTGCAAGTGCAAAGAGAAAAGATAAACAACTCAATCACCCTCTCCGGAAAAGGAGGAAAAATTAGTTGAAAAATATATGGTGACAGGGAATAAAAGGTAGAGCATAGTGAGTATTGTAAGTGGTATTTTAATAGTGTTGTATGGTGACAGATAGTAGCTACACTGGTGGTGAGGACAGCATTCTGTATAAACTTGTTGAATCACTGTGTTGCACACCCGAAAATAATGTAACATTGTGTGTCAGCCACACTCAAACACAAAAAAATATGGTGACACACACAATGTCATGTGCATGATAACTGATCTCCCACAACATAGAACTGACTTCTCAGTTGTCTGAAAAGAGTGGTATCCACTATGGCATGAACCTGTTTCACAATGAACAACATACATGTGTCAGTTGGGTATTTCCATGATCTAACATGGCAAATGATAGGGGAAGTTGATATACTGATATACTGACATATTTATTAATCTTTTCACAGAAAAGGACCATAGAAATCCAACATTGATGGATGAGAAAAATTTCACCAAAGTGAAAGAGTTTATACTTTTAGGGTTTACAGCAGACTTGTGGTTACAGAGAGTACTGTTTGTCATTTTCCTCATCATCTATATTGCCAGTCTCTCAGGGAACATCACCCTGATTTCTCTGATCTGTGCTGATTCTCGGCTCCACACAGCCATGTACTTCTTCATTGGGAATCTTTCATTCCTGGATCTCTGGTACTCTTCTGTCTATGCTCCCCAAATTCTTATAACCTGCATCTCAGAAGACAAAAGCATCTCCTTTGCTGGCTGCCTAGCTCAGTTCTTCTTCTCTGCTGGGCTGGCATACAGTGAATGTTACCTGTTGGCCTCCATGGCTTATGACCGCTATGTGGCCATCTCCAACCCTCTGCTTTATTCGCAGGCAATGTCCTCAAGGTTATGTGCAAGTCTCGTTGCAGCTTCATACCTTGGTGGCTTTCTTAACTCAACCATCATTACCAGCGAGACATTTACCTTGAGCTTCTGTGGGAGCAATGTCATTGACGACTACTTCTGTGATCTGCCCCCCCTTGTCAAGCTGGCCTGTGATGTGAAGGAGAGCTACCAGGCTGTGCTCTATTTCATACTGGCCTCCAATGTCATTGCTCCCACTGTGCTCATCCTTGCCTCCTACCTCTTCATCATTGCTGCCATCTTGAAGATCCGCTCCACCCAAGGCCGCCTCAAGGCTGTCTCCACCTGTGGCTCTCACCTGACGGCTGTCACCTTGTACTATGGCTCTATTCTCTTCATTTACTCCCGACCAAGTACCAGCTATGCCCTGGAAAGGGATAAAGTGGTGTCGGTGTTCTACACTGTGGTGATACCATTGTTGAATCCCTTGATCTATAGCTTAAGAAATAAAGATGTTAAAGATGCTCTGAAGAAAATGTTAGACAGGGCACCATTTTTTAAATGAAAATACTTGGGAGACATGACTGTATCTTTTTTCTAGGTTATTTCCATATCATCATTATTAGCCTAGACTCTCAGAAATAACAAAAATAAGCAAAAAAATAAAATCCTGGATAATGTGGAAACACTTGACAGCAATTGTTTTTTAAGTTGGCACTAATGTATTTGAATATGTGCTTAAAGTAAATAAGGTGGGTATATTTGGGAAAACTGCTATGTCTGCCACCTGGGAACAGTCTAAAATTCCTGGGATTCTGAGAAGGGTGAGCGAGAGCAGTTTTCATTTTGTTTTGTTTGCCGTGATACAAAGATTTTTGTTGGGAACAGATACAGGAAATCACCAATATCTCAGAGTCACAGTGAGCTTTCAGTGGAGTATTTCCTCAACAATTAGAATGATCAAGGGCTAAAGAACAGCAGTGGTATGAAGACAAAAATAGAGATGTAGATAGATATAGATAGAGAGACAGAGAGACAGATTCAAAAAGCTTTTATACCCATGAGAAGATTCATTGTGCAAATCTGTACTGGGTGAAGCAATAAACAGCCATTAAAGTCCTATGAATGTTTGTGTTTCTTTGCTTGTTCAGCTTTATGTATGAATTCATGACAACTTGGAGAATAGCTCATCATAATGTCTCTCATTTCCTAATTTTAAGTCTTTTTACATATAAAACATGAAGCTGTACCCACACAAAAAAGCTCTAGTGTTGGTAACCAAGCCTATTCACTTGCTAGTGTTGTCATAACGAAATACAAGACTGGGTGGCTGAAACAACAGAAATTTGTTTTCTCACAGTTCTGGAGGCTGAAAGGCCAAGATCAAGGTGCTGTTAAGGTTGATTTGTTCTGAGGCCTCTTTCCTTTGCTTGTAGGCGGCCACACTCTTGCTTTCTCCTCACACGATCTTTTCTGTGCACAAGTAAACCTGGTACCTCCTTGTGAGTCTAAATTTCCATTTCTTCTTTTTATGAAGACTTGGATCAGATTGGATTAGGGCTCACCCTAACCATCTCATTTTAACTTAATCACTTTAAAAAATATATTTATTTATTTATTTATTTATTTATTTATTTATTTATTTATTTATTTTAGAGAGAAAGAGAGAGACAGCATGATTGGGAGGGAGCAGATGGTGAGAGAGAGAATCTCAAGCAGATGCCATGCTGATCACAGAGCCCAAGAGGCTTTATCCCCAGGGTCCCAAGTTCATGACCTGAGCTGAAACCAAGAGTTGGACCCTTAGCCTACTGAGCCACCCAGGTGCCCCTTAACTTAATCACTTCTATAGAGGCCCTATTTCCAAACACACATTCTGAGTCACTATTAGTCAACATATGAATTTTAGAGGGCTGCCATTCAATCCATAATATCAGGCATTAATAGGAGTTTCCTGATGAATGAGACAGGGAAACGGAGCCTGGAAGCACAGTGTAGACAAGGAAGCGTAGAAGATCTGGCAGTAAAAAAAAATTATGGACCACAAATGATGCACTCTAGAAAAGTTTAATTAGAACAATTTGGAGAGTTTCTATTATCAGACGCATTTATGATTCTATTGTGACTTAATGGTATGAGAGTGAGATTTTAGTAAAATATTTTTTATCTCATCATATCCTAATTAACATGCCATCCTCATACTCTAAATGAACTCTAATTGAGTCTTTAGAGACTGAGGTGTATATTTCTGGGCTGTTCTGTGGAAGAGGTCTCAAAGGTCTGTTGAGAAAATACATATACCGAGTCCAGCAAAGCATGACAAAATATCAGAGGAAAGGGAAATGCCTGTCACTTCCAGCATCTGTCTTTCCTGGCCAAGGGTAAGCAACTGGAACCAGGGGTAGTTAAGTGGTTTTGCCTCAGCTCAATTAGAAGGGGGATCCAGAGTCAGGCATGGCTCTCAAAGGATCGCTGTTATGCCAAATACACACACACACACACACACACACACACACACACACACACACACAGATGCACAGATGCACAGTCTTCTAAATAGGAGTCCACTAACGAGGTGCCTAACTTTCATCTAGAATTTGAAATCCAGTCTGGTCATGTACTCACTAATACAGTGGGGCAAGCAAAAGGAGAATATGGTTGACATACTTTTGGACTATAGTGGTACTGGTGCTCTGTGCTGTCCAAGCTACTGTGTGTGATATTTTCATTTCTTGCTACTAGTTTTCAGGTGTTAGAGGGACACATTCTTGCCCTAAATGTTTAGTGCTCCAGTGGAGGGAGCAGGAAACCGGAGAACACACATCTTGAGAAACCATTCTACCTGGGATGTTTTAGCACGATTGGCTCAGACTTTTTCTGTGTCTTTTATTTCACATCCACACTTTCATTGCAATTTATTTCAAATTCAAGATGGATTTTAGGACATCCTGATGGTTATGAGTGTGATTTTTTAATAATCTTTAACAATCTCCCTTCTAAAGTGATACAGTACGCTTAGTCAGGAAAGTCCAGTTGAGGGTAAATTTGTCCTAAGTAGTTTGTATTAGGTTAGAAGTAGACAGTATTTTGGGGAAAAACAGCTTCAAGATAGAAAGATGTATCTATATACTCATTTACTCATTCTAGAAATATTTATTAAGTGCTAATTAGTTGCTGGGAACAGTTCTATATATGTTGGGTACAGCAGTAAACAGAACAGAAAAATTGTACTGACCTGTGTCATTGCATGTTGATGGGGAAACATGGACAATAAACCATATTTAGGAGTTAGAAGATGACAGTACATCTTGGGGAAAATAGAGCAGAGTCTGGGTTCACACCTCATCTCCTGCAAATCCCATTCAAATGTCATTTTCTGACACAGGCCCATTCTCATCACTCTATTTCAAATCCCATGCCCTCTTCCCACCAGCAATCCCCATCCTCTTGTTTTGCTCAAACTCTGCTCTATTTTCCCCAAGACAATTTGTGTTGGTGTAAAGGCCAAAATCCTCCATTTGGCTTCCAATAGGCTTTGTGCACTGATCGCTCTTGTGGTTCACCTACTGTTTCCTCTCTGCACCCCATCTTTACTTAACCTCTCTCAACTCTTTGAGCTCACCAGACTCTCTCTCCTGTGAAGGCTCTGATATATGTTCTTTTTTCTCATCGAACTGCTCTCCTTTCCTCCTCACCCTTACACTGGGCTAGCATTGGGCTCATTTCTGTCTCTTTTCAATATCTCTTCTTCTGTGAAGACTTTGAGCCGTAGACCAAAAAATTATTACTTTTTTTTCAGTTATTTGCCTCTCTAGAGGGCAGGAGTAGAAGAGTAGTAATAGGCACTGTCAGATATTTTCATTGTTCCCTCAAGTTATATAGTATTAAAGATATACTTAATAAGGCACAGGTATTTTTCATTGTATAGATAAATGATAACACAGCAGAGGAGGTTCATAGTAACTATTGGGATAATGGCTATCACCCACTGGTTTATACATTATCAATATAATGCCCATAAATCCCTGCTGAGATAACTATTACTTGAGCTTGAGCAAATTGAGAAAAAAATATAGTGTACAAATGAACACCAGCATAGCACAATAAATGTGAAGCTCTTGGGATGTGAAATTATTAAGGGGAAATCAATTGTGTGAGTAATTTAGTTTGACTGAAGTCCTAAATAGGTGAAGGCAAGTAGTAAGAGAGAGTCGTAAAGGTAAGTTAAAGCCCACTTATGGAAGGGGGTGTAGGACTAAAACATCTGTGCTTTGTGTGCCGATGAGACCGAGATCCATTATATGGTTAATACTTGGAGGAATGAGTGATCTTCAGGATTCCAAGCTGTATCTACCACAGTGTCACCGATCAAGTCATGTCCTCTCCGAGCATCATCAGCTACATTTGAAAGATAAGGACACCTAATATTTAAAGATTAAGATACCTCCCTTCCTAACAGGCAGACCAGTAGACTTTGGGGTAGAAAATTGACGTTTACAGTCCAGTTACACACTGATTCTGGCTTAGCTCAGAGGAGCATGTTCTGAACATGGACGTAAATCACAATCCTCTCTTAGTTTTAGCTTTTTCCCACTACCTTTTTAACGAAGGGACAGTCAGCTGGTATCAGCCCCAATTCCATATGTTTTGAATTAGATTCCTCCTTTTAGCTTCTCCCTCAGAGTTTTAGAGCTTCAAGATAATTTGGAAGGATTCCTGACTTCTCAATCATCAACACCAAAAATTGTGCTCCTCCTAATATTCAGCTTTTGCTATTTCCAAAACTAGCTTACCTGTGTGTGTGAATCTCCTTGATCAACAAGAGAAAGTGGGGGGAAATGTTCTTAAAAAAGGCTTTTTTAAACATCTTTTTAAGTAAAGAAATTCTGGTTGTCAGAGGATTATATATTGCCTTAACCAGGAGAGCAAGAGAAAAACAATTTACTTATAAAAGACATAAATGGCTTAACAGTTGAGAGCACATACTCTTGATAAAGAAAATTCCATTTTTAAATACCAGCTCTGCTCTTGATCTGTTCTGTGACTTTGGAATTTTTTCTTAAACTCCATGAGAATCATAATAGTTCCTACTTCATGAAGTTATAGAAAGGATTAAGTGGTTCAAGATTAGTATTTAGAATATTAACTGGCACATAGTATTACATTATATATTTTATCATATCATATATCATCATATCATATCTAATGCAAATGTTGTATTGATAGTTACAGGAGTGTTACAGTATGTTGGTATTGTATAATAATGAGCACAATGCCTGACACATAAATTCTCAATAATGCATGAAGGATACTAAAATTTTTTGAGCGCTTACTATGTATTTAACATTGGGTTGGATATTTTCATGTGTGTCTTCTTCAATCAATCAAACAACCTGTTGGGGGCTTCTTTTTTCTTTTCTGGTGGACTAGGGGACTTTCCCTGCATTAAACAATTAATAAGCGAAAGCCCTAATTTCACAATCAGATTCTAACACTAATTCCTATGGTCTACCCAAGTCACAGACTGAAGTTTTATCATTCTAGGTAATCATGGATGAAAGTCCATCAATGTCCTAATAATTACTGACTTAACTTATGCCTTTGTTTATTTATTTCAATAGAAAAATCACAAAATGATTTTTTTCCCCCTCCAAGTCCTTATCAGGCTTTCTTCTCTGTGGACATGGAAGTAGGAAATCGTACCATTCTCACTGAATTCATCTTGGTGGGCTTCTCAGCAAACCCACGGTGGCAGCTGATTCTATTTGGAATTTTTCTGGCTCTCTATTTGATGACTTTGTCAGGGAACATGACCCTGGTTATCCTAATCCGAACTGATTCCCGTCTGCACACGCCTATGTACTTTTTCATCGGCAATCTGTCCTTTTTGGATTTTTGGTACACTTCAGTGTATACTCCCAAAATCTTGGCTAATTGTGTCTCAGAAGATAAACGTATTTCCTTGGCTGGATGTGGAGCCCAGTTGTTCTTTTCCTGTGTTGTAGCCTATACTGAGTGCTATCTCCTAGCAGCCATGGCGTATGACCGGTATGCGGCAATCTGTAACCCATTACTTTATTCAAGTACTATGTCCAGTTCTCTCTGTACTGGGCTCGTTGCTGGCTCCTACTTAGGAGGGCTTTTGAATGCCATCGCCCATACTGCCAACACTTTCCGCTTGAGTTTCTGTGGTCAAAATATCATTGACCACTTCTTCTGTGATGCACCGCCATTGGTAAAAATGTCTTGTACAGATACCCACGTCTATGAAAAAGTCCTCCTGGGTGTGGTGGGCTTCACAGTCCTCTCCAGCATTCTTGCCATCCTGATTTCCTATTGCAACATCCTTCTGGCTATCCTGAGGATCCGCTCAGCCTCGGGAAGGCGCAAGGCCTTCTCTACCTGTGCTTCACACCTCATCTCGGTCATGCTCTTCTATGGATCCCTGCTCTTCATGTATTCAAGGCCAAGTTCCACCTACTCCTTAGAGAGAGACAAAGTGGCTGCTCTGTTCTACACCGTGGTCAATCCACTGCTCAACCCTCTCATCTACAGCCTGAGAAACAAAGATGTCAAAGAGGCCTTCTGGAAAGCAACACAAACCATAAGGTCACAGAGATGAAGGTTATCTTGTTACAGAATGTTCTTAATTTTCCAAATTATTGGCTTATATGTATGTTGGTAATCATTGCAATTTTCCAGTAAATACAAGTCATACTTAAAACAACGACACATTGAGAAAACCACTCTATTATTATTTTGTGATTAAATTATTGTAAACCTATTAATTTTGGGTTGTTTGATGTTTCACAATATTGTATTTTACTTTTTTGTAGTGCTAGATTTATATAACACTTATCCCCTTGATTATCTTTGGGGGATCTTGGAAAGAGAAAAGAAATTGGATAGTTTTTGTGGATGCAGTTTGTCTTTGAACCTTGGCAAGCAAATTTGTGTGGGGAAAAGATCTACAACAGTTAAACTGCTGGAAATTTACTCAAGATTTTACAAATATTTATTTTTAGTAATGCGTTCTCTCCATACTTCTTTGTAAGGTTCTAAGTGAGTATACAGAAAATATCTTTGTAAACCTTGTGCCTTCAACATCAATTTAATATTAGGAATATGTTTCAGAGTTGTTTAGAATAAACAGCCAAAATACCTTTCTAAACCCATGGAGAGATATGTGTCTCTGGAATTGTCTATCACTTCAGAAGAGTGCTCTCTCCCTGGAGAGTAGAATGCGTGTTCTGCTTTACACTCACTCGCTTTGTACCACCACATATTCTCTGCGAAGGAAAAGATCAAGACCAAGTGGAACAAACCGTAACAAATAAACCGACTAACAAAAACCCCACCCTATTCTAGACCCACTACTTTTTTTTTTCCCCACCAGAAGATTTTAAACATAAAGAAACTTACAGCTCAATATTTAGTACATGACAGATTTGGTCGATATTTTTTTCAATACTCCTTACAACCGCAGTGAAAATTAAGGATTATTAGTCACATGTGACAAATGAGTAGCTTGTGCCTCACCAGTTAGGATTTTATTATTGAAAGACTATTGCTATTGCTGTAATGGGCACAGTTATAAAAGGCATTTATTTGCTCATTTGTTTATTTTTAAAGATTTTATTATTTATTATTTGAGAGAGAGAGAGAGATTGAGAAAACAAGTGGGAGGAGGGGCAGCAGGGAGCTGATGTAGGACTCGATCCCAGGACCCTGGGATCATAACCTGAAGCAAAGGCAGAAGTTTAACCAACTGAGCCACCCAGGCACCCTATAAAATGCATTTAAATTTTAGAACAAGTAGGTGGAGTCACTTCAGCATTTCCGTTAGCTCCGACACTTCTGATCTTTCTTTTCCTCTGTGTTCATCAAATCACACCTCACAGCCTTCTCTTTTCATTACAATATTCTTAACATTTTAAAATTATTTTTTATAAAGTTGTTTATTAATTTTATTTGAGAGAGACAGGTAGAAAGAGAGAGAGAGAGAAAGAGGAGGTGGAGGGCTAGAGGGAGAGGGAGAGAATCTCAAGCAGACTCCCCGCTGAGCACAGAGCCCACCTTGGGGCTTGATCTCATGACTCTGAGATTATGACCTGAGTCAAAACCAAGAGCCAGATGCTTAACTGACTGAGCCACCCAGGCATCCCAACATTTTTTTATTCTTCTATTACAGAAGTTCTCTAAGTACTGTATGAGAAGGATTTGAGGTGAATTATACAAGTCTCCAGAATTTCTTCACATTCCCATGAAGCTCAGGATGTAGGGAAAAAAAAAAGAAACAGGTCAATCTTAGGGGAGATTGCAAAGTAAAATTTAATCTGTTGGGATCTTAGAAGCAATATATATACACTTCTATTTTGCATTAAACCCTAATGCTGCTTTTTAAAACTATATTAAATTGAACCAATATTTTATAATATAGATTATAGTCTGATCACTAAAGCAAATCAAACTAATATAAAAAAAAACTTTTTTCACTGGATTTCTTTGGCTAGAAAAAAAGATGTGTTGTTTAAAAAAGCCAGCTCCCCAAGCTTCTTCTGAAGCAGTCCATTCTCCCTGAGCACTGATTTGAGAAATGTATGTCAACTCAGACTTCCGATTGTGTTAACCAGACAAGTTTTTTCAGGGCTTCTTTCACATCCTTATTCCTCAGGCTATAAATCATGGGGTTCAACATGGGAAATAGCACAGTATAAAATGTTGATACCATTTTATCCCTCTCAAGGGAATAGCTGGAACTTGGGCGAGAGTAGACGTAGAGAATGGAGCCATAGTACAAGGTGACTGAGACCAGGTGGGAGGAGCAGGTGGAGAAGGCCTTCCGGCGACTCTGGGTGGAGCGGATCCTCAAGATGGCAGCGATGATAAACAGGTAGGAAGCAAGGATGAACACTGTGGGGGTGATGACATTGGAGGCCAGGAGGAAGTAGAGCACAGCCTGGTAGCTCTCTTTCACATCACAGGCCAACTTCACCAGTGGTGGGACATCACAGAAAAAGTCGTCGATGATATTGTCACCACAAAAATCCAGTGTGAATGTGTTGCTGGTGAGTATTATTGCATTGACAAAACCTCCAGTGTAGGAATATATAACCAAACAGATGCATAATCTCCTTGACATAACCTGAGCATAAAGCAGGGGGTTGGAAATGGCCGCATAGCGGTCATAAGCCATGGCGGCCAACAGGTAACACTCACTGTATGCCAGCCCAGCAGAGAAGAAGAACTGACACAAACAGCCAGCAAAGGAGATGCTTTTGTCTTCAGAGATGCAGGTCACCAGGATCTTTGGGGTGTAGACAGAGGAATACCAGAGATCCAGAAAAGAGAGATTCCCAATGAAGAAATACATGGGTGTGTGTAGCCGGGAGTCATTACAGATCAATACTATGAGGGTGGTATTTCCTACCACAGTCAGAGAGTACACACCAAGGAATACCACAAACAGGACCAACTGCATCACTGGGTCTGTTGTGAAGCCCACCAGGATGAACTCAGTCACCGTATGATTGCTTCTCTCCATGGTTTAAAGAGACCTCATCTACAAATGAAAGAGTGAAGAGTTTAATTCTCTCAACCCATACTTTGGGAGAGCAATCTCTGTGATAAGACTGTGAAATACAGTCAAGGCTATAAATCGTTAGGGCAAGGAAGATCAGAGCAGGAATCTTACCTGACTATGGCAGGCCATGGGAGTGTCAACATATTCATTTCAATGAAATGCATTTAATAATAGGAAAGCTTGAGTGTTCTTGGGGGCTTATTCATTTTTTAAGAAAATATTTCTTGTGCCCCAGGTGCCCTCTAGGCATTGGGATACAGCAGTGAGGACAATAAGGCTGACCCTTATTCTATGGAGGCTTTATTTAGAAGGGAGACTATATAATAAATAAATCAATACATGTCAAAATATTTTCAGTTAATATCAGAGATATTAAGAAAAGAAAAATAGATGGTAGGGTGAAAATGAACTGCGAGAAGAGCTAATTAAACTTAGACACTGAGAGGAAAAAGTTGTTTCTTATTTCCCAGCTATATATGGACAAGTTGTTCAAAGTCCACGAGAGATGGGAAAGTCCCTGTGGTTTAGAAGGTGGTGACATTTGAAAGGTGGCAAGATATGTCACCCCCAAATGTGCCTTTCTGGCATATTTTTCTCTTTCATTAGTGTAGCTTGTATCATTACTTTGTTTTTATTGCCAAATAATATTCCTTTCTATGGATACACCGTATTTTGTTTACCTATTCATCAATTGATATATGTTTTATTGTTTTTACTTTTTGCCAATTATGAACAGTGCTGTTACGAACATCCTTATACAAGTTTTGTATAGACATATGTTTTCATTTATCTTGGGTAGATACCTAGGAGTAGAATTGCTGAGTCACATGGTGCATCCATATTTAATATCCTGGGAATTACCAAACTGTCTTCCAAATGAATCCTGCCATTTTTCAATCACATCGGCAAAGTACGTGGGTTCCAATTTTTCCTCATCTGATACAAGTTATCATCTTTTTGATTTTAGCAATCCTATTGGGTGTGAAGTGGTATAATATTGTGGTTTTGATTTACATTTTCTTTTTTTTAAAGATTTATTTATTTATTTGAGGGGGGTAGGGAGGGTCAGAGGGAGAATGAGAGAGAGAATCTCAATCAGACTTCCTGGTGAGCATGGAGCTGAATGTGGGGCTTGCTTATATAGTCTGAGATCCTGACCTAAGCCAAAATCAGGAGCCAGATGCTTAGTTGACTCAGGCACCAGGCACTCCTTGATTTACATTTTCTTAATGACTAGTGATATTAAGTGTCTTTTCAAGTGCTTATTGACTATCTTCTTTGGAGAAATATATATCAAAATCTTTTGCTCATCATTTTATTAGTTTTTTTTGTCTTTTCATTGTTGAACTGTAACACTTCTTATATATTTTGGATACAAGTCTTTTATCAGATATATGATATGCAAATATATTCTCCCATTCTCTGTGTTTTTTACATTCTTGATGATCTCCTTTGATGTACAATAGTTTTTAAGCTAGATAAAGTCCAATTTATCTCTTTCTTCTTGCTTGCTCTTGGTGTCTTATTTAAGAAACCATTGCCTAACCCAAGTTCACAACAGTTTTCTCTGTTTTATCCAAGTGTTTGAGTTTTAGTTCTTACTAATGATGGTTAATGATCCATTTTGAATTAATTTTTGTATATGGTATGAGGTGGGGGTTCAATTTCATTCTTTTGAGTGTGAATATCTAGTCCCAACAGCATTTTGTTGGAAAGACTATATTATCCCCACTGAATTGTCTTGGCATCCTTGTCAAAAAATCAAGTCACCATTGTTTGTTTCTTATTGCCCTTGTAACAAATTACTTCACATGTAATGGCTTTAAACATCACAAATATATTATCTTACAGTTTTGTAGATTAGAAAGAAGTCCAACATGGGTCCAGCTGTGCTGAAATCAAGACGTTGGCAGGGCTGTGTTCCTTTCGGAAGCGCTAAGGGAGGATCCATTTCCTTACCTCTCCCAGCTTCTAGAGGCTGCCCACATTCCTTGGTTCATGGTCCCTCTTCTTCATCTTCAAAGTCAGCACCACTGTATCTCTGTAGCCACATCTTCCTTTGGCTCTCAACTCTTTTGCCTCTCTTTTCACCTTTAAGGACTCTTGTGATTATATTCAGCCTAGATGATAATCCAGGACAACCTATTTTTTAATTAATTAATTAATCACAAGATTTAATGTACATTGATTCCTAATATGTGGAACATATAAAGATTTTATACTGAATAAATGATATTCATTAAGCCAAAGGAAAAGGAAGAATTTATGTCAAGGTTTTTTTCCTTTTCTTTTTTTTAAACAGCATTATCTTGAAATACAAATGTGGATTCTCATCACTGAAAAATCTTTGAAGTTTTTTTTCTTTTTAGTTGCATTTCTTTTCTTTTTTGTCTCTACTCTCTACTGGTAAACACTGTCTAAATCCATCCATATGCAACCATTTCCACATCTTCATTCATGAAACAAATTGTGATCAGGTGCTCTTGTGAAATAGAGCATGACTTTATACATACAGAAACTTGTACATTACCCTCTTTTTTTTGTTTTGTTTTTGGTATTTTATCTGTTTTTGGAGGGGGGAAGATGTGGCCCTAGTGAAAAAATATATAAGATAAAAATAAAAAATTATTTAAATCTACCATTGCTTTATAGTTAACACATCATAAAAAAGAAACTAAAAATTTCGTACAAAAAAGAAAAGAAACAAAAAAAATTAGCGTATGTTTAATGTATAATTTCTATACCCATCACAGCCAATAGGCAGTAAACACTTTTTAACGATTATAGGAATTGTGAAGAACTGTCATTTGGAAGGTCAAACGATAAATAGCAGACATGATGGTAGTGGGGGGACTATCAGGACAATTTATTTTATAAGTGACTTTTTATTTTATTTTGAAGTAAACTCTGCCCCCAGTGTGGGGCTTGAACTCATGACCCTGAGATCAAGAGTTGCATGCTCTACTGACTGAGCCAGCCAGTACAATCTATTTTAAAGTCAGGTGATTAGCAACCTTAATTTCCACTTCCCACGTATTCTTTTTTTTATAATAATTTTTTTTATCATATTATGTTAGTCACCATACAGCACATCCCTAGTTTTTGATGTAAAGTTCCCATGTATTCTAACATCTTCATAGATTCCAGGGATTGGAACATGGGCATTTTTGGGAGATGTTACCCTACCTACCAAACTGTAAGTGTAAGGATTTATTTCTGGGTTCTCCATTCCATTCCACTGATCTTTATGTCCAACTTTATGCCAGTAGTTCACTGTCTTAATTACCGTAACCGTGTTAAGTTTTGAAATTGTCCTTTGGTCTTCTCTTTAAAATACTTCTTATCTTCCTTTAGCCTCCCCATATATTTTAGTTACTCTTGCATAGTTGCTTCTCTTTGTTCAACCTTGTATAAAAACATTTAGGTTTTGTCACTTCTCGAGGTCTTCATTTCCTTGTGAGGGCTCCCATGTCATGTAATATTTATGTTAAATAAATTTGTGTGCTTTTCTCCTGTCAATCTGTCTCCTGCCAATTTAATTCTCAAGCCCAGCCCAAAACCCTGGGGTAAAATGTTGTGTCTCCTACACAGTTTGCCTCCACAATCACAGAGAAAGCTCTCCCCTCAGTTATTGTGAAGAAGCCTTTGGCACATTTATCATAAGTCCCAGGGAGAGAAACACATTGAGAATCAGAGAGAAATTTCAGACTGGAAACCAATAAATTAATTCATCTGGTTATGTCAGGTAACCAAACATATGACATCATTGTAAGTCTTTTGGGTCTAAAAATCTGGGACTTAACATTTTTCTGCAGGTTTATGACTAGCCGTGTACAATGCTTAAAAAGACACTTATCCCAACTTAATATTGTTTGTAATAGTTCTCAATTTTATCACATTGAAAAACTTCCACTTTATAAATAAGCATTTAAAATGCTTTCTTTATAGTCCTAAAATGAAATTTATGGTTAATACAACCTACCTACAAACATATGTGTGTATATGTATATAAAATATCTGATTCTAATTGTAAAAGTGATAAAAAAGAGAAGTAACTCGCAATATAACGATTCCATGTTAATAATTATAGGATTTATTCTAAAATAATGTGAATATTAATATGTAAATCCTGCAATATTTGGTGTAATGGTTATACATGTATGTAGAATCATCACAAATGTATTAGTGATTCAAATAGCAAGAGCAGCATTTCCATCAGTGATCAGATTTTTCTGACAAGGTGAATAATTCTTGATAAAATTCCAAACAAAATAAATGATACTCTTCCCTCAATTTTGAATTCCTAGGTGAGTTAGTTTACAGTGTTGCAAAATATAGTGTTTATTGGTAACGTGGAGTAGATTTCAAACGCATAATTATGAAGATCTTTTTTCAGTGCACAAATGTCCATCAAGACACTGGCTGTGGAGGGTGGGACTGCCCCCTAGGTGCAAAACATTTTTCATCCTTGTCTACTGCTTATTAAATGGGCCCTTGATCTTCGTGGCAGTCAAAAATCCAACAGTACATCACGGAAATGTTCCTTAAGGGATGGTGTCCCTCTGTGAAGAAACCACACTACACAGGTTTGCATTTTACTTTGTAACTTACTCTATGGGTCCTCGGGGAATTATGTGAAAAAACAGAAAATACCTGAAGAATATCTCTGAGTGGTAAATTTCTACTTTTCATGGGCGTACAGGATCACTGGAGCCAAGCAGAGATAAGATCCCACTAGGATGTAAATTCCATGAGAGCAGGAATTTTTGTCTGTTTCATTATTATATGTCTAGTGCCTAGAATAATATCTGGCATATAACAGACACACAATAAATATTGAATGAATGAATGAATGAATGAATGGGGAGCCCTGAGTTGGAAAAAAACAAACCAATAGAAATGATTTTCTGGGCGGCTTCTAATTATGTCATTTTGCTCTTAAACCATCAGCAGAATTGTTTGATATCCCACATGCATTTTCTGGCACCAGTAATCCCTGCCTTGATCTTTGCAAACAGAAATAGGAAGAAACAAAGGAATCTGCCTATAGAAAAAGGCTCACCAAATATTTGTTTGCCTAAATGGAGTGAGTCTGTGAAGATGTTTTTTTCACATGAACAACAGATTTTCCGTCCTCCTATGTCATGATGGATAGGAAGCATGCCTTTCCAATCAGAGCTGAGTGCTCTAACCCAGAGATACCCAGGGTATCATGGAAAAAGCATTTGACTTGCAGGATATTAACAAGGGTTCAAGTTCTCCATCAATAGTCAATATTGTAAAGCCTCAATTTCTTCATATGTAAGGGATAACTTATCTCTCCATAGGGTTGCTTTAAAGAAGATAACTCAAGTATGACTAGGCACAGGGCCTCATACCTCATAACCACTCAGGTAACCTGTGGTTCTCAAATTCTGTGCCTATTAAGAATCACCTGGTCCAGCCCCAGAATTTCTAATTTAGCAAGCTGTGGGTGGGGCCCAGGAACTTGCTTACAGTAAGGTAGCCCAAGGGCTCGTAATGCAGATTGTCCATAGATCAAGTCTGACAAATGCTGAAATAAATATCATTTATATTCCTCTTTTTCTTTCTTTTATTTTTTTTTAAAGTAGGCTCCACACTCAGCGTGGAGACCAAAGCAGGGCCTTGAACTCATGACCCTGAGATCAAGATCTGAGCTGAGATCAAGAGTCGGGCACTTAACCAACAGAGCCACCAAGGCACCCCCTCAGTTACATTGTTCTTATTCTTTATCATAGAAGTGTGTCTGCCATTACAATGTTGTAAAAACTTGGGGAGTTAAAGATGTGTTGCCTAATGTTATGCAAGAGATGACCTATGAACAAATCTACGTTGACTGCTAATGCCAGGACAAAAAGCAGCAAAGCATACATTTCCTTGGGTAGAGACTGGCTTGAAGAATTGAGTTCTGTTTTGTTAATCCAACTGCAGTAACCTGGCGGTGCTTGCTAACCAGCCAACCTGTGATTCTTCCTAACGAAAGTTATACTTTTGTATGATAAACTAAATAGTGCATTTCCATCCCTAATTACTACAATATAAAGGTTTGTGTTGAGAGATAGGTCCTTTTGTCAGGAGCTCTTCTCAAAAATACCCTATGATGTATCCTTTTTTAAAACATGTCGAACAGAAAGAAATTTAACTTTTTTGGATGGCTTTGGCCTTTAATAATCTCTCGTAATCTCAGCTACTTCAGCCTCTGGCTCCAGCTGTTCTGTAGAAATTAACAAGGCTGTTTCTTTTCTAAGTGGTTCCTGACATTGCTTGTTTGTGCACTTAGTTGTTTCTTTCTTCCTTGTCTTTTTTTATAATATCAGTTGCCTTTTTTGATCTCTGATAGTAAGATACGCTCTTTCTTCTTGTGAACTCGACACTTTCAGAAACTGCAATAGGAAGATGGTGAGGATATTTCAAAGGAAACCCTTTCTTTAGCACTTATGATATCTTACTCCGTACATGACCTTTGTCCTTATGGTGAGGAACAAGTAAAAATTTCCATCTATGTCTAACATCTGGATCAGACAACTTACCTAAAATTCTCAGCAATGCCATCACCTCAACAGAATTCAAATCTGCTTGCCTCAGAAACTTTTATAGCAGTTTCTGGATCCCCAGAGTTGGAGATTCCTGCTACCCCTCAGGATTTCATAAACTCGGGAAATAACCAACCAGACAATTAAAGAGAATTGTGTGTTGACAAATGGGGTATCGTTTAACAATGGAGAATTCTTTTTTTGAGACTACAATTCCCTCGTGAGAATGTAATCAGTCATAATTTGCATTCTCATTTTCTCTTGACTCCTGTGGAAGCTAAACTAGACATATAGTGCACGTGTATTATGTATGTAAATATATTCCATCTACATATACCTGCATATTAAAGCACATTTGTTCAACAATAGGATATTTTCCTTAAATGTTGAATACCTTTCTTTTGTCCTTCCCAATCCATTCTCCACCCTCTGACCCTCCTCTTTGCTCCAGGATACTGAGCTATATTAACTGGATCAGCAGGATCCTTTGATCCTTTGCTCTCTGTCTACTTAATAGGTTTAACCGTGGTTGTCATCAGTGGGGAAGAGATTGAGGTCTGAGCGGTTTTCTCCAGTCTTCTTTCTTGCACAGATGCCACGGCTGGCTGTATCCCTGGACTTAGATCATAGCTCCTACTGCAAGATTCATTTCAAAGTTCTCCCTCCATTGCTCATGACCTCTGTGTCTTCATGCACCTTCAAAAATAAAAAAGGGGGGCCCCTGGGTGGCTCAGTTAAGTATCTGCCTTCGGCTCGTATCTCAGGGTCTTGGGATCAAGCCCCACATAGGGCTCCCTGCTCAGTGGGGAGTCTACTTCTCCTTTTCCCTCTCTTCTACCTCTCCCCCTCTCCCCTCCCCCTGCTCTGGCTCTCTCTATCTCAAATAAATAAAAAATCTTTAAAAAACTAGAAAAGGTTATAGCTCTCAGAAGTTCTTAGTTCTGAAGTTACTGCAATATTCCTTAGGCATTCTCTATACCACACACATTTCTTTGTAATAATCCCTTTTTAAATCCTCCCCAAACCAATCAGTTTAACTGGCTGTCTGTTACCAGATACTGATCCTAGAAGTAGTACCAGGAGATAATCCAAATGGGATTGGATTGTTCATATATTTGAAGGTTAGACATATAAAACCATCATGGTAGGAAATGGGACAATGGTAATCTACTGCATCCAGTAGCATCAAACTTATTGAAATGATCACAAGTGGCTTCATGGATGAAGGACAGGTCGATGGCAAGGCATTTTTTTTTCCCCTGTGGCACAGAGGCATGCAATAAATATAATGTGGTGATTTGGCTTCTGCTGCAGTTTAAATCTGGACTGTCTGACTTAAACAAACAGGCAGCCAGAAAGCCATATTGCAGTGAATACTCTCTGAGACAAGATGGAAAGAATTATACAGTATGCCATAGCTGGGGGGTAACCAAGTATTTTGTTCAGATGTTTGTGTCAATGTCTCATGGATTAGGTGGTTTTTCTTTTTTCTTTCTTTTTTCTTTTCTTTTTTTTTTTTTTACATATTTTATTTATTTATTTGACAGGGAGAGAGAGACAGCCAGCGAGAGCGGGAACACAAGCAGGGGGAATTGGAGAGGAAGAAGCAGGCTCCCAGCGGAGGAGGGAGCCCAGTGTGGGTCTCGATCCCAGGACCCTGGGATCACACCCTGAGCCGAAGGCAGATGCTTAATGACTGAGCCACCCAGGCACCCCTGGGTTAGGTGGTTCTTAAGGAGTGAGGTAGATGGGAAACCAAGCAAGATGATTTTTGTCTTGTAAAGGAAAGCATTTTATTTTTACTTGGATAAACACTAGCCCAGGATGTTCTACTAGGGCAGTATGACCTCTTATATAATTCTCTGAATTAAGCTAGTGTACAGCCATTGAAAACATAGACTTATGGCAATGCAAGGTCCGTTTGAGGAGGGACCTTGAAACTTAGCCAAGGTATACACTGTATGTCTTCCTCCAAGCCTTCTTATGGATGGCTTGTTGCCGTTGATGAGGGTAATTCCATGTTAGGAAAATGGAAGTACCCAGATCTTCTGTGGGTTATTAGATACTGGTTCTGAACTGACACTAATCTACAGAGATGGAAAACACTAGAGGTATATACTTGCCAGTGAGGGTAATGGAAACAATGTAAAAGATAATTTTGGCCTGAATGATCTTTCAGTAGGTCCAATGGGACCAGGTATATAGTCAATCATTATTTACCCAGACCCAGATATAATATTGTTATAGATGTGTAGGCAGATACACAGATTGGAACAAGACCCTCATTTTAGTTCTGTCTCTCACCTTTGGAATGAGGGTTAATAGGTTCAAGGTTCAGGTAGAAGTAGAAATTGCTCTGCTAAGGCAGTGAACAAAATCTCAACCTGAGGGGAAGTGCAGAGATTAGCGTTTTCATCAAAGACTTGGAAGATACAAGGGTGGAGATCCCAATTTATCAACCTTTAAGTCATTCTTTTGGGGGGAAAGGGATTGAGGATTTGCAAGGTGGATGTCATGAAAAACATGTTTTACAGTTAGATCAGAGAAAGGATGCAGGAATAGTAACTTTTATCTTGAGAAATAAAATGGAAGGAGTCAGTTTGTGTTGAAAACAGTTTTTATCCTAAAAATCTGTACTGTTGAACAGGCTCACCCTGGCATGAAGCAGTTGTAGCCTTTGAGGAATAAAGAAGTGTGTTTTGAGGTCACTGAGTTTGTGGAGGAGGCTGATAGACTGTTATATATTATATTTCTGAAAAGTCATAGACTTTGTCTAGGATATTTTCGTTTTCACACATATGTGCACAATTCTATCCACACATGCATATACTGAGAGGCTGACACTAATTAGGTGGTTGAAGTGACATGCTCTGTGAATGTCAGTCAACCTCTTTCTCCACACACAGCCTCTTTCTTCTCTTTCTCCTGTCCACGCTCAACAGGCCCTTGTACAAATGGCTGGAGCAGCTGAAATGGGCTCAACAACATGGTTTTCTTCACCATGACTAATTTCACTATTTCCACTGTTAGGCATCCCAAATGCCAACAATAGAGACACAACTGTGCCTCTGATATGCTATCATTTTCTAGAAGGATTGGTGAACCACTTGGGTAGCAGGGTGATTAGATTACACACTTTTTACTAATCTAAAATTACAGAGCTAATGACTCTCTTTCCAGGAATAACCACATTTTGGGAGATTTATTTGATTTACATATCCATTTGCCTACCAGTCTGTCTTGCCAGCACCTGCAGATGTAGACATACATCATGCCTTTTTCATGAACATGGTATCCCACCAAACATCACCTCTACCAAGAAATACATGAGGTGGCAAAGGAATAGTAACTAGCTCCTCCAAACCACAGAAATAATTGGTTTTACTTTTTGCCCTATCATTCAGAAGTGATTGGCCTGATCAAATCATGGAAGGGCTTTATGAAAGCTCAGTCATGGTTTTTGAGGTGTCCTCTAAGTAGGCTGCATGCTTGAAAACAGCAGCCAATGCAAGGCTCCATTTCTCTTAGGTGAAATGTACATGTCTATGAACCAAGAGGACGAGGTTGGCATGGAGCCTGTAGTGGCAGGAAAGTGAGCTTTCAAAGCTCCAAGTACAGGGAGTATAATTGTGCAAAGGTCCTAGCTGCTGATTTTTGAAATACATTTCCCCATTTGTGTCACAGTCATGCTTCCCACAGACTGCTCCCAGCTAATGACTGAGCACAGCAGGGATACCAAGGCAGGACCATGCTTCTTAGGCACTGGATTGGTGGCTAATTTTAGCTCAAGTACCTACCTTGCGGAACCTACCAGAAACTGAACAACGGTGCAGGATGCTTTTGCCCATCCTTCCTTCCCTCTCTTCTTCACGTGTGCTCAGACTTGCCTCATGATTTAGTGGCACTTCTTGCTTCTTCTGGCTCCCTCTCCATTTTCTCTTACACAGACACAACTGTTTCCCCTAATAAAATCCTTGCACTTTTAATTCCACCGTAGTGTCTTCTTCTTGGAGGACCCTGACTACTACAGCCTCTTTTACTATTACATCAAACATCACGAGAACATAATTTCCCTACCCATAAACTTATACTCAGCTTATTTGGAGTCAATGTGCACAAGGGTGGAATGTTCCAAATGAAAACCCCCAATGCTCTGATTAATTGGGATCTGGGCCGTACTCTCTCTCTGTTGGGCTCCTCATGCATTGATCGAACAGGGGTCACTCCTGTGGGTGGGGTGATTGACCTCAATCACCAGGGAGAAATTAGTCAGTGCTACAAAATGAGATCAAGAAGAATTATGTTTGGAACCCAGGGGATTGAGCACTATACTTCATAGTATCCCTTTGGCCTATTCTTTGAAAGGGAAAGTACTGCAACCAAATAAAAACAAGATGATCAAAGACTCAGACCTAATACTAAGAAAATACGGACTCCTTACCGGGTAATTCTGATCTGAGGTGTTGAGAAAAAATGAATGATCCAGAGTTACCCAAGAAGCAGACAGAGGGTGGACATTTAAAAAATGTTTAATTTAGTAAAACTTAAATATACAAATAGTACAACTTAGAAAAAAACTTTCTTTCAAACTTCAATCTTCATTTGTGATTTGAGCCGTTCAATTCCCTTAGGACTTTATAATGTAATGAATTACAAGTTAATCAGGGAGATTCTGTTCAATGCTGCACAACAAACCTGGAAGTGAAGGAAGTGTTCCCAACTGTGATTAAAAAACTTACTGCCAATCTCACAACTTAAATGTATTCTAAACGTTTTCTAAAACATCAGTGCCACAAGTTTAATTACATTTGTGTTATGTACTTACTTATTTTTACATCTTCTAAGATTATTCTTAGCTATACTTTATCTTCTTACTAAGGTCTTAGTAAGTTATTTAGACTTGACTCTGAAGTTGAGATAACTTTTCCATACACAACGTAATATGCCTCCATACTTTGGACAATGAAAGTTACAGTATCTGGGTAGACATTCATAATTATTTGGACTAGGATTTGATTGCTCTTCCTAAAAGAATTGAAATAGCAGTTTCCAATAAGTAGTTTGAGCATCTCTATTGTGGTAAAAATCAGTATTTATGATATTAGGATGTCTTAAGAAGGTTATTACACCAGTGTTACTTTTTGTAACTGATGTTTCCCTCTGGCATGATCTATTTTATATTTTCACTTAAGCAACATTAAACATATGATTTTCTGCCAATGTGGAACACCAATTAGATCTGTTCATATTACTTAAAAATAGTATGTTTTATTGGAATTTTACTATTATTCGTGGGAAATACAGATCTTTTAGAAAACGGGAGTCTGAGTTGGCATGAATAGAACCTTTTTAGAAGATTGTTTAAATCAAATATTTTGGAGTTCCACTGTTGTGTTCTGTCTCTATTGGGGTACTATGTTTTACAACTAATACTGATTACATATCTTCAATTTACTTTATGGTTTAATGTGTATTATTGCTGGTGTTGATGAATCTTTCCCACTCTGCGTGGAGCTCCTACATTTGGGAGACTACTTGCCTGAATTTCACTTTCTTGTCATGTTTGTTTGTTAGTTTACTATTGCTTTTACCAGTAAAACATATTCATGTTTTATTGATATAAATTATATTTTCATTGCCTCACTTTTAAAAATCAAAACTAAATGCAACTCCTCATACTTACACTTTTGTTGTATCACCACCTGTGTGTATCACCTATACGGATTTTCCTCTTTTGAGGAATGGGTAGTCATAGACTTTAATGTCTCAAGTTGCTTCATCTCTGTAGTTATTATTCTTTATCCTAACAATTGTGTTTTGATGCTCAGATTGTCAGAATTTGGATGTAGAAGACCTTGCAAGTTCACCCTTGTAAAATAAAGGAGGAACTCGGGGAGTTACAGTGATTTTCAAAAATCATATCTAAGGAAACCTGACTCCTTTTTCCTTAACTGGGGACATATGTAAGAAAAAGAGATTGGAGAGAGCATGCGTGCCCAGTCTAGTTGTACCAAGTTCTTTCATGGGTTACTGTGGGTCTTTGTGATAATGCTTCTGGGGACAAAAAGTGTCTATAAATATGCTTTAAGATACTGTTAAGGGAATAGGAAATGATAATTTCAAAAAATTATTTTAATAAGAACACACTAAAAATTAACCAATTTGTTCAGTCAAAATTAACTCACCCATAAAGATACCATAGTGTATTCGTCAATCAGAAATAAATACTCTCATGCTGGAGGAGTGGGCTGTTCTGTCACATTATGAAGGTAGAGGAGAGTGTTTCGTTTTAAGCTTTTCATTTGTTTTTAATCTAGAGTAACATGAAGTTCAATACAAATTTTTAAATTTTATATTTAAATTCTATCTCCTAAATTGCTCTAATCTTTTCCTGCATATCTTAACTTGTCATATATCAAGAGTGCAAATTCTGTAGCTTTCATTAAAAGAATTCTTAATCGTGATGAGATGCAATGATAGCCCTTTTTGAAATAAAATAACTTGATCAAAAAATGTCATTGTATCTCCCTAGAAGGAGAGAACCTAGATTTATTTAATGAGTTTATTCAGAGCCTCTTTCACATCCTTATTCCTCAGGCTATAGATCATGGGATTCAACATGGGGAACACCACAGTGTAAAAGGTAGAAACTATTTTATCCGTGTCCAAAGAATAGCTAGATCGGGGACGAGCGTAGATGTAGAGAATGGAGCCATAGTACAAGGTGACAGAGACCAGGTGGGAGGAACACGTGGAGAAGGCTTTGAGGCGGCCCTGGGTGGAACGGATCCTCAAGATGGTGGCAATGATGAAAAGGTAGGAGGCCAGGATGAGCACAGAGGGGGTGATGACATTGGAGGCCAGGATGATGTACAGCACAGTCTGATAGCCATCTTTCCTGCCACAAGCCAACTTCACCAAGGGAAGCAAATCACAGAAAAAGTCATCAATGACATTGCCACTACAGAAGTTCAAGGCAAAAGTTCTCTTGGTGATGATGGAAGCGTTAATAAAGCCACCAAGGTAGGAGGATGTTACCAAAAATGCACATAGCTTTATAGACATAGCCTGAGAATAGAGCAGTGGCTTTGAGATGGCCATGTAGCGGTCATAAGCCATGGCGGCCAACAGGTAACACTCACTGTATGCCAGTCCAGCAGAGAAGAAGAACTGACATACACAGCCAGCAAAGGAGATGCTTTTGTCTTCAGAGATGCAGGTCACCAGGATCTTTGGGGTGTAGACAGAAGAATACCAGAGATCCAGAAAAGACAGATTCTCAATAAAGAAATACATGGGTGTGTGCAGTCGGGAGTCATTAGAGATCAACACCATGAGGGTGGTATTTCCTACCACAGTCAGAGAGTACACAACAAGAAATACCACAAACAGGACCAGTTGCATTACTGTGTCCATTGTGAAGCCCACCAGGATGAACTCAGTCACTGTATGATTGTTTCTCTCCATGGCTCACCTAAAAGGAGAGAAAATGAGATTTCAGCTTGTTTCGTTGTGCTGAATAAATAGAAAATATGCTAAATGAAATAAAATAATATAAACTGAAGTTTTATTTTTCATTTTTATATTTTAGGTCCTGATCGTTTTATTTCCCTTGATTCCAGGTTCACTAGTTCAAATTCCTACTTAACATGTCTTAGAGGAGATCTACTGGGTATTTCAAGGAAAACTGAGTTCCAACAATCCTTCTTCAGCCTGCTATTCTCTCAGACTTCTCCACTGCAGGAAATGGTGGTACCCCAGTTTAGGGGAAATCATTGGCTCTTCTTGACTCCTTCTGACTTTGATATTGTACCTGACTAATCAACAACATCTCGATTCTACCCTCACATATATTCAGACCCTGAACAGTGTTCCCCAGCTCTGGTGGTTCTGCCCTAGGCCCAAACTGCAGCAATTTGCCATGGGTGTTATCAAAGAGCTTCTAAGGGTCTCCCAGCTTCCTCCATCTTTCTATCCCTAGCCCAGCTGGGTCTCTGAAGAAGGCAGGCCGAATGATCCTGTTAAAAATCGGTTAGATCATGTTACTTTTGTGCTTCCAACACTTCAGTGACTTCTCAACTAATTCAGAGTAAAGCTAAGGTCCCAAAAAACATGGACAAGCTCATTGCCTCTGCTTCTGACTCCTACTGTCTACTCCAGCCATGCCACCCTCCTCTCAATTCTTAGAATAAACAGGGGTGCTCTGACCCTTTGGAGTTTTTCCCCGCCACGGGCAGGATGCTCTTCCTCAAGTATGTTTTTAGCAAACTCTCTCATATTTTTCAAGTCTGAATTGCCACATCTTACCCCTTTTCAGGTGTTCCTCATCACCATATTGCAATCTACTTTCCTAACATTTCTTGTACCTGTCTTCTGCTTTATCCTTCTCCCTAGCACTGCTCATTATCTAATATTATCTACATCACATTAACTTAACTTATTTTCTTCTCTCTTCACTAGAATATTGATTAAAAAAAATAAAAGAAAACAAATAACCATGCGCCCAAAAGAGTGCTTTGATGCCTGGGACAACAAACCAAGATTTAATTATAGTTTCAACATATCCCAGGAATGTGACCTTATAATAGTCAGTGTGAAATGGCCTGATCAGCACTAGGGAGGTCATCTGCATGATCAAAGCCCTGTTTCCCTCTTTATCCCCAAAAGATGTTCTGGCCTGAAATAATCCTTTCTTTTCTTTTCTAATAACTTCCTTGTTCCACTCCCCTTCCTATAAAATTTTCCATTCCATACAACTCCTAATCCCTCTACTTGCCAGATGGGTTGCTGGTTGATTCCTGAATCACTTGATAAAGCCAATTAGATCTTCACCTTTACTGGACTGAACTTTGTTTCTCAACAATATACCCTTTCCCCTTGCTTTTGAATTCAGGTGCTGTCACAGGTAAGGACCTTGTACATGTGGGGTCAGATAAATGGTTCTAAGTAGTACCCAAATCATCTGGCAGAGTCCTGTGTCTCACATGTACAGCTAACCTGATTATGAACACAGAAATGTCTACTCACCTTGCCCAGGACCAAGCACTTGCCTGAAACTCACAGTCACAGCCAACAAAGGACCACACTGTGGACCCGAATATCTTATACTTGCTCAGGATCCCCAGTGTATTTGATTCCTTAAGCACCCCAGGGGTTCATAGCTTTGAATGTGCCTAAAGGGCAATTAATCAAAAAGTGTGTTAACTTGATTTAGGAGATTCTTCGTGCTCAATGCAAGAAAATAGAGGATAATTTTTAAAGTATGACTAATTATTGTGATATTTTGATAAGTACTCTTTGCAAGACACCTTCCTGGAAACTGTATTTGATTGTCAAACAAGTCTGTGGAGTAGGTATTGCAATTTCAATCACAGACAAGAAAACAGATTCAGAGCATTTAATGAACTTCCCAAAGGAAAACACAGAAGTAAATACAGTCAGAATTTAAGCTCAAGGCAGTCTGTGTTTCCATAGGTGGAAAGGGGAAAGCTTCACAGTGTAGTGAGATATTTGCCCCTCCCCAGGGGACCTTTTAGCTAGGGACGCCTACGTTGCTCCACAGGAACTCTGTTCACTCACATATACACACATCGCTCATTTATACCCCAAACGATGTTCACTTGTGAGGTATTTACACTTGCTATTCATTCTTTTTAAATTCATCTTTTATCTCCTTTAGTTGTTCAAAATCTATCACCATATCAGAAATATCTTCCTTGATCACCCCCTTCAGAATTGTGCCCCGTCCACATCCTAGCATTGTCTATCCCCTGCCTTGCTTTAATCTCCAGTGTACTTACCATCCGGGGTACCATATAATCCACTACTTTATTTCCTATCTTCTCTCAATGGCATATCAATACAAGAAGGGTATGTTCTGTGGCTTGTTTTGTTCACTGCTGGTTGTCAATCTCTAAAACAGTATCTGCCACAGAGTAGGCATGAATAATATTTGCTGAATAGATAAATAGATGGACTGCCCTCATTCTTCAGAGACATGTCAATGAAATCACATTCTGGTCTGCCCCAGTGATGACATTTGCAAGGACTTCTTTGTTATTTCACCTAACTGGCAGTAACAGAAATTTCTGAGGTTCTGTGCTAGTCCCAGGCACGCACAAGAAAAATTGTGGACAAATCCTCACAGAATACACATTCTGACCCTTTGAAAAAGACACTCTAATTGAATTATCAAAGTAGAGTATATTTGTGAGGGAGGTTATTTCCATTTGAACAGAAAATTCTTTCATGTTGAAGAGCTATGAGGAACCATATCTTTGAAACAAAAGGCAGCCAAGACTGCAGGGTAGCAGAGATAGCAGTGGGCCTTAGAGCTGATGACGGGGATTCAAGTTCAATCTCACTGCTTACAACTGTCAGAAGACCTTACACAAGTTACTCAATTACGTTAAATCTTCTAAAAGAAGAAAAATAATTGTAACTACTTGAGAGGGCCGTTGGAGAGATTGAAGGATATGTTCCTAAACTAGTATTGGAAGACTGGACTCATGAACTTGCTCACGCCAACAGTTGCCCTCTAATTGAAAGAATGCAAGTATCGCCTGACATGGAGCTCAGGCTGTAACTTTTTGCTCCCTGTCTCTTAGAGATTCAAACTGAGTAAGTCAGTTTCAAGGAACATTGTCAGAATGCCGTTATTAGAACTTATTAGGACTATTATAGAATGATAGCAGTCCTACTTTACAGAGAGGCGGTGCTTAAAGGAACTAACGTACATTTGCATACAGGTGTTTTGCAGGAGAGTCTATTTTGGGAAGCAGTGTGGACTCCTTAGCATGAGATCCAGGGTCAGACAGACCTGAGATGAATTCTGATCCCATCTCTTTCTAAACTTGTCACCTTGGGACATTTAGTTAATGCCCCTGAGAATCAATTTCATCATGGGTGGTATCATGCACTTTTCATCTGAAATAACACATTTCTATAAGATTGTGGGGCTACTTACTAGACACAATGTATCTTTGAGGAGATTAGGAGGGTATTTAACATCTAATAATGGCTATTGTGTGTTGAGCATAAACTATTTTGTTGGTTATTAATGTCATATGATCGTGAATCTACAATTGTTAATATTATGCAAAAGAGTGGACATAAGAAAATTGATGGCAACATAGTCCCTTTTTACCTTTGCTGTTTTCCTCTGCTAGTCAAGCATACTCTCCTTTGTCCTCTCCTGATGACTGTGATTGTCTGTTTCTGTTGACTTCTTTATTTCTCTGTCTTATATACCATGATTTTAAGAATAATTATGGATGTTTTTGGGTCATTGGTATCTTTGGGAACCTGAACTTTGTGGATCTTGGAAATACTCTAATCCACAACCCGGACATGCAGAACAAACTAGTGCTCATAGTTTTCCATTGTGTTTCCCTGGAGACTGAAACACGGATGCTAGGTCAGAGGTTCACGTGTTACTTCAAGAAAGGAATTCTGTGGGGTACTCTGGGTGGTACATTCTGTTAAGTGTCTGCCTTCAGCTCAGATCATGCTCTCAGGGCCCTGGGATGGAGCCCTGTGTCAGGCTTCCTGCCCAGGGAGGTGTTTGCTTCTCTGTCTCCCACTGCCCCTCCCCCTGCTCGTGGTTGCTCTTTCTCTTTCCCTCCCTCTCTCTCCCAAATAAACCAATAAAATCTTTAAAACAAGAAAAAAGGAAAAGAAAGAATTCTCTGATGGCTAGACTTACCCAGAGGCTATGGCAAGCTGTCAGTAATGATAAGCTGTTGTATAAAATTCTTTTTAAAGGTGACTCCCCCTGGTCCCCCACCCCCGCCAGAAGGGAAACATCCATTTTAAAAGAAATTACACTTGTCATGGTTTATTTTGAGCCTGAGTCTAGATAGTTTTCTTAGTCTGCTTCTAGAGCTCTTGAGGTCGACACAAAAACTTACTTTTTTTGGTGTCGATTGTAGAGTTTTATTTTCCATTCCTTCATTTATTGCAAACACCATAAATAGGAGAAAAAGCTAAGCTGTGCTTTCTTCCTCTCAGCTGTTGCAGAAACTGCTATAAGATGTTGGTAAGACGTGAATAGGAGGCTTTGGACCTTCTGCCATATAATAGAATGTAAACGGCTGTTGACGTGTTGTGGGATAAAACCAAGTTTCTATGCCACGAGTCATACCTAAATCCCACAACTTAACCAACAATCATGGCAAGACCTCACTCCAACATTCTAATATTCAAGTCAACTAGTTCCAGCATCTTCTATAAGAGTTAGTAGATCCTGTTGAAAAGAAAACCAAAGGCCCAGTATGGAGTCACTTACGGTAATTAAAGCCCCATGTCAGCAAACCAAGACTTGATACCTAAGCTAACTGTCATTTCAACCCCACTGCTCCACCATCGGTAGGTCACCTTTAACTAGTCAACATGGAGTTACCTAGTGAGATACTCCTCCAGATAGATTCCTTCCATTCCGCTTAGGAAGGACACCTTTCCTAGAACAATGTATTCTTTGCTGATAACTTCCTTTTTCACCCCTTTTCTTCCTTTAAACACTTTCTCTTTTCTACAGCTTGACAGAGCTCTTTTCTATTTGCTAGATGGGATGCTGCCCACTTCATGAATCACTTAATAAAGCCAATTTGATCTTTTAAATTACTCAGTTCAATTTTTGTTGTTTAACAATCCCAAGGGTTTTATATCCACTGGAATTCCTCATGGCTTTGTAGCTTGGAGTCCTGTTTCTGGACAGGACTCTGAGTGATGGAATAATTAATGTTAGGAGTAGCCTAGAATGGAACCCTGGGATTAGTTTGCTCACATACTTAACGAATGTGCAGCCATATCACGTACTAGGGAAATGGGACACCGGTGAGCCATGGCATGTAGTGACATCACGAAAATTTAAATCATCACCAGTAATGTTGCAGCTTCAAGTGCAGTTGAAGAGCAAAGCCCTGAAAAGTCAATTAGTTATAGCATTGGTCAAGACCACAATAATATTGATTGGAAAAATCAGGGGGTCTTCTGAACTGAAAACCAGGTTGTCTGACCGTGAACATGACGGGCATTTGCAAAGCCTTGACTGTAGGGTTTGAAGGTGTTTCCCATCTCTGTTAGTCCTTTAGGTTGAGGTCCAATTGGAAAAACTTGATTGTGAGGACTGCAGAGAAGAGATACTACTGACATTGACCCCTGAACAACACAGGGCTGAACTGTCCACTATATTGGATTTTTTTCAATAAATACAGACAAGTAAATGCAAAGTATTTTCTCTTCCTTGTGGCTTTCTTCATAATCATTTTTTCTCTAGCCTAATTGTAAGAATACAATATGGAATACATAGAACATACAAAATATGTGTCAGTCTATTATTTATGTTGTCACTAAGGTCTGGTCAACTGTAGGCCACTAGTAGGTAAGTGTTTGGGGAGCCAGAAGTTATATGCTGATGTTTGAATTGTGTGTGGGTCAGTTGCCCTTATTCCTGCACTGTTCCAGGGTCAACTGTAAATGCTAAACATTGCTAGAGATTTTGTGATAATCTAACATAATTGATGGAGGGAAGAAATGGGACCATAAAGCAATGGGCTAGGGATACTGGGCAGACAGGGACAGAGCCACAAATAAAAATCCTTGCCTGATGAGGCAGTCCCTAACTTCCCCCACTTGAGGGAAATAGCTTTCCTCTGGGCAAGTTTTCCAAAGACTGCACTTAAGAAGTTGCCTTATGAGCTCATGTAATTCTCAACACCCAACCTCACCACACCATGCCGGCTCTGTAGTGAAAGTTAAATATCATTAACCCAGATGAAGAAATCAAATACTTTCTCTTAGAGTGAATATACACTAAGAAATTTAAAGGACCTTACCAATTTGCATTGACACAAATCTGGGAGGTAAGTATGAGATTGGGTTCTAAAGGTCATAGACGAAGAAGAACGAAATGTAAGGATTAGTGAAGCCATGTTGATCATCAGAGGTGCATTCATAAATGATTCAGGAACTCACTGTGTTTCCTCAAGAACCCTAGGAATTTATACTATAATTAAAGACTCACTAGGATTGATTCTTTAGAAATATTTACTTACTGAGGACAAAGCATTCCCAATGCAGTGAGGACAAAATATGTGGTTTAACATCAAAACCATAGGCTTAGTTAATTTCTTCCTGTCTGTATTTAGCGTTTTAACCACCTCACATTGCATATATGCTTATTTATAATCTTTCATGTTTTAGTGATGTTTATTTGGACCTTTCCTCAAATTGAGGTAACTTCACAAGATAAAAATGAAGAAAAATATCTTCTCAGGCTGGCAGTGATTTGTTATTTGGAAAAATAGAAGTTTTCTAAAGGTAAATAAAACAGAAGCATCATGTCCCATGGTTGTTTCCTTTTTTATTGTTAAACTTTTAATGTCAATATGACTTTTCAAACAGAAATGTATTTTTTTTTTCAAAGTGGTATCTCCTTCTAAAATTATTTTTTTCAATTTTCAGCCAGCATTAAATAACCAATTTTATGTTATTATTATGATATTAATTTAAGACATGAGAATTATTCAGGAAGGATGTAATCTTGTAATAACGTTATTTTGATTATAAGTGTGCTTAATCTTCATTTGTTAAATCAGAGATTGAGTCTGCATAGTTAACTATTCATTTAAGAAATCTATCTAATTCAGAATATTAGAGCTACCTTGTTCCAACCTGTTATTATATGTGATATCTGTTATTGATTATTATTATTAGTATTCATCAGTGCTGATTATTCCTTTCTGATCTTTGTACAGCTCCTAATTTAACTGTCACTACTTGGGAAACACAGTTCTTTATATTTATTCTTTGCTGCCTATTCCAGTAAAACATGGACATAACATTATTTATTTGAATTTCTATGTATTTTTCTATGTGATCTACTTATTTACTCATATTAGTACTTTTGAAAATCCAGTAAAATGAAATAACCTATTATATTTCCCCCTCCTTTGATTTATCACTTGCTTGCTATATTCTTTACATATACTTGTCCTTTTTTGAGTATCCTGGACTCCTTAGCAATAAAAACCATACTGTTTTGGTTATTACCATGATTTTTCCTTGATACCCAGAATGCCACAACTTAAACCTCACAGGATCTTTATGTTGGTACTTTTCTTTCCTGTCCTTATCATGTGTAGAAACCTCCATGTTTTCTAGACACAACAGAGTATTTCAAGCACGTGCTATTTATTTTCTCACTCTAAACATAGACTGAATTATCCTGTAAGAAATACTGATTCCTGGGGGGCCTGGGTGGCTCAGTCTGTTCAGCATCTTCCTTCAGCTCATTCATGATCCCAAGATCCTGGGATGAAGCCCAGTGTTGGGCTCCCTGTTTTGAAGGGAGTCTACTTCTCCTTCTCCCTCTGCCCCTCTGCAGCTTATGTTCTCCTTCTGTCTCTCAAATGAATAAAATCTCTCTCTAAAAAAAAGAAAACTTATTCTTAGGTGGGCAGTGTTATTAAGGATAGAAATTTCAGTCTTAAATGTGCAAAAACCATGCAAAATATGAGGTGGTCCAATGGATTGTCTTCTCTGAACATAGAAAGAGGGGTGGAATGAGGTGTGTCTCTACACTGTTTTGTGAACAGTAACTAGTGCATTGCCTCACTGAGCAGGTACTGAGAATAAGACTGTAAAGTTAGTGACAAGGAAGTCTGAGAGAGGTATATGGATGGGACTCTTGGCAAGGACAGTGAAGATACTCTTGCTCCATCACAAATCTCTGCCAGAGGAACACTGATTGCAGAAGGACATCTGCTCTGTGAATGTCAGTCAGCCTCTTTCTCCACACACACAGCCTCTTTCTTCTCTTTCTCCTGTCCACGCTCAACAGGCCCTTGTACAAATGGCTGGAGCAGCTGAAATGGGCTCAACAGCATGGTTTTCTTCACCGAGACTAATTTCACTGCTTCCACTGTTAGGCATCCCAAATGCCAACAATAGAGACACAACTGTGCCTCTGATATGCCATCATTTTCTAGAAGGATTGGTGAACCACTTGGGTAGCAGGGTGATTAGATTATACTGCTTTATTTTTTTAAAGATTTTATTTATTTATTTGACAGAGAGAGAGACAGCCAGTGAGAGAGGGAACACAAGCATGGGGAGTGGGAGAGGAAGAAGCAGGCTCTCAGCGGAGGAGCCTGATGTGGGGCTCGATCCCAGAACGCCGGATCACGCCCTGAGCCAAAGGCAGACACTTAAGGACTGAGCCACCCAGGCGCCCCATACACTACTTTTTACTAATCTAAAATTACAGAGCTAATGACTCTCTTTCCAGGAATAACCACATTTTGGGAGATTTATTTGATTTACATATCCATTTGCCTACCACTCTGTCTTGCCAGCACCTACAGATGTAGACGTACATCATGCCTTTTTCATGAACATGGTATCCCACCAAACATCACCTCTACCAAGAAATACATGAGATGGCAAAGGAATAGTAACTAGCTCCTCCAAACCACAGAAATAATTGGTTTTACTTTTTGTCCTATCATTCAGAAGTGATTGGCCTGATCAAATCATGGAAGGGCTTTATGAAAGCTCAGTCATGGTTGTTGAGGTGTCCTCTAAGTAGGCTGCATGCTTGAAAACAGCAGCCAATGCAGGGCTCCATTTCCCTTAAGGGAAATGTACATGTCTATGAGCCAGGAGGATGAGGTTGGCATGGAGCTTGTAGTGGCAGGAAAGTGAGCCTTCAAAGCTCCAAGTACACGGAGTATAATCGTGCAAAGGTCCTAGCTGCTGATCTTTGAAATACATTTCTCCATTTGTGTCACAGTCATGCTTCCCACAGACTGCTCCCAGCTAATGACTGAGCACAGCAGGGATACCAAGGCAGGACCATGCTTCTTAGGCACTGGATTGGTGGCTAATTTTAGCTCAAGTACCTACCTTGCAGACCCTACCAGGAACTGAACAACGGTGTAGGATGCTTTTGCCCATCCTTCCTTCCCTCTCTTCTTCACTTGTGCTCAGACTTGCCTCATGATTTAGTGGCACTTCTTGCTTCTTCTGGCTCTCTCTCCATTTTCTCTTACACAGACACAACTGTTTCCCCTAATAAAATCCTTGCACTTTTAATTGCACCTTAGTGTCTTCTTCTTGGAGGACCCTGACTACTACAGCCTCTTTTACTATTACATCAAACACCATGAGAACTTAATTTCCCTACCCATAAACTTATACTCAGCTTATTTGGAGTCAATGTGCACAAGGGTGGAATGTTCCAAATGAAAACCCCCAATGCTCTGATTAATTGGGATCTAGGTCCGTACTCTCTCTGTTGGGCTCCTCATGCATTGATTGAACAGGGGTCACTCCTGTGGGTGGGGTGATTGACCTCAATCACCAGGGAGAAATTAGTTAGTGCTACAAAATGAGATCAAGAAGAATTATGTTTGGAACCCAGGGGATTGAGCACTATACTTCACAGTATCCCTTTGGCCTATTCTTTGAAAGGGAAAGTACTGCAACCAAATAAAAACAAGATGATCAAAGTCTCACACCTAATAATAAGAAAATATGGACTCCTTACCGGGTAATTCTGATCTAAGTGACGTGTTGAGAAAGAATAAATTATCCACAGTTACCCAAGAAGCAGACAGAGGGTGGACTTTTAAAAAATGTTTAATTTAGTAAAACTTATATATACATATGGTACACTTAGAAAAAACTTTCTTTCAAGCTTCAATCTTCGTTTGTTATTTTTAGTCGTTCAATTCCCTTAGGACTCTACAGTGTAATTAATTACAATTAATCTGGGAAATTCTGTTCAATGCTGCACAACAAACCTGGAAGTGAAGGAAGTGTTCCCAACTGTGATTAAAAAACTTACTGCCAATCTCACAACTTAAATGTATTCTAAACGTTTTCTAAAACATCAGTGCCACAAATTTAATTACATTTGTGTTATGTACTTACTTATTTTTACATCTTCTAAGATTATTCTTAGCTATACTTTATCTTCTTACTAAGGTCTTAGTAAGTTATTTAGACTTGACTCTGGAGTTGAGATAACTTTTCCATACACAACGTAATATGCCTCTATACTTTGGGCAATGAAAATTACAGTATCTGGGTAGATATTCATAATTATTTGGACTAGGATTTGATTGCTCTTCCTAAAAGGATTGAAACAGCAGTTTTCAATAAGTAGTTTGGGCATCTTTATTGTGGTAAAAATCAGGATTTATGATATTGGGATGTTTTAAGTAGGGTTATTACACCAGTGTTCCTTTTTGTAACTGATGTTTCCCTCTGGAATGATTTATTTTATACTTTCACTTAAGTAACATTAAACACCTAAATTACTGCCAATGTGGTACACCAATTAGATCTGTTCATATTACCTAAAAATAACATATTTTATAGACATTTTACTCTAATTAGTGAAAAACAGAGAACTTTTAGAAAACGAAAATCTGAGTTGGCATGAATAGAACTGTTTTAGAAGATTGTTTAAATCAAATATTTTGGAGTTCCACTGTTGCGTTCTGTCTCTATTGGGGTACTCTATGTTACAACTAGTGCTGATACTATACCTTGGACTTACTTTATGGATTAATGTGTATTATTGCTGGTGTTTATGAGTCTTTCCTGCTCTGCGTGGAGCTCCTACATTTTGGGAGACTAGTTGCTTGAATTTCACTTTCTTGTCGTGTCTGTTTGTTTGTTTACTGTTGCTCTTTCCAGTAAAACATATTCATGTTTTATTGATACAAATTATATTTTCATTACCTCACTTTTAAAAATCAAAATTAAATGCAACTCCTCATACTTACACTTTTGTTGTATCACCACCTGTGTGTATCACCTATACGGATTTTCCTCTTTTGAGGAATGGGTAGTCATAGACTTTAATGTCTCAAGTTGCTTCATCTCTGTTGTTATTATTCTTTATCCTAACAATTGTGTTTTGATGCTCAGATTGTCAGAATTTGGATGTAGAAGACCTTGCAAGTTCACCCTTGTAAAATAAAGGAGGAACTCTGGTAGTTACACAGTGATTTATAAAAATTGTATCTCTGGAATCCTGAATGATTTTTCCTTCACTGGGGGACATATGTAAGAAAAAGAGATTGGAGAGAGCATGCGTGCCCAGTCTAGTCGTACCAAGTTCTTTCATGGGTGCCTCTGGGTCTGTGTGATAATGCTTCTGGGGATAAACTGTGCCTATAAAAGGGCTTAAGAAACCCTGTTAAGGGAATAGAAAAGGATAATTTCAACCAATTAACTTCATAAGAAAATGCTAAAACTTAACTCAGTCAATTTGTTCCTATTTTTTTTTTTTAGGAAATAACAATATAGATACTATTCTGTATATGTCAATCAGTCATAAATATTCTCATGCAAGGGGAGTGGACTGTTGTGTCACATTATGGAGCTAGAGAAGACTTTTTGGTTTTCAGTGTTTTATTTGTTTTAAAAAAGAGTAACATGAAATTCAATACAAATTCTTACATTTTATATTTAAATTCGATCCCCTAAATTGCTCTAATCTTCTCTTATGTCCTTCAACTGTCTTGTATCAAGATTGTAAATTCTTTAACTTTCGTTGAAAGAATTCTTATTCATGATGGGATGCAATGGTAGCTCTTCTTGAAATAAAATAAGCTGATCAAAAATTGTCTCTGCATCTCTTTAGAAGGAGAGAACCTAGATTTATTTAATGAGTTTATTCAGAGCCTCTTTCACATCCTTATTCCTCAGGCTATAGATCATGGGATTCAACATGGGGAACACCACAGTGTAAAAGGTAGAAACTATTTTATCCGTGTCCAAAGAATAGCTAGATCGGGGACGAGCGTAGATGTAGAGAATGGAGCCATAGTACAAGGTGACAGAGACCAGGTGGGAGGAACACGTGGAGAAGGCTTTGAGGCGGCCCTGGGTGGAGCGGATTTTCAAGACGGTGGCAATGATGAACAGGTAGGAGGCCAGGATGAGCACGGAGGGGGTGATGACGTTGGAGGCCAGGAGGAAGTACAGCAGCGTCTGATAGCCATCTTTCCTGCCACAAGCCAACTTCACCAAGGGAAGCAAATCACAGAAAAAGTCATCAATGACATTGCCACTACAGAAGTTCAAGGCAAAAGTTCTCTTGGTGATGATGGAAGCGTTAATAAAGCCACCAAGGTAGGAGGATGTTACCAAAAATGCACATAGCTTTATAGACATAGCCTGAGAATAGAGCAGTGGCTTTGAGATGGCCATGTAGCGGTCATAAGCCATGGCGGCCAACAGGTAACACTCACTGTATGCCAGTCCAGCAGAGAAGAAGAACTGACATACACAGCCAGCAAAGGAGATGCTTTTGTCTTCAGAGATGCAGGTCACCAGGATCTTTGGGGTGTAGACAGAAGAATACCAGAGATCCAGAAAAGACAGATTTCCAATGAAGAAATACATGGGTGTGTGCAGCCAGGAGTCATTACAGATCAATATTATGAGGGTGGAATTTGCAACCACAGTCAGAGAGTACACACCAAGGAATACCACAAACAGGACCAGTTGCATCATCGGGTCTGTTGTGAAGCCCACCAGGATGAACTCAGTCATTGTATGATTGCTTCTCTCCATGGCTCACCTAAGAGGAGAAAAAATGAGATTTCAGCTTGTTTCGTTGTGCTGAATAAATAGAAAATATGCTAAATAAAAGCATTATATATACTGGAGTTTTATTTTCCATTTTTATATTTTAACTCCTGATCATTTTATTTCCCTTGATTCCAGATTCACTAGTTCAAATTCCTACTTAACATGTCTTACAGGCGATGTACTGGGCATTTCAAGAAAAACTGAGTTCCAACTATCCTTCTTCAGCCTGCTTTTCTCTCAGACTTCTCCACTGCAGGAAATGGTGTTACCCCAGTTTAGGGGAAATCATTGGCTCTTCTTGACTCCTCTCTGACTTTGACATTCTAACCGACTAATCAGCAACACCTTGATTCTATGCTCACAACATATTTGGACCCTGACCAGTGTTTCCCTGCTCTGGTGATTCTGCCCCAGGCTAAAACCACTGTGGTTTGCCATGGGTGTTATCACAGAGCTTTTAAAGGTCTCCCAGCTTCCTTCCTCCGTCTATCCCTAGCCCAGCTGGGTCTCTGAAGAAGGTAGGCAGAATGATCCTGTTAAAAACCAGTTAGATCATGTTACTCTTTGCTACCAACACTCCAGTGACTTCTCAGCTAATTCAGACTAAAGCCAAGATCTCTACAAAGATGGACAAGCTTATTGCCTGTCTGCTTCTGACTCCTACTGTCTACTCCAGCCATGCCACCCTCCTCTCAATTTTTACAATAAACAGGGGATGTTCTGAACCTTTGGAGTTGCTTCTCTGTATGGCCAGGATGCTCTTCCTCAGGTATCTTTATAACAAGCTCTCACATTTTTCAAGTGTTAATTACCACGTCTTACCCCTTTTCGGGTGTTCCTCATCACCATATTGCAATCTACTTCTCTGGCATTTCTTGTACTCTTTTTCTGCTTTATCATTCTCTCTAGCACTGCTCATTATCTAATATTATCTACATCCCATGAACTTAACTTATTTTCTTCTCTCTTCACTAGAACATTAAGAAAAAAAAATCAAAAGAAAAGAAACAACATGCCCCCAAAAGAGTGCTTTGACGCCTGGAACAACAACCCAAGATTTAGTTATAGCTTCAACATATCCCAGGAATGTGACCTTATAACAGTCAGTGTGAAATGTCCTGATCAGCACTAGGGAGGTCATCTGCATGATCAAAGCCCTGTTTCCCTCTTTATTCCCAAAAGATGTTCTGGCCTGAAATAATCCTTTCTTTTATTTTGCTAATAACTTCTTTGCTCCACTCTCCTTCCTATAAAATTTTCCATTCCATACAACTCCCAATCCCTCTACTTGCCATATGGGTTGCTGGTTGATTCACGAATCACCGGATAAAGCCAATTAGATCTTCACCTTTACTGGACTGAATTTTGTTTCTCAATAATATGCCCTTTGCCGCCTGCTTTTGATGCAAACATAGATCAGTTCGGTGTTTATCTCATCTTAATGTTTAGGCTATTATGAGATTTTGTGGGCTGTTTGTTTTAAATGAGTCACTTAATACAAACTGACAAGAACTGTGCAACTGCATGAAATCTTTGAAAACATAGATCCTGAGAACTAAGTGGGCTTTCCTGTGGGAAACACTGAAAACTCCTGGACTCAATCTTCAACTTAATATCGTCTAACTTAATTGTCCACTGATTGTCATAATTATTCCAGAATTTGATTAGTTATGAACATAGGCAACAATTTTGAATGTTTTCCTCTAATTTAAGCATTGTTGTTAGAGTTTTTATTTTTATTATTTCCCACAACGTCCATCATAGGTATGTTGGGGGTTAATAGCAACAATTTTACAGTTGACCAAATTCAGTGTTAATAAGTAGATAGTAAGTATAAAATTAGTAAGTGGTGTTCTCTAACTCCAGAGACCTGATATGTAACCACCAGGGCATTTTCTTTCATAATTGATATTGTGTTAATTTTGCTTGTAGGCTCCATACATGGGTCTCTCTCTTTTTGGTTCTAACACCTTAATTTAAAGCAATAGGATAATGCTACAGATTCAGGTGCTGTCACAGGTAAGGACCTTGTACATGTGGGGTCAGATAAATGCCTCTAAGTAGTACCCAAATCATCTGGCAGAGTCCTGTTTCTCACATGTACAGCCAACCCTGATTATGAGCACAGAAATTGTCTACTCACCTTGCCCAGGACCAAGACACTTGCTTGAAACTCACAGTCACAGCCAACAGAGGACTGCACTGTGGACCAAATATCTTATACTTACTCGGGTTCCCCAGTGCATTTGATTCCTTAAGCACCCCAGGGGGTCGTAGCTTTGAAAGTGCCTAAAGGGCAATTAACCAAAAGTGTGTTAACTTGATTTAGGAGATTCTTCTTGCTCTATGCAAAAAACATGATGATTTTTAAAGTATGAATAATTATTGTGATATTTTGAGAGACTGCTCTTTGCAAAACACCTTCGTGGAAACTGTATTTGATTGTCAAACAACTCCGTGAGGTAGGTACTGCCATTTCAATCCCAGACAAGAGCACAGATCCGGAGCACTTAATTAAATTTCTGAAGGCAAACTCAGAAGTATACACAGTCAGGACTTAAACTCAAGGCAGCCTGATTATAAAATTCATAGTCTTTCCCCTGTACCATGCATATGTCAGAGAGACATAATATTTGAGTATCTATGCAGCTATGACCATAAATCTTTGGAAGAGGACATTATCCTGACTGTTTATACAGATAGATTTTGCAACAAATATATTCAGTTTCCTATTTTATCACCTTGTTATCCAATTTTTAAATGACAAGGAAGGTGTCATCTTGGCTATAGTCCCTAAAAGCGACCTGTCTAGTTTCTCCATTATTACCATAATAATATATACTGAAAAATGCATACTAGTCCTGAATATGTCCCAGCACTCTGCCGAGTGATTTGGGTCACCTCATTTTACCCTTCGAGAATATCTTGCTGAGTCAATGTGATTGGTATTCCCATTCCATAGATGAGCTATTTGAGATAGAGAAATAATTGTATATACATTGTTTAAAGTCACAAAATTTGAGCCTTTTAGAGTGAAGATTCAAAGCCAGTTCTCCCATTGTGTATCATCTGTTGCCACACCTACTAGTATTTACTATGTTCTCGAGCTCTTCCAGGCACTAGGGACAAGAGACAGAACTAAGGTATGGGACCTGACTGCATGAAAGTTGTAGTTTATTGGGAGAAACCAAATCTTGTAAAGCACCAATGGTTGTGATAGAATTACCTGTCATCCTTGTTGGGAAGCCGGCCAGAGCAGAGAGCTTGCTAGGGGCAATGAGGCAAGCGTTGTGTGTGGTATGGGAGCTTTTACCCAGGAGGGAGAAACGCATATCCTGCTTGAGGAGGCATGGACCGTTACCACTTCTGAGGAAGGCATTTCTCAAAAAGAAAAAGAAACTACAACCATCAAGGCATAGAGAAAGACATGCAATGGAGGGTGGACAAAGTGTGCAGATTTGTCAGATCTGTCTGGAATGTAGTGTGTCTTTGTTGGACTGTTGTTAGATGAGATCACACAGGACTTGTAATGCAACAGTCAGAGCATTGGCTTAGTCCGCACCAACATTAAAATGCTTGAGGGGCACCTGGGTGGCACAGTCGGTTAAGTGCCTGACTCTTGGTTTTAGCTCAGGTCCTTATCTCAGGGTCATGAGATCTAGCTGTGCATGGGCTCTGGGCTGAGCTTGGAGTCTACTGAAGACTTCCTCTCCCTCTCCCTCTGCCCCTCCTCCCGTTCTTCTCCTTCTCTTTCTCTCTCTCAAATACATCAATAAATCTTTAAGAAATGCTTGAAATGTCAGTGGTATGGCAAAATTTTGGTGGTGTGAGGGAGGTGATTAGCCCTGCCCAAAGCAGTATGTGCCCCAAGTCTGAATCATGAATGCATAGACACTACACCCCACCCCTAATTCAAGATCAGAAAAATGAGGAGATGTCAGCCTTCCTTCAGATGTACATCATGTCTAGGGATTATAGAGCAAATCAGTGGACATAGCTGAGTCTAAACTCAGTGCCTCTGACTCTACATTCTGTGTTCTTTCTACTACAGCAAATTCCTCCTACACATTCTGCCTCCATGACAAAATTCCTCCATCCTTTTAGGCATTATTGCCTTTAGTCATGTTTGAAGAGATGGGGCAAATGACTGTTGACTGGCCAAACCTCATGTCCTAACCCACCCACTCTTGCCAGAAAGATGGCCGGTACCCTAGGGAGAGGTGCATGGGTGGAAAAGGGAGAGCTTCACAGTGCAGTGGGATATTGCCCCCCAGGGGACATCTTCCCTAAGGATGCCTACAGTGCTCTATAGGAACTCTGCTCACTCACACATACATGCATATGCTTCATTTATACCCCAAATGATATTCACTTGCAAGGCATTTAAACTTGCTATTCATTCTATTTAAATTCTTCTTTTATCTCCCTTAGCTGTTCAAAATATATCACTATCTCAGAAACATCTTCCCTGATCACCCCCGTCAGAATTATGCCCCGTCCACACCCCAGCACTGTCTATCCCCTGCCTTGCTTTACTCTCCAGTGTACTTATCACCTGGGGTACCATATAATCCACTACTTTATTTCCTGTGTCCTCCCAATGCGATATGAATACAAGAAAGGCATATTCTGTGGCTTGTTTTGTTCACTGTTGGATGCCAGTCCTTGAAACAGTATCTGCCACAGAGGAGGCATGAATAATATTTGCTGAATAGATGAATA
This sequence comes from Ursus maritimus, assembly GCF_017311325.1. NCBI lineage: Eukaryota > Metazoa > Chordata > Mammalia > Carnivora > Ursidae > Ursus > Ursus maritimus. The sequence continues at coordinate 33,701,389 of NW_024424786.1, read as the reverse complement.
GATGGACAGCCCTCATTCTTCAGAGGCATGTCAACGAAATCCACATTCTGGTCTGCCCCAGTGATGGCATTTGCATGGACTTCTTTGTTATTTCACCGTACTGGCAATAACAGAAATCTCTGAGTATTCTGTGCTAGTCCCGGGCATGCACAAGAAAAACTATGGACAAATCCTCAAAGATAACAAAGTCTGACCCCTGAAAAAGACACTCTAATTGAATTATCAAAATAGAGTATATTTGTGTGGAAGGTTGTTTCCAATTGAACAGAAAATTCTTTCATGTTGAAGAGCTATGAGGAACCATATCTTTGAAAGGAAAGGCGGCCAAGATTGGTGGGTAATCCAAGCTGAGACAGCACTGGGCCTTGGAGGTTATGAAAGGGGTTTAAGTTCAATCTCACTGCTTACAACTGTCAGAAGACCTTACACAAGTTACTCAATTGTGTTAAATCTTGTAAAAGAAGAATAATAATTGTAACTACTAGAGAGGGCTGTTGGAAATATTGAAGGATATGTTTATAAACTAGTATTGGAGGACTGGACACGTGAAAGATGCTCATGACACCAGCGGCCCTCTATTTCAGAGAGTGCAAGTATCACCTGCCATGGAGCTCAGGCTTTAGCTTCTTGCTCCTTGTCCCTTCTAGATTCAAATTGAGTAAGTCAGTTTCAAGGAATGTTAGAATGCCGTTATTAGACCTTATTAGGACTGTTATAGAATGATAGCAGTCCTACTTTACAGAGGTGTGGTGATTAAAGGAACTAACGTACATTTGCATACAGGTGTTTTGCAGGAGAGTCTATTTTGGGAATCAATGTGGACTCCTTAGCATGAGATCCAGGGTCAGACAGACCTGAGATGAATTCTGGTCCCAACTCTTTCTAAACTGGTCACCTTGGAACATTTAGTTATTCCCCCTGAGAATTAATTTCATCATGGGTGGTATCATGCACTTTTCATCTGAAAGAACACATTTCTATAAGATTGTGGGCTATTTACTAGACACAATGTATCTTTAAGGAGATTAGGAGGGTATTTAACATCTAATAATGGCTATTGTGTGTTGAGCATTAACTATTTTGTTGGTTTTTAATGTCATATGATCGTGAATCTACAATTGTTAATATTATGCAAAAGAGTGGAGATAAGAAAATTGATGGCAACGTAGTCCCTTTTTGCCTTTGCTGTTTTCCTCTGCTAGTCAAGCATACTCTTCTTTGGCACTGGCTTCTCTTGATGACTCTGATTGTCTGTCTTCTGTTGACTTTATTTCTCTGTGTTATGTACTATGGCTTTAAGAATAATTATGGATGTTTTTGGGTCATTGATCTCTTTGGGAACCTGAACTCTGTGGATCTTGAAAAGACTCAAATCCACAACACAGACATGCAGAACAAAATTGTGCACGTATTTCCACTGTGTTTCCTTGGGACTGAAACATGGATGCTAGGTCAAAGTTTCAAGCGTTACTGTAGAAAGGAATTCTCTGGTAGCCAATCTTATCCAGAGGCTATGGCAACCTGCCAGTATCAATAAGCTGTTGTCTTAACATTCTTCTTAAATGTGTCTTCTGAGAAAAATCACGAGACTCTTAATCATATGAAAAAAATGGAGGGTTCCTGGAGGGGAGGTGGGTAGGTGGATGGGGTAACTCGGTGATGGGTGCTAAGGAGGGCAAGTGATGTAATGAGCACTGGGTATTATATGCAACAGATGAATCACTGAACTCTACCTCTGAAGGTAATAATACACTATGTGCTTATTAATTGAACTTAAATTAAAAAATTGAGCCACTGAATAAAGGCAAAAAGAAAGAAAGTGTCTTCTGTGTTCCCACCCCCTGGGACAAACACACATTTAAAAGAAATTACACTTCTCATGATTTATTTTGAGCCTGAGTCTAGATGGCTCTCATCGTCAGCCTCAGGGCTCTTGAGGTCGTCATGAAAACTTACTCTTTTGTGTGTCAGTTGTATAGTTTTATTTTCTGCTCCTTCCCTTCTTGAAAATTGCCCTTTCCCACCACAAATAGCAGAACAAGCTACGTTGTGTTTTCTTCCTCTCAGCTGTTGCAGAAACTGCTATAAGATATTGATAGGACTTGGAAAGGAGGCTTTGGACCTTCCGCTGTATAGTAGAATGCAAAGGGCTGCTGAGCTGTCATGGGATAAAGCCAAATTTCTATGCACCAGTAATACCCAAATCCCACAACTTATCAACATGCATCGGAACCTGTACTCTGACCATGTTGGGCTCTAATACATTGATCTAACAGTGGTCACTCCTTTGGGTGGGGTCAGGAGAAATTAGTTAGTGCTACAAAATGAGATCAAGGAGAATTATGTTTGGAACCCAGGGGACTGAGCACTATATTTCATAGTTTCCCCTTGGCCGTCTGTTTGAAAAGAAAAATACTGAAACCATTAAGGCAAGATGATCAAAGACTCAGACCTAATAATAAGAAAATATGGACAGCTTACCAGATAATTCTGATCTAACCGAGGTGTTGAGAAAGAATGACTGATCCAGAGTTACACAAGAAGCAGGTGGAGAGTGGACTTTTAAAAAATGTTTAAGTTAGTAAAACTTGTATATCTAAATAGTACAACTTAGAAAGGAGTTTCTTTTAAACTTCAAATTTCATTTCTGATTTGAGTAGTTAAATTCTCTTAGGAATTTATAGTGTATATACTATAAGTTAATATGGGAGATTCTTTTTTTCGCTTTTTTATTATTTTTAATAATTTTTTTATTATAATAATATTTTTTATTATATTGTGTTAGTCACCATACAGTACATCCCTGGTTTTTGATGTAAAGTTCGATGAGATTCTTTTGAATTCACAACCATAAACTGCAGGTAAAGCATTACCAACTGTGATTTAAAAAGTTACTTCCAAACTGACACTCAAACACATCCTAAAACGTTTTCTAAAACATCAGTGCCACAAATTTAATTTCATTTGTGTTATGTACTTATTTATTTTTACATCTTCTAAGATTATTCTTAGCTGTACTTTATCTTCTCACTAGGGTCTTAGTAAGTTATTTTTGATTCTGGAGGTGAGATAACTTTTCTTTACACAACATAATATGCCTCTACACTTTGGTCAGTGAAAGTGACAGTATCTGGGTAGATGTTAATAATTATTTGGAAAATAGGGCTTGATTGCTTATTCTAAAAGGATTAAAATAGGAGTTCTTGAGAAGTAGTTTGAGCATCTTTATTGCAGTAAAAAATCAGGATTTATGATGTTAGGATGTTTTAAGAAGGGTTATTATGCCAGTGTTACTTTTTGTATCTGATGCTTCCCTCTGGAATGATTTATTTTATACTTTCAGTTAAACAACATTAAACACCTGTATTTCTGTCACTGTGGTACACCAATTAGATCTGTTCACATTACCTAAAAATAACATATTTGATAGGCATTTTATTATTATTAGCGGGAAATAGAGAGCTTTTAGAAAACGAGAGTCTGAGTTGGCACGAATAGAACCATTTTAGAAGATTGTCTAAATCAAATATTTTGGAGTTCCACTGTTGCGTTCTTTCTCTATTGGGGTACTCTGTGTTACAACTAGTGCTGATACTATACCTTGGACTTACTTTATGGATTAATGTGTATTATTGCTGGTGTTGATGAGTCTTTCCTGCTCTGCGTGGATCTCTTACATTTTGGGGGACTTCTTGCTTGAATTTCACTTTCTTGTCATCTTTGTTTGTTAGTTTACTATTGCTTTTACCAGTAAAACATATTCATGTTTTATTGATATAAATTATATTTTCATTGCCTCACTTTTAAAAATCAAAATTAAATGCAACTCCTCATACTTACACTTTTGTTGTATCACCACCTGTGTGTATCACCTATATGGATTTTCCTCTTTTGAGGAATGGGTAGTCATAGACTTTAATGTCTCAAGTTGTTTCATCTCTGTAGTTATTACTCTTTATCCTAACAATTGTGTTTTGATGCTCAGATTGTCACAATTTGGATGTAGAAGACCTTGCAAGTTCACCCTTGTAAAATAAAGGAGGAACTCGGGGAGTTACAGTGATTTACAAAAATCATATCTATAGAAACTTAACTGATTTTTCCTTAACTGAGGGGCATATGTAAGAAAAAGAGATTGGAGAGAGCATGCTTGCCCAGTCTAGTCGTACCAAGTTCTTTCATGGGTGCCTCTGGGTCTTTGTGATAATGCTTCTGGGGACAAAGTGTGCTTATAAAAAGGCTTAAGAAACCCTGTTAAGGGAATAGAAAAGGATAATTTCAACCAATTAATTTCATAAGAAAATACTAAAAATTTACTCAGCCTATTTGTTCCTATTTTTTAAGGTAATAACCATACAGATACAATTCTGTATATGTCAATCAGTCATAAATATTCTCATGCTAAGGGAATGGGCTGTTCTGTCACATTGTGGAGCTAGAGAAGACTTTTTTTGTTTTAAGTTTTTAATTTGTTTTAATCTAGAGTAACATGAAATTCAATACAAATTCTTACATTTTATAATTAATTCGATCCCCTAAATTGCTCTAATCTTCTCTTCAGTCTCTTAAATTGTCAGGTATCAAGAGTACAAATTCTTTAACTTTCGTTGAAAGAATTCTTATTCATGATGGGATGCAATGGTAGCTCTTCTTGAAATAAAATAAGCTGGTCAAAAATTGTCTCTGCATCTCTTTAGAAGGAGAGAACCTAGATTTATTTAATGAGTTTATTCAGAGCCTCTTTCACATCCTCATTCCTCAGGCTATAGATCATGGGATTCAACATGGGGAACACCACAGTGTAAAAGGTAGAAACTATTTTATCCCTGTCCAAAGAATAGCTAGATCGGGGACGAGCATAGATGTAGAGAATGGAGCCATAGTACAAGGTGACAGAGACCAGGTGGGAGGAACACGTGGAGAAGGCTTTGAGGCGGCCCTGGGTGGAACGGATCCTCAAGATGGTGGCAATGATGAACAGGTAGGAGGCCAGGATGAGCACCGTGGGAGTGATGACATTAGAGGCCAGGAGGAAGTACAGCAGCGTCTGATAGCCATCTTTCCTGCCACAAGCCAACTTCACCAAGGGAAGCAAATCACAGAAAAAGTCATCAATGACATTGCCACTACAGAAGTTCAAGGCAAAAGTTCTCTTGGTGATGATGGAAGCGTTAATAAAGCCACCAAGGTAGGAGGATGTTACCAAAAATGCACATAGCTTTATAGACATAGCCTGAGAATAGAGCAGTGGCTTTGAGATGGCCATGTAGCGGTCATAAGCCATGGCGGCCAACAGGTAACACTCACTGTATGCCAGTCCAGCAGAGAAGAAGAACTGACATACACAGCCAGCAAAAGAGATGCTTTTGTCTTCAGAGATGCAGGTCACCAGGATCTTTGGTGTATAGACAGAGGTCAGGCAGAGATCCAGAACAGACAAATTCCCAATGAAAAAATACATGGGTGTGTGCAGCCGGGAGTCATTACAGATCAATATTATGAGGGTGGTATTTGCAACCAGAGTCAGTGAGTACACGTTAAGGAATACCACAAACAGGACCAGTTGCATCACCGGGTCTGTTGTGAAGCCCACCAGGATGAAGTCAGTCATCGTATGATTGCTTCTCTCCATGGCTCACCTAAGAGGAGAGAAAATGAGATTTCAGCTTGCATCATTGTGCTGAATAAATAGAAAACATGCTAAATAAAATGATTATATACACTGGAGGTCTACCTGTACTTTTTTTTTTTTTAACTCCTGATCATTTTATTTCCCTTGATTCCAGATTCACTAGTTCAAATTCCTACTTAACATGTCTTACAGGCGATGTACTGGGCATTTCAAGAAAAACTGAGTTCCAACTATCCTTCTTCATCTTGCTTTTCTCTCAGACTTCTCCACTGCAGGAAATGGTGTTACCCCAGTTTAGGGGAAATCATTGGCTCTTCTTGACTCCTCTCTGACTTTGACATTCTAACTGACTAATCAGCAACACCTTGATTCTACCCTCACAACATATTCAGACCCTGACCAGTGTTTCCCTGCTCTGGTGGTTCTGCCCCAGGCTGAAACCACTGTGGTTTGCCATGGGTGTTATCACAGAGCTTCTATGGGTCTCCCAGCTTCCTTCCTCCGTCTATCCCTAGCCCAGCTGGGTCTCTGAAGAAGGCAGGCAGAGTGATCCTGTTAAAAACCAGTTAGATCATGTTACTCTTTGCTTCCAACACTCCAGTGACTTCTCAGCTAATTCAGACTAAAGCCAAGGTCCCTACAAAGATGGACAAGCTTATTGCCTGTCTGCTTCTGACTCCTACTGTCTACTCCAGCCATGCCACCCTCCTCTCAATTCTTAGAATAAACAGGGGGTGCTCTGAATCTTTGGAGCTGCTTCTCCGTCTGGCGAGGATGCTCTTCCTCAAGTATCTTTTTAGCAAACTCTCTCATATTTTTCAAGTCTTAATTGCCACATCTTACCCCTTTTCAGGTGTTCCTCATCACCATATTGCAATCTACTTCTCTGGCATTTCTTGTACTCCTTTTCTGCTTTATCATTGTCCCTAGCACTGCTCTTTATCTAATATTATATGCATCCCATTAACTTAACTATTTTCTTCTCTCTTCACTAGAATGTGGTTAAAAAAAAAAAAAGAAAAAAGAAGGAACCAATATGCCCCCACAAAGAGTGCTTTGATGCCTGGGACAACAAACCAAGATTTAGTTATAGCTTCAACATACCCCAGGAATGTGACCTTATAACAGTCAGTGTGAAATGGCCTGATCAGCACTAGGGAGGTCATCTGCATGATCAAAGCCCTGTTTCCCTCTTTATCCCCAAAAGATGTTCTGGCCTGAAATAATCCTTTCTTTTATTTTGCTAATAACTTCTTTGCTCCACTCTCCTTCCTACACAAAAGTACCATTCCATACAACTAAAACTTCTATTTGCCTGATTTGTTGCTGATTGATTCATGAATCACTTGATAAAGCCAATTAGATCTTCACCTTTACTGGACTGAACTTTGTTTCTCAACAATATACCCTTTCCTCTTGCTTTTGAATTCAGATGCTGTCACAGGTAAGGACCTTGTACATGTGGGGTCAGATAAATGGTTCTAAGTAGTACCCAAATCATCTGGCAGAGTCCTGTTTCTCACATGTACAGCCAACCCTGATTATGAACACAGAAATGTCTACTCACCTTGCCCAGAACCAAGCACTTGCCTGAAACTCACAGTCACAGCCGACAAAGGACCAAACTGTGGACCCGAATATCTTATACTTGCTCAGGATCCCCAGTGTATTTGAATCCTTAAGCACCCCAGGGGTTCATAGCTTTGAAAGTGCCTAAAGGGCAATTAATCAAAAAGTGTGTTAACTTGATTTAGGAGATTCTTCTTGCTCTATGCAAGAAAAAGGAGGATGATTTTTAATATGAATAATTATTGTGATATTTTCAGAACGTACTCTTTGCAAAAGACCTTCCTGGAAACTGTATTTGATTGTCAAACAACTCTGTGGAGTACGTATTGCAATTTCAATCACAGACAAGAAAACAGATCCAGAGCACTTAATTAACTTTCCAAAGGCAAACTCAGAAATAAATGCAGTCAGAATTTAAACTCAAGGCAGCCTGATTATAAAATTCATAGTCTTTCCCCTGTACCATGCATACTTCAGAGAGACATAATCTTTGAGTATCTCTGCAGCTATGACCATAAATCTTTAGAAGAGGACTTTTTTATCCTGAGTGTTTATACAGATAGATTTTGCAACAAATACATTCATTTTCCTCTTTTATCACCTTGTTACCTAATTTTTAAATGACAAGGAAGGTGTCATCTTGGCTAGTCCCTAAAAGTGACCTGTCTAGTTTTTCCATTATTACCATAATAATATATACTGAATAATGACTACTAATCCTGAATATGTCCCAGCACTCTGCTGAGTGATTTGGGTCATCTGATTTTGCCCTTCGAGAATATCTTGCTGAGTCAATGTGATTATTATTCCCATTTCATAGATGAGCTATTAGAGATAGAGAAATAATTGTATATACATTGTTCAAAGTCACAAAATCTGAGGCTTATAGAGCCAAGATTCAAAGCCAGTTTTCCCATTGCGTATCATTTGTTGCCACACCTACTAGTATTTACTATGTTCTCGAGCTCTTCCAGGCACTAGGGACAAGAGACAGAACTAAGGTATGGGACCTGACTGCATGAAAGTTGTAGTTTATTGGGAGAAACCAAATCTTGTAAAGCACCAATGGTTGTGATAGAATTACCTGTCATCCTTGTTGGGAAGCCGGCCAGAGCAGAGAGCTTGCTAGGGGCAATGAGGCAAGCGTTGTGTGTGGTATGGGAGCTTTTACCCAGGAGGGAGAAACGCATATCCTGCTTGAGGAGGCATGGACCGTTACCACTTCTGAGGAAGGCATTTCTCAAAAAGAAAAAGAAA
>NW_024424786.1:33350502-33690280 GCF_017311325.1 Ursus maritimus | reverse complement strand
ATCTGTCTGGAATGTAGTGTGTCTTTGTTGGACTGTTGTTAGATGAGATCACACAGGACTTGTAATGCAACAGTCAGAGCATTGGCTTAGTCCGCACCAACATTAAAATGCTTGAGGGGCACCTGGGTGGCACAGTCGGTTAAGTGCCTGACTCTTGGTTTTAGCTCAGGTCCTTATCTCAGGGTCATGAGATCTAGCTGTGCATGGGCTCTGGGCTGAGCTTGGAGTCTACTGAAGACTTCCTCTCCCTCTCCCTCTGCCCCTCCTCCCGTTCTTCTCCTTCTCTTTCTCTCTCTCAAATACATCAATAAATCTTTAAGAAATGCTTGAAATGTCAGTGGTATGGCAAAATTTTGGTGGTGTGAGGGAGGTGATTAGCCCTGCCCAAAGCAGTATGTGCCCCAAGTCTGAATCATGAATGCATAGACACTACACCCCACCCCTAATTCAAGATCAGAAAAATGAGGAGATGTCAGCCTTCCTTCAGATGTACATCATGTCTAGGAATTATAGAGCAAATCAGTGGGCATGGCTGAGTCTAAACTCAGTGCCTCTGACTTTACATTCTGTGTTCTTTCTACTACAGCAAACTTCTCCTACACATTCTGCCTTCATGACAAAATTCCTCCATCCTTTTAGGCATTTTGCCTTTAGTCATGTCTTGAGGAGATGGGGCAAATGACTGTTGACTGGCCAAACCTCATGCCCTAACCCACCCAGTCTTGCCAGAAAGATGGCCGGGACCCTAGGGAGAGGTGCATGGGTGGAAAAGGGAGAGCTTCATAGTGCAGTGGGATATTTACCCCCCAGGGGACCTTTTCCCTAGGGACACCCGCATTGCTCCACAGGAACTCTGCCCACTACCATATGCACACATGCCTCATTTATAGCGAAATAATGTTCAATTGTGAGGTATTTACACTTGCTATTCATTCTCTTTAAATTATTCTTTTATATCCTTTAGCTGTTCAAAATATAACACCATCTCAGAAATGTCTTCCCTGATCACCCCCTTCTGAATTATGCCCCGTCCACCCCCCAGCACTCTCTATCCCCAGCCTAACTTTACTCTCCAATGTACTTACCATCTGGGTTATCATATAATCCACTACTTTACTTCCTGTGTCCTCCCAATGGGATATGAATACAAGAAGGGCATGTTCTGTGGCTTGTTTTGTTCACTGTTGGATGCCAGTCCTTGAAACAGTATCTGCCACAGAGGAGGCATGAATAATATTTGCTGAAAAGATGAATAGATGGACAGCCCTCATTCTACAGAGGCATGTCAATGAAATCCACATTCTGGTCTGCCCCAGTGATGGCATTTGCAAGGACTTCTTTGTTATCCTACCTAACTGGCAGTAACAGAAATTTCTGAGGTTCTGTGCTAGTCCAAGGCATGCACAAGAAAAATTATGGACAAATCCTCAAAGAAAACACATTCTGACCCCTGAAAAAGACACTCTAATTGAATTATCAAAATAGAGTATATTTGTGAGGGAGGTTGTTTCCATTTGAACAGAAAATTCTTTCATGTTGAAGAGCTATGAGAAGCCATATCCTTGAAAGGAAATGGGGCCAAGATTGGAGGGTAGCAGAGAAAGCAGTGGGCCTTAGAGCTGATGATGGGGATTCAAGTTCAATCTCACTACTTAACAACTGTCAGAAGACCTTACACAAGTTACTCAATTATGTTAAATCTTGTAAAAGAAGAATAATAATTGTAACTACTAGAGAGGGCTGTTGGAAATATTGAAGGATATATTTATAAACTAGTATTGGAGGCCTGGACACATGAAAGATGCTCATGCCATCAGCAGCCCTTTATTTCAGAGAGTGCAAGTATCGCTGGCCATGGAGCTCAGGCTGTATCTTCTTGCTCCTTGTCCCTTCTAGATTCTAAATTGAGTAAGTCAGTTTCAAGGAATGTTAGAATGCCATTATTAGACCTTATTAGGACTGTTATAGAATGAAAGCAGTCCTACTTTACAGAGGTGTGGCGATTAAAGGAACTAATGTATGTTTGCATACAGGTGTTTTGCAGGAGAGTCTATTTTGGGAATCAACGTGGACTCCTTAGCATGAGATATGGGGTCAGACAGACCTGAAATGAATTCCAATCCCAACTCTTTATAAACTGGCCAACTTGGAACATTTAGTTATTCCCCTGAGAATCAAATTCCTCATGGGTAGTATCATGCACTTCTCATCTGTAAGAACACATTTCTATAAGATTGTGGGGCTATTTACTAGACACAATGTATCTTTAAGGAGATTAAGAGAGTGTTTGACATCTAATAATGGTTATTGTGTGTTGAGCATTAACTATTTTGTTGGTTATTAATGTCATATGATTGTGAATCTACAATTGTTAATATTATGCAAAAGAGTGGAGATAAGAAAATTGATGGCAACATAGTCCCTTTTTACCTTTGCTGTTTTCCTGTGCTAATCAAGCATACTCTCCTTTGGCACTGGCTTCTCTTGATGACTCTGATTGTCTGTCTTCTGTTGACTTCTTTATTTCTCTGTGTTATGTACTATGGCTTTAAGAGTAATGATGGATGTTTTTGGGTCATTGGTGTCTTTGGGAACCTGAACTCTGTGGATCTTGAAAAGACTCAAATCCACAACACAGACATGCAGAACAAAATTGTGCACGTATTTCTACTGTGTTTCCTTGGGACTGAAACATGGATGGCAGGTCACAGTTTCAAGCGTTACTTTAAGAAAAGGAATTCTCTGGTAGCCAATCTTATCCAGAGGCTATGGCAACCTGCCAGTATCAATAAGCTGTTGTCTTAACATTCTTCTTAAATGTGTCTTCTGAGAAAAATCATGAGACTCTTTATCATAGGAAAATATCTGAGAGTTGCTGAAGGGGAGGTAGGTAGGTGGATGGGGCAACTCGGTGATGGGTGCTAAGGAGGGCAAGTGAGGTAATGAGCACTGGGTATTATATGCAACAGATGAATCACTGAACTCTATCTCTGAAACTAATAATACACTATGTGCTTATTGGTTGAGTGTAAGTAAAAAACTAAGCAACTGAATAAAGGCAAAAAAAAAAAGAAAAGAAAAGAAAGCGTCTTCCGTGTTCCCACCCCCTGGGACAAACACACATTTAAAAGAAATTACACTTCTCATGATTTATTTTGAGCCTGAGTCTAGATGGCTCTCATAGTCGGCCTCAGGGCTCTTGAGGTCGTCATGAAAACTTACTCTTTTGTGTGTAAATTGTGTGGTTTTATTTTCTGCCCCTTCCCTTATTGCAAATTGCCCTTTCTCATCACAAATAGCAGAACAAGCTACGTTGTGTTTTCTTCCTCTCAGCTGTTGCAGAACCTGCTATAAGATGTTGATAGGACCTGAAAGGAGGCTTTGGACCTTCTGACATATAGTAGAATGTAAAGGGCTGCTGAGCTGTCGTGGGATAAAGCCAAATTTCTATGCACCAGTAATACCCAAATCCCACAACTTTTTTTTAATAATAATTTTTTATTATATTATGTTAGTCACCATACAGTACATCCTTAGTTTTTGATGTAAAGTTCCATGATTCACTACTTGCGTATAACACCCAGGGCACCATGCTTTCAACATTCATGGCAAGACTTCATTCCAACATTCTAATATTCAAGTCAGCTCATTCAAGAATCGTCTATAATAGTTAATATAGCCTGTTAAAAAGAAAACCACAGGCCCAGTGTGAGTCACTTACGGTAATTAAGGCCCCATGTCAGCAAACCAAGACTTGATATTTAAGCTAACTGTACTTTCAACCCCACTCCCCCACCATCGGTAGGTCACCTTTAACTAGTCAACATGGAGTTACCTAATGAGATACTCCTCCAGAGAGATTCCTTCCATTCCGCTTAGGAAGGTTACCTTGCTTAGAACAATGTATTCTTTGCTAATAACTTCCTTTTCCACCCCTTTTCTTCCTTTAAACAATTTTCCTTTTCTACAGCTTGACAGAGCTCCTTTCTATTTGCTAGATGGGATGCTGCCCACTTCATGAATCACTTAATAAAGCCAATTTGATCTTTTAAATTACTCAGTTGAATTTTTGTTGTTTAACAATCCCAAGCGTTTTATACCCATGGAATTCCTCATGGTTTTGTAGCTCGGGGGAATGGCAAAGAAGACAATTAAACAAAGCTACGCATTGACAAAGTCAGGTCAGCCTTATTTAGGAAAGACTCAGAAAGTTTTGTTTAGAGACTGTGATTCCCCAATGATAGATGTATTTCACCATAATTTTCTTTCATGTTCTATATTGAGTTATGCAGAACTTTCATATCTCTATCATCTCTATCTCTATCTCTATCTCTATCTCTATCTCTATCTCTATCTCTATCTCTATCTCATCTCTCTCTATTTCTATCTATCCACGTATAATACAATTGACTCCTGTAAACACACAGGTACTGATTTTATAAGCAGCAAGAGTTAGGTTCCCCAGAAAACAAAAGACAGGCATAGCTTTCTTGACATAAGAAAAGTCATTTTAGGCCCTGGCCATCTTGTGAAAGAATATAAGAGCAAATAAATAGTCATTGTCAGGCCAGGAAATAATCTAATCCTACGTGGGACCATTAATCAGTGGTAAAACTCCCAGTGCTGATTCAAAGGAAGATTGCCTTGATGTATATTCTTGAGTTATCTTTGCAGGATCTAAACCCCTCTGAGCACTCAGTTACTGGAGCAACTGGGACCAGAGAATTGATGATGCTGATCCTTGCTGGCGCTTGTGACTTTGACCTGAACTCAGTCACCTTAAGACTGTCACCTGCCCCAATTTCATGTTGCATTCCCCATTGGGCAACCCCCTTCCTGAAGATGCATGCACCCTTGGCTTAAATCTCCATCTTGTTCAGGAAGACACTGCTTTGGGAAAGATACCTGGTGTTCTCCTTTACTTGGGGAGAGTAGAACCTTTCCTTTTGCTACTCTTTGGTTTGGATGTGTCTTTTGACTTCACACCCACTAAGAGGCTGATCCAGTTTCAGGCAACAATATCTCTGTTGGGTATGAAGATATCTACCATTTGCCCTTCTACATACAGTGCCATCCTTTGCCACCATGCTTTCTGTTCCAGGAGAGCATCCTGTATGAACTTTTCAGTTAATTTGGCCATTGGGGGAGGATTTACAAGGAGAAAAATGATGATATGGAATATTTATTCTTAGATCTGTTTCTGCACAGCCAACCAAGTCCACATTAATCCCTAGACCAACGTCACATCGTTTATCCCATCTCTTTCATCACAAAATCTCTCTCCTCCTCTCTTTCTGGCTTTTGATAACTGCTGTTTCTCCTTCTCCCTTCAGGCTCACATGTAAAGTAAGATCCTCTGTCAAAGGACTGGCCTGTCCTTTGTGGCTTTTCCATATTCTGTTCACATCTTTCTAAAACTCCCTTTATTAAGTTCTCTTCAGTCGGAGTGGGCCATCTGCTTCCGGACAGGACTCTGAGTGATGGAATAATTAATGTTAAGAGTAGCCTAGAATGGAACCCTGGGATTAGTTTGCTCACATACTTAACGAATGTGCAGCCATATCACGTACTAGGGAAATGGGACACCGGTGAGCCATGGGATGTAGTGACATCACGAAAATTTAAATCATCACCAGTAATGTCACAGCTTGAAGTGCAGTTGAAGAGCAAAGCTCTGAAAACTCAATTGGTTATAGCATTGGTCAAGACCACAATAATATTGATTGGAAAAATCAGGGGGTCTTCTGAACTGAAAACCAGGTTGTCTGACCGTGAACATGACGGGCATTTGCAAAGCCTTGACTGTAGGTTTTGAAGGTGTTTCCCATCTCTGTTAGTCCTTTAGGAAAGATATGGTTGAGGTCCAAGCTGGGAAAGCTTGATTGTGGAGGTGCACCCATGAAAGATTCAGGAAGTCACTATGTTTCCTCAAGAGCCCTAGGAATTTATACTATAATTAAAGACTCACTAGGATTGATTTTTTTGAAGTATTTACTTATTGAGGACAAAGCATTCCCAATGCAGTGATGACAAAATATGTGGTTTAACATCAAAACCATAGGCTTAGTTAATTTCTTCATGTCTGTATTTAGCGTTTTAACCACCTCACATTGCATATATGCTTATTTATAATCTTTCATGTTTTAGTGATGTTTATTTGGACCTTTCCTCAAATCGAGGTAACTTTACAAGATAAAAATGAAGAAAAATATCTTCTCAGGCTGGCAGTGTTTTCTTATTTGGAAAAATAGAAATTTTCCAAAGGTAGATAAAACAGAAGCAACATGTCACATCATCAAGTGTCCTTTTTTATTGTTAAACTTTTAATGTCAATATGACTTTTCAAACAGAAATTTTTTTTTCCAAAATCGTATCTCCTTCTAAAATTATTTTTTTCAATTTTCAGCCAACATTAAATAACCCATTTTATGTTATTATTATGACATTAATTTAAGACATGAGAATTATTCAGGAAGAATTTAAACCTGTAATAACATTATTTTAACTAATAAGTGTGCTTAATCTTCATTTGTTAAATCAGAGATTGAGTCTGCATAGTTAGCTATTCATTTAAGATCTCTTTATCTAATTCAGAATATTAGAACTACCTTGTCTCAACCTGGTTATTATATGTGATATCTGTTATTGATTATTATTATTAGTATTCATCAGTGCTGATTATTCCTTTCTGATCTTTGTACAGCTCCTAATTTAACTGTCACTACTTGGAAAACACAGTTCTTTATATTTATTATTTGCTGCCTACTCCAGTAAAACATGGACATAACATTATTTATTTGAATTTCTATGTATTTTTCTGTGTGATGTACTTCTTTACTCATATTGCTACCTATTGAAATAACCTATTATATAGATTATGAAATAACCTATTATTCCCCTTCCTTTGTTTTATCACTATCTTCTTATATTCTCTACTTACACTTCTCTTTTTTTGAGTATCCTGGACTCCTTAGCTTTCATTGGTTCACCATACTGAATTAAAAAAAAAACATACTGTTTTGGTTATTACCATGATTTTTCTTTTATACCCAGAATGCTACAATTTCAACTGCACAGAACCCTTTAAGTTCATATCTTTTGTTCTGTCCTTATTTGTAGAAACATCCATGTTTTCTAGACACAATAGAATATTTGAGGCACATGCTATTTATTTTCTCACTCTAAAACATAGACTGAGTTATCCTGTAAGAAATACTGATTCCTGGGGTGCCTGGGTGGCTCAGTCAGTTAGGTGTCTCCTTTGGCTCAGGTCGTGATCCTAGGATTCTGGAACAGAGCCTAGTGTTGGGCCCCTTGCTCAGTGGGGAATCTGCTTCTCCCTCTCCCAATGCCCATGTATCCTCTCTCCCCGGCTTGTGCTCTCTTCTTTCTCAAATAAAGAAATAAAATCTCAAAAAAAAAAAAAAGGAAATACTGATTCTTAGGTGGGCAGTAATATTAAGGTTACAAATGTAGGCCTAAAGTGTGCAAAAATCATGCAAAATATCAGGTGGTACAACGGGTTGTCTTCTCTGAGCATAGAGAGTGGTGGAATGAAGTGTGTCTCTACACTGTTTTATGAAGAATAACTAGTGGATTGACTGAGCAGATACTTAGAATAAGATTGGAAAGTTAGTGACAAGGAAGTCTGAGAGAGGAATATGGATGGAACTCTTGGAAAGGACAGTGAAGATACTTGCACTCCATCACAAATGCCTACCAGAGGGCACTGAGTGCAGAAAAGACAATCTACACTGAAAATGTTGGTAAGCTTCTTGCCCTATGTCTCCTTCTAGTAGCTTTACAATTTCAGGTCTTACATTTAAGGTTTTAATCCATTCTGAGTTGATGTTTGTATACGGTGTGTGATAAAAGTCCAATTTCACTCTTCTGCACATGGATATCTGGTTTTCTCAACATTTGTTGAAGAGACTGTCTTCAATTGCTTGTGTGTTTTTTCATGTTGACCATATATATGTGGGTTTATTTCTGGGCTCTGTATTCTACTCCGTAAGTATATATGCCTGTTTTTATTCCAGTACCATACTCTTTAATTACCATATTCTGTAATATATTGTAAAATCAGAAAGTGTGATGCCCCAACTTTGTTCTTCTTGCTCAAGACATTTTTTGGCTGTTTGTGGTCTTCTGTGGCTCCATATGCATTAAAAAACATGAAAAAAATATTTCTGGGAAAAATGCCACTGAGATTTTTGATAGGGATTACATTGAATCTATAGATTGCCTTGGGTAATATGGGCTTTTTAAAGTAGTATGGACATTTTAACAGTCTTATTCTTTCTGATTCATAACCATTGGCTATCATTTTATTTACTTGTGTTTTCTTCAATTTCTTTCATCAATGTCTTTTAGTTTTTAGTGTACAGATCTTTCACCTCCTTGGTTAAATTTATTCCTAAGTATCTTACTCTTTTTGATGCGATGATAAATGGGATTGTTTTCTTAATTTCCCTTTCAGATAGCTCATTGTTAGTGTATAGAGATGCAATTGATTTTTGCATATTGATTTTTTATCCTGGAGCTTTACTGAATTTTTTTTTATTAATTCTAACAAGTTTTTAAAGGAGTCTTTTGGGTTTTCTATTTGATGATTTCTTTTTTTTTTTTTAAAGATTTTATTTATTTATTTGACAGAGATAGAGACAGCCAGCGAGATAGAGACAGCCAAGCAGGGGGAGTGGGAGAGGAAGAAGCAGGCTCACAGTGGAGGAGCCTGATGTGGGGCTCGATCCCGTAACGCCGGGATCATGCCCTGAGCCGAAGGCAGACGCTTAACCGCTGTGCCACCCAGGCGCCCCTATATGATGATTTCTATATGATTGTTTTCTATATGATTTCTATGTGATTCTATATAATTTTCCATATGATTTCTATATGATGATTATGTCATGTCATCAATAGGATCCCATATTGCTTCAAAAAACCTCCAGAATTTTTTATTTTTATTTTTTTAATTTAAATTCAATTAGTCAACTTAGAGTACATCATTAGTTTCAGATGTAGAGTTCAATAATTCACCAGTTGCATATATCTCCCAGAGCTCATCACATCATGTGCCCTCCTTAATGCTCATCACCCAAATACCCCATACCCCCATCCACCTCCCCTCCAGCAACCCTGTTTATTTCCTATAGTCAAGAATCTCTCATGGTTTGTCTCCCTCTGATTACTTCCTATTCAGTTTTCCCTCCTTTCCCTATGATTCTCTGTACTGTTTCTTATATTCCACATATGAGTGGAAAACACATAATTGTCTTTCTCTAATTGACTTATTTTGCTCAGCATAATACCCTCCAATTCCATCTGCATCAATGTAAATGATAAGTATTCATCCTTTCTGATGGCTGAGTAATATCCCACATCTTCCTTATCCATTCATCTGTCGCTGGACATCTGGGCTCTTTCCATACTTTGGCTATTATGGACATTGCTGCTACAAATCCTGGGGTGCATGTGCCCCTTTGGATCATTACATTTGTATCTTTGGGGTAAATCCCTAGCAGTGCAATTGCTGGGCAGTAGGGCCTCCAGAATTTTTAATAGGTCTTTCTGCTGGCCATGGCCTTACACATGTATGCATTAATGTGAGAAAACTGAGTGCTTTTTGTATCACTTATGAATTACAGAAACCTAGGAAAATGATTGGTCCTTCTGGATTTTAGTCAAGTGGCATCCTCTCCATTTCCTGGAGTATTGAGGTTCAAATGAGAAAATATAGGGTAACAGGTATGTTCCATGTGTTGTTTTTTCTTTGTGTACTGAGTAGCTTCAGTTGCAATTCCAGAGTTAATGCACTCTGAGGGGATGACACCTGGTAGGGGTATAATCTGGGAGTCTCCAGCTTTAGCAAAGCAAAGTGAATTAGACATTTGAAAGAGTTTTAGGTGTAGTACTTTTTAGGTTGTTTTCACCCAACAGGTCTTAAAAGTTGGAATACAGTAGGGAAAAAAGTGGAAGTAAAAACTTGGAACTCCCTAAGAGGTTGAATGTATTTTTTTAAGATTTTATCTATTTATTTGACAGAGAGAGCGAGAGAGCACAAGCAGGGGGAGCAGGGGGAACAGTAGAGGCAGAGGGAGAAGCAGGTTCCCCGCCAAGCAGGGAACCCAATGCGGGGCTCGATTCCAGGACCCTGATATCATGACCTGAGCCAAAGGCAGATGCTTAACCATCTGAGACACCCAGGTGCCCCAAGAGGTTGAATATTTTGGGTTTAGTTTTGTGAGGATCCACAAGTGTATCTTTGTTTTTCTTTTTGTTTTTCCAGTAAAAATATTGGAAAATCAGGCTTTAAGGGCTCACCTGGAGAGCTTTTAAAAATACCTATACCAGAGTCCTGTCATCAAGGATTATGATGTAATTGATTCAGGATAAGTCTGGGCATTGATATTAAAACCAAACAGACTACAACTATTCAGGATTTGAGAATTACCAGATTAAGCAATCATTCTGTGGAGGCATGATTTGACTTAGCTGGCTGTTTGTACACTGGAAAGACTTACTTAAGGTTAACTTTTTACTTCCTTCCCTTTCTCTCTTTCTTCCTTGTTTTCATCCTCTTTTTCTTTATTTCCTCCCTTTAATTCCATCACAAGGGAGCGATGTAGTGGTCTAGATATTTTTATGTCCGTTTTAAAGATGAATAAGCTGAGGCTCATGAAAGTGACGTGATACGTTTGAGGTCACATCTAGGAAGTCCCCATGCTGGCCCTACTGTGTCGTTATAAAGTTTGTGTTTTGTTGCTATGGAATAGTAGATGGTTCCAGAGTTTGCTATGATCAAGGAGAGGGGAATGTACGGCTCAAATTTGCCATGTGGATAGTCGAGAGTATAATAGCATCATTATCATCTCTAAGTTCCAGTAGATTCTAGGAAATTACACTGTGTTTGGTCTCTGAAGCCTGCATTTTAGGTTTTGCTCTTCCTGTGATGAATGCACTCGTGTTCATGATTACCAGTATTGGGCAATTCTGAAGGATGTTGACACCCCAGTCACTGGAAGGGTCACTTTAATCATGGTAGTGGTTCATAAGCGGGGGAGGGAAAAGGAGAGCAACTAACAAATACCTCAACCAGAAATCTCTCAGAACAAATAATTAAGTTTTAATTACTGATTTGGGACATTATCCCTCAAGAATCTAAAATTCAGTGTAAGGTCCTAAAGCGAGAAAGCTCAGATGACTTAGGGATTGCACTATGTATGTAGTCCTTATCTTTATTTTTTGTCTATAAAAGGGATTACAGCACTATCTCATTTGTGGTTACCATAAAAAGAGATTTATTTTTATCTCCATGGAATTATATTTTTTGCACATGGATATCACACCTGCTGTCTTTTATGGGATTCTGTGTACCTGAGTACGTGGTGAGGTGTACAGGTATTATTTCTATACATTGCTTACGGCCTTAGGGTATGTTTCATCTGCTGTGTTTATGATTGCAATTGTCTACTGACATGTAAAAAAATAGTAAAATAAAACTACTAGTTATTTAAATAAAATACTTTAGAATTAGGCATATTGAAGTACAAATTAGGGCCCTGCTAAATACTCTGAGAAAGCTATATAGCTTCTCTGATCTTCAATTTTCTCATCTTTAAAAGGGACGTAAATATATTTTGGAGTTGCAAAGATGCAATTTAATATTAGCAAAGTGCCTAAAAATGTGGTGTAATAGAGAATTAGAATATGCAGCAATTAATATCATTTTCTTTTTTGTGATTTTTTTCTTTCCATAGAGAAAGCTTATTTTGCAGGTGGCGTGAAGGGCTGATCTAATTGCCTGCGCGGAACATCACAGTTTGGTAACCTGTGCTATGATGTTTACCACCATGGCACCCCTGCCAGTGTGCAGAGTTGGCCCCGTCTCAGAGCATGGCCTCCTAGGAAGCCCTGCTTTCATATTTTCCTCCTTCTCCTTCATGCTGCGTCAGAATCAAACCTGCCTTTTTGTTTAAAAGGCTTTGTGAGACTAAATCACACTAAGTGGTAAATTATCATCTACAGTGCAATTTGTAAACACTGCAAGTAGTGCTTTTACCAAAAAAAAAAAAAAAAAGTTCGTTATTTTTCTAGGATAATTTTAAAAACTAAGAAATGGAGTCACAGGAAAAGTCTTCCTGGTAGCTTTTCCTAATGTTTTCCCTTAACTAGGTAAGAAACAGGATTATGATGCTATCTTTAGTCTTCTTAATTTTTAAAACTCTTAGTCCTTAAATTAATTTTCAGTAATAAATTTCATTGATTGATGAACTGATAATCAATGAACAGACATAACAAATTTTGGCATTACGACATGTAAGGATTGTATGAGTTTGTGCAGGCTCGAAACCTTTCTACAGTGATGTCTAAAGTAACCTCCAATATAATTATGACTTGTAGTCCTTCTGCTCGAACACAAGTTTATTTATAGTAAACTGGATAAATCAGAAGTTTGTATAATATTGTGAACTACAATTTTTTAAGTTCTCACTATGTGTCAGATACTAAGCTAAAACTGTTAGATGGACTTTCTAATGTAGTTGTTAAAATAATCTTATGAATTAGGTACTAATACAGTTCCCACTTAACCTCGGAGATAAAAGAGGCTTAGAAAAGTATAGAAACTCACCCAAGTGACCCAGCAGAGAACTGGTGGAGTCAGAATTCATATTCAAGTTGTCTTTGTCCAGAGTTGATTTTTGCCCCTACACTAGGGTGCCTTGCAAACTTATCCTTGGAAAAGGAGGTATTACCAAAGAGCAGCAATATCATTGATATATATCTAATCTATCCACCAAACTTAATAAACAATTTAACTACAAGTGGGAGGAAAGAATGTATTCAGCAGTACAAATGATTTAGATTACGATTAAAGGTTTTTCTTTTGAAAATCCTGAATTTATGAAGGAACACTAGACTTCTGTAATTTGGTGTAAAATGTATCTTGGATTTCTTCCTGTGACTTGCAGAACAGAAAGAGGAGTCATTTTTCTGTGAATACATAAAATGCCCGATATGCTGTATCAATGTGATGCCAAAATAACCTGAACTTGAGTAGTTTGTTAGCACACATTGTACCGTCTTGGTCACAAAGCCACATTAACTATTCCTTCCCCCCTTTTCCCCAAACTGAATTGGATGGCTTTTTGATCCATAGACAGTGTTGTTTAGAAAAAGAAGTGATTAGAGAGTATATGATTTTGCCAGACTATATTCTTCGACTAAAATTATAGCTAGCATGAAGGTGAATTTATTCTTTTTTTTTTTTAAAGATTTTATTTATTTATTCGACAGAGATAGAGACAGCCAGCGAGAGAGGGAACACAAGCAGGGGGAGTGGGAGAGGAAGAAGCAGGCTCATAGTGGAAGAGCCTGATGTGGGGCTCGATCCCAGAACCCCGGGATCACGCCCCGAGCCAAAGGCAGATGCTTAACCGCTGTGCCACCCAGGTGCCCCAAGGGTGAATTTATTCTTAATCTGAGGTTAAGCCCTAAGAAAAATAGGAAATAGGAAGGGTTTATTTGAGTTTCTAGCAACTTTTAATAGTGCTTATTATGTGCTAGGGAATGGAAAAACAAACATGGCAGGATCCCTAGAAACCCAAAGTCAATTACAGAGATAGACTCATAACTAATACACACACGTAAGTACAGTAATTGAGTATGTTCAAAGGATGGAAATGGTTCAGCAGAGGGGACTCTGATTAACTCTGTCTGGATGAATTAGATCAGGGAGAGTTTCCAAGAGGATGTCATACGTGCTTGAGTACGGGTTTTCCAGGCAGAGGAGCTGGAAGCAGCAATTAGCAACAGCAGCTTTTGCCTTATGAGATTAGATGGAGGGTGTGCTGTTCCCTGGGTGTTGCTGGCTTGATTGAGACGCCGGTATAGAATCGACAGGTGATTACAAACCATCCAGGGCTTTTTCAACCTGTATTTAATTTGGTGGTTTGCTTCATATTATGGGAGATACATTTATCTACAAAAGTGTTTTTATTCCTTTTATTCTTTTAACGAATCTGCAACTCTGTGGTCTGATAGGAATAGAAACAGATCTGTAACCCAGAAACTGACAACTGAATGGGTTCTAACTCACTTTCAGCAGCTGCAGCCATCAAGTGACTAAAAATGTTCTAAAGGCAACTTGTGCATTTAGAGGAACTAAGGGAATGTCCTTCTTTATTGAGTCTTCGAACTATAGAGAGTATTTAAAGGTTGAACCAATATATCTGCATTCCTCTATGTGAACACAGTTCTACGTATACATGCATGCCTGGGGGACCAGAGCTATTACATTTGGTGTGGTTTTATTACTGTAGATATAGCTATATTACACACATGTGTGCTGTAGGAGCTTGCATATAGATTCAGTAATTCAGTGATTTAGAGCAAGTTGTTGGGGCGCCTGGGTGGCTCAGTCGTTAAGCGTCTGCCTTCGGCTCAGGGCGTGATCCCGGCGTGATGGGATCGAGCCCCACATCAGGCTCTTCCGCTGTGAGCCTGCTTCTTCCTCTCCCACTCCCCCTGCTTGTGTTCCCTCTCTCACTGGCTGTCTCTCTCTCTGTCGAATAAATAAATTAAAAAAATCTTAAAAAAAAAAAAGAACAAGTTGTTTGCTATCTTAAAGACTTAGTCTCTCTGCCCTATAGGGGAGTGGGTGAGGAGTGCCAATAACTCATGATTTGTGTACTTAAAGATCGTCTAATGAGGATCGCATGAATTATAATGATAATACTTAACATATGTTGAGCCCTTACAATATATGTCTACCTCTGTTTTAGGTGCTTTACATGCATTATCTCATTTATCTCATGTATCGATTCTGAGGCTACTCTGTCCCCACCGTACAGAGGAGGACAGTTGGTCACAGGTTGGTGTCATGAATTGTGCAAAGTCCCCCAGACATGTCGCCTTGCTCTCCCATGGTGGATTCGTGTACTGCACTACCAGTGGTGTGATCTCCTGATTGAATGACATCTTGTCTACTGAGAAACTCGTTGTGGATGTCATTTGTTGTCATTGTAATCACTCCTAATATCACCAAAACATTTCTTATTTGCAGAACTTGGTTAGTGCTGATTGAAGGGCCTGGAAGGGAGCTCTATAGTCTCCTTGCTCACTCCCTTTCCTGCTGCGCCTGGTGAAAACGGGACTGTGACCTAAAATCTCCCTCCTCTTTCCAGGCGCATCCCTCCTTTATCCCTGGACTTCAGATTTTAGATAATTCAGTTTCATCAGTTCACTGAATTGAAAAGCCCTGATTTAAATCAAAATATAAGAAAGCCCTTTAGTTATTTTTTATTTATTTTTTAAAGATTTTATTTATTTATTTGGAAGAGAGAGAGCATGAGTGGGGGGGCATGGGCAGAGAGAGAAGGAGAAGCAGACTCCCCACTGAGCAGGGAGCCCAACAGGGGGCTTGACAGGGGGGCTGAATAGGGGGCTCGACAGGGGGCTCCATCCCAGGACTCTGGGATCATGACCTGAGCTGAAGACAGACACTTAACTGACTGAGCCACCTGGATGCCCCATAAGAAATCCCTTTAAAAGATATTACATGCAAATCAGTATTATTTGAGAAAGGATGTGTTGCCTAAAGTAGTCTTTTTCATGACCCATAACTACTTGGTTCTTAAATGTCTTCCTGATAAGATTCCCCATGCTCTCAGGGATGGGGCTGTTTCCTTCATCATAACTTTACACTGGACCATAAGCTCTGAGACTGTTGAAATGTCCCTTGTGTTTACCAGTATATACCCAGCATCTGGCCCATACTAGATTATCATACAGATATTCTTGAAAGAAAGAATGAAAAAGAGAGAAGACACAAAAAGGATGCAGAAATGGGCGAATGAGTGATTGGCAGCTTCCTCTGGTTACTGCAATGATGCCTACCTCTAGGAATTTTCCTTACCCCATATCTGTCTTAAGTCATTGCTTTTAATCTGCTCATGGCTGCAAGTCAGTTAACTGAACATGCTTACTTGGTGCATAAATAAATTTAGGGTACGTAGGCACAGGGTCAGGGCTAAGGAGTTCTCAATGGATAGACCTGGTAACTTTAACTTGTCTAGATCCTTTTTATTAATATTTCTCTGAAACAGTTGTTATTAGAGAAATGAGTTCTAGATAAATGTTGCATCACTATACATTAGTCAGACTATTAATAATAAGTGTTGTTTGTGGATTATTTCCTAAATGTAGACATTGTTTTAAATTCTTTATTCACATTATTTAATATAATCTGCAAAAAATTTATTCCCATTATTCTATCAATTAATCCCATTTTATGTATGATGAAACTACCCAAGACCCCACAGTATGGAAATGGTGAGGCTGGTAGAACTGGTCATTAGTGTGACCCATGACTGGTTTGGTTGGTGGTGTGTGCGGTCTTTGTTCTTTAGGATATCAGGGTGTCCAGGCATGAGAAGGTCGCATCAGAGTGATACAGAAAAAGCACAGGCTGTTGTTTCTGCCTTTCCTTTTAGGTTAGAACACGAAGTAATGCCCTTCACTGTTTTTTACTTAATTTCTATGTCATATGCTGCTCTGTTATTAGGTGTGGAATTAAGACATAATTGGATCTTTTTAAAGGGGTGAGCCATGAGTAAAGCTTTGAAGAATGAAGAATGAATAGGTTTTGGACAGATTATGAACAGCCAAAGAGCATACCCTTGGAGAAAAGTCAAGAATATCTGCTCAACTCAATCAGCAATTGAGTGTGAAATTCTTAATCTCATCAAGAGAATATGCCTTCCAAAAGTAGAAAAGGTTTCCATTGGTAATACAACTCAGATACTCAGGATGTAATTCAGATCAAGGCTTCCCTTTGCTTTCTTATTTATGTCTTGAGTTTCCAACATTGTGCTATCGATATAGGACATTTGATGTTCCTCTTCAGGTGGACGGTTCTGTGAGAGGGAGGGGGCCTGAAAACATGAATATGATAAAAGCAAACTTCACTGTGACTGAATTTGTGTTCCTGGGGCTCTCGTCTCAGCCAAAGATGCAGCTCATTCTTTTTATTATGTTCTTGTTCTTTTATTTATTAACAGTGGTGGGTAATATTATAATTATCACTATTATCCAGATAGAACCTCGCCTCCAAACGCCCATGTACTTCTTCCTCACTAATTTATCCTTTCTGGATATCTGCTACACATCCACGAATGTCCCACAAATGCTGTCCAACGTGATGGGAAAAAAGACCATCCCGTTCTCTAGCTGTGCTACTCAGATGTACTTCTCCCTCTCCTTTGGAATGATTGAATGTGTTCTCCTTGGGGTCATGGCTTACGACAGATATGTAGCCATTTGTCATCCTCTCCATTATACCATCATTATGAACCAAAGCATCTGTGTCCAACTGGCAGCCATTTCTTGGTCCAGTAGCTTCCTGAGTTCCATGGTTATCAATATCCTTACCTTGAGTTTGCCCTACTGTGGGCCCAATGTCCTGAATCACTTTTTTTGTGAGGTCCCTTCCATCCTGAGGTTGGCTTGCACTGACACCTCATTTACTGAGCTGGTTGTTTTTATCTTCAGTATCATCATTGTCTTCATCCCTTTTCTCCTCATTGTTGTTTCCTACGCCCGAATCCTTCTATCAGTTCTCAGGATACGGTCAGCCTCTGGGAGGCATAAGGCATTGTCCACCTGTGCCTCCCATCTGACAGTGGTGGCCCTATTCTATGGAACTGCCATTTTCATGTACATGAGACCCCAGTCGAAGTCCTCCAGGGCTGGGGGCAAGATCGTCGCGGTGTTCTACACTGTGATCACACCCATGCTCAACCCCTTGATCTACAGCCTAAGGAACCAGGATGTGAAAGGCGCTCTAAGGAGAGCTATTGCAAAGCAGAGGACATGAAGGGCCTTAATGGGACGCTAAAGTTCATTGTTAATCTAAGATAACCGACTTCTGAATATGAAGTGAGACAATAAATAAGACCTTGGACAGTCAGTGTTTCTCTTGCCATTCATAAAGGACACAAAAATCCAGCTGCAAACTCAACAGGAAACACATTGGCCCCAAGGACAAATGATGGCTTTAATGGGTGAAAACAACTCCCTTTATTGAGTGACTGTCTGCTTACTCCCTGAGACATCTTGGTTCTCTAAATCACAGACTATCTGAAATTAATTGCTTGAAATTATAACTGTAGGATGAAACATCTTAATCCTGTCTGGAGGATCTAAAACATCTTCATATAGAGAAACATTCTGAATTTTTAACTCAGATAGAAAACTTCAGATAAGGGTTTTTGGATGTAACACTTCACATCCGTCTTAATTTTGTAGTTTACAAGGAAACAAGACTGCATCTACTTTGTGGTTGAGACCAATTCTGACCCCTTTACATATAGACCTGTTTTGCAACAAATCTATCGAAACATTGCTTCATTTAAATTTCATGCAGCAGCCAGACTGTGCAGGGCTGAGATGACTGCATTAGGAATAAAGATTTATTCTTAGTAAAATGTAAGTATTATGAAGGAGGATGATATGACACAACTTACATTTTTGAAAGGTTTTCTGGTTGCTGTGTGGAATATATATATATCACATATATATAGAAATGAATATTTCCTGTGCTTTCAAGCTTTTCAACCAGTGGTATCTTTAAAAAGAACTATTTTTTGAATTAAGAGAATAGAAAAAAATATTTTAGCATTATTATACTTAATAAGATTAAATATGGCCTTTGATTAACATGTTATTAAGTTAGATACCCTATTTCTAAAATTTTCTCAGTTGTTGTTTTACAATTTAGAATAAAATAAAAAGAGTGTAATTCACTTTCACAGATATTCAACAACTAAAATGCCACCATTTCTTCCACCTAAATATGAATGTCATATGCAATCAATAAATGAAGTGTGTCTGATGGAATACAGGTAAAGTGGACCTCACTGGTTTAAAATTGACTTAACAAGTAAAAAGCAAAATCACTAACCAACTAGTCAGATTCATTACATAGCAGGGAGCTTTTCTTGTACATTTGCCTTAATATACAAATGACTTTATATATCATGTATTTGCTTAATACGCAAATGAGGATTAGAAACATGTACTTCTAATCAATTTTCTTCTGAACAATTTAAAGTGAGAAGTAACATTTAAAATTCCCTCAGTTACTATCAAATAAGAAATACATAGTTGGCTATTTATGAATTAGAAACAACACTAAATTAATTTTGAAGAAGGGACATGAAATGCCTGAAGTTACAACAAATGGAAAGTTTATTTTTTTCTTTTGCAAAAATTACTAATCCATTTTACCTCTCAGCTCTATAAATGAGCGAATTAGTTAAAAAGACAGAAAAAAAATTGCAGAACCATTCTTATGGGGAGACACAGAGCCAGAACACATAAACAAATGGAAGAGAATATTTTGTGTATTTTTTCTAATAATATTTATTTAGACCAATTGCGTGGCCTAATCAATTCATTCTGACTAGTGTGTTTTGATCAGTAACTTGGAGTCAGGTGAATGAAGAATAATAATGCAATCCAAACAGCCCACGCCCTATCCTAGTGCCTAGCTAGAACTTTTCTTTTCCTTTTTTTAAAAAAATTGTTTTATTTAAATTCAGTTTAGTTAATATATATTGTATTGTTAGTTTCAGGGGTAGAATTTAGTGATTCATCAGTTGCACACAATACCCAGTGCTCATCACATCAAGTGTCCTCCTTAATGCCCATCACTCAGTTACCCCATCCCCCCACCCAGCAACCCTCCAGCAACCCAAAGTTTGTTTCCCACCCAGTTAGACCTTTTCAAGCAAGCTTTTTTCCTTTCCTAGGCTTGCTTCTTTTGACAGAAAAGGAAAATGTAACACTTAAAGACATTTAACTGATAATTCTACGGTCATTGCTAGAACAGACAACAATTAATTTTAAGATTAACACAAATAATGGTGAACTCAGCAATTATTGATCCTTCACAACATCAGATGTCCTATTGAATTATTTCCTTCCTACATGTGTTTGGGATTATGATAACAAGATGACAGTATAGGTAGGGTAAGTACTAACAAGCACTTTGTTCATATTGAAATAAAATTAAAGCCTAGAGTAAACAAAATAATTAGAGAATGGACTATTGCCATGAGCTACATTCTCTCAGGGCTTGACTAATCGTATTATTATGTATTATAAGAGACTACATTTGGAACGAGAATAATGAAGTTATAATTTCACGGTTTTAATTTAGCTGTGCTCCGATGAAGAAGTCATTCCATTTCCATGAACCTCAGTTCCTTCATTTACAAAATAAGACTGTTGTTGGAGTAGATCATCTTTAAGTATCAATCGATCCTGTCTCTGTCTATATCTAGCTATCTTTGTCCTCTCTGGAATAGATTTATTATAAATTTGAAATTTATAATATCATAAACCTGTCAGAATTTCTTCTGAAATGGCTTCATAGTTTCACTTTTTGGATTTGGTTGATTTATTTTAAGGATAATAATGCGCCGTTGAATGGTTTTAATGTCATTCCCATAGGTACAGAGGATATAATACACACTGTCGTCATAGGTCATGTTACCAACTTTCTTAATGAGTATCTTTCCCATTAAAGTGAAAAACATTAATTTAGTATTCCAGTCAGTAAGTATGAGGATTGTAAAATACTGAACGGGAAGAAAGTCGTGGTGAAACTGATCATTCTTCCTCGATACCATTCTTTCAGCATGATCTGAAAGCTGACCTATTTCTTTTATAGCATCTCCTGTTTTGCCTCTTTCCTTCACTTCTCCAAGATAGAGTGACTCGTCCAGCCCAACTGATCTTGCAAAGATTCAGCTCACTGTGGTCATAGACAAATGAGAAACTTTCAATAAATGCTTCGGAATACAATTCTGACTAATCAATCTAATCAAACCATCAGACTGAATAGAGCAACAAACCAGACCTTTATACAGGTTCCCCAGTTCTGATTATGCCAGTCCCTTTCTTTAAGGCTGCACATTTCCCTATTTTATAGAACACTGGACTAAGACTCAGAAATTTTGTTCCAATCCCAGCTCTACTACTATAAGCCAAGAGAACATTGGCATGCCATTTAAACTTTCATAACTCCAGCTTTATCATCCTAAAATATAGGGCCAATAATGTAGTCCTATGACTTTCAAGATCTTATACGTATTTTGGGTAGGTTTCCCGAGGCCCAGAATTGGGACTAGGTTCTGGTCGTTCTCTAGCCCAGGAAGGCATGGTCATTCATTTGTTCAGTGAGCATTTATGACTCACTTATTATATCCAAGGACTTGAGAACAAGAGATAAGACTACCTTAAAGTTTCACAGTGTACCAAGGAAGCCTTTATATCGAAAAAGTATGTACCCAGTACTTCTCTAGCACAGAAGAAAGCTGCCATTTATTAAGCCCTAAAGTGCTTAAAGGCACTACTTAGGCTTTTCTTATATTTTAATATCTGAACTAGGGCATTTTTTTTTAAGAGTAAGAAGTAGCAGTACTGATACTTACTCCAGGATAATAGACAAAAACAAAGCTGTCCTGCACGAGAGGGACACCTGAGTGCGAGTACCCTTCTTCATCCCCACGGCAACCCCACAGAGTAGGTGTTACTGGTGCCATTTTGCAGATGAGAAGAGGTGGGTCCACGAATGATTTACAGAAGTGATGACTGATGTGTGACATAAAACGGTGTTTTCTGGTGGGTTAGTGGTCTTGGAGGCATAGGACTGGCATTTGCAAAAGTATACAAAGGGAGAGATTTCATGGTATCCTTGAGTTCAATGTGACTTGACCTTCTGGGAGGTGGGATGTGGAAGGAAATGGCTGGGATGAAGCTGAAAATGTAGAATTTCAGATGTCATGTGTGGGTGCCATTCATAGTGTTGATTTTCTCACGGACTCCCACTCCAGCCTCCTAGCACCAGGTCTGATGAAGAGGCTAGTTCTTCTCACTGACACTTGATCAAACAGAGTTAAACACACAGATTCCAGCAGAGTGTCTTCCAGAGCCCTCAAGTGGTGGCATGCTTTTGCAGCGCGTGTAGCTGTGAGAAGCAGTCAAGCCAATAAATAGTTCATCTCACCCCTTTCTTGCCATAAGCTTGCTTCTCCTTCAGTGTCCATTATGACCTCATTATTGCTATGGGGCAACTCAGGTGCATCTTTTATCGTGTCTGCCTTTGAGGCATTTACACATGTATGTGCATAACTACAATATCACGCTCACAACCATAAGAAAGTTATAAATTAGAGGCTGCTGTTCAGAAGAGTGGGGTTTTTTTAGCAGTCTAGTAGCTCAGAGAGAGGGCATTTCAAGGAGTGGTATTTGAGCTGGTCCTTGAAAGAAGAGAGGAATTTGGCTGTTCTGAGATACGGAGCTGAGACTATTAAGGAAGCACAGAGTGGAGAATAGAAGGCATTAGAAGGATACAGGGGTGGGGGGGGGAATTGGAATGCCACTCAAGAAATAGTTTTGCAGGAGAATCGGTTGCACAAAGAGAGCAGGAAGGAATAATACCAGAGAGGTGGTTTAAGGGTGAAGGCCTGGAATGCCAAACAAAGGGCTTTGGCAATGTTATAGCTCCTGAGTTAAGGAAGAGGGGTAACTATGGGAGAGATAAGGAGTCTCAGACCCTAGTTACTCCAGGTATTCTCTCTAAGGCAGAGACGGAAGGCAGGCGCTTCAGCTTGGATTCTTACCCTAAGAGAAGACCAGATATAAAGCTAAATATGAGAGTTTGATCCAAGCTCCATTAAGAAGAGCACACCATCTTAGGTCACTGAACCTGTCTGAAGTTGCCAGAATCTACTTGAATTTACCAACCTGAAGGCCATGTTGTTATACTGGTTTCCCCATAGGTTGCTCTGGCAATGGATAAGGGACAGAATTTCAAGGAATGAAGGGGAATCTTCTCTTGAATCCACAAGTGATAAACTCCCTACTCCCCAAGCAATAAATTTTCTAAATTAGTGTCTGATCTTGACCAACATTCCAGCTTCACCACCAAATCCTTCCACAGACACCCAGGCAAAATGGCCCATGGAACTGTCCCCTGCTTTCCAATCTCTTTGCCTTTGTTCACTTTGTTTCTTCTGCCATTCCCCACTACATTTGCTTCCCTCTTTAATTTCTGGGCTCTGCTTCCCAAAATAACTCACATGCTCCCTTCTCCATAAAAATTCCCTGATCTCCCAAGAAGAAATGCTGCCTTTCAGGTGTGAGTCTTTACAGCACATTGTCTGCAATTCTCTTTGGGCAGTTTTTCCCCCTGTAGTACAAGACATTTGCATTTAATATATATATATATATATACACACACACACATATATATATTCCACCAAGTCTTAAGCAGATTGTTTTAAAAAAAAAATCTCAGCTGAGGTCACATAGCTTGAAACTAGAAGGAGAAGAATTTAACCTCAGCTCTATCTCATTCTGACATCTTCCCTCTTAACCACTTCTGCATCAATTTTTGCTTTTCAAAGCTCCCAGTAGAACAAGTACAAAGTCTTTTTGGTTAAAGAAAATGTAATTTTGGGGGCACCTGGGTGGCTCAGTCAGTTAAACATCTGCCTTCAGCTCAGGTCATGATCTCTGGGTTCTTGGCTTGAGCCCCACATCGGGAATTCTTGCTCAGCAGGGAGTTTGCTTTTCCCTCTCTCTCCCTCTGCCCCTCCCCACTGCTTGTTCTCTCTCTCTCTCTCAAATAAATAAATAAAATAAATAAACCCAGAAAATGTGATTTTTGCAGTCTATTCTGGAGGATATGATTGACATATTTACCTTTGTTATGATTTTATCACTGGGCAAAGTAATGTATGGAAGAGCATTCAGGCCTTTTAAAACATAAGGCACTTATTTATCACTTATTTGAGCAAACTAATAGGATTGATAAGGTGTAAATACTAGTGCTTATTTTATTGATGAAGAGACCAAGGTGCAGAGACATTAGGGTATTTATCTGACATAATTATTGCTGGGAGTGGGATGGAGACTAAGGTGACCCAACTTCTCTCTTTTTCTCACCATTATAAATTTGATATGCATACTTCCACCACCAATTACATGAAAAAAATGAGTTTCCTCACTATATTGCATCACATTGATAGCAGAATCATAGATATTTAACATATAACTGAAGGAAAAATAGAAGCAAGTAATGTTTATTATCTTTCATGTGACAGATTCTTTACAGAGATCTTTGCACAACCTTTGAAAAATGCTAAAAAGCAAGCATTATTATTCTCATTTAATAGATGAAGAAACTTAGTTTGATAGAGGTCAAGTAACTTGCCCATGGTCGCAGAGCAAGAAAATACCAGAACCTACATGAGGGCTTCTTTCTAAATAGTCCAAAGCCTGTATATTTGCCATTATTAGTCAGAATGGAAAGTGTAGCCCTTGGGTCAGTTTTGACTCTATCATTAACTTTGGATACAACAATCAATTAAGAAAAAATTCGTCCTCCAGCAAGAGTGTCACTGCATAGAGATGCAGAAATGGGACTAAAGTTCTTCCTGATTCCAAGGCAACTACACTTTCAATTGTAATGTATACTTGGTTTGTAGTTAATGAGATAGGAAAGCTCTCTTTTCTCATTTTTCACACATCATGTAGATTTGCACATCAGATTATTAAAAAAAAAAAAAAAAGACACCAAAAGCTGAGTGTCTGGATGGTTTCTGGACTGCCAGCTCTACATCTGACTATTAGTTGTTCACTTTCTTCATAATGTGACACCAGAAATATGGTTTTAGAAATTCATGATATAGCTGTGCAATTTTGCACCAGGTGAATTTCATCTCATGTGCCATGATACCCATTAGAAAGCCTGGTAAATCCTGGGTCTTTTACCCCTAAAACTTTTTGGTGCCTTTCACGAGGAATGGGGACACTCTACACTTTAGGACGTGTTTCCCTGACCTTTGACTATATTGCACTGCGGGAAGGGGGGAGATAGGAACATTATTGCTTGGAAGTATTTGTAACTGATGGTGTGACGGAATTTTAGCGTGTCAGAAAAATTTGGCTTTCCCCCATCTCAGTCTGCCCCCTTTACCTGCTGCTGACACCTGACACTCTTGTGACTTAAAAAGTCAAGATTTGTAGCCTTGAGAACATGCAGAGGCAGTTTGTCTCTGCTGTTGATAGTCATTGATACCTCAGGGTTAATGAAATTACTCTCAGATAAGGGCCTGGGGATAATGGTGGAAAGCATGAAGACTCCTGGCACCTTAGGAAAAGACTAGGGTTTAACTAATATTAGAAGAGAGGGAGATGGGAGTGCCTGGGTGGCTCAGTGGGTTAAGCGTCTGCCTTTGGCTTAGGCTCAGGTCATGATCTCAGGGTCCTGGGATCGAGCCTCACATTGGGCTCCCTGCTCAGTGGGGAGTGTGCTTCTCCCTCTCCCTCTGCCACTCCTCTTGCTTATGCTCTCTCTCTAATAAATAAATAAAATCTTTAAAAAAAGGTAGTATAGAAGGGAGGGAGAGAAAGGCATAGGGGATTTGGGATCGGAGGAGTAAGACACTAATCCTATAGACATTACACTCCGGCTAAAATTGGCCTCAGGGATTGTTCCAAACTGTATCTTTTTTAGTATCCCAGAGTCCCTAGGCTTCCCTGAAGGTTAAAACGACGTCAATATGTGAAGTTAACAAAACCCAGACGCCCACCTCTTTTGAATATTAGGCAGAGGAGACCAAAGAGATCCAGTCATTATTAGGTGAAACCAACCACTAGACAGAAGGGAAACCTGAGGACACCCAGTTAACAGCAGAGCCTAAGTCTGCAGCTCTCACTCTTGGGCTTTGCACAGCTCATGATTTGGTCATTGGTGGCAGCAGTTTCAGAGAGACAGTACAGTAACTGGAAACACAACAAACTCCTCATTGGCCAATGCAGGTCTTACGTTTGTATCCTGCAGAACCTGGCACATATTTAGCATATAGAAGATTTGACTGAATATATGAATGGAGAGCTCCTGGGCTGAGTTAGGCCTTCTCTCATACCAGCTCCATTCCCCGCATATTTAACTACATTTTCTCTGAGTTGCTTTTAGAGTAGAGAAATTTTCGACATTTAGATCTGTCATTCCTCATGACCCTGAAAAAATATACTATAGAGTGATTGGTTTTTTATTTCCCCTTTCAAGTTTTGTCTCCGTTTCTAAGCAACAGGTGAGCCAAAGTCAAGTAAAACACAAATGCATCTAGCTCAGCATGCTTTCCAAAAATATTAATTTATATTTCCTTCATATCAGAGTGTGAAGGGTTATAGAAAACCCTACTGAATTAAAGATCGATGCAGCAAGTACATGGTAGCTGAGTAGTGTTTATTAGAAAGTCATCTGCATTTTCTATCTTCTGCCACTGCCCTTTGACCACTCTCATTGACCTGCGGTAGTAAGAAATTTTCATGTTTTGTTACTCTTGACATTTTTTTCCAATTAGTTTTCTGAAAGCAGCTTTCACATCCTTGTTCCGTAAACTGTAGATCAAGGGATTCAGCATGGGAATGATAATAGTGTAGAACACAGAGGCCCACTTGTCTTGGTCCAGGGAGTAGCTGGATGTTGGCCTCAGGTACATAAACATGACTGTGCCATAAAAAAGGGTGACGCCAGTAAGGTGAGACCCGCAGGTGGAGAAAGCCTTAAGGCGGCCTTTGGCGGAGCGCATTCTGATGATGGCGATGAGGATGAAAGCATAGGAGATGAAGATGATGAGGATGGTGCTGAATTCAATGAAGCCGCACAGACTAAAGAGCAAGATCTCGCTGATGTAGGTGTCTGAGCAAGAGAGGGCTAAGAGGGGTGGGATTTCACAGAAGAAGTGGTTGATAATATTGGAACCACAGTAACTCAAGCTGAAGGTGAGGGAAGTGTGGGCCACTAAACTCACCAGGCCGGCCAGGTAAGAGCCCAGCACGAGAGCCAAGCAGACTCGCTTGGACATGAGAGTGCTATAGTGGAGGGGGCGGCAGATGGCCACGAAACGGTCGTAGGCCATGGCAGCCAGGACATAGCACTCGGCGTCCACAAAACCTACGAAGAAAGCAAACTGGGTGGCACAGCTAGAGAAGGAGATGACTTTGTGCTCTGTTAAGAAGTCAGCCAGCATCCTGGGGGCAATGGCTGAGGAGTAGCCCAGGTCAACAAAGGAGAGGTTGCAGAGGAAAAAGTACATGGGTGTGTGAAGCTGAGTGTCTGTTACGATCAGGATAATCATACCAACGTTCCCTACCACATTGACCACGTAGACCCACAGGAAGACCACGAAGAAGATGATCTGCAGCCGAGGGTCTTGAGTGATGCCCGTAAAGACAAACTCTGTCACCACCGAGTGGTTTTCTTTATCCATCTCTTCAATTTTGTGTCTGCCTGGATTTGGTTTTTTGTTTGAAATGATTTTTTAAAATCTTCCCAGAACTCAGATTCTATGACCCATAGGATAACTCAAATGACTTTAATGGAAGTGATGGGTAAGTGTCCTCTCCAGGTGCCCAGTCAAACTAGAAGATGTTAGCATCTTGGGGATGGCAAATTCTGCTTCTCCATAGACCTTGGTGCTCGGAGGCAGTTTATCACATGCTACCAAGTGTTTGATGTGATCTGGGCAATTATCTGCCTCATTAACTAGTAAAGGACCGTTTTGAGCATCCCTTCCTTCTTTCTAAAACAAAGCAATTATGCACACAGATAATGAATAAACAGTGACTCTCTTTGCAGGTAGGCACAAAAAGAAAACTGAAAAAGCCTCAAATCTCAAATTATAACACATCTCACACACACACATGCACACAAACATACACACACAGAGAAAGTAAAATACTTGGAGCAGAAGCTGAGCAATACTAGAAAAGGCAGGGGGCAATAATAATTTTTAAAAAGCCAGGAGTTACTGCGTGTTAACTATTTGCCAGAACTTTGGGTGCTTCTGCACATTATATAATTTCATCCTCACAACTCTGTGAAATCGGTACCACCGTTATCTCTATCTTATACCTGAAAACCATAAGGCTAGACATTAAGTAATTTCAACAAAGTCAGGAGCCTGTAAGTAGCGGAGCTGGGTCTGTCTGACTCTAGGGTTCACTTCACTTTATTGTCTTCTGTGCATATGTGGTTTAATGAAGCTTATTTTTGCACCTGCATTTTGTTTTCCTGTCTTGCCTATCATGCCTGGACACAGAATGAGTCCTTTCATTTCCCTAATATTTAGAATTAGGGATTTGGCAGGGGGCAGAATCAGGATGAAAACACCTCGGTGTCTTTGGACAATTCTATTGCTTAGCCAACAGGTTGTTGCATAGCTCAGTTTGGAGTTAAGATTCAGCGTCCTTCGCTCAGAGGGGATAGAGAAAGCATTATCCAACTCTGCGGTCAGACAGTAGCATGAATTAGCTTTTTTTTTTTTTTTTTCCCTTTGTGGTTGGATGAATATCCGGTCCATTGAAGGGTTGTAACAAGGAAGTGGGCAAAACCACACCAAATCGAACCAAACCACACCAAATCAAACCAAACCACACCAAATCAAACCAAACCACACCAAATGAAGCCAGAACATGCAGTACTCTAGAGATAAGTAGAATTCTCTATTAAATTTGAGGGAGAAGTCAGACTATATCTCCTCTAATTGGTTTACTGCTTAAGAAAGACAAGAAAGCAGAGTAGTATAATGTCTTTCACAGGGACGTGGACATTTATAGCAGCCTATCTGAAATCCTAGGGAGGTTGAAAGTAGTGCTACCATCTTTCAGTTTCTGCATAGAATATAATCGGCTGCGATGAAGAAGGGGTCTAATAATGGATAAACAATACTGTCTATTTGCCTGAGAGTGTATAGTTTAAAAAATACGTTTCGACTCACTCGTAATAGGTGGTGAATGTGTGCATCATTTCATACCTTAGGTCAATTAGGAAACAGAATAAAAAGAGAAATCTTGGAGAAATTATTTGAAAAATACATTTCTCATAAAGAATTTGTACTCATAATATGGAAGGAACTTTGAAACGCGTTAATGAGGATACAAACAACCCAAAAGGAATGGGCCAGACTCGAACAGACCCTTCACCAAAGAAGACATATGGATTGCAAGTAAATGCATGAAAAATGCTCAAATCCTTTGTATCAGGACACACGAATTAAAACCACAGTGGGATATTACTATACATCTGTTGGAATGGTTAAAATTTAAAAAAGAGGAACCATACCAAGTGTTGACCAGGAAGAACCGGAAATGTCATCACTGTTGCTTGGAATGTAAAATAGTACGACCACTTTGGAAAACACTGCTGCAGTACAAAATTAAACCTACACATCTCTCTTGTTTGATCCAGCCATTTCCCCCACAAAAAACCAAACCTGGGAACAACCCAAAGGCCCATCCATAAGTAATAAAATAAACAAATTTTAGTACGTCCATAAAATAGAATACTACTCAACAATTAAAAGACACAAATGATTGATACAAGCGACATGATGGATAAATCTCAAAATAACTAGTTGGAGAGAAGAGAACTAGATAAAAGAATGTACCTTATGTGATTCCATTTCGAAGAATCTAGAAGCAGCACGCTAATTGATAGTGACAGCCAATCAATGATCGCCTGGATGGAGGTATGCGTGGGAGGCACAGGAGGGAAGGATTTACCAAGGGGCACAGGAAACATTTTGCAGTGACAGGTTCGTTGCCTATGTTGATTGTGATGATGGTTCATGGATATACACATATATTAAAACAATTAAATTTTTTCCTTAAAAATATTCAATTTATTGTATGTCAGCTATAGCTCAATAAAGCTGTTTTAAAAGAAAGAGCAACAAAGTATTGTCCCTGCTTCAGTTCCTCTCATTGTCCCTCTACGTAGATGGGTATGTCACTTCACAGGTTATACTCATGAGGAGGTCTGCAAAGTCACACAGTGAATTGGGAACAGAACTAGCAATTGAGTCTGGGACTGCCAGTTTCATTTACGGTGCTGTGTTCATTTTTTCTCTCACTGCTTCACTTAGAAATACGGAAATAACCCATCTCATGAAAAGGATATAAGAGGTCTACCTCCATCCTCCCACTTCTCCGCTTATTCTTTCACTTTAGCAAAAAGGGCAAATATTCCTATTACTGCAACTGGGAGGACTCATTCTGTCTAAGCTCAATTTTATAGAGGAGGAGGCAGACCCAAATATCCAGCTTGATGTTTGGATGCCAGGCTGCCGTAGTTTCAGGGGTTAGAGACTCCTGGTCAGAACACAGCACAGGGCTCAGGGCTGATCCGCGGCTGGGCACGTGCCCGCCAATTCATTTCAGTGAATTGGAAATGGGATCAGATAGTCGTTCTTTCCTCCCTTATAAATTCAAGGTTCCAGTTAAAAGAGGAAGGATCTGAGAAGGGGTTTCACCAACCCTAAATCACCCTGCCTGTTCCCGCTTGTAGTGGACAGACAAATCCGGGCTTTGCCACTTACTAGTTTTGATTTCTAGCACACTACTTATCTTTGTAGAGGCTCAGCTTTTCACTTATGGATGAGATTGACGCCCGTCTTAATAATTTTCTGCAAAAAAGTTAGTTAGAGTACATATGCATATTCTATTACCTATCTATCATCTCTATCTATCTATCATCTATCTATCTATCTATCATCTATCTATCTATCTATCTGTCTATCTATGTATCTATCTATCATCTATCATCTATCTATCTATCTATCTATCTATCTATCTATCTATCATCTATCATCTATCTATCATCTATATCTATCATCAATCAATCATTTGGTGTTAAATTCAGTGATTGTCATGTGCCAAATGCTTAATGCATTTGGCAATTGTGTCAGTCAGTACAAGTGTAATTGTGTAAGATTTAATTCAGTAGATGATTGTGTGCTCACAACTCCCAGTAAAAAAAGAGTCCCCATGTTTGTTCCATACATGTGCTGTATCATGGACAGCTTTAACCTTTAGTGAAGGTGTGATTTTAATTCCACAGCACTCCTATTAAATGATAAAACAAGTAGAGATGAAGCTATCAAATTTAAAATCAAAGTTACGATAAAAGAAAACCTTTATATATAGATTTTTAGTCTCATGTAGCTAAACTTCACCTGACCTGACTCTTAAAGAAATAGTTGAATAGTGAATAAATAAATTTATATTCCATAGTCCTCTAATACAAAAAAAAAAAAAAGACCAGCAAGAGTATTGTCTTATGGAAGCAATACAGGACAAACGTATTTTAGATTTCTATGTATCAGCTGCTTTTGCGTGTTTATATGAGAAGAATTCTGGAGTGAGAACCTGCAATCCTGGTTGTTGTCTTATTTTTTTCCATTAAGTAGTTGTTCAAGCTCAATGAATTCCCACACTAGATGCAGCTTCCTTATCTGTGAAATGAATAGGGGGAAGAATTCAAACTCTATGCAACTTTCCAATTCTAGCATTTTCTGAGTCTGTACTTATTATAGGGCACCTAAAAGCCAAACCCATGGTGCATGTCTCCTTTTGAAATTTTGAAATGACATGGACCTGAAGCCAAGCAAAGCCATGCTCAAAGGAGCAGGGGGCAGGGGCAGGCTCCACCCCTAATAGGTCGTCTCTTTCTCGATCTGTCCCAATGCTGACCTATGTCTTGACTTGTTTTCTACCTGTTGGTGAGAGGTTGATTGTCTCCTTTTCGCTTGATGGGTTATAAAGAGCACATCTTCTGAGAGGAATCCGAAGACGGTGACTCACTCAGGTGCTGTGCCTGAGCTCCTGGTTCACCCAGCTCTGCTCCTGTGTGCTGGAGGTCTTACCAAGTTTCAGAGTCACACGTTACCCCCAGAGGAAAAGAGGTGACGTGATTTCTGCACTCACAGGAGACTGGAAGAGCTGATGAACTATCATCCCTAAGGAATTCACTCTCCTGTCCTTGAACCTTAATGATTAAAGAGGGAAACAAAAGCGAAACACAGCCGCTCATTTGCCTTTTTCTTCCTGCAACGGGAAGCTAAGCGATTCATATGTCATCTCTCATATGCATCTTATGTGCTCGTATACCACCCTTATGCCAGACTCTCTCGGATTAAGGTCTGGTTTAAAGATGGCTAATCCAGGGACACCTAGGTGGCCCAGCTGGTTGAGTGTCTGCCTTCAGCTCAGGTCATGATCCCAGGGTCCTGGGATCCAGCCCCATGTCGGGCTCCCTGCTCAGCGGGGAATGTGCTTCTTCCTTTCCCTCTGCCCCTCCCCCTGCTTGTGCTCTCTCTCTATCTCTCTGTCTCAAATAAATGAATAAAATCTTTTAAAAATTGAGCAATAAATAACATTGGGTATATCCAGCTGTCAATTATCTTTTCCCTACTGTTTTGAATTGAATTTTCATTTCATTTCATATTGTCTATGTGTGTATTTTTCTGTTCTAGTCCCTTGTTCTTTCACCATTCTATACAATTCATTCATCGGTAATTTTTTCAATTATAAATTCCCTTATACACCAGTATAATCTAGTCCCCATCTCCATTTGTTCTCTTGTTTTTTTTTTTCAGGGTTTCCATGGCTACAATGGAATATTATTTTTAATCTTTTACGTAAAATTTATAGTGAACTTATTTGGGAAACAAATCTGAGGATATTATTATTACTACATTAAATTTATAAATTAGGGAGAATTGCCACATTTATGCCATCAAGTCTTGCTACCATATAGTGTGTATGTCTTCATGCTTGTTCAAGTCTACTTCTGTATCTCTCTGTTACTCTTTTTCTTCACAGAACTTTCGAACATTTCTTACATGGTTTACACTTAGGTCTTTTATGTTTGGCAATCAAAAATGGGGATCGTCTCTTCCACATACATTTTCTAACTGGAGATTTGATTGTTTTTATGAGGTTTCTAGGTTAATTTTACATTTTACCAATTTACTGAATTTTCTGTTTTTTTTTTTTTAAAGATTTTATTTATTTATTCAATAGAGATAGAGACAGCCAGCGAGAGAGGGAACACAAGCAGAGGGAGTGGGAGAGGAAGAAGCAGGCTCATAGCAGAGGAGCCTGATGCGGGGCTCGATCCCATAACACCGTGATCACGCCCTGAGCCGAAGGCAGACGCTTAACCGCTGTGCCACCCAGGTGCCCCTGAATTTTCTGTTTTTTTAAATTGATAGTGTAGTAGTAGTAAAAGTAGCAATTTTATGTATAGTGTGTTATAATGCAGCTGTATCTTATGCTGCCCAAATAAATCTGAAGTTAGAATGAAATGAGCCCCAAAGCTTAACAAGAGAATTCTCTTCTTGGTTTTGCCAGATGATGTAAAATCTGTTTAGAGGAAACTTTTGGTGGTGAGTGAGTGATATGTAACTATTCCCTGGGACAGTGAATATGAATTCTTTCAGAAATGAAATGACATATTTTTATAGCAAGTGGCTTGTATTACCCCCTCTATGTTCCTGAAATGGTATTCATAGATAATTTAATTTGCCTACACACATAATTTAAAGAGGAGAAATAAAAAGAAAATAATTTACAGTACAATATTTAGTATTCATTCATTCATTCATTCATTCATTCATTTTTTTTTTAATTTTACACTTGAAATACACTTGCATACTGTGGGACATGAAGAGTTCTTCGTTTGTTAGGGATTGTACTGCACTCTACTGGCTTTTAGCACCCTTGCCCCTTACCCACCAGATTCTATAGTGTGGCCCCTTCACTGCAACAACCAGCAATTTCTATAATGTCCCCAGAGGAAAAACACCACCTCCATTGAGACCTTTTTGAAATTCTAGGCATCTGATATTAAATAATAATTCTGAATTAAGGAGTGATACAGTTTACTACATTAGACATCTATCTGTTCCACCTTTCCACCCCTAATATCTCTACTGATACTTAGATGCACTCTTTTCTTAGCAACCAACACTGCCAATTTTTCTGTATTAGTCAGGATTCCCCAGAGAAGCAGACCCAATAGGAGATGGATACGTGGATCTAGGTAAAAGCAGATTTAGTGTAGGAATAGGCTTACGTGGGTAAGGAGGTTGAGAAGTCCCACGAACTGCCGTCTGCCAACTGGAGAACCAGTGGTGTAATTCAGTCTGAGTGCAGGAGCCTGAAGATGGGGTAGGGTGAAGGTTCTGGTCTGAGCCTGAAAGCCTGAGCTCCAGGAGCATTGATCTCACTGCCCTTCCAGGGGGGAGAAGATGGATGTCTCAGTTCAAGCAAAGAGAGCAAATTTGCTCTTCCTCTGCCTTTTTGTTCTGTCCTGGCGCTCAAAGGAGTGCTTGATGCCCACCCGCACGGATGAGGGCTGTCTTCCTTACTCTATTGCCTCACATGCTAATGTCTTCCTGCGACACTCTCACAGACACATCCAAAAATAATGTTTTATTAGCTATTTGGGCATCCCTTAGCTCAGTAAAGTTGGCGTGTAAAATTAGCCCTCGCAAGTACCATAGACCTTATTCCCAATTAGTCAGTCTAATCAGAGGACATCAGAGAAGTCATTAGTCATTATCGCAGTTTACGTGTTATTTGTATTTAACACAGAAGGATATTTTTCACAAACTCTGCTACTTTTGGGCTTTGTTAACACAAATTGGTCAGCAATGCTCAGTTGGAGTATGACAAAACCATGTTCGAGTCCCAGGTCTGCTGTGCATTAACTATTTGGACGAGTAACTTCTCAAGGCCCCAGTTTACTTATCTGTGATGGAGGTGCTTAATAGCAATCCAAAAATGCACGTGGTTAGCCGAGAACACTCAGCAAATAGTACAGGCTCAGTTAATATTAGTTGCTATTATTGCTTGACCCTATTCTCTTCTAATTATGACCTGGGAGATGACCAGCTGGGTCATAATTCATACTAATATATAAGCTCCT
The DNA here is from genome assembly GCF_017311325.1 of Ursus maritimus. NCBI lineage: Eukaryota > Metazoa > Chordata > Mammalia > Carnivora > Ursidae > Ursus > Ursus maritimus. The sequence continues at coordinate 33,655,428 of NW_024424786.1, read as the reverse complement.
CTAAAGGGGAAGTCACATCTTTACAAGTTAGTATGGTCTCTATTGGTGGATCATTAATGCTTGTTGCCTGCTTCCTGGGCTTTAGAGTCCCATGGTTCTTCACTGAAAGTTCACTGCAAGCTGTCAGAAGGTTATCTTTTATGGCTCCAAGGTCACATTCCTGTATCCGGTGTGAATTCTCAGTGCTCCATGGAGATCACATTGCAGACTAATTTCTGATGGTCCCCATCTTGGTGGCAGGGAGATAGAACATCATCTGGTACCTCCTTGAATGACACTCAAGCTAGGATTAAAAATGAGTTCTCTTCTTATTCTGAAGCTCTTTGAGATTTCCTGCTCCATAGCTACCTCTGTGCATTTCCTGCAATCAGCCCCTCACCATGATCCAGGCAGCATAATTTCCCGTATGTACACAAAGTACTTCCAGAAGGTGGAGGTAGAGCTAACCCGCTGTTTTGTGGATTCTTTCAGTGCTCTTAAGGGACTCAGACCACCAGCTATCGGAGGGGGGGGGGGAGACAGAAGAGGGATGTTTAGTGAGGACTAGAAATATGGAACTGGAAATTCATTTTCCACTGGGCCCAGGTGTCCCTAGGGCAAAGGAGAGAAATGTGAAGAGGACATACGATTTCCTTAGCTTCGGGGGGGAAAACAAGTAGATTAAAATGAGATGACATGAGGGATGTGGTCCCCAGACACTAAAGAACAAGAAATACATCCTATTTAAAATAATTCAGAATGCTTACTGCAGAGTCTGGTCCAGAGACTCCACAATTGGGAATAACTGCAAACAATATGATAGCTGCACTGCAGTGATCTATTCCATATTTTATTTTATTATTATTATTATTATTTTTAAAGATTTTATTTATTTATTTGACAGAGAGACAGCTAGCAAGAGAGGGAACACAAGCAGGGGGAGTGGGAGAGGAAGAAGCAGGCTCATAGCAGAGGAGCCCGATGTGGGGCTTGATCCCATAACGCCGGGATCACGCCCTGAGCCGAAGGCAGATGCTTAACTGCTGTACCACCCAGGCGCCCCTATTCCATATTTTAAAATATATTTTATCCTGATATAACAAACTGGGATTCTTATTTTCAAGAAAAAGTAAGAAAGAAGGCAAAGTAACTCTCTTTTGACAGGGAAGGTGTAAAGGATTTCAGTTGTCTTATCTCTATAATGGGTGAGGCCTTCAATCTGTTCTGTGTCTAGCCTTCACCTGGGAGAATTGATGAATGCCTTCTCTGAGAAGGTTTGATGTGTGTGTTGTGTTTTGTCTTTTTTGCATTGGACAGAAAGAAGCAAAAGGACCAAAAAGAAGTCAAGCAGTCCAGAAAGGTCAGGAAGAGATATAAAGGATTCTGCCCAAGTAACTTACTGACCTGAAGAAAAATCCACAACACTGTACCTTTCTCCAACTACCCATACACCCAAAGCTCCAAGAGCACTGAGAGGCTAAGAAGGTATGTTAAATAAATTCTCTGTCTATTTTTCTTGTTATGAGATTTTTAAGTCATTAAGAGGCATATAAGCAGCAGTAAATAATAGGATTTGAAGGCCTTTTTAATTGCCAGAAATTCTCAGGGAATCTCACTATTGTTTTCAGAAACTCCTAGGAATTGAAAACGTTTGTTAAGAATCTCTGGACTGATGACTGCAAAATCTCAGCAAGGGGGTTATGGGTATATTTTTCAGGGTTGAGGGGTATATTTTCCAGGGTTGAGGGGAGATGGTAGCATGCAATTCATAGCAGCAGATGTAAAACAAGCGGGATTTTGCTAATAATGCAAATTAATGCATGCAAATTCTAAGATAGACATTTTTAGCAACTGCAACTATATTTTCTCTCTAGGAGATATATAGATTTTTTTCTTTCTGTTGCTAAATTATTCTGGCATATTAATGAAGCCCTGATAATTACAATAGCAATTTATTCTGTATATTAGCGCTCACATTTGTTATTGAGGGGGTCATTCTCAATGATCTCAAATGCTAAGAGAATGAGAGTTGCATTAGCTGGGTATAAATTAGATTCCATTAGGTTAATTCTGTAACTCTGGGAGAGTCACAGATCTTTTGTGCCTCCCATTTCTCATGTGCAAAATGAGGATTATAATACTGCCTATCTCATAGGACTTAAATAAAATATTGCAGGAAAAATACTTAACACAGTGCCTGTAGAGCATAGGGAATGCTCAACATATTAAAGTATCTTAGTACTTTATTTGTTGTTACCTTTGTGTCTCTAGCGCGCGCACACACACACACATACACACATACACGTATTGCATTTTATTTATTTATTTTTCACTATTGCTGATAGAATAATCCTCTCAGGGAAAGTTTCTGATTGAAGATGAGAGAAAAAGATCCATTCCTTCTTTTTATTTCCTTCTGGAGATGCTGTTCTTTGAAATTCAAACAGCAAGATTATTCCAAGGGAGAGGACCAGGCTGTATATCTGTCCTGTGAAACAGAGAGATGGGCAATGCAGTGTTGAGGAACAACAAATAATTTGGCATCAAACCCAGGATTGTTCTGGCCCCACATTCACCACCAATTAGCCAAGAAAGCCCTACACTTCACTGATCTCATCTAACAAAAGATAATCTTATTAACACTTTTAGGATAATACCCGCTTATCTCCCTCACTGATTTGTGGGGCAGCTAGGATACAATAATGGGTGCACTGACAGTTTGACAGCCTTACAACACTGTATAACAATGCCGGGTTTATCATGGGTGAAGGTATTGAGCCCCTATCTGATGGAAACCGGCTGGAACAGAACACCGATGGGCACTTCTGCATATGGCAGGGTCTGTGAGAATGGGACAAGTTCCTGCCCACTCTTCCCCCCAACCGGGCTCAAGAGATCCATTATCTCCAGTGTTAGCACAGATATTGGGTTACTTTGGTCCCATATTTTAATTTTAGACAGTATCAAATAACTTCCTGCTGTGAATGATAAAGGATTTAACACTTGGAGCTATGACTGGACAGTTAGCCCAGGACAGTCTTATCTACTGTTCAATAATCTGAGGTCACGGAAGGGGTAGGGGATTGGATTTGAAGTGGGGAAGAATTCCCCTGGAGTTCTTGCCCGAACTTTTACTTGGAAGCTCTAGGCTGGATTTTCTTTTTTCCTTTCATCCTGCTTTCTCCCCCTTTCCTTCCTTCCTTCCTTCCTTCCTTCCTTCCTTCCTTCCTTCCTTCCTTCCTTCCTTCCTTCCTTCCTGTATTTGGCTTTTTTGTTCTTTACAGGGGGTGAATCTTATTTGCATTTAGATGACCTGGAGTGTATTATTCCCCCAAGTCAGCATTGGGACTGGAACATTCCACATGCTCCTGCTGCTGTTTTCTGGTTCTGGTATGATCCTGGGGATCTGAGTGTTAAGTAGAGGTTCTCGCTGCTGTGGCTTATTCTATTCCTTTCACCTCATTCTTGCAATCAAATTCTCTAAATATTGGAGGGAATTATTCAAAGTTCTCAATACTTAATAGACAGTTTCCCCCACTCGCCCTGTAGATGGTAATACTGGGAAATTCCAGCAGGGTAGCAACCATGCTAGTCACATGCGAAGTTCCTCTGTTTCTTTCCTTGGAATATCAATTTTTAAAGTTCCCCCATCCCCAGAATATTCAACTCTTTCCTTCTTGTTTGGTACTTCTGATGAATTTAATAACTTTCATTATTTTTTACTCATTCCATTAAAACTGTAGAGGAATAGGCAGTGGCCTGAACTCATTTGCCGTCTTTCTCTAGAAGTTGTGCCTAGAGGGAATATATTAATATATCAATTAATTTATTTACCATAAATAATGAAGAGAGATGCATCTTAAGGATAAGTTCCTGTAATTATCTAATAAATAGTTAATGCTAAAAGTGCTTTTAGTTAATGGATCTATTAAGTTACTCATCGCATGGTCATTAGTTAATAGGCCATACACCTAGAACTTAACACAGTCTTTTGATGTCTTTTGACTTGACACTTTGACAAAACACTTCTAGAATTTCTATGTATATATGTTAATAAAAAGATGCTTATGTCTCTGCCATGTTTTCATCTGACCAAATGCCATGTTCCATCTTCTCTCTTATTGCAGCTGAAATGACCAGATACATGAACAAGGTCCAAGGCAGAAATCAAACAGAAGTGACAGAATTTATCCTCTTAGGCCTCTCGGACAATTCAGATCTACAAATTGTCCTCTTTGGATTGTTTCTATTAATCTATATGGCAACCATGGTGGGTAATTTGGGGATGATTGTGTTAATTAAGATTGATCCCTGTCTCCACACCCCCATGTACTTCTTTCTCAGCAGCCTCTCTTTTGTTGATGCCTCTTACTCTTCTTCTGTCACTCCTAAGATGCTGGTGAACCTTGTGGCTGAGAATAAAGCCATTTCTTTTAATGGATGTGCTGCCCAGTTCTACTTCTTTGGCTCCTTCTTGGGGACTGAATGCTTTCTGTTGGCCATGATGGCATATGACCGCTATGCAGCCATTTGGAACCCTCTGCTATACTCAGTTCTCATGTCTGGGAAAATCTGCTTCTTGCTAGTAGCTACGTCTTTCCTTGCAGGTTTTGGGAATGCAGCCATACACACAGGAATGACTTTCAGATTGTCCTTTTGCGGCTCTAATAGGATCAACCATTTCTACTGTGACACCCCACCCCTGCTCAAACTCTCTTGCTCTGACACTCGCATCAATGGCATTGTGATCATGGCTTTCTCCAGTTTTAATGTCATCAGTTGTGTTATGATTGTTCTCATTTCCTACCTCTGTATCCTCATTGCCATCTTGAGGATGCCCTCTTTAGAAGGCAGGCACAAAGCCTTCTCCACCTGTGCCTCCCACCTCATGGCTGTCACCATATTCTTTGGGACAATTCTCTTCATGTATTTGCGCCCTACATCTAGCTATTCGATGGAACAGGACAAGATTGTCTCTGTATTTTATACAGTAGTAATCCCTATGCTAAACCCCCTCATTTACAGTTTGAAAAATAAGGATGTGAAAGGGGCCTTAAAGAAGATCTTACAGAAACACAGACTGTAAAGCCATGTTACATATCATCCTGTTATGCAGAAGAAAATATGTTTTCATATTAATTTTATTGTCTGGTTGCTTAAGCTCTTTGTGTGTGTGTGTGTGTGTTAAAGTAGATTGCTTAAAATGAGGTATACTTCTAAATCTTCCGGTGTCTTGAATGTGTATTCATGGGCCTATATGATGAATAAACATAGTGGGGGAGGTTGGTGCTTGGTAAAGTACCAAAATACTCGGTTTTCACTGACCTGGGTTTAAGTTCCAATTCCAATATTTAGCTTTTCCTGATCTATGTATGTCTTTGGGATCTGGGCAAACAGATTCTGAGACAGATATTTGTATGCATGCAGGAGGTGCAGTGGAGAACATTCCCAGGAGCAATACCTAGAAGGCTAGAAGGGAATGAGGGAAGCAGGGCTGAGTCCATAGGAGTTGAACAGTGATGGAGCTGCAGAGAGTAGTCATCCAATTCCACTTGCAGCTCTGTGGCCAAGATGATTCTTCAGAGATAGCCCAAATTGTGGGGGAAAAAAAAAGACCAGGTGTTTGTACCTTCAAAATGACCAGTTTTGGAAATGGCTCATCCACTTGGGCATGGGCATTCCTTTCAGCAGGGGCGATTCCCAGAGTGGAACTCGGCTGTGAAGTGTCAGTTGCCATTGCACTTGGAAGCTGAGAAAATAAGTGCTTCAATCCTGAAAGGCAAATCTGGGTGGTATGCCACAGCATCCGTCATAAATAATAACACTACTCTACTCACAGGGATGTCAAGAATACCAAACAAGATATGAGGAGGAGTCTTATCAGAGGTTATAATATGGGTACCACAGCAATAATGGGGTAGCGTTTTACTGATTTTGTAAAGTAACTGGAATATCATGAGGGTAGTGAACGATGTAATTTCACTCTTAATCGTCAACCCTCCCAGAGTTTTGCATAATTTTCAATAAACATTTACTGAAAGTAAATTATTTATCTATTGTTCACTGTAGTGGGGGAGGGGGCTGTCAATGTAGGAGCAATGGGGAAACTGCCTTCTCCAATGAGATGACGTGTCAAAGGAGGCCTGATGATTTGGAATAGGGTAAATGTCTGCTCGCTATTTCTTTCCATCCCGCTATCCTCTGCAGACCTTGAGGGAGAACACCAGCGCTCCTCATGATCCAAGTAAGACCACTTTACCACAACCACCCCCCACCCCGCAAATTGGTTAGAGACCACAAAGGATGTATTAACTCATCCTGTCCACTCTGAGTAGTTCCATCCTCCTATAACTTCCATTTTCAAGTGTTAATCAAAATTTCTCTCAACGACATTCAAAACCGTATCATGCTTGATATCCTCCTTCATGTCCCCTTTTGCTCTAACTCATAAAGTATAATATCTATCCTTCAGCTGCTTCTTATTCACCAACGTAAGAAAAGTGGCACTTGATCAATATTCATCACTCCTCATTGCCCAACTGAAATTCCGTGGTCCATTAGGTAATGACTCATTCTCAATCACCCTCATTTCCATGATTCTACTGTCTCTCCATTCTGCTCATCTGATTAAATTTGAACTTAGTGAAACTTGTTTCTTTGTTCTGTCCTCCACTGAAGCTGCTTATTGCAATTAGAGATAAACTTTCAGTACCCCATTGTCTGTTGCTGATCTTGTGTCATGCTTCTTCCTCCAAAATAAAAACAATTAGATAAGGTCATACCCATCTTACCATCACTAATCTTTCTACACATACTTTTATTCCCACTTATCATATGGATAATGTGTCCCTTGCTTCTTTCACATTTTTGGAGCTTTCCATGAACTTAACTTCAGAAATTGTATTTCTACTCTCCCCAACCACTGGTTTCTCAAACTCTACTGGAGTGTTCTCATTTCTTTATAAACATCATCTAGTATCACCCTTCTAAATAATTTATTTGGCTGAAAGTCCTGTCCAGTCATCAACTTATTTCTCTCTCTCTCTTTACAATGAATCTTTCAAAAGAACTACCTCTGGTCCTTGTCCTTATTTCCTCAAATTCCATTACATGTTCCAATTGTATTTCTGTACCACTTCTCCATTAAATCCAACCTTGTCATGGACACATGAGAGCTTAACATTATTGCCTCTAAATATTGCTCTTCTATCATACTTGTACTTGGTATCTCAAGAGAATTTCCCATCATTAATTTTTTCAACTACCCAAAAAAACACACATTTTTAGATTTCTATGCCACTTCAGTCTTCTGATTTTCCTTCTCCTTCCACTGCCACTTTTTCCTAGGTAACTGTGATAGCTTTTCCTCCTCTTCCTCATGTTAACCTCCAAATTGGAGCCAAAGACTTAATCCTTTACATTAGTACATGGTACATTAGTTCTCCATCCCGTTCCCACTTTTTAGGTGATCTCAGAAGTCTGCAGTGATTCCAGAATCCACATGTCTAGCCATGATTTCTCACTTGAGTTCCAGATTCATATATTGAATTGACAACCTGGCATCTGGGGACTCTGGACACATGAAAGGATTACAAAATAAGCTTTCTGCACTTAGTTATCATACTCAAACACCTGTAGACTGATCACATCTTTTGTACTATGAGGAGGGTCTGTACCTTAACATCACACCTATGTGTCATTGAGTTTAAAATATCCTTCTCCATGGTATCTTATAAGTTGTATCTTCTTTTTTTTTTTTTTTTTTTTTTTTAAAGATTTTATTTATTTATGTGACAGAGAGACAGCCAGCGAGAGAGGGAACACAGCAGAGGGAGTGGGAGAGGAAGAAGCAGGCTCACAGCGGAGGAGCCTGATGTGGGACTCGATCCCCGTACGCCAGGATCACGCCCTGAGCCGAAGGCAGACGCTTTAACGACTGCGCTACCCAGGCGCCCCTATAAGTTGTATCTTCTGCTATATACCTCAGTTTGTGCTTAGAATAAGAAAATAGACACCCTTTATATCTTTACCCATAATCCATCCAAAGATTATTCATAGATATACAAAACTCTGCATACATTTAATGTATATAATTTGTTGTATTTGGGCATACACACACTTCAATAAAACTGGTAAACTATTAATGGAAAAACTAGCATGTAACCTGTACTGGAGCTTTAATAGGTAAAAAAATTAAATTTCTGATCTCCTGATACTTCTTCTGATCTCCTTATATTTGAGTGAGGAAGACTTTATTGTCTATACCAAATTTGCATGTGTGTGTGCATAGAGGTGTTAGGGATGTGTGTGTGTGTGTGTGTGTGTGTGTGTGTGTGTGTGTTTGACATGGGTATGAGTGGTGTTTTGAAGAATAGTGAAGCAGGCAATAAAATAGGGAATGGTGGCATCAGAGAGGAGCTTTCTGTGGAAATAACATTTGAGAAGGATTGAATAAAAATAATGTCATCTGAATGTCTGTGGAAGAACATTCCAGGTATACTTACAGTAAATATAAAGGCCCTGAGGCAAGATCCTCCCTGGTTTGTTAAAGGAATAGTAAGGAGACAACATATACGTTGACCGATGTGAACAAATGAAAGAAGGAAAATAATTTCAATCAGGAAGGTGTTTGGGAAGGAGTGACTGATCAAATAAGTCTGGTAGTTCATGAATAGGCTTTGGACTTCACTTTTTCCCATTATCCTGCAGTAGCCATCCAACCCCAATTCCAGAATGCAAGCTCCATGAAGGAATGAACAAGATGGATTTTTTGGCTTCTCTACCAGTACCAAGGAATCTTGTATGCTCCATAACACAAGTCTACTAAATATTTGTTGAACTAATCAATTAATTAATGCACCAAGAGCCATATTCTAGTAGAAATGAATAGCAACCATATTTTAAGTGAAATTCTGAAGTTTGGAGGCAGGATCTCATCAATCTCATACCATTTAATTCAATGTTATGCTCAATGGAGTCTCAAGATGAAATAATTTTTGTACCTCTCTCAATGCCTAACTTACTCTCTGCGGTATAAAGTGGTTCACTGGGGAGAAAGTAGTCCCATTATCTCAGTGGAAAACAAATGCATGTTTTAATTTTGGATTAGCACAGTTCGATTTTTAGTGTTTTTCAGAGACTAAATCTCAAGAGGATCATCACAGACTTAATAAGGCTGACTGTCTGCTTTGATCCAGAAGCAGCATTTTCTACTCTTTGTTGAATTAATTAACCATGTCTTAATTCTGTCATAGCTGGATCTCTTATACCACTTCCATTTTCATCAAAGCTATAAATTTCGCATTGTAAGACAGAAAACGTGTATTCCTCCCAAAAGCAATAAAACACAGCTAAACTAATAACCACTACTGGTGAATATTAAGGACAAAGGTAAGATAATATGATTGCTCTCAAAGTGTTCAGATATAGAAAGTTTCCAAGAGAACTCAAAAAGCATCAAGTAATTAAAGATCTCAATTAAGATATGTCTGAAACACTAAATTTAGTGTTCCCAACTAAAAGAATTCGGATTTTGTCTTTAGACGACAGAGATTTAAGATCACTAATAACAAATGAGAATTTTATAGAATATTCAGCATATACAGACACATACATACATGAATATATATATATATATATATGTATATCCATGTGTATATATACATATGTGTCTGTGTACAAAACAGAAATTTAGTTAACTTTTTGTAGCAAGAATGCCATATATAATGCAAGTATGTTTGTATATGCATAAAGTAGAGCTCTACAGAATTTTAAATTGGTTATTTTACAGGGTAAGGTTTTTGCTGACTTTGAAGATAGATCAGTTAAAAGACTGTTGCAGTAATCTAGGTGAAAGATAATGTTGGCTCCGGACTTGGTAGGAATGGAGGTGGTAGGAGGTAGTTGATACAGATGTTTTGAAGGTAGAGCCAACATAATTATCTGATAGACTGGTATTATAGTGTGTGAGAAAGAGAAGAGATCAATTTCTTCAATACTTATCTATTTATTTAATTTCATCTGGGCAAATGAAAGTACAAAGTTGTTATTGACTTGAGATAAAGAATGCTATGTTTGGTGCAAATTAGGGTTGGGCATGAGGACTTCAGCTTTGGGTCAAGCTGAGTTGTTATTTGATATTAATGTGGAGATGTGAGTAAGCAGTTGAATTATAAGTCTGAAATTTGGAAAAAAGTCAGGGCTGGAGATATAAATACAGGAGTTTAAGGTATATAGGTGGTAATTAAATTTACAAAATCAAATCATCACCAAGGTCGAGTCTAAATAGGAAAGGGAGAAAGGTTAAGGACTGAGCTACCTCAACCTTAGTGGTCAGAGAGAAGAGGAGGAGTAAGCAGAGACTGAAAAGGAGCAACCCACATGGTAGGAGGAAAATTCAGGGTCTGGTATTCTGGAACATAAGAGAAGAAAGTCTTTCAAGGAGTATTAAGAAATCAGCTCTGTCAAATGTTATTGATAGATAAAAAAGATGAGGAATGAGAATTGACCACGGGATTTGGCAACATAAAGACTCCTGATGCCTTAGACAAGAGATATTTCATGGAATAATAGGGCACAAGCCTGGTAAGAGTAGGCTTGAGAGGAAAGAGGAAGAGCAGAATTGCATACAGCAAGGATATTCAACTATATTGTATGTTTAATTGCCAAGATAAATGCAAGGAATTGGATCATAGGAAGTGAAGGCAGTAGGACCAAGGGAGGAGGAGAGAAAAGTTGGGAGGTAAGGTAGGATATGGACAAACAGGGTCGATTGTCAAAGACTTCACACCCATATACATATATATACACACACACATATTAATTTTAAATAAGATGGGTTACTGAATTTACTTAAGGAATTTCTTTTCACCGCCATAAGAAAATAAAGAGCTTTAATACACATGTTCTCAGGGCATTCTTAGAGTTAATCATACATACAACAGAGAATGAACTATTTTATTTTTTTGGTTATTTTTTTTTTCTTTGTACAATTTATTCCCTTGGCTTCTTTCTTGTTGTACAGCAAATGAAACATCATTCTGAGACAAACATATGAGCAACCATACAACAGTGACTGAATTTATTCTCGTGGGATTCAGGAATCATCCAGGACTACAGTGCCTTCTTTTTATGGTGTTTCTAGTCATCTATACGATCACTGTGTTTGGAAATCTCGGCATGATCCTGTTAATCAAGACTGACCCACGTCTCCACACTCCAATGTACTTTTTCCTCAGTAACTTGTCCCTTGTTGACTTCTGTTATTCTTCTGTCATTGCCCCTAATATGCTAGTGAATTTCTGGGTGCAGAACCCAGTCATTTCATTTCATGGATGTGCCACTCAATTTTTCTTTTTTGGTTGCTTTGCTGGCATTGAGGGTTTCTTGTTGGCCGTGATGGCCTATGACCGTTATGTGGCCATCTGCAAGCCTCTTCTTTACACAGTTACTATGTCCCCGCATCTTAATGTCCTTCTGGTGTTGGCCACGTATCTTGCAGGTTTTCTGAATGCTGCTATTCACACTGGCTTCACCTTTCAGCTGTCTTTCTGCCACTCAAATGTCATCAACCACTTTTTCTGTGACACTCCGCCCCTCCTGAAACTCTCTTGTTCTGATACACGTGTCAATGAAGTTGTCATTTTTGCTTTTGCCAGTTTCAATGAACTGAGCTGCCTCCTGATTATTCTCATTTCATATCTGTACATCCTTGTTGCCATCTTGAGGATCCATTCTGCCCAAGGGAGGCACAAAGCCTTCTCCACCTGCGCTTCCCACTGGATGGTGGTCACTATCTTCTTTGGCACAATTCTGTTCATGTATCTGCGCCCCAGCTCCAGCTACTCAATGGACCAAGACAAAGTGGTATCTGTGTTTTATACAGTGGTTATCCCCATGTTAAATCCTCTCATCTACAGTCTGAGAAACAAGGAGGTCAAAGCTTCCTTAGGTAAAATTTTTAAAACAACCTCTTTTTACTTCTGTATTTAGAATCAGCAAAGTATGGGATTTTAGGACTCTGAGGAGCATAGAAATGACAAAATCCACTTCTATTCACCCTCGCTCCATTTTATTGTGTCATGAGTTTTACTGTTGTCATTTTTGATAGTGGAGATGGACCAAATGTCCTGGCATCCTGGGGAATATGGCGACTCTGTATAAATCCCACTAATTCCACAGAAACCTATGTGCTTGAAAATAATCAAATATCACATTACGTCTCCCTGTTCAGAGGCATAAAACACAGTAGAAAAATTGGTGAGATAGAGAAAGACTGAAATAGCAGGAGGGATAACGCCATCTTTTTCCCCAGTTGATGGCTCCATGACTGAAAGGTGGTGTATGTAAAATGCAAAGGACAGGTGATAAGGACTAGGCTGATCCAGACTTGTCTAGAGGACCCAAATAGGGCGTAGAGACTGCTTCTTATCCCCAGTGAACCAGAAAAAAATATTAGAACTTAATCCTGACAGAGGTGCTGAAGTTAAGCATTTCTTCTTTTTAAAGATTTATTTATTTATTTTTAGAAAGTGAGAGAGAGAGACAGCATGAGCTAGAGGGCCAGGGGGAGAGGGAGAGAGAACCTCAGGCAGACTCCACATTGAGCATGGAGCCGACATGGGGGTGGATCTCATGACACAGAGATCATGACCTGAGTTGAAACCAAGAGTTGGACACTTAACCGACTGAGCCACCCAGGAGCCCCCAAAAGTCAAGCATTTCTGACCTGGAAAAGTAAACTGGATCACTGAGGGAATGATGGGAACAAATCATAAGGTAAATATAAGCGGGAATCACAGAACAAGAACACCAAGGATCTGTAGAGCAGAGGTTTCTGAACTTAGGAAAGAAGTATTCTTTATAATTCCTGTAGGGAAAGTGTCATGTCGTTTGATCTCTGAATGGGTAAGCAGTTCAAGCTTAAAGAGCTAGGGCAGGATACATAGGCTTTGCCTAATGCCTTAGCAAATAACTGTAGATATCTGTTTTACCACTGACTGCAATTTCATTGGGACAAGTTTATTTATTTATTTATTTATTTATTTATTTATTTATTTATTTATTTATTAAAGATTTTATTTATTTATTAACAGAGAGAGAGACAGCCAGTGAGAGAGGGAACACAAGCAGGGGGAGTGGGAGAGGAAGAAGCAGGCTCCCAGCGGAGGAGCCCGAGGTGGGGCTCGATCCCAGAACTCTGGGATCACGGCTTGAGTCGAAGGCAGACGCCTAACGACTGAGCCGCCCAGGCGCCCCTCATTGGGACAAGTTTAAAACTTTGAGTTGGTTTGACTGGTATTTTCTTAATTGGGACATCTCCCCAGTAGAACTGGATTTTCTTTATAATGACCACTGACATGTAAGCAAAAAGTGTTTTAAACTGGTTGGAACTGGGTAAAATATACTAAGTGTGACTCTAGTATATTATTTTGCCATGGAAAGACTATCATCGTAATAAAAAAGTAGCCACTTAAGGGAGACTAAGAAATAATTTTGCTTTCATTATAGCTTAGAGTTTTTGATAAGACATTGAATCCAAATATTATCATTTTATCTTCCTTTATTCTTCATTTCAGGCATTGCATATCAAAAACACATTTTTCTTGCTTATTCAATGGTCTCTTCCTATCTCATCATTCTTTTCCTGGAGAGCTCTTCTTCTTTCAAGACACAGCTCAAATATTACCTCCTTTATAATTGCCTTGACCCTCCATCATCCTTCCTAAGGTAGACACTTACACAAGCCCATTCCTGTGATTTTGTAGATTTTGCAGCTCTAATCAAGCTCTTGGTTAGAGAAACAAATTGTAAAAATACAGTGTAATATACATATAGACTAGGGGCACCTGGGTGGCTCAGTAGGTTAAGTGGCTGACTCTTGGTTTGGGCTCAGGTCATGATCTCGGGGTCTGGGGTGGAGCCCCGCATCAGGCTGCGTGCTCAGTGGGGAATCTGCCTTAGGATTCTCTCTCTCTCTCTCTCCCTTTGCCCCTCCTTCCGCTTGCTCTCACTCTCCAATAAACAAATAAATCTTAAAAAAAAAAAAAAAACATAGACTAAGAGGTCCTTAAGAAGCGAAACCTCCTTATATCAACATCTCCCTGCCTTTATAAACAGGCTATCAGTAAAAGCTTTAAAATTAAGAAAGAAATCAGTCCGACTGAAGACACTGGGCGATGGAAGACAAAATGTTGCTTCTGGCATCTGGAACTAAAAGTCATCAAGAAGCACTATTTCAGAAAGTCAGTGTTAGAAAAGAAAAGTTCTGGGGTGCCTGGGTGGCACAGTGGTTAAACGTCTGCCTTCGGCTCAGGGCATGGTCCCGGTGTTATGGGATCGAGCCCCACATCAGGCTCCTCCGCTATGAGCCTGCTTCTTCCTCTCCCACTCCCCTGCTTGTGTTCCCTCTCTCGCTGGCTGTCTCTATCTCTGTCAAACAAATAAATAAAATCTTTAAAAAAAGAAAAGAAAAGTCCTCTGGTAGCTGGTTGGATGGTCTGCTGGATAATGTCTTATTTCTTTTTGAAACAACTTGTCTTGTCTTCTTTGAAATTAAACATTTTAATAAACATGATATTTCAGTATCCTACATATTTCCTATTACATAAAGTAGATGCGATTTCAATACAGCAATTGAGTATTCAGGACTTTTTTCAATGAAGGAACACAAAGCTAATTTGAACTAACACAGCCCGGAGTTCTTAGTGCCATGAGGTCTCTGTCTCTTTTTCTTTCTCTCCCTCTGTCTGTCTCTTGTTTCCTCTCTCATACTCTGACTTCACTTATTGTCTTTCATAGACTTCTCACATCGTGGCCTCAATTTTCCATACTTTTAGGACAATTGCATTACAAGCAAGACTGCATCTCTGCAGAAAGGACAGCGTTGCCTGAAATGGCTCAGATATTCATCATGTGTATGCAGGCAGGGTATGTATGTATTTGCATACGTGTGTGTATGTTGGCGGTAAGGGTGGAGTCATGAAATATCAGAAGAAATCTTGCTTTATAATAGCTACTGCAGTCCACTGTACGTTTACTCCGCAAAATTAAATTCTTTGCCTATTCACTGCTCATTTACAGACTCCTAGTTTAGGATTTCACTTTATGCTGTTTTCACCTCAACAGGAATGTTAAAACCAGTGTTAACTTTATTAGGAGAGGGTTTAGATGTTTTCCCACGTGATGCAATTTGTGGATTCTTACATATTTTCAACCCTGCCTATCACAGCGCATGGAATTCTGCCTATAGAAAAATACATGTATGTGCAGTGTTTTTAAAAGCGCTGGGTTGCAATAATGAACAATATTATTATATTGAAAGTGATTGATTTGAGCTTACTTTTCACATGAGGAAGTGATCAGGGTCCCCTCAACTAACAGTATTAAAGTCACTATATTTTGGCTTATTTAGCCTACTGACTGCCTACTTATTCTAATATATTTAAAAACAAACCCCGGAAGTCAGAAACTTCTTAGTATGTTAGTGATAGTTACACACAAATGTTTGGATTAGACTAGCAGTCAGGCTCTCCTCATGGGGACAGGATCGGGAAAAAAATCAGGCCACAAGGCAGCACAGAAGCATGACCTTTAGGCTAAAACTTGTCATATGCAGCTCTTGCTCCTTTGGTTTTTCTATAGTTCCTAGATTTCAGGGTTTCATGTGTTTTCCCTTTTCTCCGTTTGTCAGATTGTTTAACATGTAAATATCATGTTTTATTATACCGATCATTCAGTGTACTTGATTCTCTAAGAATATGCAATTTGTGATGATAGGATTTCGAAATGTAAATGGTCCTGCAGGCTGGGCAAAAACTCTTTGGGCCCCTATCACACAAAGAAAGCCCAGAAGTAGTTGCCTTGACAACCCCTATTCACTACTGAGAATTCTTCATTTAACTACTCCTCCCCCTTCTCTCCTTTTCATCCCCCACACCCCTTTTCCTTCCAGGCTTCAGTGACAATAGAAATAAAGACAAGAGAAGAACTAACGGATAAGCCAGATAGCATTCTGGGTTCCACCCTTGATGTAACTGTTTAAGAATTTTCTAGTAAAGAATGGGTTTGAGGAAAACCTCTCTCAGTGCTTAAACTTTTTGCTCTGTGTGTTAATCTATAGCATATAATCCATAGTATAAAAGAGCCCTTATAACATTGTACCCCAGAATTAACAGTAAATAATTAGATCTGCTGGACTCTGAAGAAAGCAAAATTTATCATTAAGTCATATTTATGAAGGTAAATTTACTCCCCATAAAATGTAGAAGTTTTAAATGTAAAGCTCAATGCAGTCTGACCAGTGTGTACAGCCAGGTAATCCTAATTCCTGTTTTCAAGGCTCCTATGTAACTGGGGAGAGGGTGTGGGAATAGAGCAAGAGGAACTGCCGCAAAGCTCACCCTTCTTAGCAGGATTCCCTGCCATGTTTCTGGAATAAACACTCCTAGGATCGCTGCAAGGCTTTGATTAATTCCCAGAGTTCCGAAAAAGTTGCTTCAGATACTTTTTGCCAGTGTTCTTGTTTCTTTTATGCCAGAGCAGGTTTGGGGAGGTTATTACTTTACCATTTAGGAAGTTGACCCCCTCTCACTAATGTTTCTGAGATTCGTTCAGGTGCATGAGTAGTATGTTCATTTTTATTTCTGCGCAGTGTTCCGTTATATGGACATACCACAGTCTGTTTATCCATGCATCTGCCAGTATACATTTGAGTTTCTTTGAGGGCATGTATCTTCTTTTGTCTTGGATACATACTTAAGAGTAGAATTGCTGGGTCATAGTTTTGTAAGAAGGTGTAACTTTCTAAGAAATTTTATAAGAAATAACCAGTTTTCTAAAGTAGTTAAAAATTATTTTACATTCCATCAAGTGGTATATTACTGAGTAAGGAAAAGATTAAGGTAAGGCAGGGAGAGGTAGGGGGCCCCCTGACTAGGTTCTGAAACTATTCCTGGAAGACAAAAGCCCTAAGAGTGAACAAGAGATAAGGAAACAGACCAGACCACCTGGCCCCAGCTGTTAGGGGTTACACTACGGTGTAATCACAGAAAATGACCAGCCCTCGGAGAAGTAAGTCCTTAAGGGTGCTGTCAATAGTCCTTGCTCAAACCAAGATGGCACAAGAATCTCAAGGCCATGAGCTCCCTGGTCAAGCTCTCAATACAAGACCAGCCCTAGAAACCCTCAATGGTAACCCATTGGGACCCCTCTCATTCTACACAGTGCTTTTTCTTTCCTTTCTGCTCTCATCTTCACTTAATAAACTTTCACTTTACTTCACCCTTTTGTTTCCCCGAGATTCATTCTTCAAAACTGTGAGAGAAGAATTCTGCAATCCTGCAACTTTATGAGAGTTCGAGTTGCTTCCTTTTGTTACGGTCGATTCAATTCTTGCCGTGGAGGTTGGGTGTGAAGTGTTATCTCGTTGTAGCTATAATTTACATGTCTTTGACAATTATAGATATTGAAATTATTTTCATGTAGTTTTTGACCATTCACGTGTCTTCTTTTATGAATTGTCTGTTACATTTTGTTGTTGTTTCATTTTCATCAGTGAGTTATGGAGGATCTTTATGTATTCTGGATAAAGTCTTTGTCAGAATTACTCCATATGATTATTTTCTCAAGTCTGTGGCTCACCTTTCTATTTTCATCACATTATTTTTGAAGAGGGCGTGTTTTGAAATTTGGTGTCATAAAATTTATGTATTTGTTTCACGATGAATGATTTTTCTGTCCTTCCTACTTTGGTTACCTTAAAATCATGAAGACATTCTTTTATTTTTGTCCCTAGAGGACTTGTAGATTTAGTGTTACATTTAGTCCTGTGATCCACACACATTAATACTGGAGTTTTGGTGATGTTACTTTTCTCCTTCATACATTCCTTCTGCTCCTCAAATCTCTCACTGACTCCACCTCTCTTCCCCTCACTCTCATTAGATGACCTAAACTCAGTACCTAAAGAGAAACACTGACATCTCCTGATGAGAATTCTCTCATCTTTACTACACAAAAAATACAAAACTTATATATTCATATTTTCCTTCTTCCATGGTGATTAAAGGTGTTGGCTAGTTTCACTACGTGTGCTAAAGATCTCATGCACTCAGTACCAAGCAGGGTACATAGATAATAGGTTGAAATTTGGGGCTCAAAGGAGAATCTAGGATCTCAAGGCACCAAATTAAGGTTGTGCCCTTGAGGAACAAAGACTGTTTTGATTAGTTTTTCAGAATGATTTCTAAAATACTCTAGAGAATGCACCTGAGAAATACATTATAAATGTTTCCACCATGTTTTTATAAAATACAGTAAGTCAACTTTTACAGGTAGGTCATTTTCTACATTTCTTCACTAAGACTATGTTTGTTCTTCTGTATGAAGGTGAATATCCCTCCAATATGGACAAAATTAATTTCATCAATTGTACTTGATTTTTCTATTCATATGTTAATATTTTATAGCATCTCTGAAAAACCAATTATTATATGCAAGCCCTTCTGATGTATATGTGAAAACTAAGTAAAAATAGCTTTAGGCACAGCTTTTGAGGCACATTGTTTTCCAGTCATGCTTTATTTTCATAAAGCATTGAGAGAGTGGCTCCAGCTGAAAGCTAAGACCACATTTAAACATCATCTGTGCTTTTCAAAACAAATATGTTCATATATGTGTTAGTTGTTCAAAAAATGGAAACAAAAATCTCCACATTCTTCTCCAGAGAGTTGGATTCTTTATTTATTTACTGTTTAAATTATTCTTTCTTAGAAGAGCCTTCTCTGAATGTTTATCTAAAAGCATCCTACCTTCACTTTTCTTCATATTACTTGCTTCTGACACCACATTCTATAGCTTTGTCTGTGTGGTAATATCTGTTACTTCTCCTACAACATATGATTCCTGAGGATGGGGAATTTGTTTGATGCTATAAACCCAGAACTTACAACAGAAAAAAAATATTTTCAGTGTCCATGTACATGTGTGTGTAAATGAGTGATAAATTCACAAAGCAGAGAGATTGACACTCCATTCAGTACCTTCTTAGTCATATATCAAGAGATAAATTCACTAATTCAATGTCTTCTGACTAACACTAAGACATACTACTGTGGGTTTCAGGTGAAAATTCTGTAATAATTATTTCTTCTATTTTGTATCTGCAGTATAGGGTATCAGATCTGGAGGGACTCTAGAAATCCAACGTCCTTTATTTTTCCATTTGAACGATACCAATGACCCCCTGCTTTTAATTCCTATACTTTCCTTTTTACAAAATTTGAAAAAAAAGTACTGAATAGGGAGTTCTCCAAGAAGTCAAGTATCAATGTGATTTTATACACCACACACACACACACACACACACGTGAAAGCAAGAGCAAGAAAGAGAGAGAGATAAAGAGAAAGAGGTTACGGAGAGATGCAGGACAAAAATATGTAGATGTTCTGAAGTATTTGTTAAGAGACAAGAGAAATTTCCTAATAATATATCAATGAGTAAATGATAAAATGGGTGGAAGAAATGCAGAATCTGGATCAGACAGGATTCCTCACTTTCTCCGCCACTCTCAGTTTTCAAGGTATAAGAAAATGACTTCCCCAAACCACACCACAGTGACAGAATTCATTCTCTTGGGACTCACCGATGACCCAGTACTAGAGAAGATCCTGTGTGGGGTGTTTCTGGTGATCTACCTGGTCACGTTGGCAGGGAATGTGTGCATGATTGTGCTGATCAGGACCAACTCCCACCTCCAAACGCCCATGTACTTCTTCCTGAGCCACCTCTCCCTTGTAGACATCTGCTATTCCTCCAATACCACTCCCAATATGCTGCACAATTTCCTCTCAGGCCAGAAGACCATCTCCTATGCTGGATGCTTCACACAGTGTCTTGTCTTCATTGCCCTGGTGATCACTGAGTTTTATATCCTTGCTTCAATGGCATTGGATCGCTATGTAGCCATCTGTAGCCCTTTACATTACAGTACCAGGATGTCCAAGAACATTTGCTTCTCTCTAGTCACGGTGTCTTATACCTGTGGTTACCTTAATGGACTCTCCCAGACACTGCTGACTTTCCACTTGTCCTTCTGTGGCTCCCTTGAAATCAACCATTTCTACTGTGCAGACCCACCTCTTCTACTGTTGGCCTGCTCCGACACCTCCGTCAAGAAGATGGCGATGCTGGTAGTTGCTGGTTTGACTCTGTCAAGCTCTCTCTTCATCATTGTGCTATCCTACCTTTTCATTATTGCAGCCATCTTGAGGATCCGTTCCGCTGAAGGCAGGAGCAAAGCCTTTTCTACTTGTGGTTCCCACTTGACAATAGTCACCCTATTTTATGGAACCCTCTTCTGTATGTACCTAAGGAGTCCATCTGAGAAGTCTGTAGAGGAGTCCAAAGTATTTGCAGTCTTTTATACGTTTTTGAGCCCCATGTTGAACCCATTGATTTATAGTCTAAGGAACAAGGATGTGATCCATGCTTTGAAGCAAATGATTAAGGGAAATCTCTTTCATAAAATTGAAATTTGGATTTCTGTTCATTTGAAGTGACCAATTGTCAATGGTAACATGGTGATTAGAAATAAATAACAGAGAGGTGCTACCAGTGGTCGAGTCCCTGTTCCAATTTCTTTTTGAGGATCATCATCATCTAGTCTGGGGGTCATTCCCTTAACTTATAATAAACTTTCATTTTTGTGAAGCGAGGAGTTGTGTTCCCATTTCTAGCAATCAAAATGTGCTCATATCAAGATTTAGAATCCTAATTGAAAAATGTATTTGCGAATCATTAGAAAAGTACTGTATATTTTGTCTAAATAATTGTATGCATCCTTTTACTTTCTAGCTCTGAGAACCACTGTGGTTTTCAGGAACCAGTCTTTAAACTTAATTTGGCAAGTCTCTTAAACCAAAGGGCTCACCTCTTTGTAGTCTTTCTTTATATTCTTTTTATTTGCTTCTATTTGTGATTTAATTTTTTCCATTGTATAACTCTTCAGGTGAAGGCCACCTCAGAAATTCTTTAGGTATGGGATACAACAAAAATTGACATGTGCAAAAATAACCATAAGTGTCACTCAATTATAGTGAATGCTCACTTTTATATCATTATTTGTTTATTTATTTAATTTTTTTTTTTTTAGAGAGAGAGAGCATTAGTGGGGGGAGGAACAGACAGAGAAGGAGAGAGAGAATTAGGCTCCACGCTCACCATGGAGCCTGATGTGGGGCTCTGTCCCACGACCCTGAGATCATCATGACTTGAACCAAAATCAAGAGTCGGGCACTTAACCGACTGAGCCACGCAGGTACCCTATCACTATTTACTTTAATCCTCATAAATGAATTTGTGTGAAAATTATTATCTTCATTTATCACATTTGGAGTCTTAGGCACAGAGAGATCAAATGACTTTACAGTCATTCAGCTACTAAGTAGCAAGAAGGCAAATCTCTTGATTCCAAATTCTCCTTTTCCATCTCACGGTGGTGAAACTCAGCATGCTGCTGTGCTGGGAGGTAGTGTGGGGGATAATGAAGGGATGAGGTTACTGCTCCACATGAAATCTTGGTGATTGTGATGAAGGTGTAATAGCTACTGTGGAATTCCTCTGACATTTCAGGTAAACATGATAGTTTGTATGCGATCAAAGTAGAATTTCTCACTGTTTCATGTAAAGCAGACGATTTTGATATATGGTAGATCTATTTAGACCGTGTTTTATGAATCCATTCTCCTTATTGTAAAAAGCACACATATTCATTATGAATAACTAGAAAATGCAGACAGATGTGAAGAAATAGCTTGAATCAGGGATGTCTTAACCAATGGACAATTTATGTTTATGTTTTTCCATATTTCTTCTCAGTGATTTTACATGCATGTATATTATGATAATTCATTAAACAAAATTGGGATCATATCCAAATACAAATCTGAATGTTGATTTTCACTTGATAATGTAATGTTTATATTTAATACAGACTAAATACTTTTAGTGAACACTGTTTTTAATGTAGTTTAATACTTTATAATTAAATTATCCTTGAACTTAATTATAAAAGTAACATGTTGAGTATAGAAAAGCAAATTGAAAAATACTGAAATATCTGGGGCGCCTGGGTGGCACAGTCACTTAAGCGTACAACTCATGGTTTAGGCTCAGGTCACGATCTCAGGGTCCTGACCTTGAGCCCTGTGTTAGGCTCTGCGCTCAGTGGGGAGTCTGCTTGAGATTCTCCCTCTCTCCCTCTCCTTCTGCTCCTCCTGCTTGTGCTCCTCTTTCTCCCCCCCTTTCTCTAAAATAAATTAATAAGTAAAAGAGAAATACTGAAATACCTATGGAAAAAAAGCAAAATTTCCCTATGATCTTTTATCTAAAGACAACTGCTTTCAACATTTTGGTGTATTTTCTTTCATTTGGTTTATCTTGCAAACCATTATTTCATCATATCTATTCATCCTATTATTTTTAAGATTGATTCATATCTCTATGTACATATTTCTCTGTTTCTTTAGCATCAGTCTTAGAAGTGTAATTGTTGAATTACATGTTTTGAACACTTTTAAAGCTCTCGCTAAATTTTTCTATGGATAATTTTTCTCCAGAAAGCATCAGCTGTTTACATTTATGACTAGTCATGTTTGAGAGTAAATATGTCACTATATTGTTAGTAAGAGTAGGAAATATCCTTTAAGGGTATGTGCTTCTTTGTCTCTCAATGGAAATTCTTTGGAAAGGAGTCTGTTTTATTTTGACAGAGGAATATTTGAAATATATACTTAACAAGTAAAGAGAATATAACAATTTGCTGATTGTCTTTCATTTCTGATGATTCCTCTCATGAAGAATATTTATATTTTTATTTGGAAAAAATTTATTTATTTTTTTGGTTTTGTAGCTGTTCTCCACCTTAAATTTAAATAAGGAGGTATCTATATTATGTTTTTCATTACCATATTTTATAGGAGTATCTTGAATTATTTTAGATAGAAGTCTGTCATATTTTGTAATATTGTATGTAACTCTTTTCCTCACATTTTTAAACCATTTTTTCCTACTAGTTAATAAGCAACTCTTTGTTTATCTATTGGTTTGTGACATCATCTTTATTGTACACTAAGTAAATCTATTTCTGGCCGATTCTATTCCTTTGACCAATATAAACCAAAGTCACATAATAAATATAGACTTTCAAAAGTGCTAATTTCTGGTAGATAAATTCTGTCATGTGGCTGTATTTATAATACATACTCCTTGGAAATTATTTGAAAAATATGGAAAAATACTTTAGTCTTAGTATTGTTATAGCTCGGTCCCCACATCTGATGGGGAGGTGTATGGAATCTTGGCCATAGAGAGGCCTGTTTCCCGGATGAAAGGCTATGCGTGAGTCAAGGTTTTTTTGTCAGAAAAGCACAGAGATGCTGCAGCTGATAAATCAAGAGTGAAACACTGAACTCATATTAATGTTGTATATTGGTTAATATTTTTACACAAACATTTATTTTTGCACCATACCAGTGTCCATAATGCAGCATTATTTTTCAGCAGTGATATCAAAGTACAGAATCTTATTTCCAACTGAGTTGTCCTTTGCCAGAAACTGTCCCCCAAAAGACTGATGTGCCCACAGATACTCCTCAATTGTGCATCCTTTCAAACACTGAAAGAAAAAAAAAACCCAAGCCTATGTCTATTTGAATTAAAATAAATATTAAGCTTTTAAATAATCAGAAGAAATATTTCTGTGGTCGATTGGAGTAGAGAAATTAACAACGGTAGAGTTACTTGAATGTGACCATAAAACTATCTAAAATTAAGAGGCATATTGTATTTTGAGAAGTATTTGCCCCAGATAAGATAAAGTGGTAAACTCATGAAGATATGATTCAAAGTACTAAACACCATCATGCACATAAATGTTGAAGGCTATGTGTAGAAAATTGATGAAAGTACAAAAATGTTAAAATTGATGAGTAAGACTATTAGTAATAGTTCAAAAAGACTGGCACATTCTACATCATGGACGTCAAGAAGACAATAATATATAGTTTTTCTGGAAATCAACTTAACATTATGTTTTCAGGAGTCTTAAAAAATGTTTGTATAATTTTAGTCAGCTAGTCCAATTTTAAGAATGTGCCAAAGGCATAATAAAACACTTGGGTGAAGATTTTCATTGCAGTGTTTGTTTTATAATTGAGAAAAAAGAAATGAGTGGTCTATGAAATATGGGCTGCCCTCACTTTGCACGGTACTGTGTTCACCGAAAGTTGCGCTGAATTCAAATGTGTCCGGCTTTGCTTGGATCTCAGTTATCACCGCTGCCTGTGTTTTGTTAACAGTTAGGAATGAGCAGGTGCTCCTCCCTGAGCAGGAGCTGACCTTAACAGAGCCTATAAGGGGGTGTTGGCTGAGGTCAAAAAGGAAAGTTTGAATATCATATGACTGATTCTTAAATTAGCATGTTCTGCATATTTTAAAATGAAGACGTTACCAGTGAAGGACAGGGCAAATGATGCCTGTCCTGTGGCCAGTTCAACAGGCCCGTTTGGCTCTCGACTGCATTTTTCACCTCATTGTGGCCTCTTCTCTAAATTTAGGTGTGGAGAGTCTATTCTGCCAGTCTTCAGGTCATTTTCTGAGTTACTGACACTGATGAGGCTGTAGTCTAGGTGTATCCCCGGGTTGAGGAGAGCCTAGGGTCCTCCTATGCACCGTTTTCCCAGGAAGTCACTGCTGGTTTTTTTTTTTTTTTTAAAGATTTTATTTATTTGACAGAGAGACGGCCAGCGAGAGAGGGAACACAAGCAGGGGGAGTGGGAGAGGAAGAAGCAGGCTCACAATGGAAGAGCCTGATGTGAGACTCGATCCCATAACACCCGGATCACGTCCTGAGCCGAAGGCAGACGCTTAACCGCTGTGCCACCCAGGCGCCCCCTCACTGCTGGTCTTTTTAATTCCTACCACTGAGGTGGTGTGAAGTGGAATCCAGCTGTAGTTGTAATTTGCATTTCCTTGACAATTACAGATGTTGACATTCTTTTCCTGTCATTATTGACTGCTCATACGTCTTTTATGAAGTGTCTGTTCGCTTTGGATTTGTTCCTTTAATTGGGCTTGTTATATTTTCATCCCTGAGTTGTGGAGGATGTGCACGTATTCTGAATGGAGTTCCTTTGTCAGAATTTCTTGATGTGAATATTTTTCCTAGTCTGTGGTTTGCCTGGTCTTTGTGCTCCTCAAGTTTGTCACCTGCTGTACCTTTCTCTTCTGCGCTCTCATTACATCATGCCGCCTCGGTGTTCACAGGGAAAAAACAGGCTTTCTAATCGGAATTCCCACCTTACTATATTAAAAAAGCAAAACTTATGTACCCTTATTTTCCTCCTTCCATAGTACTAAAGCTGATGGCTCAATTTTTTAATCATGCTAAAGATTTCACAGACAGAATTAAGTACTGTAAGTATAGGATAGGTAGGGGTATTGGACTCACAGGAGAATCCAGTTCCCAGAGCATCAAATTAAGGTTATGCCTGCAAGGAACAAAGACATTTTAATTGGTTTTTTTTTTTACAATTATTTTTAAAATACTCTATGGAATATGCTTAAGAAATACATTATAAATCTGCCCACTTTGTCTTTACAAAACATGGTAAATCAGCTTTTTACAGGTAGGTCACTTTCTACATTTGTTCACCAAAAATATGTTATGTTCTCTCTCTCTCTCTCTCTCTCTCTCTTTATGTTCTGTACTTTTGTGTGGACATTAGTATCCCAACAATGTGGAAAAAAATGCATGTACATGCATCCCCTCTTCACAGCACTTGCAAGGGTAACTTACATAATGATATATTTCTTTGTCTACGTGTTTAAATCTGTTCCTTCTCCTACTAGACATGTTCCACGAGATTGGTAGTTTTTTCACTGCTGTAACCACAGAACCTAGAGTAGAAAAAAATCAGTCTTTACAGTGTAAATGAATAAATGAATGTGTGAATCTACAAA
Source organism: Ursus maritimus (assembly GCF_017311325.1). Lineage (NCBI taxonomy): Eukaryota > Metazoa > Chordata > Mammalia > Carnivora > Ursidae > Ursus > Ursus maritimus. Next base: position 33,629,429 of record NW_024424786.1, on the reverse strand, counting down.
ACAGAAAGAATTCTTTATTCTAACTAACCTCTTAGTTAAATATCAAGAGATAAATTTCACTAAGTAAATGTTTCTGAAATTAAGCCAGATAGCTATGGCTTTCGAGTGAAATGGCTATAGTGAAGATTTATCTATTATAAAACATCTGAAACAGCAGCATATCATAGTTGGTGGGACCCTAGATAACCAATTTCCTTTTTTGTCCACTTGAATGATGCCAATTACTAGTGGCTTTTATATCTGGATTCTGTTCCTTTGGCTTTTTTTTTCCCTTAAAGTGTGACTAAAATATTAAATATGGATTTCCTCAAGAAGAAAGGTAGAAATGTATGAATATGTATATACATAAAATATGTAATATTATTACATTATTATACTTAATTAATATACCATATGCATATATATGAATATATATACACACACACAAGTGTGAGAGAGTATGTTTGTGTATGCGTGTGTTTGAGATATAAAGAAAGAAACAATGCAGAGACACAGAATACAAATATTTATGTAGATATTCTGATATGTTTTCTGAATAGGGAAATGTCCCATTAGCTGAGTATATCAATGAGTAAATGATAAAATGGGTGGAAGAAATGCAGAATCTGGATCAGACAGGATTCCTCACTTTCTCCGCCACTCTCAGTTTTCAAGGTATAAGAAAATGACTTCCCCAAACCACACCACAGTGACAGAATTCATTCTCTTGGGACTCACCGATGACCCAGTACTAGAGAAGATCCTGTGTGGGGTGTTTCTGGTGATCTACCTGGTCACGTTGGCAGGGAATGTGTGCATGATTGTGCTGATCAGGACCAACTCCCACCTCCAAACGCCCATGTACTTCTTCCTGAGCCACCTCTCCCTTGTAGACATCTGCTATTCCTCCAATACCACTCCCAATATGCTGCACAATTTCCTCTCAGGCCAGAAGACCATCTCCTATGCTGGATGCTTCACACAGTGTCTTGTCTTCATTGCCCTGGTGATCACTGAGTTTTATATCCTTGCTTCAATGGCATTGGATCGCTACGTAGCCATCTGTAGCCCTTTACATTACAGTACCAGGATGTCCAAGAACATTTGCCTCTCTCTAGTCACGGTGTCTTATACCTGTGGTTACCTTAATGGACTCTCCCAGACACTGCTGACTTTCCACTTGTCCTTCTGTGGCTCCCTTGAAATCAACCATTTCTACTGTGCAGACCCACCTCTTCTACTGTTGGCCTGCTCCGACACCTCCGTCAAGAAGATGGCGATGCTGGTAGTTGCTGGTTTGACTCTGTCAAGCTCTCTCTTCATCATTGTCCTATCCTACCTTTTCATTATTGCAGCCATCTTGAGGATCCGTTCCGCTGAAGGCAGGAGCAAAGCCTTTTCTACTTGTGGTTCGCACTTGACAACAGTCACCCTATTCTACGGGACCCTCTTCTGCATGTACTTAAGAAGTCCATCTGAGAAGTCTGTAGAGGAGTCCAAAGTATTTGCAGTCTTTTATACTTTTTTGAGCCCCATGTTGAACCCATTGATTTATAGTCTAAGGAACAAGGATGTGATCCATGCTATGAAGCAAATCATTCAGGGAAATCTCTTTTTATAAAACTGCATTGTAGGCATCTGTTCGCTGCAATTACTATGTGTTTGTGAATCCCTTCACAAACCTACCAGTCTATAGTCAGTCTATAGTCTCTTCATAGACTCATAATGACATTAGCAAATTCCTCTCAAAATTAATAGCTTCAAGACAAATTGTTTTAATAAAAACTGTATCATTGAAGTTAAACAATATTTGCCGTAGCAAAAAATCTCAGAATATGAATTGGGTGGTATCCAATAACTCCATAAAATATTCAGTGTCTTTACTTACTTTGGAGTAAGTATTAGAATTAATTCAGTCTGATAAGAACATTGGAATTCCATCTTTCTGAATTATGTGGTCTATAGTTTCAAAATGGAGTGATTAATTTTATACTTTAAAAAATTTAAAAATTAAAAAAATTATGTAATCTATTCTTCAATGAATGATAAATAATAATGGTTCTGGGCCCTGAGTAATCATTGGAATCACCTTAGGGAAATTTAAATATATGAATCCTGCCTAGGTTTAAGCATTCTATAAATTTTTCCCTACCAATATTATAGACATCCTCAGAAAGTTTTTGTCTTATTATAAATACTATTTATGCTCCTCAATTTTGAAAATAAACTGTTAACACCTGCTTATCAGTTTAGTATAATAGCAATCTGGGTATATTTTTCAGGTAGTAGTTCTGACTCAGATCTAATTTATTCAGAGTCAATAGAGTCTATCAGTTGGCTCTGTAGACTGAATGCCCTGAAACAGTATGCAAATGAGAGGTGCATCCATATCTTTCTGGAGGAGAACATCCAATGTTTACTTTGGTTCATGAAAGTGTCTATGACTCATTATTTTGTAGATAAGGTTTTTACGGTAGTTCTCAAATTTCTATTGTGCAAATTATAGTAAACAAGATCATATGAAGAGATGCATAATTCATCCACATTAACACATTAAGCTATGCATTATCAGTCAAGGGGATAGCTGCATATTGAAATATATATTAAACTTTGTTTAAATTGACTTAAAGGTTTGGTATTCTAATACTGTGTGCTCTTTTTTTTTAAATTTTTTAAATTTATTTATTGGAGAGAGAGAGAGAGAGAGCAAGAGAGAACAGGAGCAGGGAGGAGATGGAGAAGCAGGCTTCCCACTGAGCAGGGTGCCCAGTGCGGGGGTCAATCCCAGGACCCTGGGATCATGACCTGAGAGGAAGGCAGATGCTTAACCAGCTGAGCCACCCAGCCACCCCTAATACTGTATGCTCGTATTTTAACTAAGACCACAGCACTAAACACTTATATGAAATCAATTCCTATATGTACTGTAATGTATTCATATGATTTTCTAGAACATCCCCTAAAGGACCTGCAATTAGGCTCCATTCTTATGTCTTACTCGATTGAATAAGGCTGATTCTGTCAAACATGTTTACTATACATACATAAAAATACAAACAGATGTGAGGGAGTGACATTTTTGGTGATATGTCCTAAACCAATGGGAAACTTCTGTCTATATTTTGTTATATGTTTCTCAATGAATTGATATGTATGCATATTCTTATAATTCATGAAACAAAATTGGAATCATTTGCCATTTACAAGTTTAAACATTGGTTTTCGGGGTGCCTGGGTGGCACAGTCATTAAGCGTCTGCCTTCGGCTCAGGGCGTGATCCTGGCGTTATGGGATCGAGCCCCACATCAGGCTTCTCCGCTAGGAGCCTGCTTCTTCCTCTCCCACTCCCCCTGCTTGTGTTCCCTCTCTCGCTGGCTGTCTCTCTCTCTGTCAAATAAATAAATAAAATCTTAAAAAAAAATAAACATTGGTTTTCTCTTGATAGTATAGTGTTTGTATTTTCACGCAGACTATTTTTAGTGAACATCACTTTTAAAGTAGTATTATACACAAAATTAAATCATACTTGTACTTAGTTACAAAAATATTGCATATCAATTATAGAAAAGCAAATTGCAATATGCTAAAAGATGTTTCAGTTTTGGAATAAAAGCAAAAGTTACTTGTAATCTCTTATTAAAAATGCATTTGGTGCACTGTATTTTTACATACTTTGTATTACAAACCATTCTTCCATCATATTGCTGTATCCTATTATTGTTATGATTGACTCATACTTCTGTGAACATACCTAATTATTTCTTTAGGATGGGGAATTGTTGAATTAAATGCTCTGAACAATTTTAAAGCTTTGGTTAAATTTTTCTCCGGGTAAATTTTCTGCAGGAAGTATCAACCATTTACACTTAGGGCTGGTTGTGTTTGAGAGTGACCGTTCCATTTCACTGCACCTTTATTAATATTAGGACATATCATTTAAGATTGTTTGCTTATTTGTTGTATCAGCTGAGACTCTTAGGAAAGAAATATATTTTATTTTATTTTTTGATTTATTTATTCGAGAGAGAGAGTCTGAGCGGTGGGGGGGAGCAGAGGGAGAGAGAGAATTTTAAGCAGACTCCATGCTGAACACAGAACCCAATGCAGGACTTGATCTCACGTCCCTGAGATCATGACATAAGCTGAAATGAAGGGTCAGACACTTAACTGACTGAGTCACCCAGGTATCCCTAGAGCAGCTGTTCTTTAAAATAGTTTGTGGGTAGACAAGAACTGAAGGGTAAAAAGTAGAGTTATAGAGCAAGTAACTGTCAATATTGTAGGAACAAAATCATAAAAACCTCTTATGTAAGAATGGGTATCTCCCACTCATATAGGTATCTGTTCTGATTAGGGGAAACAAATCATTTGGGTAATTAAAATGTAAAAAAATTGGTTATTTGTGAAAATAATAAAACACAGATAGTTTTCAATTCAGACTTAGTCAACATAACAATGCACCAAAAGTGTATTGAGAACAAACATCTGAAATTAGAACTTCGAGGTTTTTTGAGAAGATAATCAGCTTTCATTACAGGAAATTATGCAATATGTCATTTGGATGTAAATCATTTTCATATTCAGGAGGCACAATGCAAAGCACCTCACTTTGCTGGTAAGAATAACTCAGTGATGGTCAATATTGTTGACCGATGAACTGAAAGGAAGAACTTCTCTGCCTACTAACCAAGTGGAAGTGAGTTCTTGAGTGAGACTGAACACAGGCCCTGCTTAATTGTAAACAGCTGACTTCTGGTGATGTGTTTCCCAACAGTCATTACTTCCATACAATGGTCCATTTATTATTTCCATTCAGATTATCACTTGGTCCCAGGCTATGCATACATACAAAAATATTACTGTTACTCCGGAAAATTGCCTTCAGATACAACCAACACGGGTTTCTTTTAAATTGCTTTTGAGATTTTTTTCATTGAGAGACTGTCAAAATAGACCTTTTCTCCATTGTACCAAGGTTTCTCATAAACACTGTTCTCAAAGCCTGTTTCACATCTTTGTTCCTGAGACTGTAGATAAATGGATTCAACATGGGATTCACAAAGATACAAACCACGGCAACGATTTTCCCTTGTTCAACAGACTGCTCATTTGCTGGTCTCAGATACATGCAGAATAGGGACCCATAGAACATGGTGACAGCGGTCAGGTGAGAGCCACAGGTGGAGAAGGCTTTGCACTGTCCTTCACTGGAACGGATCCTCATAATGGTGATAAAAATGAAAACATAGGAGATGAGGATGATGAGTAGGGAACCAGTGAGGTTAATCCCTGCAGACACAAACAGGGCAGTCTGCTTTATGTAAGTGTCAGAACATGTCAGCATGAGGAGGGGTGGGTCAGCACAGTAGAAATGGTTGATGACGTTGGGTCCGCAAAAGGACAAGCGAGAGGTCAATATTACCTGCATTGTGCCCACCACAGAACCCCAGAAGTAGGGAAAAGTGACAAGGCAGGTGCAAAGTGGCCTGGACATTCTGCTGTTATAATGCAGGGGATGGCAGATAGCCACGTACCTGTCATAGGCCATGGCACCGAGCATGTAATACTCAGTAAGGAGCAGAGTTACGAAAACAAAACACTGGGCCAGACACCCCGTGTAGGAAATGGTTTTCTTCTCAGAGAGGAGATTAACAAGCATCTGCGGAGAGACGTTAGTAGAATAAAAAATATCCACGCATGCTAAGTGGGTGAGGAAAAAGTACATGGGTGTTTGCAGCCGGGGAGTGAGTCTGATTAATGCAATCGATCCAAAGTTCCCTGTCAGGGTGAGGAGGTAAATCAGGAGAAACAGCACAAAAAGGAGGGGCTGCAGCTCTCGTTGGCTGGTCAGTCCCAGCAGGACGAACTCAGTTGCCTCAGTGTCATTGTGTGGGGGAAGTACGGCCATCTTCATATTCTCTAATAAGGGAACAATTTTTCAGATATGAAAACAGAAATAAATTGCAGGCATTTCAAGAACAAAGTAAATGGGCACTAACACAAACCGGCTTTGAAAAGAGAGGTTTAAATAGGTTGTTACTTCCCCCAGATGAAGAGTGTCAGTACTTGCCGACAGGTGGTTGGTGCTGCTGAAGGGGACAATATATTTGAAGCCCATGCACCTGCCATGCTGGCTGTTTGCCGCTCTCCCTTCTCTCACCTAGCACATATGGAATTTGACTTAGCTCATCGGTGTCCCTAATTAGGCTTTAGGATCAGAACCTTTGGCACGCAAACATGACTACTGCCGTAGTCTGGTCATGACCTATATGCTTCATCAGGGAATGGGGAGAAGGAGTGACTCTCTACAGACTGGTTGTGTTGTTGTCTGCAAGGGCCAACAATTGGAGTAACATATACTCTTGAGAGCCTGTTGTCTTTGTTGGTGTTCAGTTTCTTCCTAATTCCTTCCTAGTCCTCCAATAGCAATGTACCTCTCCTCGCTCTTTGGTGATCTGTCCATCTTATCTCCTATGTTCCAAACCAGTTGCTGATGGTCTCGGTTGTTTTTCATGTAATATCCCCTTCAATCTCATGGTCTCTTTTTCTCTCACAGTATCCAATTTATTTCATATTATATATGTCATATTCATATTTCGTTTTATCTCATAGCCTTGACTTCACACCGGATATCTAATCAGGAAGTCTTGTCTGCTCTACCTTCAAAAGATTACACATTGAATCTTAGAACAGCTTGTCAGCAGTTCCTCTGCTACCACTTAGGTCTAAGACAAAAGTCTCCCTCCAGTCCTTTTTCTCATTCCACATTGTCCTTCTAGCATTTTTTTGAACATGTTGAACACAATCCTACCTCAGGGCCTTTGCATATATTGATCCCTCTGCCTTGAAAGTTCTTCTACCAGGCCTTTGAGTGACACAATTCATCACTTCATTTAGATGTCTCAAGTTAAGCTCCATTCCAAATAGCTCTTTAATCATGGCCCATGATCTATTTTTGCTCATTTATCACTTTTGAAATTATTGTTTATTTAGATAAATCGTTTTTGTTTACATATATTCTTGTCTATCCTCCATTAAAGTGTTAACCCCAGGAGGGCAAGAACTTTATGTGTGCCCTATCCCTAGAACCTGGGCCAGTGCCTGAACCAGTGGAGACAGTATAACCATTAGTTGAACAAATGGCTGAATCAAAGAGGTAACTTTGCCAACTCATATCAGGTGATTTTTCATGATGTCTAGATGTCTTACCTCCCTGATGTACCAGTGGAGACTGAGTTACTACAAAAATTAGAGCTGCCATGGAAACAATGTACAGGACCAAGCACAAGTACAGGTTTGTCTTGATAACATGAGCTAGTGATAATGGTACTGACCTAAAACCTTGAAAATTGGCAATGAAAATTTGCAGGTTGGACTACTGGAAACAGATGGAAGTTGACTCAGGACCGAAAAAGTGAGTTACCTTTAATTTTGTAAGGCCAGGAGGATATTAAAAGTTCAGACCTTTTAAAGAATAACTATTGCTTGTTAAAATAATAGTCACAAATATAACACTTGGATCAGTGGTTCTCAACTCTGGCTTGACACTGGCTTCCAATGTGGAGGTTTTGAGAACACCAATACTTGGGTCACAGCTCAGCTCAGGTGGTGTATTTTTGAACAAGTTTTCCACATGACTTTAACGCACAGTCAGGGTTGAAGTCCTGAAAGAGACAGTTGATACGATCTGTCTAAAGTAAATAAAAGAGGTTTATCACAGGGTTTTACCCTCTGAGCTTCCACCTTCCCCTTACAGAGGATCCTGAGGTATTACCACAGAGTTTGCTTAAGCATAGAACTTGCCTTCATCAATTCACACACAAAATATTTCCCCATCAGTGTGAAGAAGGAAAGACCCCATCCTCTGACTTTAACCTTGATAGCATTCTGTTGGGTTTTGGAAGTTTGAAAAAAGAGAATCTTTCTGAGAGTCTCCGTGACCCTAACTTACGTTTTCTTGCATTCAGAAATAGAAGGAAAAAGAAAGAAACTTTCTTATTAATGATCACACCATTTTATTACTTACTACACACAGGCCAGGGTTTTCTTTCTGGGTGACACATGGAGAAACACTTCTTGCAGAAGTAAATTTGCTATAGTTTTATATTTCAGATTATGAGCTGAAGTGAAGGAGTGGGAGAGAAGAACTCATGTGTTCTTACTTTCACTAAAGTGTTCAGTATTTTGGAAATGCCAGCACAGGTCACGTTGAATGGCATCAAAATTTGTTTCAATCATACATTGCACAGCATAGCCCACCATGCCATGGGCCTCCACCAGCTGGGTGCATCCAAGCTGTTAAGAGACCCTCCCTCCTAGTCATTCAGTGTTTCTTTTATTCCAAGAGAAAGATTAGTGAGAAAATGAGAGGAATGAGGATAATCCAAAAGAAGATAATGGTTAAATGTATAAATCATTACAGTTCAAAAGACAGAATTACTGAAAAGAATCACAACTATGCTTAGTGTAGGTAAGAATCAAAGGTCCATGAGCAATGCAGGGGGAAGAAAACCAAAAACAAAACCAAAAACAAAAGAAATCAAGCCTTAAGGAATCTTTTCTGAGAACTTTATCTAAATGGGATGCTTCAGTTGAAAAGTCAATAAAATCTATTGCAATGTTGGGAAGGGACACAGTAAAGAAGGAGCACTTGGCTGGCTCAGTGGGTAGAGCATGTCACTCTTGGTCTCAGGGTTGTGAGTTCTAGTCCCACACTGGGAATAGAGTTTACTTAATAAAAATATATGTATATTAAAAAAAAAGAATCAGTAAAGAAAAGTGTATTCCCCTTGAATAAAACAATGTAAACCTGTTTTGATCGTCCTGGTTCTAGCAATGTCATCAAATTAAGGCAAACTTGAATTGGGAAAGTCTACGAGAAGCTCCTTCAAATGAGGAAGGGGAGGTGTTCACGTTTATTTTTTTCTTTCTCACCTTTAACCTTACACTCATTTACCCAAATCCCTTTAAATGTTTCTCTTAATAAAAAGTGTTTGAAATCAATAAAAGCATATGGAATGGGAGTATATTTTCTTGTGCCAAATTCTAAGGCTCTAGGCTTAGAGGTGGAAAAGTTAAAAGGGAAGTTAGATGCACGGACTTTTTGAAATCCGAGGACTGGCTAAAGCTCAACACATAAGCTTATTCTAAATCTTAGCGGTGTTGTGAAATGGATCTGTAACTAAGTTCGGGATGGTTGCAAGGTCTGACCTTCTAACACACTACCAGTCACCTGCTGTCTTTGTCTGTCTGCCTATGGTTTTGTCTTAATGTGGCAATTCTTATAATCACTACTAATTCCATTTTATGTTCAAAAGAGAAGATAGTAAGAAATCAATTTTTATTAGAAGTTCTTGATTTTCAGAACTGCCAGACTTACCTGTGGAGGGATAGTGATTTCCTAGCATTCTGGACGGGCCCCAAAGTAGAAGGATTTATACCTGAATGATTAACTCTGGGTGATTCATCCCTGAAACATTCATCAGGACATCATCTACAGGGACATCCTTAGAACTCCCTCCAGGGATGTTTACAAAAGACAAAAGTCAGTTCTTAACGGATGGGATCCTAATTTATGGGTTAATCTTTAGATGCATGCAGTATCTTTCATTAAATGCAAAAACATGGAGTACCGATTTTGATACTGAGATTCAGTCTAGGGTACAAACACGTACGCTGTCTTTGTCTGTCTGCCTATGGTTTTGTCTTAATGTGGCAATTCTTATAATCACTACTAATTCCATTTTATGTTCAAAAGAGAAGATAGTAAGAAATCAATTTTTATTAGAAGTTCTTGATTTTCAGAACCGCCAGACTTACCTGTGGAGGGATAGTGATTTCCTAGGCTTCTGGAAGGTCCCCAAAGTAGAAGGATTTATACCTGAATGATTAACTCTGGGTGATTCATCCCTGAAACATTCATCAGGACATCACCTACAGGGACATCCTTGGAACTCCCTCCAGGGATGTTTACAAAAGACAAAAGACAGTTCTTAATGGATGGGATCCTAATTTATGGGTTAATCTTTAGATGCATGCAGTATCTTTCATTAAATGCAAAAACATGGAGTACCGATTTTGATACTGAGATTCAGTCTAGGGTACAAAAAAGGTACTGCATTCCTTATAACGAAGAGGTCTTTGCCATGACTGCTCATCAAATCCTCAGCGGGAATAGTTTTCCCCTTGTGAATAGCACTGGTGGTTTTCTCTGTCTCTACTGTGGTACTTGCCTCCTTTCTTATATTTCTTTTACAAGACAGTCAGTGCTCTGAGGACAGAATTAATGTCAATTTCACTTGACTTCTCCTGAAGAGATCTGTACAACATTTTGGGTGCACAGCTGATGTTTCGTGAAGAGTTACTGATGAATACCCAAACAGTAATGTTAGGCAGAGGGTTGTGACTTAGTGGTCTTCCATGTAAACAGAAGCTTCTCTCATTTTCATTAATAACCTATGATCGTTTCTTCCTGTGAATTAAATTGCAAGTTGCAGGGAATAGGTTTTTAGACTCTCAGATCTCATTGAAAGGTTAGTTTGAATGAAACTAGTTCAAGTAAACTTGTTAGCATGGACCACTTTTACAATATGTTTAGTTTATGATTCCTGATACACATTAACTCATAAAGTATTTCCTCTTTGGATCTTATCTATATTAGAATTGGAAATCGGAGTGAAGTCTTAGTACTTCTGGACCAGGTTCATAATAATACCATTACGAATAGCAAAAAAAAAAAAAAGTATTATATCTTTCCTATGATTGAACTGGTCTTCCTCCTCTGAAGTCTACCATTAATGCTTGACATAGAAAAGAAGATTTAAGGCCTTAAGAGATCACTCTGAGACTGGCTCTCCCAATCTCCTTGCTGTGGGCTTTGGCCCTGAATTAACATGTCAGGTAGCCAAGGCAAAGCAGACTTGGGGCTCAGCTTACTTAAACACTTGCTCCTTGCACTTGACTTAATGCTCTCACAGTTTCTTTGGTTTCCATGGGACATGGGCAGCACCCAAATTTCAAAATTTTCTGCCTCCCCTAGTAGGGGAGTATGAAAATACCTACGATGTGAACCCGAGATGTGTTGCATCTGTGAGGCTGAGCACTCCACAGCAGCATTCCCAGGACATGTCTGAAAGAATCTAAGGAGCAGATCTAAGGTGGGGGCCTAGAGTTTCCTCAAGAGCCTACGTGCAGCTGGGTCAGCCGGGAAGCCTTAGCGGGCTGTGTTAGGCCAAGAGAGATGAATGACTGCAAGATGCACTTGTCCCGGTGGGGGGCAGCAGAGCAACCATGCAGATCTGAGGCCAAAAAAGGTCAAAGAGAAGCACAAGCATAAGGGACCCAGATCTAAGCCTCTCTTCCCCCAGTGATAGGGGGCCTCAGAAGTCATAAAAGCAAAAAAATGATTGAAATGTGAAGGACGGGGCATTTACCTAAAGAGAAAGATCAAGCAAAGAGTTTATTTAAAATTGATGGCTCTAAGTCCAAAGGTGTTTAAGTAAAGTCATACTTCACGAGTCTATGTGATATGTAATTATGTCTCAATGTAAGGACTCAGGTAATGTGACAACGAAAGATATTTTGTCATTAAATTTTCTTCTGAAAATATAAGAGAGAAATGTGCAAAATATTTATATATCAGTTGCCATGAACATGTAAAAAGTAAATAAAAAAATCTTTACTTGTCAGGTAGGCTAAAATTGCCCTAGTTAAACAAACAAGCCAACAAAAGAAAACTGTATATAGACTCTTTGTCATTCTGAAAATGCTTTTCTGTTTACTTGGTTTGTTGAGATGGGTAGAAACTCTGGGAAAATATTATAATTATCCCTTATATTTTATAACACTTAGTCCTAAATCCATGCTACCATCAAATCTTTCATGAAATATGCTGGTAAAAAATTTTTTTGTTTGTTTTTTAAAGATTTTATTCATTTATTTGAGAGAGAGAGAGAGAGAGCACAAGTGGGGAGTGAGGAGGGGCAGAGGGAGAGGGAGAAGCAGACTCCTTGCTAAGCAGGGAGCCCAACATGGGGCTCCATCCCAGGACCCTGAGATCATGACCTGAGCTGAAGGCAGACACAACCGACTGAGCCACCCAAGTGCCCCAAAAGAAATTACATTTTAATGTTTAGTTTAAAAATTGTTTCATTTAAGATGATACATTGTATTCATTATAGAAATTTGAATTGCTCACCAATTTTATGATAATTGACCTATGGTTGATGACCTTGCAAATGTTTTTACAATAAACTTCAACATTATACACTTCTGTATACATGCTTTGATAGTTGAAATTTTCTCTGGATTTTCATAAATTCAGTCCAGACAAATGTGGTTAATTGGTTTTATAGCAGATTCACTATAAAAAACATACTTTGAACCTTGTTTTGCCACATCTCTGCACAGCAGAACTGTCTCCAGAGGAGGGGATAAACAATTACAGACAATTTTCAAAGTTGCGTTTTTCACATTTACTTTACCCTATCTGCTGGCAGAGCACACACCTTTGCAACTTGTATGGCAGCTACTCCCATCCCCACGTATTTCTGAGATACCAGCCACTAGTATGCTAAGCATTTAAAAATGAACATCCATCTTCATTACAAGACAAAAGTCAGGTGCATTTAACACTTACAATATCCCTGTAATATAGCTATAATTTATTTCTTACAGATGAAAAGCCTGACACTTGGAGAAATTGAGTGTCTTTTCTCTAAGAACATAGAGAGGTGATTCAAACTGAATGTTCTTTGAGATATTCTGAGGCTGGCTTTGAAAACATTTCAAACCATATGGGTTTGTTAAGATGTTTAAAGGCTAATAATGGATTTTATGGATAATTAGGTTTCAGACATCCTTGAAAAATTATAAGCACACACACACACACACACACACACACACACACATTTCTTATGAAAACTAAAGGCGTGAGGAGTGCTGAAAACTATTATAGATTCCAGGCACAAGGGTTGGGTCTGGTACTAGACTGATAGTAGTTGAGAATAAAAAGTGCTCAGAGCCATGAGTTACTGTTCTTGTGTCATGAATTTTCTTCATAGCATTTCGCCAAAGTTGAACTTTTTATTAAAGAAATGAATTTTATAAAAATTGGGTAATACTTTTTTTGAACGATCTCCCAATACTTTTAAAGCAACATTGAAAGCCTCTCTGAAGTTTCTTTGAATTTCTACAGTTCCTTTTCTCTTCTTTTTTTCCTCTTCCTCCTGCTCCTTCTTCTCAATTTAGGGAAATTTGACTCAAGGTATTTAAAAGCCAAGGAGATACTATTTGGAGGGAATGGGAATGAAAGCAGGAAGTCAAACATAACCAGAGGTTTCTGGAAAGCGTAAATAGATGAAAGGGGGTGCCAACTGTGAGAACGAGGATTGAGGCAGGGGTTTCTAAGTGACTTTGAGGGAAAATCTTTGAAAGATACTTTGGATTCCATTCATAACATTCTTCACATGCTTATCTAAGTAGGGTGAGTGGAGATTGGTGAGATTATGGAAAGGATCCTTGCTGCTTGCTGTCTGTCCAACAACACAAGTCATCCAATTCTCTATGTGATTAATGAACATGTCTCGTCCCCATCAGGTGTGCTGACTGGCCGTGGCTCTGGAAAGGGAAAGAGACCAAGAGTTATGCCAGTGGTCAGCTGAGTCTGGGTGCCTTCAATTTAGCAGAAAGGAACGGAAAACACTGTCATATCCAAGTCTACCTGCAATAATGCTGGTAATGACAATATCTGACTCATATGTATGGTCCTCAGTTGATCCAGGATCCAGAAGCAGGGTAACTCAATGGTCCTTTTGAGCTCCAGGCCTAGAACATTCAAAACCCAGATATATCCCAAAACTTTAACAAAATGACTAATCGTTCTTACCATACTGTTCTTGCTGTTCCTACTCCCACTGCAACATTATTGAATAACTACAGTGTGCTGCTCTGGCCTGTGTTAGGGACACGGCATAAAACATTTCACTCAGACTGTTCGCATGAAGAGAACTTAGTGAGAGGATATACAGAATACAGGCAAAGCTACAGAAAATGGTCAAAGAAGTTGAAGCATCTGGAGGTTAGCTGTAGAAAGTAGTGTCCACCCCATGTTCTGAAATGACCAGGCAGTGAATATAGTCCCCGGACCCAAGGAGAGTTAGAAGCAGGAAGCAAGTCCCTGGCCACCTTCTTCCCCAGCACACAGCTCAGCAGGAGTTTTGCTTGGAAGGCTGCAGCCACTCTAGCACCTTCATTGTGAATCTGGGCGAGAATGAGAACCAAATGGAGCTACTTTTCTCTTTCTCCCACCTCTGCTATCCTGCTGGTTTCTCCCATTGGCCAAGCTCAGCTGAAACTGGACACCAAAGGAGCTTTATTGATGTGATCCACACGGGATAAACTCCAGGGAGACAAAGAAAGGTAGAGAAGAAAGAACAGGCAAAAGGTTTGGGGGGGGGGGCAGTGAGGGAACAAAGGGAGAATCACCGGCACATCTATATTACCTGTATATCTGTAATGTTCCCACAGTACATACATAGCTATGCAAAATTAGTCCTATTAAAAAGACAAAGCACAAAGCTCAGAATTAGTAAATAACTAGCCCAAGTTCAAGAGAAGTTAATTGATCTTCCAGTGGCATGCATGCCGAACTCCAAAACTTTCTCTGTGTACCAGGCACCATCCTACTCCACATGTTGTAACCAAGAGAATCTATCATTCCCCCAATCAAAAAATATTAAGACATTCAAGCATAAGTTAAAATAAATGATGAATCCCATGATGATGAAACTTCATGATTCTCGGGAGATTTGAGTCCCTGTTGGTATTGGGGAATGGGCCAAAACCACGTCCTCGAGGAGCTTAGGTAGGATTCGCAAGAGAATAAGCTAGTGGCTATGCATAGTCTGAACGATTTGTTGCTAGAAATAATTAAACCGTAGGGATTTGGTCTCTATATGACAATTCTGTTATAAACACTTCAGGTTTTTCTATCCATACTGTTATTGGGAAATCATGCTATTTTCAAAGGTAGGATTTGGTATTGTAAAAACATATTTTGGAATGTAGAAATAAATATTTTAATCAACAAAAATAAAATTATGGACTGATGAATTCGCAGATGTCTTGATTTAAATCCTAATGATCTGCTAAAAATAGAATTATTTATAAGTGCTCAATAGAGAAGTAGTTCAACTGGAAACAGAACTAGGCTAGAAAGAACATTCATTCCGTATATAATGATTGGCTCCATTTGGGAAGCACTGTTCTAAGTGCCACTGAGGCTACAACTAATGATTAGATAAACTCTAGTCCCTGAGACTCACACTTCGATGTTGAGTGTTCTTTTAGACTAGACCTGGATTTTTCACCCAATATCATAGGAGCTACAACTTAATAAGTGCTTCCTACATGTCAGACACACTTGAAGTTTTACCTGAATTAAATCTCTCATATGAGGGAGCTGTTATAAGAACCAAATTTTATGCATGAGGAAAATTAGATACAGAGAGATGAACAACTTGGTTAAGTCCCATAGCTAGGAATCGGACACGGGGGCTTTCTGGAAAGGACGCCTTGGTGAAGACTTCCAATATCTGTTCACGTTGATGCCTCAAAACCTAGCCATGTATACCGTCTCTCTTCATGAAGAAAATTAGGGAGTGGTGTTGAATACCTTTCTAGTTCCTTCCAAGTTAATAATGTTACTCTTAATGATTATAAGCATCCTATTGTATAACGTTCTGTACCCCTTCACAGAGAATCAGCCACTCTTAGGTTAATGATCTACATTAATTATTTCAATTGAATTTAAAGAAAAAATAAAGTTAATTAAAATGCATTTCATGCAGATGCCTTCACTAAACCTTTTTCACTCCAAATTGCGTGATGACCACCTATCAGGAGCCATCAGCCTTCTTAAAATAAAGACCAACCTTCTAGACTCTGTGGGTGCTTGTGTAAGTGCCAGCAAGCATCTACTTGAGAAAGTCTCAGGGTGGGGGTGAATGTCAAGAGTGTCGAGCCTCACGTGTCTCCAGGGCCACTTCCGTCTCCCTACAAATGCTTCTCTCTGAGTTCTCTTTGTTCAAATCATGTAGGATGTTGTGTTTTGTTTCTTTAAAGAAAAGTTATTTTCATAAAGTACTCAGTTAAATTATCTGAAGGGTTCAAGCTGGCATTACCCACAGTAACAAATAGAGACATTAATTATTTTGACATTTGATTTGTGAGTCAATAAGTAGATATTTATTAAAAATACCATCCCAGCATCAAAGAGCACTTGGCTATTATGGCAATTACTCCAATCTTAAGAACTTAGAAACACACAAAATAATTGTGATTACATTGATTTAGGTGATTTGTCTTGCATTTTATTATCCTGATCAATAAGTCCAAAGTCCACATGTGCAGTGAGATAATGCAATGGACAAGAATGTCGGAGGCATTTACAAAGTGCCTTACAAAGTGATCCCTGTCTATCCTTGGCCTTGTAGCTATTAGGAAGAGGCAGTTTAACATTGCCATACCCAGGTGTATGTTACTGAAGGATGGTACAGGCTTTCCCTGATGGTCTTTATGGTACTTTTACCCTGCAGAAATGTGAGGAGATGCGCTTGAGGGTATCTTATGTCTTATTTCAGTTGTATAATTAATATGATTATTATTCCAGTAAGAACATTTCCATGTATTGGAAACGTAAGTAGAATTTATGTTATAGAATTTTTCTTAATTTTTGTAGAGTTAAAAGGAGGCAGAGTTACAATAAAGTTATTACAATGCATGGATATGTTTGTTAATCTTTTCTTCACTATTGTCTCCTCCCCTACACTAGGGAACATTTTAATACATGTTTTCCCTAATCTCTCCTCCAATGAATACTTGGTGTCAACAATATATATGTAAGTGTATATCTTATACATATAGATAGTTTATATACAGTACATGTATCTTTTCTTATACCAAATACATAATTGATTTTTAGGTGTCCTGAACAAATTTTTGGCCCTGGTATAAGGCATTAATACACAAAACAAAGGAGATCCTAGGCCGAGTCTTAAAAGTTAAGTAAGATTGGGTGATATGAGGGCCACCTGAGTAGAGGAGACACTAAGGGGAAGGACATGCATGGCAGAGTTAGGAAACAAATGGCTTGAAATTATCTTGAGTTCAGAGGGGCAGGAGGACAAGTTCTACAGGGATAGGCATCAATCCATTCAGCTGCACAAAACAGATGAGATTTATATACAACATCAAAAATATACTGAGAGGGGCGCCTGGGTGGCACAGCGGTTAAGCGTCTGCCTTCGGCTCAGGGCGTGATCCCGGCGTTACGGGATCGAGCCCCACATCAGGCTCCTCTGCTGTGAGCCTGCTTCTTCCTCTCCCACTCCCCCTGCTTGTGTTCCCTCTCTCGCTGGCTGTCTCTATCTCTGTCAAATGAATAAATAAAATCTTAAAAAATATATATATATATATACTGAGAAACAAAGGATTGCAATGTTCAAAAAACTATAGTGTTTAAGGAAATTGTAAGTGAACTAATGCAATAAATCTTGCAGAGAAGATAAAGTCTTTTCAACACGAAGAGACTTGCAGAAAAGCATTTAAAATATGACTGCCTTTATACAAGGAGCTCTCTACTAATTTAGAGGTTTAAAATATCCATTGCATGCTTACTAAGCTATTTCTTTATGTCACAAGTGTTTAAAAGTTTTAGAGAAGACTGATCAGATGACATGATGGGGGTGGGGGACACGTGACAAAAGACACATGTGTTGCTTTCCTTTCTTTTAGCCCTCATTTGAAGCCAAGGACACACAATGTTAAAGAAAAACTACACAGCGGTGAGTGAGTTCATTCTCCTGGGACTGACGGATCGAGCTGAGGTGCAGCCTGTCCTTTTTGTGGTCTTCCTAGGGATCTATCTTATCACAGTGGTCGGCAACGTGGGCATGATTTTGTTAATCAGAAGTGACTCAAAACTTCACACTCCAATGTACTTCTTCCTCAGTCACCTCTCCTTTGTGGATCTCTGTTATGCCACCAATGTCGCTCCACAGATGCTGGTTCATTTCTTATCCAAGAGAAAATCCATTTCCTTCCTGGGTTGCCTTATACAATTCCACTTCTTCATTGCCCTGGTGATCACTGATTATTATATGCTCACAGTGATGGCCTATGACCGCTACATGGCCATCTGCAAACCCTTGCTGTATAGCAGCAAGATGTCCCGATGTGTCTGCCTCTCTCTCGTTGCCACCCCTTATATTTATGGCTTTGCAAACAGTCTGGCACAGACCATCCTGATGCTTCGCCTCTCCTTCTGTGGACCCAATGAAATCAACCACTTTTACTGTGCGGACCCACCTCTCATAGTCCTTGCCTGCTCAGATACTTACGTCAAAGAAACTGCCATGTTTGTGGTGGCTGGTTTCAATCTCACCTGTTCTCTGGCCATCATTCTCATCTCCTACATTTTCATTTTCTCGGCCATTCTGCGCATCCGCTCTGCTGAGGGCAGGCGGAAAGCCTTCTCCACCTGCGGGTCCCATTTGATGGCTGTCACCATCTTCTATGGGACATTGTTCTGCATGTACCTAAGACCCCCTTCTGCGACATCTGTAGAACAGGGGAAAATTGTAGCAGTGTTTTATATCTTTGTGAGTCCTATGTTAAACCCTGTGATCTATAGCCTGCGGAACAAAGATGTTAAAAGAGCAATCAGGAAAGTTCTCCAAAAGAAGTTGTTAAATTAAGTAGACACTTCGGTCATGGGTATGTAGCATATCTTATTATCTGAGCAATTAATGAGCATTTAAAATTAGCAAGTCACTTTCTGTCATCACGTGTTTTTTGTCTTTCATAATTTGTCTATGAGACTTAGAAGATATCAAAATATTTGCTAGCATTTAAAGTGCCATCTCAGTGAATAATAATAATAATAATAATTAATAATAATGAACGTTGCATAGAAATTGAAAGACGACTGAGGTCATTGCTATTGCTCTACTTATCAACAAACTACAACGTGTTCTATCAATACATTTGTACTGGTACAAATCTACAAAAGACAGAGTTCCCGAATGATGCTACGTCAATGATCATTGGTTCGATTTTTATAGTGCTTAATAATTTTCAAACTAATATCCAGAAACTTCTCAACCATAAGCATGTTTTTCTTCGGGTTTTTTTTTTTTTTTTTTGGCCTTTATACAGATGATGTAGTAATGAAGATCTTTAGGTATCTCAGATTACTCTAAGAAATATCTTTACAGTCATAATATTAATTGGATGGAATCCTCATTCATAAGGGTTTTGATGGAATGGTATATTTTACTTAGAAGTTTTTTTTCTTTTTAATCAATATTCACCTTCATCATAAAACTGGCTTTGTGGTTTCACTTGTTAATTTTTAGCTAAGAACTATTTCCAACATACGTGGAAAAATAGAAAATAGCGTAAAGACTGTACAAGCATAACTGATCATTATTAAGTCTTCACCCTTGCCAATTTGCTTCAGACATTTCACATACTAAAATATTCTCAAATTGAGCCCTCCCTGCCTGACTCTGTTCCTCTCTCCTCTGCCTGCACTCAGTTCTCATTGAATTTAATATTTCTTATCCCTATATAGAGTTCTAATATTTGCTGGTGTTTATGTATTCACAGGATTAAATAATGTTACTTTGCTAGATTCAGAATTTGTTATAAATGAATTATGCTCCCTTCTGCAAGTTATTCTATTTTCACTAAATATTGTTAGATTCTTCCCTGCTGGTTCACGTAGCGTCAATTATCACTGAGATAGTCTATGTCAGTATATGAAGATACCACAGACTGTCTATCCATTCTGTTATTGATAGATGAATACATTTTTCCTGTTCCTGGGTAATATGAAAATCTAACAATGCATTTTCCTCTGAAATTCTGGGTGTGTACCAGTTTAAGAGATCCTCTCATGTATTCCTTGGAGGGTAATTTCTGGGTCATAAGTAAAGAACATCTTTAAATTTAGAGGATATTGACAAATTGCTCTACCAAATTGCTCTCATGCAAACAGTGAGATTGGTCTTTACTCCATACCCTTGTCAATACTATATATTACCAGACTTGCAAAATGCTTTCCAATCTGATGGGTGTAAAATGGATTCTCCTTTCTTGTTGAAGCTTTTGTGTTGTCATTAGAAGTGTGGTGAAGTGTTTTTAAGCCCTTTGATGCTAATTGCAGGGTTTTCTTTTCTTTCAGTTGTATGTCTAGATTCTTTGTTTATTGTTCAGATGGGTTATTTTATCTTTCTTTTGTACATTTGTGATAGCTCCTTGTGTATTCTGTACGAGGTGCTCACCTTTTAATGGTATATACGATGTCAACACTTGAACCTGTTTTTAGCTTGTACTTCAGTTTTGTGCCTCATACACTTGGTGGGATGGACATTTTTCATTCTAACAGTTCAAATTTTAATCTTCTCTTTATGGTTGTGCTTTGTATGTCTTGTCTAAACAATTCTTTCTTAATATAGAGATATTCTCTTATATTTTCTTTCAATGCTTTAAAGTTTTGCATATTTAAGTCTTTATTTTTGCTGATATTATAAATGTTGCAAAACAGTCTTTAATCCTGGTTTTTAAAGAAAGTAACACATTTTCTGTTTCTTAAATATTCCATATGTTTCTCATTAAGATTTTAGCGAAAATTCAGTCATGTATCAAGTTTTTTTTTGGGGGGGGTTGTTTATCAGTCTGGTTCTCTCTTGTGGGACCAATCTGTCAATTACTTCATGGATGTGAATCATTTTTATAAAAATAGCTTTACCACCCCTTTTCTGGAATTTTGAACATTGGAGAATTTTCTTGAAGGATCAGTGGCAGAAAATACAATTAAGATGTATAGAAATACTTTATTCTCCAGAGTTCATGTCTGTTATTTTCTCTGAAGGCACACGATACCCACTTCAATGAACCAATGGTGGTGGCAGTGAGAATGACAAGAAGAGAAAAAGCTATTCCTAGTCTACAGTGAGGTCTGTGTCCGCCCTTCTGTTTGGCATTTGCCATCACAAGTCTTCCTGACATGGGGGTTCGCGTATATTACAGTTCGTCATCAGTTCTTCATGCCTCGCTCATCTTTCCCTTCTTTTTTTTCTTCCTTCCTTCTTTCCTTCCTTCCTCCTTCCCTCTCTCCCTCTTGCCCTGCCTTCCTCCCTCCCTCCCTCTTTCTCTTTCTCTCTCTCTTTCCCTCTCTCTCCCTCTTTCTCTTTCTTCTCTTTCTTTTGCAAACTGGTCCAACCCCCAAACTTGAAACTGCCACATCTCACAGAGAAAACAGCAACAAAAGTGGGGTGTTAGGTTTTTCCCTCTTCAGGTGTTACAGGTCGTCCGTTTCCCAATGGACAGTTTGCACACCCATCCATGTCGTGGCACCCTACTTCTCATCTTTGGCTTTTTCTCGTGAGACTACAAGTTCTGTAAGTCAATAATGTTGAAAAAAAAAACAAAAAACACTCTCAGAAGAGATTGGCTGAGCAGAGCAGAGTTCTATGAAGTCCAGGTCAATGTAGCTAATGTTCTTTAATATCTCAGTATCCTTACAAATGTTTTATTGCTTCATATAAAAAA
Source organism: Ursus maritimus (assembly GCF_017311325.1). NCBI lineage: Eukaryota > Metazoa > Chordata > Mammalia > Carnivora > Ursidae > Ursus > Ursus maritimus. The sequence continues at coordinate 33,607,835 of NW_024424786.1, read as the reverse complement.
ACTGAGAGAGATGCTTATGAACTTTATTTCTCTTTGTAATTTTTTTCCATTTTATTATCTCACGTCCAATAACAAACTTGTATTACTCCTTTTATCATTTTGTATTTTCTATCTCATTTTGGGTGATTAGAATTTGAAGTGTTTTTGCCGTTTCCATTTTATTATCTCACGTCCAATAACAAACTTGTATTATTCCTTTTATCATTTTGTATTTTCTATCCCATTTTGGGTGATTAGAATTTGAAGTGTTTTTGCCTATAGTCATAGGTCACCAGCAGTTTTCGTTGTTTTTGTTAGTTGATTCCTATTATATATATTTGTACCTTTTTGCTTTCAGGTCCTGAGTCTTTTAATTACTGAGTTTCATAATTTACTGTGAATATACATACTTAGATACATTTTCTAACAACTTATTTTGTATTTTTTAAAAAAATTTTTCGTCTTTTTTCCCTTTTGCTAACCTGAATTAAAGTTGTTTTCTAAACAACTTTGATTCATAATTTTATCATCTCCAGATTGTGAGCTCCAGAAGGCAAGTTTTTGTTCATTATTTTATTATTTTATTTTATTTTTATTTTTTCAAGGTTATTTATTTTAGAGAGAAAGAGAGTACATGAGCAGAGGGAGGCGTAGAGGGAGATGGAAAGAATCCTCAAGCAGACTCCCCACTGAGCGTGGAGACTTATGTGGGGCTCAATCCCAAGACCTTGAGATCATGACCTGAGCTGAAACCCAGAATTGGATGCTTACCTGACTGAGCCATCCAGGCACCCCTTGCTCATTATTTTAAAGCCAGCATATTCCCCAAACATAGAATATAGGTGGTTCAATAAATCTGTATTGACGAATAAATTATCTTTATGCCCTTTGCATTATAATTATTTGATGGCAAACTCTACTCTGCACTACTTTCCACCATGATCTTCATGAATTCCTACCAATTGAAAACCCTGCTGTGAAACTTTAATATGCGTACCTCATCCCTCCCACCATGAAGCAGAAACTGTTTAAGGACACAAATGTTTTCACTTTTTCTGATCCTCTCTACATTGGCAGTACAGTGGTAAACACAAGGCTTTCCCTGAATGTTCTTAACCCTGTGGGTGAATGAATGAATGAATGAATGAATGCCAGTAAACCTGGAGGATGTTTAGCATGGTGTGAGCTTGTCACATTTCTTTGCCCAACTATCAACAATGTGATATCAAGGACTATCAATTGGCCTGTTTGAATCCCAGGATCACAATTTACAATTTGCCTCTACCAGAGAAAGTTACTTAATCTCTCTTAGCCTCAGTTTCCCATCTGTAAATTAAGATAAGAGTACTCATGCCCTGTGGAGTGGTGTGAGACATAGCTGAACTAATGTTTGCAAGGTGCTAAGCCTGATACCTGAAACATATTGAGGGTTCAGTGTCTGTCCCCTATAATTAATTACCCTTATTTTGATTTCTTTCCTGTGGTTTCTTAAACAAATTAGTCACTGATTGCATTTCATCTCTCTAGAGATTTCATGTGTGAGGGAGAAAGAAGTATGCTCCATAAAACACAAAGTCACTTGGGGAAGGAAGAACCAAGATTTGTTGTGTGTTCACAGAATTAAGTACACATTACACATTCCTTATATTATTCAGCAAGTGTCTGTTGAACTATTATCTCCCAGGGCCTGGGCTAGATGCTGAGAGCATAGTCCTTGCCTGGAAGGGTTTGCAATGTCGTGGTGGCAAGAGAGATACTGGCAGGTAATTAAACAGAATGTGTTAGACAGGGATGGTGGCAGAGCTAAGAGCACATGGCACAGTGCTCTGATGTCGGATCTGTGGAGGCAGAGAAAGCATCTTTGAAAGCCATCTGTTTGAGCCTTTCCTACTGCTAGAAGCAGCTTGAATCTGGTGGGAATGAGGAAAGTGCTAGATGGACGGGAAGCTCAGGGAATATTTAAATCCAGAGATGGGTAGCAGGACAACGTGTGACTGCAGGTTGAGGCATGGCAGCTACCTACAATTGACAATGAAGTCCAGTGGGCCTGTGAAGACGGGCATCGAATTCTACCCTGCTGCTTAGTAGTTCTGTGGCACTGGGGGACTTAGTCCATCACTGCTGGTTTAGTGGAGACTGTGTCTCTTCAGCTGAACATTCAGGATGGAGACCCTGCCTCTTAGGGTTACTTTGAGGACATTCGATTACCTACGTGAAAGCTGTCCACACGTAGGAAGTGCTCACCAAGGCATTTGCCGATGCCCTGTGTGTTTCACAATTCTACCTGTGCCTGACCCTCTTCAGGACTTTGATATTTACCAGAGGAGACATTCTGAACGCTCTGCATTTTAGGTGAAGAAACAGTTTTAGTGTGAAAGAAAGAAATGGAAAAATCAGATGATCGTCAACATTTGAATATGAACATTTTTTGGAGTGCCTTCCCCAGAGATCTTAGGACAAATATGCAATTTGAAATTATGGAAAATAAGACCGAGGCATATGATTTAGCTTTCTGATCGCAGAGTGTCCTAATTAATCCCCAGAGGCCTGATTCCCCACATAAGGCTCATTGAAGCTATTCTCCAGCTCTTCTGAGACTTGCTTGATGACCTATCTGTACGTCCCACATCCTGGTATAAATGCAACTACATTTCATAGCTTAGAAAGGCCTCAGTGAACTTCCTAATCAGAGGTGAGAAAAGAGGTGCATATCACAACTGGAAGTAAGTGTTTGTGTTTTTATGTTCTTTATTTTTAGTCAAGAGGAGATTGCAAAACTTCTCAAACTGAGCCACAGCAATTTGCACCTCATTTGTGTGAAATATGTCCAGGTAATGTCTTATGTTCTCAGTTCCTGAGTTGAAACACAACTAATTTCCCTGAAAACTGGCTTTTGAAATTTCCATTGATCTTCCTGGATAATATTTTACAGATCTGTCACTGGCACAGAAGAATCAAAAAAAGCAGAAGTTCTGCTTGTTTTTAGAAAAAAACAAGGACCCTTTCCGGCATGGGTTAGAGCTTACTCTAACAGAAGGGTGTTAGAGTTGGAGCCAGGTGATTTATGAGTCCCTTTCTTTTTATCTATCATCTCTCTATCTTTCTATCTATCTATCTATCTATCTATCTATCTATCTATCTATCTATCATCTATCTATCTATCTATCTATCTATCTATCATCTATCTATCTATCTATCTATCTATCATCATCTATCTATCATCTATCTATCATCTATCTATCTATCTATCTATCTATCTATCTATCTATCTATCTATCATCTATCTATCATCTATCTATCTATCTATCTATCTATCTATCTATCTATCTATCTATCATCTATCTATCATCTATCTATCTATCATCTATCTATCTATCTATCTATCTATCTATCTATCTATCTATCTATCTATCATTTATCATCTATCTATCATCTATCTATCTATCTATCTATCTATCTATCTATCTATCATCTATCATCTATCTATCTATCTATCTATCTATCTATCTATCTATCTATCATCTATCTATCATCTATCTATCTATCATCTATCTATCTATCTATCATCTATCTATCTATCTATCTATCTATCTATCATCTATCTATCTATCATCTATCTATCATCTATCTATCATCTATCTATCTATCTATCTATCTATCTATCTATCTATCTATCTATCATCTATCTATCATCTATCTATCATCTATCTATATCTATATCTATCTATCTATCAATCATCTATCTATCTATCTATCTATCATCATCATCATCTATCTATCTATCATCTGTCTATCTATTTATTTACTTTTTGGCAAGATTTTGAGTTTGTGCATTTATCCTGTTTGTGGATCCATAGTTTCAATGGTTTCATTACATTTTTTATAAGCATCCTATTTTAAAGAAAAGGAAGAAGGCTCAGGACCATTCTTTCACTGCATTCTTGCTAAGGGTTCTTCCTTAACTTTACTTCCCTTTTTTAAGGAACAAAGTCTTTTCTCATTCTCTTGTAATTGAACGGGCTACAGAATTTGTCTAGACAGTTAGCCTGTTGAGCTGTGTTGCTCTCTAGCACATTCTCACAGGGCTGAATCCTTGCCTGAGGTTGTTTTTTTTTTTTTTTAAATAATTTTTCTTCTTTTTAGTTCTTCTTTTCACTGGAGTGCTCTCCTCCTTGTATATCCCCAGCTCTGGTAGTCTCTGTGTTCTAAGAACACCTGGCTTCATGGGCAAGCACCCTGTGCGGTTGACCTTACCCTGATTTCAGAAGCGTGTTAAGCTAGGTTTCATGCCCTGTCACCATCTTGAAATGCTTGATAAGTTTTGAACATGAATAACTGACTTTCTTATTTTGTAGTGGACCCTGTTTATTATGTAGCTAATCTTAGTTCCAGGTTTTACCATTTGCAGTTTTGTACTGTCCTTCTGCAACTCCTTTGCTGGTTCTTTCCTCATTAGTTAGGGACTTTTCCTGGTTGTACGCTACTAAACCCATAACTCATTGTTAAGAAGATGCTCACCTTTCACTCTGGCCTGACACAAGCAGCTGGATCACCTGTGATGTTCTTTCTCTGCAAACACATGTTATTTATTATCTTTTTTGTGTCTGTCTCAACTTATCAGAACTTCTGCTCTACTTTCCAGTGGATTATTTCTGGATCTCACCCAGCTCATGGGTCAAGACCATTTCAGATCCCATAGGCAGTCATTAAGTGACATGCAACAAATGAGTTTTTCTGCAAATGAGCCTCTGAAGTCCAATTTCCTTCTGTGCCTTTTATAAATCTGAGATGTCCACATCCTGATCTTTTTTTTTTTTTTCCACTTTTCTCTGTCCTGGGATCACCATCTACACTCTTCCTAGGGTTTCCTGGGTGCAGACGAATATGAAATTATCCCCTAAGTCACCTTGTTGATGTCATTTAAAGAAATATGCTGTTTAAAGGGTAATTTCCTGCTAGACACTTCTGGAAGAGTAGCTACAAGTCTCCACTGACTCCTGTTCTGCAGTGAAGGTCATTGCTATTCTTGGTAGGAAACTCGTAAGTGGAGATGAATCAGGCTTTCAAAGAAGTGAATCATTTACATTTTAGGGAACGTCTAAGCTGGGACTTTTGCACTCCTCTGCATGAAACCTGTACACGTACACACATCCTTAGCAGTTCCAAAGAAAGATCACATATGGTACCTTTGCCTCTGTTCTTTATTCTTCCTAGAACACCCTTCTTAAAATAAGCCTACTGCTTGTGCTCATCCTCCCTCAGTTTGTTGCTAAAAAAAGTCACCTTTTCATGAGAACTTCAGCGATGTTACTATTTAAAAGTTGAACACCCGCTCCACAAAACTCCGTTTTGTTCATTTCTCTCTGTAACACTGCCGTCTGAATCACCGTTCACTCACGTGCGGTACTCTGCGCCTCTGTCCACTAGATGCGAAAGCTGGAAGGGCAGGAATTTTTGAAGGTTCTGTTCGCTTTGGCATCCGCAGGGCCATGTGATTACATGATATGTTGAGTATCAATAAACACTTATTTTATGAACATCTAGTTTGATGTCCACAATGACTTTAGAGGCAGGCAGAACAGATGTTATCATTCCCACGTACAAATGAGGAAATGAAAACTCACGACTAAGGATCATTGCTCATTATCAGTAACTGTTATGTATTCAGCAAATGTTAAGTACTTACCCTTCTGGATAAAGGAGATAAAGTGCAAAAGGCATTGTCATTGGCTCTCTAAAACTTTCAGTGACTCATTTTGAAATGAGATAAGAATTGGGCAAGTTTTAAAAAATTGAATATGAGAAAAAGGGCAAAAAAAGGCATTTGAGAGCAAGGAAGAGGAAATTCAACACTAGTAATGATGTAAAGGACAGCTAAAAACCATGGGGATTGTCATACCCCTAGAGAGATAGAATTTGTGATTGGGACACCAGTTAATAGTCTGCCTTCAGCTCAGGTCACGATCCCAGAGCCCTGGGATCAAGCTCTGCATTGGCTTCCTGCTCAGCGGAAAGTCTGCTTCTCTCTCCCTCTGCCTCTTTCTCTATCTCAAAAAATAAGTAAAACTGTAAAAAAAAAAAAAAAAAAAAAAAAAAAAAAAAAAAGTTGTGATTAACAACTTAAATACCAACTGCAAAACTTATCAACACATTATGTCATCACTGTAGACTGTTTGCAAAATACGGAGTGAGAATTAATAGGATTTGATGATTCTTTGTTCATTTATTTGCTGTAAGTTTACGAGACTGCTGTGATTGCGCCTTTTAAAATTGTGAATCTGGGAACATCTGCTTCATAATTTCCTGGATAATTGCTACATGTGAAGATCCCCATATTCCATATAAGGGGTTCTTAAACAAACTTTCTGTGACTTTTCTTGATTAAAAAGCTTTCTAAGAAATTTTTTTGTACGCTAACATTCACAAAGCTCTTCATTCTCGTAAGGACGTGAGGTCATGTCAAGCTCCGTGGGGATAGAGAGAGGAGTAAAAACACTTGTAAGTAATCCATTTTTCATGCTTACACTGTTTCTTTCTCTTTTCTTTTTAAAATTCAGTACATAGAAAGTCAGAGTGTGCAGGGCATCTGGGTGGCTCAGTTCCTGGAGCGTCCGACTCTTGATTTCAGCTCATGTCATGGTCTCAGTGTTGTGGGATTAAGCCTCCCAACCGGCTGAGTCTGCTTGAGATTCTTTATCCTCCTGTGCCCCTCCCCCGCCACCCCCCCATGCTCTCTCTTTCTAAATAAATAAATAAAATCTTAAAAAAAAAGAAAAAGAAGTCACAGTGCAATAATGAGCTAGACTTTGTCCCTGCCCCTGAGGAAGGACAATATGAAGAATGGAAAATAGACATATTATGGTGATATAATGTGCTACAGAATGAATGAGAAGTATGTAGGGTGGGCTGGAAGCATCAAACATACGGGGCCTTATAGGATAAGTAGAGTTTGAGAGGCAAAAAATATTGCAGAGAGAAAGAGGATATGTAGCTCAGTTGTATATATGGATATAGGAACAGATATAAGTATAGTTATCTCTAAGTATAGCTGTAGGTATAACCATCGGTGTCTAGAGAAATACAGTAGTAATTCAATACAAAGACAAATGAAATAACGGGTTAGTAGAAGTACAGAATCTGTTTAGGGTAGTATTCATTTTGAATGACACATGGAGGTACTGAGAAAAAAATCACTTCAATAGTCAGTAATATGATTTGTACCTTCCTGTCTGCTTTATTTCTATTGTTTCCAGCGCAGGTCTGGACGCTCAGAAAATGTCCATCACGAATGACAGTGCAATAAGGGAATTCATTCTCCTGGGGTTTACAGATCGCCCCGAGCTCCAGCCTCTCCTCTTTGTGCTGTTTCTGGGTGTGTACCTCGCCACCCTCTTGGGCAACCTGGGCATGATACTATTGATCAGGCTGGACTCTCGCCTTCACACACCCATGTACTTCTTCCTCACTAATTTGGCCTTTGTAGACTTGTGCTATGCCTCAAATGCCACCCCGCAGATGTTGACTAATTTCTTATCAGAGAAGAAGACCATCACCTTTGCTGGCTGCTTTACACAGTGTTATGTTTTCATCGCGCTTCTCCTCACTGAGTTTTACATGCTGGCAGCAATGGCCTATGACCGTTATGTGGCCATATGTAACCCCCTGCGCTATAGTATGAAAATGTCCAGGAGAGTCTGCATCTGCTTGGCCACGTTTCCTTATGTCTACGGCTTCTCAGATGGGCTCTTGCAGGCCGTCCTGACCTTCCGCTTGAGCTTCTGTAGATCCAACGTCATCAACCACTTCTACTGTGCTGACCCGCCGCTGATTAAGCTTTCTTGCTCTGATACTTATGTCAAAGAGCACGCCATGCTCATATCAGCTGGCTTCAACCTCTCCAACTCCCTCAGCATCATTCTGGTGTCCTATGCCTTCATTATTGCTGCCATCCTCCGGATCAGATCAGCGGAGGGAAGGCGCAAGGCATTTTCCACCTGTGGTTCCCACATGATGGCTGTGACCCTGTTTTATGGGACACTCTTCTGCATGTATGTAAGACCACCCACGGATAAGACTGTTGAGGAATCCAAAATCATAGCTATCTTCTACACCTTTGTAAGTCCGGTGCTTAATCCATTGATATATAGTCTGCGGAACAAAGATGTAAAGCAAGCCTTGAAGAATGGCCTCAGAAGAAATGTGGTCACTAAGATGGGACTGCCTCCAGTTTCCAATAAATCATAACTAAACTTTTGGCTAAAATATCCTTGTATTCTGATGACGTATTTTGATATTCTCTATGAATATGTCTCAAATATCTCAGCTAAAAATCTCAGGTCTGGGGAAAAAATGAGTTTCACTTCTTCATCTAGGCTCTTGTCCCTTAACATGTGGTCCACAGGCCAGCAGCAACGGGATCATCTTGGGGTTTGTTAGAAATTTAGCACCATATTTTTCACTTAGATCCACTATATCCAAATCTGGGTTTTAATTACATCACAGGTGACTCGCAAGCACATTTTGAGGAGCACTGTCTGTTCTAAGTGAAAATCCCCACTTGATATGGCATGGAACATTCCTGTGTGCTTATTGTTTACAACGATTAATGGGATAAAGATGCTCTCAGCTCAGTTCCTTGGATTTATTCTATTCTTATTACCATCTATCTTTTGGGACTAGGAGTCTTTATGAAAGCACATCCTTCTGTACTTCTCTGAGCTACTAAATAAAACCAAAACCCATGGGTCATGAGAATGGTTCTTGTTTCTTGTGAATGTGCTTTTATAGTGGTCAGTATGGGAGTGGGAAGAGAGGCATAGAGTGATCTCTTTTTCCTCCTAGCTCTGAGCTCGTGGATCCTGTCTGAGGCCTCTGAACTATAGGGACCGACTTCTTCCTTCTGACCTGCAAGCCTGAATCTACACACTCAGGTCTAGGAAAAGAAAAAATACTTTCGGTGTCACTTGGATTTTAAAATTCAAGAATTACTTGGCATTATCTTTTATCTTCTTTTCTACATTTTTATTTTTATTATTTTTATTTTTTTAATTTTTTTTATTATATTATGTTAGTCACCATACAGTACATCCCCGGTTTCCGATGTAAAGTTCGATGATTCATTAGTTGCATATAACACCCAGTGCCCCATGCAATACGTGCCCTCCTTACTACCCATCACCAACCTATCCCATTCCCCCACCCCCCTCCCCTCTGACGCCCTCAGTTTGTTTCTCAGAGTCCATAGTCTCTCATGCTTCATTCCCCCTTCTGATTACCCCCCCCTTTCTTTATCCCTTTCTTCCCCTACTGATCTTCTTGGCATTATCTTTTATCTTCTCTTCTACCTTTTTAAGTGCAAGTTTGGATTAAGGATTTGAGTTTTACTTCTTTTCTTATATAAATGTTTATATAGTTTACCTAAACACTACTTTAGCTGAAAATCACTAAATTTGGTACTTTTTACATTCAGTTTGCAAAATTATTTCCCCTGTGCCTTCTTCTTTAACCAATGGGCTATTTAGAATACCATGCTTAATTACCATATATTTGGAACTTTAAAACATATTTCATTGTTATTCATTTGTAATTTAGTTCTGTTGTCAGAGAACATATGCCTTATGATTTTAATCTTGGAAATTTGCTAAGCCTAGTGTTTTTTCCAGCTTTATTGAGATAAAATTGCCATATAACATTGTGTCTGCTTAAGGTGTACAGTTTAATGACTTGACACATGTCTATGTTGTGAAATGATTATCAAAAGATGATTAGTTAACACATCTATTGTGTCACATAAGCATGATCTTTTTTGTGTGTGTAGTGGTGGTAGTTGTGAAAACGTTGACGATCTACTCTCTTAGCCCTTTCCAGGATACAGGTCAGTATTGTTAACTGTAGTCACCATGCTGTACATTAGATTCCCCAGAACTTACTCATCTTACAACTGAAGGCTTGTTCTCTTGATCAGCATCTCCCCATTTCTCACATCTCCAGCCCTGCCAACCAAGACTGTACTCTGTTTCTGTGAGTCCGACTTTTCCAGATTCCACATAAAAGTTAGATCAGTCTTAGTCTCTCTGACTTATTTCACTTAGCCTAATACCCTCAAGGCTCATCCATGGTGACACAAATGGCAATTTCCATTTTTTAATGCTGGGATAGTCTTCCATTGTACATCATCGTTATTCCTTCATCTGCAAATGGACACTTGTTTCCATGTCTTGACTATGGTGATTAATGCTGCAATTCGTGTGGGGGTGCGGATATCTCTTCGAGATCATGATTTCATTTCCTCTGGATATATCCCCAGAAAGGGGGCTTGCTGGATCACATGATGGTTCTATTTTTGATTTTTTGAGGAAATTCCCCACTGTTTCCATATTGACTGTACTGATTTAAATTTGCATGAGCAAATGCACATGGGTTCCTTTTTCTCCACATCCTCTCCAGCGCTTGTTATCTCTTGGTTTTTGATAATAGCCATTCTAATAGCTGTGAATTTATATCTTACTGTGTCTTTCATTTGCATTTCTCTGATGTTTGGTGATGTGGAGCACCTTTTAATTACCTGTTGGCTATTTGCATGTTTTCTTAGGAAAAAATTATTCACGTCCTTTGCCCACTTCTTAATTGGTTCTTTGCTTTTTGTATTGAGTTGTATAAGTTCTTTATGTATTTTGGATGTTAACCTCTTCCTGGATGTGTGGTTTGCAAATATTTTCTCCCAATCCATAGGTTGTCTTTTCACGTTGTTGATTGTTTCTTTTGCTGTGCAGAAGCTTTTAAGTTTGAAGTAGTCTAATTTTCCTTTTGTTACTTGTGCTTTTGGTGTCATATACAAAGAATCATGGCCAAGACCAATGTCAAAGAACTTTTTTCTTATGGAAGCTCTCATACTTAAGCCCTTAATTCATTTTAAATTAATTTGTGTGTGTGTGGTATAAGATAGAGGTCCAATTTAATTGTTCTGCATATGGTTATCCAGTTTTCCCATCACCACTCTGAGGAGACTATCCTTTCCACGGTGTGTATTTTCGATTCCCTTGTCAAATATTAGTTGACCTTATATGCATGGCTAGGCTCACAATTCTGTTTCGTCAGTCTATGTGTCTGGTTTTTAATTTTCATTTTGTTTTGGTTCTTTTAATGCCAGTACCATACTGTTTTCATTACTATAGCTTTGTAAAATAATTTGAAATCAGGAAGTGTGATGCCTCTGGCTTTGTCCTTTCTCATGTTTGCTTTGGCTATTTGAGGTCTTTTGTGATTTCATATGAATTTTAGGATTATTTACTTTGTTTCTGTGAAAATGTCATTGGATTTTTTTTTTTTCTTTTAACTGGAATGACATTGAATCCACAGATGGCTTTGGAGAGTATGGACATTTTAACAATTTTAACTCTCTTTGAATCCGTAAACATTTGATATCTTTTTAATTTATGTCTTCAATTTCTTTCATCAAAGACTTGTTGTTTTAGTGTACAGATCTTTAATATTTAGGTTAAATTTATTCCTAAGTATTTTATTTTTCTTGGTGCTATTGTAAACAGGATTTTTTTCTTTACTTCTTCCTCAAATATTTCATTGTTAGTATATAAAATCGCAACTTATTTTTGCATGTTGATTTTGTATTCTGCATAAGCTTACTGAGTTCATTTATTCTAACAGTTGTTTGATAGTGTCTTTAGGGTTTTCTATGTATAAGATCATATCATCTGCTGTGACATTTTTCCTTCTTTCTTTCTGATATTGGATGCTTTTTTCCTTGCCTAGTTGTTCTAGCTTGGACTTCCAGTATTATGCTGAATAAGAGTGGTGATAGTGGTCACCTTTGTCTTGTTTCTGACCATAGGAGAAAACTTTCAAATTTTCACCATTGAATATGATATTAGCTGTGGGCTTGTCATATATAGTCTTTATTATATTCATGTATGCTCTTTCTAGACCCAATTTATTGAGAGATTTTATGATAGGACGTTGAGTATTGTAAAATGCTTTTTATGCATCTGTTGAGATGATCTTATAATTTTAATCTTTTATTCTATTAATGAATATATCTTTTTCTTCACAAATGACAAACCCCTGTGGATACCCTGTACTATATAATAGATAATGGGTATAAATGAATTTGAGTTTTGCTTTTAAAGTTTGATATGTGTCCTTTGAGCAAGCCCTTTAACTTCTTTTATTAACTTACTCTTATTTGGTAATAATAGTAATAAAATATTATAGGTTTTTAAAAGTGTTACTTTATTACTGTGTAATTCACATGCAAAAAATGTCCACTTTAAGTATAATTCAATGTGCTTTGACAAAAGTGTACATCCATATACCTGCTGCCACAACTGAGATATAGAACATTTCATCACTTCCAAAATTTCCTTTTTATCCCTTTGCTGATGGTTACTTTCCTGTATTCCCAGTCTTTGGTAATCATAATGTGCTTCCCTAACTATATTTCATATAAATGGAATTAAAGCATATACGGTGTTTTGTGTGTATATTCTTTGACTTAGCAAAATATTTTTGAGAATCATCTAGTTGTTCTATGAATTCATAATTTGATATATTTTCTATTATTGAATAGGATTACATTTTAAAAATTTACCACTACGTGTTTATCCACCCATCTGTTATTAGAATCGGGGTTGTTTCATTAAGTATCAGGCTGTCTTACGTATCAGTCTTAATGAAGGAGTGATTTCAAGTGCACAAGAATATTCTCCCACCAACCTGATATACACTCACATGGAACAGATGTGGTTACAATAAAAATTATGACTTCATACCTTCCTATGTGAAAGATGCCTTTTTCTTTCTTCCTCACCTGATCAAGGCACCATGGATATAAAGTCATCACCTATGAGTTACCTTGCTAGACCTTAATAGGCAGAAGTGATCATTTTCTGTACTATGTTCCTAGTCCACTTTGTGATTTTTTGTGTACATTTCACAGTATATTCGATAATAGGGCCAAAATATTAAATAAAGTTGTGAAGTTGGGATGGGGGATTAGAAGATACATAAGAAGTTTAGGGGTCTTAAGCAAACCGTAGAGCACTTGCCCTTTAATAGAGGAAGCTGCTACTCAGCTCTCATCATTTGCTTCCATGCTAGAATGCAAACCCTGAGAAGTCAGATTATATTGATTTTTAGAAGAATTTCATGATATTGCAATTAGTGCAAAATTTGTCAATTTAAAAACACCACGCCAACCTGAAGACATTGGTAGGTGAAATCCTGCTCCATTTTTTTCAGTAAATTCTTTCAATATATATTTATAGAGCACTTAGTATGTTCTAGTCACTGTACTGAGTGTTGTGTATATAGAGGATATAAAATTTTGGTTTCTTATCTTCTTGGAATTCATGGTCTGGAAGGCAAGACAAATCTTAAGCAAACAAACATTACATTTACAATTAGTATTGTAATGAATGTCATAAAGGCACTGAAAAAGGTCACATAAGCAAGAACAGTTACTGTGTTGAGCAGGTTTAATTTAGGTAGAGGAATACCTTTCTCAGGAATTGACATCGAAGCTAATATCGAAAGGATGGGCAGGCAATAACCCAAGGAAGTTTGGGAGAAGTAGTATTCAAAGCAGTTACAAGGCTTATAAGAAATTTCTGAATTTGAAAGAAGGGGGTCACAAGACCAGTATGGCTAGACCAGTGGATGAGGGACAGAATGACAGAGAATACAGAGGTAGACGATATTAGGAACTTTGATTTCAATACATCATTTGCAGAATGTGCCACAACTGAAGCCTTCACAATTAGACTAAGGATTATGAGCACATGCTCCAGATTCTCTCTCTCCCCCTCTTCTATTGCCCCTCCCCCATGACAGGAGCTCTCTCTCTCTCTCTCTCAGAATAAATAAATAAACCTTAAAAAATGATTACAAACTTGTGCAGTCACATTATGGAAATCCCAAGACTCTAATTAGTATAAGTCTACATAAATTGCTATTTCCCTGGAGTTTTCTCTTTTAGTAATATTGTAATTATTTCTTCAGGGTAGGTAAAAATATTTTAGGAATAAGAGCTTCAAATTACAATTTGGGTATAAATGAGTCCCAGGAACTCATCACTTGGACCACTAGTGTCTCTGAATCTTTCCTGGGTCAGGTAGGAATGACAATTCTACTTCTATACTTGTACTTTCTCTTCCTGTTTCAGTTTTGGATCTTCACCAGTAAGAGGTGACGACAAAAGCAACTTTGAATGTTAGCTTAATTTCTTGGACAGTTAAAACAAGTTGGTATGCATGTTTATTGAAATTGGTCACTAAAAAACATAAAAGTCTCATTGGAATTATGTGTTTACACTAATTATTTTACTTTACAAATAGCATTCTCTCCAGTCACTCATAATTTAATACACATTGAATAACCATATCAGAGGAAGCACTTGATAATCTCATAATTTTTAAGAATAATACCTGTTGAAAGAATAGCTCCCCCCCCAAACTTTATCAAATAATTGAAAAGAGACAGAAGCAGGAATTATTATTATTATTATTCATTCATTCATTCATTCTAGAAAAAAATAAAACTCTTATAGAACTTTATAAATCTCTTTTTAAAAATTATTTGGGAGAGAAACTTTTGGGGCAAATCTAATATTAACATGTCCCCATTTGGTCTGACTCCATTCCTGGGCTCAATGATGAAGCCCATGGTTTTATAGTGAACTGTAAGCGCCAGTTGGAGGTTCGATCCATTTCTAGACAAACTTTGGGTCATAGTCCCCCCATTCCAAAACCAGCTGGTGTCACAGGAGCCATTGTCTTGGGAATCATCTGCACATGATACACCGAGCCAACAGGGGCTCCGACCTTCTTAAAAGTCTCGGCTCCTCCAATTGCAGACACTGATAATAGTTACGTGTGAGAATGACGGAGAGCGTGAGAATGGAGAATGAGAGAAAGAAGAAATCTATGATGGACTTCTCACTCACTTCCTACTTTATTTTAATTCATCTAAGTGAACAATGCTGGCAGCTAAGAAAATGGCCAGAGGAAATTCCACCCTGGTGACCGAATTTGTTCTCATGGGGTTAACAGATCGTCCAGAGCTTCAGCCCATCCTCTTTGTACTGTTCCTCCTGATCTATCTGCTCACTGTGGGGGGGAACCTCGGGATGTTGGTACTGATCACGATAGATTCACGCCTCCACACCCCCATGTACTACTTTCTTGCCAGTTTGTCCTGCTTGGATTTGTGCTATTCCACTAATGTGACTCCCAAGATGTTGGTGAACTTCTTATCAGAGAAGAAAACCATCTCCTATGCTGCTTGTTTAGTCCAGTGTTATTTTTTCATTGCCATGGTGATTACTGAATATTACATGCTGGCTGTAATGGCTTATGATAGGTACATGGCCATCTGTAACCCTTTGCTTTACAGCAGCAAGATGTCCAGAGGGCTCTGTATTCGCCTGATTGTTGGTCCATATGTTTATGGGTTCCTTAGTGGTCTGATGGAAACCATGTGGACCTACCACTTGACCTTCTGTGACTCCAATATTATTAATCACTTCTATTGTGCTGACCCTCCCCTCATCCAGCTCTCCTGCTCTGACACTTTCATTAAAGAGACATCCATGTTTGTGGTAGCAGGATTTAACCTCTCCAACTCCCTCCTCATAATCCTCATCTCCTACATCTTCATACTCATTGCCATCCTGAGGATGCATTCTGCTGAAGGCAGGTACAAAGCTTTTTCCACCTGTGGGTCCCACCTGGTGGCAGTGACTATATTTTATGGGACGCTGTTCTGCATGTATGTTAGACCTCCCACGAACAAGCCAGTGGAGCAGTCTAAAATTATTGCTGTTTTCTATACTTTTGTAAGCCCTATGTTGAACCCCATCATTTATAGTCTGAGGAACAAGAATGTGAAACAAGCTTTTTGGAAACTGATCAGAAGAAGTGTACTTTTGAAGTAAAATTGCAATGTATCTTTCTTTATAAATTAAATAAAAGCTATCTTCATAAGAACTGGATCCAACTTTGCATTCACAGTAAATGTCAATTTTAAATCTATAACGAAAAGCTAAAACTAAACATTGAAGACATAGGTATAGGAGATTTGTGGTTTTACAGGTGGTGTGCATTGAGTGTGTAAATGGATGGAGGTCAGATATGTAGGTATAATGAATGATTTCTCTTACAGACTTTTATATTTATAACATCATGTGTTACTTTCACACTGTAAAAATTATACATTGTTATAGTAAACCATTCAATCTCTATAGAAGAGTACAAAGTAAAAGATATTTTTCTCTTTTTCTTTTCCTCACCCTGATCTTCCACTGTCTCCCTTCAGAGTTACCATTATTAACAGTTTCTTATGTTTTTGGAAAATTTCTCTATATCTACAAACCAATGCATGGCTATTTATGTACACACACACACAGATTTGTCCATACACATGTTGACTGTCATGAGCTCACTTTTAGAAGTTTGTAATTCTGTAGCATTTGCTATGCAGGGGTTTCCATGCCATCGTCTTGAAGAATGTGATCGGAAGTGCTGATTGAGACTTGCTGTCTGCTCTGGGAGAAAGAAGTCATGATAACAGCTCCACATCCATGCCTAACGTCCATTTCTTCCTCTCTACTTGTGAGAATCACTTTCAATAAGAACTTTTCTCCTACTGCCATAAAGTACACAAGAACTTCAGATTCGAAGGAGGCAATGAATGTCTCTTACAAAAACATATGGCTTGCCTCAAAAGAAATTGTGACTCTGTAGAATTTATCCATGACATCCCAGCCTCCTGGGTTCTGCGGTTTTCGTGTCTCCTTCATCTTTGCCTGTTAATCTATTTTTCAGGATGGGGCAGATATTTTCTATTTGTACCATAATTCACATTTTATCCGCAAAAACTGTCCTTTGCCACAATTAGGCATTATATATCTGATTTTAGAATTAGACATGCAGACTTGTTTATAAATATTGTGAGGCTAAAGAATGCAAAAGACAAGTTGATTTTTAAGATGTTAACATTTCAGGTGGCTTTGCAAGCTATAAAGTATAACCAGAGTTGACGGATGTTTACTGGGGATCTATAATAAGCCAAGTACCACTCCAGTACCAAGGAGCGTTCAAGGAGCTCTAGGGTTGTACGGTTTTGTAGAATTCATGGAACTGTAAAGAGGAGAATCAGTACAATTTGTTAATATATAAAATATGATATATTTGTTAATATAATCAATACAATTTGCTATAACATAAGAAAACAGAATTGCTAATACAGCAAAGAAAGAATGTATTCTAAGCTGATGCTGGTCTTATATGATCGTACCAGACGAGAACTTCTTCATCCTCTGTGTACCTGCCCCAGCATGCTCATAGCTACTAGTACGATGTGATGTCAGAGAAGGCAGGGTCTTAACGAAATCCGTGTTAGAACTGATTCATATGTACATGTTACTTTCAATGAAAAAGGAAAAGTCATAGAACTATTATTAGTCACTCCTCCAATGGACACAATTTTCTCAGTTGTATTTCAAAGCTTCTTTTCTCCCTGAAAGCTTGTTTCTGTGCAATGTATTCTACAGGTAACATTTTCACATTTATTAATTCTCTATTATCCCATATAATTACTTCAACCTTTCTATTATTAGATGTTATTCCTTAAATATCTTTATTTTAGAAGTCAAGTTGTCGGTGAATGCTGGTAAAACACACTTCTAAACAAATCACTATTTTTGTAAATTTTAACTTTCAATTAATACCGTGTTGGGTTCTACTTAAACAAATACCCAAGGATCTATTACTGTTTAAGCACATACGCATATGCAGTTACACAAAACCAGCTCCCTTATTTTTCCAATTTTCTGATTTCAGGGTCCATGTCTCTATCTTTACAGACTAGCTTGGCATTAAATGAAGCTTCATTAATGATCGCAGGATAGAAAAACAAAATTAAGTGAACCTCCATTTTGAATGTGAACAAAGTGCTTCCAGTTTTGCAAGTGTAAGAGAATGTCTTTGAATGAAACAACAAATGGCTCCATGGGTACATATAAGTTACAAGCTAACAGTATTGCTCAGAAATACCTGTGACCCATAATGGCATTGACATTTATGACTGGTATTAGCAATATGAAGCCGTAGTTATGCCCACATGCATGAAAGTTTAAGATAAAGAGGGATTTCACCAAGTGCTTTCATGAATTGGTTGGCTGGCTGAAATTACACCATCAGACAGTCTATTTTTTAGTTCATTTTGCACTGTGCTGGACATGTGCTCATGCAAGGCTTTTTGCATTAATGATTTATCTCGGTAAACCCTGGATTTTTCTCTAAAAATCACAGAATTCCCTTATTAATGAAAAAAAAACTTCCATGACGAATTTTAAGAACAAACTCCTAAATTCTTGCTCTTCTTCTTTTAAAGTTAATTTTGCTGGATTCTAGGTTTATTGAACAAATTAAGCAATGTGATGTTGGAAGAATCTATAAGAAAATAGAGAATATTTTCCACACTTCCTTAAAGAACAGTAATTAGAAGATATTTTATACTTTTCTTCCCACCTATTTAAAAGATCATGAATCCAATTGGTCATTTCCTAAGGAAATCTGATCCATGCGTACTTAAAAAAAATAAACAAATGTTCTAGGGAATGATAATGTTGTAAATCTAACATTTTTCTTCATGTATCATGTATTTCCTTGAAGCACTGGATATCTGAAGAATGTTTAGATTCTCACACTCACACATGCACACATGAAGGGGAAAGAAGGGAATGACAATGCTCACCAACGTTCGGGCACTATTTTAATATATATTGTTTCACTTAATTTGCCCAGCAATATTATGATTACAGAATGTCATCTCATTTTAAAGATGAGCAGAGACTCACTGATTAACTGCTTACTTAAAATCACATAGCTGTGAAGAGAAGTCCAAATGTCTCTGTCTTCAACATTTATTGTTTCTTTTTTCTACTATGATATACGTTAAAAAAAATATTTTTAAGTAATCCCTACACCCAACATGGGGCTCAAACTTACAACCCTGAGATCAAGAGTCACATTCTCTACTGACTAAGCCAGCCAGGAGCCAAAAACCCCCCTTTTAAAGATTTTATTTTTACCTACTTTGACATACTTTTTTTCACTATACTTTTATGAAGGGAAAAGCCATGGAATGAGTATAACTATCATTTTCTGCATTCCAAAAATACTGTTGATCAGGTATTTGACAGCCAAATGCACACTGACTAATATAAGCTACTATGAGAAAAGATCCTATTTTATAATGTAGAGACAAATTCAATTTGTTCAGTAAAGTGAGCTTTGTAGTCAGATCCTGACTCCATCATTTAACAGCTAAATTAATAGTTATGAACATAAACTCTGGGAACAGATTTATTGGTCAAGTTACTTAACCTCTCTCTGCCTCAGTTTTTTCCTTTGTAAGATAAATATATATAGTACTTTCTCATAAGGAAGCTGGGTAGAAAAATGGCTTAATACATATGTTGTACACCTGAAACCAAGGTAACATTGTGCATCAACTATACGCAAATAAAAACATTTAAGAAATATCTATAAAGTACTTAGCCCAATGCCTGATACATAGTGTTCACTTAATAAAAGTGAACTGATTTTTATTGTTAACTAGAATGTTACTTCACCTATTTGAGACTTGGTTTCCTCTCATAGCTTTCTGTATTTTTCTGTTATTACATTTATCATTCTTTAGATATAAAGTTATAGTTTTGGTTAATTAATGAATGCCTGTGTTCCCCATCTTGTAAATGCCACAAGGTCAGATGTAAAATTTGAAAGCAATTATTTCCCTATTGCTTAGCTTGGTACATAGTCTGTGCTCCCTCAAAAACCAGAGGGGTGATAGATAGATAGATAGATAGATAGATAGATAGATAGGTGATAGAAACTAGATAATCCTTACAAATTGGAAATTATATTAGTTGTGAAAGTTGATGGCAATCAGAAAACATGAGACACACTGATGGAATCTTAATTGTGTGAGATTTACTCATGCACAATTAGTCGATCTATTTTTATTTTCTTCAACAAAAGACTTCATCTGGCAATGCTCAGGATAAATCAGACCAGAATTTAGCTTCCTGGAGTTGACCAGTTGTCCACTGTGGCAGCTTTTCTTTTTTGTCCTGTCTCTAGTTATTTGTATTCTCTTTCTTGTGGAAATCTTGAGCCTAACTCTGTGGATCACATCCTCATACTATCTCTTCACCGATCTGTCAATCCCACATATTCTGGTTAACTTTTTATTTAAAAAGGCCATTTCCTTGATCAATTTATTCGAACGGTATAACATGATCACTTTCCTGGTAACTCGGTATTTTGTCCCAGGACCCTGAGCTTATGACCAGAGATGAAATCAAGAGTTGGATGCTCAACTGACTGAGCCACCGAGGTGCCCTGGGGTTATAATACATTTGAAATCATTACTTATTCTGATGATCTTGGGTTGGAAGATTTGTTTTAATGAAATGGATTTTTTTCCTAGAAGACTTGCTCCATTTAATGACCTTATTGGTAGCCTTTTCACACAAGCAAGAAAATGTTGAGGACAAGTTACCTCGTGCTTTACACTTCAACTGATAGAAATATCTTTGTATCTTTGTGGTCACATGTTAATTTAACTCAGCTCAACATAAAGTTATTGAGGGCTATCAAAGGCAAGGCATGGCAGATTTTAAAATATAAACCCACTGCTTATGAAGAGTAACACTTATTTACGGAGAAACTTCCACAAATATTTTACCATAAGACTTGCTTGGATAAAGGAAATAGTTGAAGTATTTGTTTAAATTGTTTTCTGAGCACAGAGGAAGAAAAGTATTCATTTTTCTTAAGGCTTTCAAGGTTTTCTCCCAGAGGAGGTAACCATTGAGCTGAGCTTTGGAAGCTGAGTAGAACTTCAAAGGGCAGAGGGTAGGGGAAAGGCGTTTCCTGAAGAAGGAACCAACTGGTCCACGGAGAATAACTTGGTTGCACCTGGGATACAAACCATGGATGAGAAAGAGAGAAAAGATGAGGTTGAAGAGCAAACTGGATTAGATGAGCAGAGAAGGAATGCTTTGTTAACATACTCAGATTTAATCTGGTATAGATGAGGAACCATGAACATTTCTTAACCCGAGTAATGATATAAAGGGAAAATGACTTCTAGTCATGTGACGGGGAGTCAAGAATTCTGTGAAAAGCAGTAATCTTGTTTTAACCAAGGTAGACAGAGACTGCATGACTGGCCATAATCATTATTAATCCAGCAAATGAGAGTTTTCTTTCCAAGCCAAAATTTATAGTTCTTTTCTTCCATTTTGGGATTGACTTTAGGAGAAATATTTGGGTTGGTCATGAATTTATTTATTCCTATGTCCTTGCTATCTTTCTAGCACCCCATGTCCTTACACATTTAGTGTTGCACTGCCCAATTCCCTGCTACCAAGGTCCCAAAATAGGTGGTGGTAAATCTCTCCTCGTCCCCCAAATTGTTGAACAAAAGCTAAGTTCCACTAAGCTCTCAGGAAAAAAAGAAAGTTGTTTATCCTAAACTTCCAATAAGGGGAGTCATTTGTATTTGATTTTCTCAATTTTATTGATATTAAGATCTTTAAAGTGTGGAGCATTTGAATTGAAAGTGACCTAGGATATACTGCAGTATACACTCATGCATTTTATTTTATTTTATTTTATTTTATTAAAAGATTTTATTTATTTATTTGAGAGAGAGAGAGAGAGAATGAACATGGGAGGGGCAGAGGGAGAGGGACAAGCAGACTCCCCATTGAGTGCAGAGCCTGATGCAGGGCTCAATCCCAGGACCCTGACCTTCATGGATTATAAAGATGAAGAAGTCATAACTTGGCTAGTACTAAAGGACTAACCTGTGTAAACAGAATTCTTCAGTGGAACTACACCCAGTTTACTTAGTTCTCTCTCTAACTGAATGTTGTAATAGATTTATTAGAAATTGCTTCCACGAACCTAGAAGGCCTGGGCATTTTTGATGCATTGTTGTAGATGTATAATCCCTTCATGAAATGAGATGATGTTTAATGCACCTCATGAAATGAGATGAGCTGACTGTGAGGAAAGCCATGAATGTTAGCGGCTAAACACAGGAGAGCTGTACTCAGATCTTCTTTCTCATCTCATCCAGGTCACTTAGTAGCTCTTTGATTTTGAGAAAAGTAATTGTCTTTTCTAAGGCTCAGCTTCTTCAACTGTCAAATGGGTTTAATAATATTAACCTGATATTTTTAAATGAGTTTTTGATAAAATCTTACATGAACAAAGTTCAGTATGTCAACTTTAATGAAATTTAGTTACTTTATTAATCAAATATATGAAAAACACGTAACCACTATGAAATTCGGCAGCTACACAAAGCACATCACAGCCTAGAAAAGTAAGGAATCGGAAGCACTATCAATCACGTGCATAACGTAGGTGTCTCCAGTTACTTTCATTTCCTCTTGGACTTTCCTAAACACACACACACACACACACACACACACACACACACACACACACAATAAAACAACCAAAAAAGGGGTCTAAAGTACCTCTTTTAATCAAATGAATATATGATTGCTGCAATAAAACCATATGGTAGGATATGCTTTGCCTCACTGGTGGAAAGGGGCAATTAATGAGTCACTAACTGCAGCTTATTCTGCTGAGTCTTGGAGTCGGTGAGGGGGAATGGGCCTGACAATGGGCCCGGCAATGCAGGTAAGCAGTCAGTAAGGCTGTTACTGAGAGAGATGGAGAAGACACAGAAGAGACTCTTACACCATTCCTAGCTCCCACGTTACTAATCCTTGAATTGTCTTCAGGAAACTTTTAATTGGCAGAACTGATTGCTTCATCTTGATATTTTGAAAATACCATAGGGAAAAATAATCACCCTTATAAACACAAGCAACACTTTCCCTCCCTTGTTTTTGAAGGTGTATTGGTTTTTCAACTTCTTTACAGGTAGGGCTGTTTATTTTGTGTGTGAGGAACGAGCCAAAGTGTTACTAGTTATACTTGGAAGCCAATTTCTTATCTGTAGGGATAAGTGCATGGTTAGAAATAGCTAAATGGCTACCTAGACAGAAACTAGAGCGGGTCATATGACAAATACCAATGTTCATAATTGGGAATTTTTTTATTTTTCTCAATATTAAACAAAGGGTAGATAGACACCAAAATTTTCTTGTGATAGCCTTATATGCCTCACACATGGCCAGATATTTACATGCATTCTAAGTTTTAAAATCCTCAGAGAACAATCCTGCAACAACGTTTTAAATGAGAAGACTCAGGCTCGTAGAGACTAAGACATCTGTCCTCATAGAACTAATAGGGAGCATAGTTGCACTTTTTCAAATCGAATCTGCCCAGCTGCAAAACCGGTGAGATGAACATCAGTATTAAGGATACTGGGAACATTTTAGCACAAAATAGTTTTTAAAGTTTCGGAAAGCACGAAGATACCTCAGTAGATCATTTTTTAAGGAAGGCAGGAGGGAAGGAAAGGGTATGGACACATAGAAAGGTACAGCATGACGTTTCAGTGTCCTCTGGTAAGAGGAGAAAAAGATAGTGAGACACCCCATATATGTACAACAAATAACCATTTTTGAAAGTGCGGGGCAGAGGGAGAGGGAGAAAGGATCTCAAGCAGACTCCACGCTGAGCACAGCGCCCAACAGGGGACTTGATCCCACGAGCCTGAGAGTGCAACCTGAGCTGAAATCAAGAGTCCGACGCTCAACTGACCACGCCACCCAGGTGCCCCCAAATAACCATTTTTCTAAAGATGATGATTCCTATTATACGACAAGCCTTTTAATTTTGCAAAACATCTTGATGTGCTCACTAAACAACCATCAGTCTGGAGCTGAGCTAAAGGACAGGAGCCAGCAAAAGGGGAACTGGTCAGGATAATATGGAGTTCTTGAGGTCATTCCAGGAGAGAAGAGGTAGAGCTGAGAAATATCAGTGGGGAAGATATTAGAGAAACCAGAAATGTTATGAAGTTGGGGATTAAGTGTTGTAAAATAGTCCCTGGAAAAAATCCTCTGTGCTTAGGGTGCAGGAGACTTTAAAGAATAAATGTGACTAATGCTTAAATTTTATTTTTAAATTATTTTGTATTAAGTAGCTTTCATCTGCCTTTGATAAAGTTGCAATGTGTGTGTGTGTGTGCGTGCGTGTGTGAACGTGGAATAGATGTGAAGGAGGTTTACGGCAATTTTAAAAGGTCTCAAGAGGCTTGTGATTATTTAAACACTGTCATCACAATTTTTAAGTCATAAAATGGTCTTTGGGCATAACCTCTGAGGAACTGATTAAATTCTAACTAATAATTGTCACCTGATATAGTGTTACCTTATATAGCTAAAACTTTCTTTTTTCAAGAGGAATCTTGTTGATTGAGTGGGAAATAAAATTCAAGATTACCTAGACCTTTCCCTGGGGACCTATATTTCTCTTCTGGTTATAGCTTAAGACTAGGTTTTTTTTTTTTTTTTTTTTTTAATTGGTGGAGGGGGAAGTTTTTTGAATGAATTTGGATTAAACTAGTAATGACTGATGTTTCTAACCCCTAAGGGGTTTACGTTTGTCACAGATTTTAACTGAGTTTGGTCCACCAAGAGTACAGATTCTAGACTGGCTGGATCTTAAAACCTATAAGAAAAAAGCAGTGGTGAATGCAAATCTGAAGACCAGGGCGAGCTCTATAGAGACGCAGAGCAATCTTGGGCACTGATCCTAGAGGTTTGCATTCGTTGGAAAATGATTTCAATTCCTGCAACAACAGAGCAAAATAATAGTGACGTTAGAAGTCCAACTCTCATTCCTATCAGACTCTGGCTGGTATGTCGGTTCAGCTCTGCCATGACTTTAGTAGTTGCGACTCATTTTGCTGCCATCTCATCCGTGTGTTCTGGGATAGCTCCGTGCTACGTGCACGTGAACTGCCAGTAGGAGGCAGAAAGGAGGAAGGGAAGGGCAAGCCTATGCCATAAAGTGTTGGATAAAAATTGCACCCTTCTCTTTCCCCACATTCTCTTGCCTAGAACCTATTCTTTGGTTCCAGAAAACCTAGTTTGAGAATAAACGAAGAGAAGGGAAGCTTTGTGGTTGTGCTGTTTTGTTTTCTTTAGTTTTGCTTTGTTTTTCTAAGTGCTGTTCCATAAAGACCCACTCTGGCTCCGAGGAGCAAACACTGACATGGATAGAGGGTAGGTATTGCTTCTAGCCCAGGCTCTGTCAAATCCATCTATGGCTCTGGGCTGTCACTTTGCTTTTCCATCTGTTTTCTCAAACGTAGGCAAACATACTAGGCCAAGTCATTTCTATTGTCTGATTCAGGTCTGCTGGACTGAAAAATTAGCTTCACTAAACGTATTGAATTGGCTGGAAAAATGTTAAAAGACTTTTGGAGAACTTTGCTGTGCATTACATCAGTAACCATACATGGTAAAAC
Organism: Ursus maritimus; assembly: GCF_017311325.1. Taxonomy (NCBI): domain Eukaryota; kingdom Metazoa; phylum Chordata; class Mammalia; order Carnivora; family Ursidae; genus Ursus; species Ursus maritimus. The sequence goes on along the minus strand of NW_024424786.1, from coordinate 33,582,365 downwards.
ATTTGCAATCACTCAACTTTTCACAGATTTCTCTTCTTCCATTCCCCCCCCCCAATAACATCTAGTCATTCTCAAGTAGGAAGTACTGATTTCTTATATCCCACAAAGAATGAATTAAGATGCTTCTTTTAATGTATCACTTAGTACCCTTTACAAAGAACCTAAGGGCTTAATGTGGCATGGGCTGGAAGAAATCACTGTTATCAGGAAAAGAAACTCGGGTACAAGGTTCTCAACTTCTGATTAGGTTATCCAGTAAATTCATTTTCAGTGCTGAGTATTTATTTATTGGCACTGATTGGCAAAATCTGGGATGAAAAAAACCGATGTGAGGTTAAGTAAAATATTGAAAATAGACAAAGTAGAAATGCAGATGGGTAAGAAATGTCCTGACAGAAACCAAAAAGGTAAATAGACAAAGAGAAATAAGGGGGATAATTAGCAAAGAAAAAGACTTAAAGCCCACTAGTGACTGGAATGCAGAGGTTTGCATTCCCTAAGTTTAAGTGGATACTGTTTCAATTAAGCCACTATTTCTAGCGTCTCCCAGTACAAAAAATCATAGAAAAGGAAAGAAAACTGTAGAGAAAAAAACCCAAAATGGTATTCTAAGAAAATATGACTTTTTTTTTTTTCACCTTTTAAAACGTTTCTATCCTGATCCAACATTCTCGTTTCCCATTGAAGGAAATTATGAGAAAAAACTCCACCTCAGTGACTGAGTTCATTCTCCTCGGACTGGCCAGTCGCCTGGAATTGCAGATTGTCCTCTTCCTGCTGTTTCTGGTGATTTACGTGGTCACGGTCGCAGGGAATCTTGGCATGATCGTCCTCATCCAGGCCAATGCCCGGCTCCACAAACCCATGTACTTTTTCCTGAGCCACCTGTCCTTTGTAGATCTGTGCTTCTCTTCCAACGTGACTCCCAAGATGCTGGAGATTTTCTTATCAGAGAAGAAAACCATCTCCTATCCTGCTTGTCTGGTGCAGTGCTACTTCTTCATCGCCTTGGTCCACGTGGAGATCTACATCCTGGCTGTGATGGCCTTTGATCGGTACATGGCCATCTGCAACCCTCTGCTTTATGGCAGCAAGATGTCCAGGAGCGTGTGCACATCCCTCATCACGGGGCCTTACGTGTATGGAGCGCTCACGGGCCTCATGGAGACCATGTGGACCTACAACCTAGCCTTCTGTGGCCCCAATGAAATTAACCACTTCTACTGTGCGGACCCACCCCTGATGAAGCTGGCCTGTTCAGACACTTACAACAAGGAGTTGTCAATGTTTGTGGTGGCTGGTTGTAACCTTTCCGTTTCTCTGCTCATCATCCTGGTTTCCTACCTTTATATTTTTCCTGCTATCCTGAGGATTCGTTCCACAGAAGGCAGGCACAAAGCTTTCTCCACCTGTGGCTCCCATCTCACAGCTGTCACCATATTCTATGCTACCCTTTTCTTTATGTATCTCAGACGCCCCTCTAAGGAATCTGTGGAACAGGGAAAAATGGTAGCTGTATTTTATACAACAGTCATCCCCATGTTGAACCCCATGATTTACAGCCTTAGGAATAAAGATGTGAAAGAAGCATTCCCCAAAGAGTGGTTAAGAAAACAAAGATGTTCTTAAAAGCGATCACTATTCTTTTGGCCCCCCAATTTTTCTAAAGCTTTTCCCAACATTATAGGATGAAATTGATAGTGGAATGAGAAATATGGTACATTGAGGGGAACATTGCATTTTTAAAACTTTTAGTAATTTTTTAAAGATCCAAACATGAGAAGTAAAATTCCGTTATGAAAATGGACATGTCTGTACTTGTCATTTTTTTTGCTCACTAGTTATTTTAATTTCTTTGCCTTTTGTGCCCATGCTAGCCTTACCTTTCTCCCGTTTTGGGTTTAGGTGGAAGGGTGTGGCTATTTCTGGACAATGAGTTAGATTAGAATTCATATGTGACACTTCTCAGCTGAGCACTTCATTGTTTGTGAGAAAAACCCTCGGTGGTTTTGTTTTTTGTTTTGTTTTTGTTTTTGTTTTCCTTGCCCTGGTGACCAGCAATATTTAGAATTTAAGTTGTACGCGTGGGTTCTTGAGTGAGGACATGTGGAAAAGTGCCCTCCACAAACTCACACTAGAAATGTGGGATGGATGAGAAGTGCCCTCCGTCTTACAGGCTGCTACCGTATGTTGAGTTGCTTATTTCCATGGCAGTGAGTAGCCTCTTCCGGATGAAATGATATTAATTATACAAAACTCAAACATGTGAATGCATATGAAAGAAATTAAGCACCACGACCCTCAAAAAATCATATTTGAGATTTTATGTTTTTAGTTTTTTCTATTTCTACATATATGCATGTTTTCAGTTAAAATACCCTTATTGTAATTATTTAAACTTGCTAATGTAAAGCATATATATTGTTTTAAATGCCAAATAGTAGTATAGGCTTATATACACTCCTTTCTCACTCCTTTCTCATCTCCCCATAGATAACACCTTGTTGTTACTGTCTTTGGGCATTAACTCATTTTAAATTATAGGTTATATGTCTATGTATTGATTTTCAAACATGTGCACGATTGATTTGCATCTTTTTACTAAAGTTAAAGTATAAAAATTTTCCCACCAAACCCTGCATCCCTACCCACGAACCACCAGTTCTTTCTCCTCATCTTTCCAGTATGGTCACATTTGAAGTTTTTCTTTAATTGATATGTGTGGTTAAAATAACTCTAAGTATATCATTAGTATTACCTGAAGAATAATATAAATAACACTATGAACATTACTAATACTGTTACCAACACTGCAAGTAATATTATGAATGTAATTCTCTTTTTGCACAATTATTTGGTTTTCAACGTTACTAGTTGTTTTACTTTTTTTTTTTTTAATTTACCATTCTTTTCCAAATTCACGCTGAACTAGAAAATACCTGTTACAGAGAAAAACCGTGGGTGATCTATAATTTACACATTTTCTTCCTGGGAGCTTTCTGTCCTTGCTTTGGATTCTGCAGTGATTGCTCTCTAGGTTTGTTGCAGAGCTGTTATCTGGAGATAGTGATTGCTGCTCCTGGTTTAAAATGTTTCATTCATTCAACCTATGTCAGTTACTGGGAAGAGGCTACAAACTAGAGATTCAGCAATACACAAGGCAGGAAACGTCCTGTATTAAGTTTCAGAGGTGGGGTATTTCAATAGCAAGGCATGCACACAAACATAATAAAATGTTTCTGCTGTTGGTCAGTACTGTGCAGAAGGTAAAGCAAGGCAGTGTGAAAGACAGTGACTTGGCAACATCAGAAGTGAGGGTTGTGCTGATGTGTCAATTTCAGTGGCTGGGAAAGGACTCTTAGAGAAGTGACACTTTGAATCCAAGCCTCTTGGATCAGAAGAGGGCAAATACAAACAGATCTTTGGAAACTGTAACCTGGAGAATCACTAGCAACTACAAAGTTTCCGGATGAAGCCTGGCATATTATATGCCTTCTGAAAAGTTTAGATTTCTGCATTTAAAATCTATATAATTTTTCATATCTCTGTATACTTATTTTTTTCTGTTTGCCTTTGAAAAAGCTAAAAAATATATTAAAGATTCAAATTCAATCTTAATTTGCAGTAATATCTTTTTAAATAGTTGGTGCTATATCATTCATCCATCATATCTATTATTGTATCTTCACTATGGATGATACCATTCATCAGTTAAGTGACATTTTCCCTCTTATTTAATGATTTATAATTAAATATACCTTAATTCTACTTTGCTGCATATTAATACTACAGACTCTACTTCTCATAATTTTGAATTCACTTGTCCTGTGCCTTTTAGTCTTGCTCAGTTTTATGTGCATCAACTGTAGGCAAAAATAGGGTTTTGCTGTTGTTGTTGCTGTTGTTGTTGTTGTCTCCCATTGTACAAAGTGGAAACACTTTAATCAGTTGATTTACATTGCGTTTGTCTCATTTGGGGCAGGGACCTTTCAGGAAGAAGAGCAAGCATATCCCAGGTTTTGCTATGCTTTGGTTATTATCCTCAAGCATCTGCATTTATTTTGGTGTCGAATATTGAGGAAACACCCATATGAATTTCTCACAGCTAAGGATCCCTTATCCTCAGTTTGTCTCACGATGCCCTCTTGAACATGCACTGAAATGAGGCTGCAACCTACTTATTTTGCCTACAGAAATCACGTGTTGATTTAGATTTCAGTGAATCTTTGGTATGTTAACTCCGTCATTTTTGCTATTTTGTAGCTCGGGCTTGCGAAGCAAACACCGGTAAGTTGAAGACGGCAGTGCTCTTTCCCTTCTGTGCTTGTTCTTTCACTCATACTTTAAAAGGAAACATTCCAAGTGCCTCAATGACACAGTCCAACGAAGCACTATTGTTCTGTAATCATTTCACGGCATGAAGAAAAAAGGAATTTGTCTTAGATTGCACGTGCTACTCCATGAGAGCAGAGAATGATGGGCTGCAGAGTCTTTTCCTCATTTGAATCCAAATTAGATCGACACAAAGAGGAGTTTGTGAGGAGTCTGGAAGGCAGAAGAGGAGAAAACGCTAGTGCTCGGCATTGGCAGAACCATGGCTCCCAACCCCGGAAATCTGTGAATATTTTACCGCACGTGGCAAATTCACCTAACAAAGTACTTAGTGTTACGTAATTATCAGGGATGAAATGATGAGTAAGACAGTGTGTCTTGTATCAAATTGTTCACTGACCAGCCTTATGAAACAAGCACTTAAAGCTGTCTGAGACACAATGTGATAATTACTGCAGTAGGTACGAAGGTGTATGAAAATACAGGGGAGGAGATTATTAGTTTTACATAGAGACCCTCAAGGAAATGTTTAAAAGGAAAGTAAGTTTTTCATGACCCATATAGGTAGATAATTGCATTAAAAAATCTTCGTGGTCTGGAGAGAATTCTAATTAGAATAATAAAAACTCACTTTCTTGCTCTGTGTCAGTTGTCCTATCTGGATTTCTCTGTGGTAAAGGAGTGGTTGTCATGGCTTCTTACACTGAGAACCACTTCTTAAAATAAAGGCCAGAGGAATCACATGAGGTTATTTAGTGTCTTGTAGAGGCTGGCCTTAAAAACGAAACCTAGCACAATACATAGGTCCTGGGTAGGGCCATGAATAAGGCAACTGCTCTACTGACAATCTTCTTGCAGTGGGGGAGGAAGATGGATATGGGGGGAAAGCAGCAATTCCCTCCACTGATCTCGGTCAGCAGAAGTAGGCTCTTGTTGCAGGAACTGAAGTGGGGCCATAAGACTATAGTGCAGCAATCAGGCCGGAAGAGGGAATAACCTGGAGGGCCTACACTGCCAGGCACTCAAGTAAAGTGATCAAATGCATGTATCACTGAAATACCCACATTTTTTGGCTGTGCAAAGAACATCTTTATGAACACATATTTCATAAAGACCGTGAAAGAATATACTCTATAGAATGTATTATATATACCGGTCGTATAGTGGAAATGAGAGTCATTTTGAATCAGAAATGGAGATTTTGATTTGCCCAATTAGTAGTTGCTTTTGGGCAATAGGATGAGATGAGAAGCCGTACAAACTCTGGAATCAAAGTCTGCAATCAGGAATCTCGTCCCTGATTCATTAGAAGTGTGACCTTGAGCAAGTCACTGAAACTCTCTGAGGTCTAATTTCTTGTCTGTAAAATAAATATAATAATAGTGATCTCAGGAGGTAGTTATGAGCATTAAGTTAAATTAGCATGAGTAAATGTAATATATGTTTTATTGTAGCTATTATTAAATTTGTCATGTTCCTTCTTTATGAAGGATGTGAAGCAGATATATTTTTCCTGCTCTGATATGTCACAGTGTTCATTGCAGGGAATGTTGGTACTTGTTTCATCTTTCACTGGAAAAGCCCGGGAGCACAGAGCGAGGATGCAGAACACGAGATTGCGTCGTGCAGAATGAGTGATACCATCGCTCAGTTGAGAGTGATGTAAACCCAGAGCAAACTGTTATTTGATCCCAGGACACATTCAAAATAACTTGAGTTTGGGGAAAAGACAAATTGTGCAAATCGGCTATTAAAAAAAACAACAACAACAAAACTCAACAGTGGACTCTTCCTCTAGAGAGGTAATTGCCCCCAGGATCCTTTGTAGGCAAAGCTTTTTAACTGGTTCTTCTACATTCTTCCTTTTTTTTTTTTTTTTTTTCCCTAAGGCAAACATTTAAAGGAAACTTCTCTTGTGGATTTCCAGGTTCTCTTTTGCCTGGTGTACAATGTTTATTATCTCTTACGTAGCATTTGCTTTTCACTTCTATATTCTTACTGGGAATATTTCTCTTCATTCTCAGGTTGGTATAAAAATGTATCTGGATCTGTCGGATTAAATTTACATCTTAAATTTTATCTTCTCTTATTCTTTATTGTTGCCCTTAATTATTCCATACATGTTATCTGTGTGTGAAGGTGTGTATTTGTGCATGTGGAAGAGACAGAAAAATAGGAGGGAAGAGACAAAAAAAGAGAGAGAGAAAGACAGATTTTCTGTGGAGATTTGATTATTTGATTATTACAAACTATTAATGGAAGTTATAATATCCAGGAGTGCATTTAATAATAATTGTCCCCTGTGTATATATTTTGTGTGAATATATAATATCTCTTTTTCATACTCATAATTAAACTATGAAATGAGTATTATAATTACTGGTACATCATATTAAGGCATAGAGAAATTAAGGAGAAAATAAACCAGTACAAAAGCAGCCTGAGTTTATGAGTCATGGAGCCAAAATTCAAGCAAAGTCTGACAACAGAAACGGAATTCTTTTTTAATTTTTTTTTTAAAAAGATTTTTAAATTTATTTTAGAAAGAGAGAGAGACAGAGAGAACCAGTGGGGTCAGAGGGAGAGAGAGAGAGAGAGGGAAAGAATGTCCGGAGCCAGATGCTGGGCTTCATCTTAGGACCCTGAGGTCATGACCTGAGCTGAAATCAAGAGTTGGATGCCTAACCGGCTGAGCCACCCCGGCACCCCAAGAAATGGAATTGTTTAATTGCAACACTTAATATTTTCATGTCTGTTTTGGGGGGAAAATTCCATTTTTATTGGTAATTTAATTTGAAATAACGAGTGATACAGCATGGGAAGTCTGTGTATGCATTTTTGCCTTTAGATGGTGAGGAAAATCCTCGAAGTGCTAATGAGGTCCCCTAACCCCCTACTGTTTTCCAGACCTCATTCTTTTTGAGATCAGGCCCAACCACTCCACCCCCTCCTGATGTCACCATTGCTCTCTATTAGCTGGGGAACCACCTCTCAGATGTTCACATATGTAGCTTTTGCGAAGTCCATTCACCACCATCTTTTATACCCTTTCATTGTGCTGTATCATCCCTGCTACTCTGAGAGCAGATCTGACTTTGCAAGTAAGAATTCTTCTATTGCCAACCTTTGGTAAAATGCATAAGGATGAAAAGCACAGGTAGTCACAGGCACATCCCGTTGATGCAGAGATCAGTCGGATCTGTTGATGTGTTTGTTATCACTTCTCAGATTAGAACCTCTCGTCATCGTTGTGTTTCCTCTGTCACCTACAAGGGTGTCTGAAATATATTTGTATTAATTTCTCTTACATATGAATCTGTCCAACATTAAAGATTCAACTTCTTCTTGTTGAGGGATTTCCTCTCTTCCAAAGGTTTTATATATATAAACAAGTATATGTATCTGTGATCTAGTCTCTACCATCTATTTTTTTGCTCCTGTTCCCGCAGACCGTAGATGAGGACAAGCAGCTCACAGTAACACTGCAGCACATTTGAGATAAATACTCAAAACTCATTGCCTCCCCCTCCCAGACCCTCAAAGAGCATGTCCAAACCAGAGAACATAGCAACACATTACAGAGCATCTGTCCAACAAAAGGGGGAAATAGTTTGTAAAGTTCTCATCCTGCTTGATATTAATTTTCCCCCCAAAATGCAAACAATTGTTTTTAGGGCTGGAAGACAAGGCTATAAAAGTAGTTTATAATTTTAGTGGACTTCAATGCTTAAGATTAGTTTAAAATTAGGTTTATGTCAGAACAATTGCACAGAAGTTCTACGGAGAAATAGTGGTAGGAGGGACTCAGCCACCAGGGGTAATAGGTACACAGGCACAGTAGCAGTTTGTAACACATTTACCCCACCCTGTCCAGAGAGAATCAGCACCGCCCATCATAGTCACTTAGTTGCCAGTTGTAATGCGACTGATTTATGATTTTGTTTGCATTGTTTAGCTTTATGGAAATTGTATAAGTGCTACATACCATTACTGTTTAAGCTATTACATAATGCCTCAAGTTTTCATTAATTCACCTGCGATTCTGGACTCATACTTTCTAATCTACTTTGGTTGGCAGCTTTCTCCTTTCTCCTGAGAAAATTACTCTTTCCATGTGGGGTGGGTGGACGTTACCTTTGTGGGTAAGAGTCTGTTTGTTTTCATTACGGCCAGAAATCTATCTTCTTGTCTGCTCTTATCTTTTCTGGTCACTACCCAGTGATAGCAATGGTCCATCAAACTGTCTTGAACAAAGTGTAATGTTGGAGGTTAAAACAAGGGTCTTGGAAACAATCACTGGCTCTAGAAATGACATTTAACCTTTGGAGGGCACAATACAACACCATCTCCAACAAATTCATTGTCCTGTTGAAAAGCTATCTCACAATTCCTATTGAACAGAAGTACACTCTGTATTCTACAGAACATGAATGTTCATGATGCTGATGGAATCTCTCATTTTCTCTCTTTCTTTATCTTTCTCATTGTCAAGCTAAGTAAATGCTACCTAGGCTAATTATAACATAATTTTTTTCCCAAAGGACTTCTCATAGCTTAACTTTACTGGGCAGATTGTGTATCTCTAAGAGACTGGACAGGATATGAAGATTTCTCATCATTATTTAATAAATGAGCACTTGTAGATTTTTCTCCTTAATATTTATTAATATCATGTAAGACACTAGTGTTTTCAGGAAAATAATTTGTGTGATATTGTTCTGGGAAAATGTTTATATAATACAACAAACACATTTGTTAAATAGAAATTTGAAACTAAATACATTGAAAATAAGTTTGCAAAATATCCAAGAAGCTTTCCCAGAGCTCCACTGGATCTCCAAAGTAGAGCGAATCATTCCCCTACTTTCTGACTCCTCTATAATTCTGTAAAAATATATCATGGTTGTAGAAAGTTTGTTTGTAAAATTCCAATATAAGTAGTGACATTAATCTCTTTGTTTTACCTATCTTTGAATCGCCAGAACATAATTGTCATAATATTTAGTAGATTATAATTACATGTGAGATAGGCCAAAGGGTCCACATCCAGGAAATATGTCTAAATGTATGAATGTATATAAGTAGTTTACCCCTTTATACTTGCCTTTGATGACCAACATGATCAGTTTGTCCTTCATCAGTTTAAATGAGTGCAAGCATGAGGTTAAATTAAAAATAATTTTTTGTCTGACACTTAGGGCTGGTGAATTATTTGGTTAAGGGGCTCCATTCTCCTAATCATGAAGAATATGCTTATGATGAAAAAGTGATGAGTTAAAAAAATTTGTTTTTTGCATTGGATTAAAAAGAGAAGTATAAGCCTTCATAAATATCTTAAAATATGAAAGTACCAAACATGCCAGTACTGGAAACAACAGATGTTTAAGAAATAGTCTTGGAGGGGTGCCTGGGTGGCTCAGTCAACTGAGCTCTGACTCTTGATTTTGGCTCAGGTCATGATCTCAGGGTCCTGGGATTGAGCCCGCATCTCACTCCATGCTCAGCAGGGAATCAGCTTGTGGATTCTCTCTCTCCTTCTCCCTCTGCCCATCCCCAACTCATCTGTGCTCTCTTCCTCCCCACCTCTGAAATAAATAAATAAATCTCAAAAAGAAAAAGGTAGGGACACCTGGGTCATTCAGTCTGCTAAAGGACTGCCTTCAGCACAGGTCTTGATCCCTGGGTCCTGGGATCGAGTCCCACATTGGGCTCCTTGCTCTGCAGGGAGGCGGGGGGTCTGTTTCTCCCTCTGCCTGCCATTCCCCTTGCTTTTGCTCTCTCTCTTTCTGACAAATAAACAAATAAATAATCTTTAAAAAAATAATAAAGAAGTAGTCTTGGAAATTTGGCTAAACACAATATTTTGTACTAGCATGTTCCAATCACAATATTTGGTATAACTGTTATGTGCTAGGGCATCTCAGTAACTTTCAGAGAGCCTCTGACATAGCAAGTGCTCAGAAAAGATTTGTTGTAAAGAATGGCAGAGTGCAGGCATAGACATTGAATAAAGAAAGATAAAAAAGGCATGGAAAATATATAAATTCATAAGTAAACAATACCTGATTTGTAAACTTATTTCCTTCCAGTTATCACTAGGATTTATGACAAATATTGACTTGGAATTGAGAAAATGCTCAATTTCACCGATGTGACAGAGTTTATTCTTTTGGGACTGACCAGTCGTCAGGAATGGCAAGTCCTCTTCTTCATCATTTTTCTCGTGGTCTATATTGTCACCGTGGTGGGCAATATTGGCATGATCGCGTTAATTAAGGTCAGTCCACAGCTTAACAGCCCCATGTACTTTTTTCTCAGTCATTTGTCATTTGTGGATGTGTGGTTTTCTTCCAACGTGACCCCCAAAATGCTGGAAAATCTGTTATCCGAGACAAAAACTATTTCTTATGCCGGCTGTCTGGTACAGTGTTTCTTCTTCATCGCCCTCGTCCACGTGGAAGTTTTCATTCTGGCTGTGATGGCCTTTGATAGGTACATGGCAATTGGGAAACCTCTGCTGTACAGCAGCAAAATGTCTCGGGCTGTGTGTGTGCGACTGATTTCTTTCCCTTACATCTATGGTTTTCTGACTAGTCTGGCCGCAACGCTGTGGACATATGGCTTGTCCTTCTGTGGGAATATTGAGATCAACCACTTCTATTGTGCGGACCCACCTCTCATCAAAATGGCGTGCGCTGGGACCTCTGTAAAAGAATATACCATGACCATTCTTGGAGGCATTAATGTGACATATTCTTTGACAGTGGTCATCATTTCTTATCTGTTCATTCTCATTTCCATTCTGCGGATGCACTCAGCGGAAGGGAGGCGGAAGGCCTTTTCCACCTGTGGGTCCCACTTGACAGCTGTCGTCATATTTTATGGGACTCTCATGTTCATGTATCTCAGACGTCCAACAGAGGAGTCCGTGGAGCAGGGGAAAATGGTGGCTGTGTTTTATACCACAGTGATCCCCATGCTGAATCCCATGATCTACAGCCTGAGGAATAAAGGTGTGAAAGAGGCCATGAGCAAAGTGATCAGCAGAACGTGTATAACAAAATAAAATAAAATTCAGTGAATATTGTCGTCTGTGTTTCATAAGCATCTGTCATGTCAATAGATTGTGATTCAGCATATCGCTCAAGACATTTTACAGAACCTAAAGATTTAGTGCATTAAAAATAAAAAAAAAGAGAGACTCAAAATGAGAGGGGAAAAAAGGAGATGAATCCAATTCTTTTGATGTAGGTTGTAAGGATCAATTAAAACTTAAAGAAGTAATTAATTGAAAAGGTTACTGGAACCAGTGTTCATAGGTACACTAATGGAAAGTGTCCAAATACTTAGCTAGAATGAAAAGATTTTGTGTTCCTTATTTGAAAAAATGGAATGGGGGCACCTAGGTGGCTCAGTCATATTAAGTGTCTGCCTACGTCTCAGGTAGTGATCCTGGGTCCTTGGATAGAGTCCACCATCAGGCTCTCTGCTCAGCAGGGAGTCTGTTTCTCCCTCTCTCTGTGCTCTCACTCTTTCTTTCTCTCTCTCAAGTAAATAAATAAAATCTTTTTTTAAAAAAAGGAAAGAAAAAATGGAATGGGTGGGTTCGGGAAATACTTATTGATTTGCCTATTTGGAGAGTAAATGGGGGCAGAAAAAAATAACAGTATATTTATTTTCTATATGACATAAAATTGGTGGTCTCACTTCATTCCATTATTAAAGCATTCTGCTTATCTGCAGTACACAGACTATGGTCGTTTACTAGGGCTGCCATAGCAAAATACCTCAGACTGTGAGGCATAAACAACAGAAATTTAACCCTAATAGTTCTGGAGGCTAGAAGTCCAAGGTCAAAGTGCCAGCAATGCTGGTTTTTTTCTAAGGACTTTCCTTTGGTTTACAGAAGCTGTCATCTTCCTGTGTCTTGTCATGGACCTCACCCTGCGTGTGTCTGTGTCCTAATCTCCTCTTCTTATAAGGACACAAGTCATCCTGGATTGAGACCTACTCCTGGGACCTCATTGGCCTTGATTTTCTCTTCAAAAACCTTGCCTTCTAACACATCATATTCTGAAGTAGGGGGAGTCAGGACTTTGACATACAGATTTCAGAGAAACAGGAGTCAGCCCATAATGCAAAGTGACATGGTAACAGAATTGTGACTCAAAGTTGGGACAATGCTGTGGAAGACACTGTCTCAGAAAACCTGGTTAAGCTGAAAATCACCATGGGAAACAGAATGCCATCTGAGCATCCATGGCTGACGTCACTGTTACTGGATAGACTTCCGGTGTATGAAGGAAAAAGCTGAGCCTGAACGTAAAGGAGAAAAGGCTTCACAGTGGTGAGCTCTCATGTTCGATCTTCACCGTGCCAGCTGTGATTTCTCCAGGGGACTCCGGCAGTGAGAAAAATGATCTAACAAAGTAATTGCCTCCCCTTCACCTGTTTGTGCAGTCTCTTAGGGAAATGGAGTTAACAAACAAATACTACAAATTCTGCCTGCGTTACTCACCAGAAGAGCCACTAATATTCCTTGTAAAGATGGTTGTTCCCCTGTAGCTGGTAGGTGTCTTTATTCTGGGAGTGTGTATAACCATGAACGCTCTGTTACTTATTTGGGCAAACACGAATATTATCAAATTAGATTTATGATTTATAAATGCCTACATGGAAGGGAGAATGCCAATTACCTGGAAGGTGTAGACATTTAGGACTTCTGGTACTGTGATTTATAAAAGTGATCAAGTAATGAGCCGAGAAGATAAGGGAATCAGCACATACTGAATGGCATTCTCTAGAATTCTTCATTTCACATGACTGGGAGCTCACATTTCTTGAGGGCTTGATATGGCTTGTTTATAACGCTATGCAGAGAGCACACTTTATTCCATGTAATCTTCCAAATAGTCCTGCCCATTTATGAAACCCCGTTTGCAGTAGAAGAAACTGAAACCCTAAAATATTAAGTAATATTCCCAGTTGAGTCGGATTGAAAGTGCTAAAGCCGGAAATGGAACTCAACCAGTTGACTACACAGCACATGTTTTGTGCTTGTTGTGTTGTTGTAATCAGAGCATGGGGTTGTGTATAATATTATCCTGTATACTAACCTTGACAAGTTTGCCATCATCCATTGTGATAAGGACCAAATGCAATAGGGTTGTGTGATGGTTAAATGAACACTTGAGTCAGAGCTTGGCCTATAAGACACAGTGATGTAAGTGCTTTTTAAATATTAACACAACTCACCCTCAAAGCAATCCTATGGCATTCCGTTCCTCAGCATTCATATTCGAAGAGTAGCTTCCTGCGGGACATTCTTAAGGAAAATAGATGACTTCAATATAGAAAAATAAACATGGACATTTTAGATAATATTAGGAGTCTGAATTTTTTCCTTGAAAGCAACGGAAGTCAACTCTAGAGACCTTAAGCAAGAAGAAAGTGTTCTGGCCCCCAAACTTTTCTAAACCTTTTCCTATCTGCAGGGATGGAATTGATGTATTTCATTGTTCTTATTTTGTTCAAAGATCTAAGACAGAAAGAAAGGAAAAAAGAAGCTGCTATAGAATTTGTTAATGCTTCCAGACCCAAGGGAGAAGAACATTCTAAAAAGAGGAGGTGATGCTTGAATTTATTCTTACTAGATTTGCTTGTAGTATGGACAAATGGCTGGCAATGATTCAATTCTCAAATAGGTTGAATTTCAAAACTGTAAAAATCTCTAAATCAATGTGATATTTTAAAAGATTTTATCTTTTTTGGATAAGGATAATTGGTTTATAGTAAACCATTTTATGCAATTTTATTAAATAATTTTTATGATAAACAGTTCAATTTATAAGATTCATAATGGACACTGAACTTTCTGATTATGAAATAGCATTTCTTTGTGGCTTTGAGTAAATTTCTACTATATTATAGACCTTCAAAACTCTATAAATCTAGTGAAGAGATAAAATGTATGCATATCTTAAAATGTGTGACTGGTGTTAAAAGGTATTTTCTTTTCAGGAGATAGCAAGTACAAAATTTCTCCATTTGGATTATTATTATCATTATTATTATTTTTTTAATGAGAGGGAGTCGGGGAGGGACAGAGGGAGAGGGAGAGAGAGAATCTTAAGCAGGCTTTACACCCAGTGTGGAGCCCAATGTGGGGCTCAATCTCATGACCCTGAGATCATGACTTGAGTCAAAATCAAGCGTTGGACACTTAACCGACTGAGCCACCCCGGTGCCCATCCTTCTGAAATTTTTGTTTATAGGCAAGAATAACTACTGTAAGTTCTGTCCGTAGATTTCTGTAATTTTATATTATATTCCTCTTTTCCCTAAAACAAAATCTCCTGTAGCAATACATGTATAAGAGAAACAGACACTGCTAAGGAAAATGCATGAGAAAGAAGAGAGAAGTAGAAGGAAACTAGCCGAGGAATTGAAAGAGAATGGGTTAAGAAATGACATTATACACGAAGAACAGGTGTATTTGGTCTGTGTGTTTTCTGATTTCTCTTTATTTTATTAGATAAAATGCATCTTTACCTGGATCAGATTTAAGAAAATGCTCAATTTTACTGATGTGACAGAATTTATTCTCTTGGGGTTAACCAACCGTCCTGAATTACAACTCCTTTTCTTCGTGGTGTTCTTACTGGTTTACATTGGCATGATCCTATTAATCAGGATCAGTCCCCAGCTCCACAGCCCCTTGTACTTTTTCCTGAGCCACTTATCCTTTGCCGATGTGTGGTTCTCCTCTAATGTCACGCCAAAGATGTTAGAAAATTTGGTAGCTGGGATCAAAACCATTTCGTACCCTGGCTGTAGAGTGCAGTGCTTTTTCTTCATTGCCTTTGTCCACGTGGAGGTGTTCATCCTTGCCGTGATGGCCTTTGACAGGTACATGGCGATCGGCAACCCTCTGCTCTATAGCCGCCGAATGTCAAGGACCATCTGTATTCGGCTGATCTCTTTTCCTTACATGTATGGCTTCTTCATTAGTTTGATCTCAACACTGTGGACCCATGGTTTGTACTTCTGTGGGAACATTGAGATCAACCACTTCTACTGTGCAGACCCAGCCCTCATCAAAATGGCCTGTGCAGGAACCTTCGTCAAAGAATACACCATGCGCACACTGGCAGGTCTCAACTTCTCCTATTCCTTGCTCGTCATTATCGTCTCCTACGTATTTATCCTCATTGCCATCCTGAGGATGCCCTCAGCAGAAGGAAGAAAGAAAGCCTTCTCCACATGTGGCTCCCACTTGACAGCTGTCACTATATTTTATGGAACCCTCTTCTTCATGTATCTCAGAAGTCCAACGGAAGAGTCTGTGGAACAGGGCAAGATGGTGGCCGTGTTTTACACCACGGTAATTCCCATGTTGAATCCCATGATCTACAGTCTCAGGAACAAAGATGTAAAGGAGGCCATGAGCAAAGCAGTCAGTAGAACATTTTTGATTAAGTAGAACAGACACTTCAAATGTAGGATGAGACCCATGGTTCAATAGAAGCAGTGTAAATTGACTTTCAAATAATTCTGAGATAACTTGTCATTTATGTTTTCAATAAATAGACACAGAAAACACGATTGAGACAGGAGTGAGGGCGCAAGGGTAAGGGAAGCATATTGTCCACCAGACTCTCTGGGTCTATGAGATCTGAGATGAGAAGATGTGTGGGCATAGGGTCCATTCTTTCCCTTTCACACACTGTCCAATTTGGTGGTTTCTTTTGTGACTGGGAATGTTTGTTCATGGCTTCTCAACAGCTCACAAATTACTGTTTGAGTATGGTTTTAAAAGAACTGACATGGTCTCTTTTTGCACCTAGAATGGGTACTGGTTTGAGATTTAAGTTGTTATTTTTAAACGCTTCAATTTCAATATAATTTCACCATGAGGCATTGTTATAATTGGAGACAACATCCCTGACAATCAGATATTTTACGTAGACTATGCTATAAATCTATGTAACCATAGTAATTGATGTAACTATATGCTGGATGAGTGTTTACATTTTAAATATTTTTTTAAAAGAATTTATTTATTTACTCGACAGAGATAGAGACAGCCAGCGAGAGAGGGAACACAAGCAGGGGGAGTGGGAGAGGAAGAAGCAGGCTCATAGCGAAGGAGCTTGATGTGGGGCTCGATCCCACAATGCCAGGATCACGCCCTAAGCCGAAGGCAGACGCCTAATTGCTGTGCCACCCAGGCGCCCCTACATTTTAAATATTTGATAATTACTTCAATAAACTTCATTTGTCTGTGAACGTACTTGATATCCTATGGTATCCCTTTAAGATCCATTTATGCCTTTGGTTACGATGACTATCAGAAGGTGCTAACACAATCTCAGTGATGTTTTAGAATTTGGGACCTGTTTCCACAAATATATTGCAACAAGTTACATTTAGAAAATTTGGGGAAGATGTAGAGATAGATTTACTCTGTCTTTTTTTCTTTTTTCCTTTATGCTTTTTAAAATAGCACAATCGGGTTTGGTGGCAGTAAGAAACTAGGGGGACCCTTTGTGTTTCTAACCCTTGCCTATGTATCTTGTCATATGTTTCCTATCAGACTTTCATGGGAACACATCATCATTCCATATATAACACATGATCTATCCTTTTTTTTTTTTTTTAAGAATACTATTGCCTCAGTTTCAAAATTTTTTTTTTTAAAAAAAATCAAGATTTCAAGGCAGGAACTGCTAAATGTGATTGTGATGTACAAAACCTATAATCTTATATGCATGCACATGTGTACCTCTGTGTTACACACGTATATACATGTATGTGTGTGTATATTTGTGTGTTCTGTGTGTGTGTGTGTTTCCGAGTAGCCAACTTGATTGCACTTTCCAGGAGTTCTTAGTTAAGAATTTTCTTTAGAATCCAACTTGTTGTCACATAAAATAACCGCCATGATTAAATCATTTTTAATATTATATGTTATAATATGGGCTGTCTTACTGTACTACATTATTTCCACTTTTACTGCATTTAATTTTATATATCCAAACTGCCTACCTTTCCAACGGCAGAACTCCTTTCTCTACACGGCTGTATCCTGACCCACACTGTCAAACCTAGTCTCCTGATAGCCAGAAAATTTCCTCATTTTATTAAAATTTAATTATGCTTGAATTTTCGTGAAGCCAAATGTGACAACATATTCCTTGGGCATTGAAATAATATTTTAATTCTTTTTTGCTTTGTTTTATCTATTTCTCTCTTACAGAATTCATATTTTTTTTGTACTGAAGCAATTATTTTTCTAATAACGGTCTAAGAATGTGATCTCCCTGTACATTAAACTCCATGAGAGAAGAAACCATTTCTGTCTTCATCATGACTGTAATACCAGTATTATAAACTCTGCATATAAGAAGCAGTTACTAAAGATTTGCTAATTATATGAACGGACTGGTTAGTTTATAGGTTACATCTTTTGTTTAAAGCTTGTTGTTCGTCTTCTAACTTAGTTTGGAAATGTGTTCTTAAAACATACTCACACAATGAGATACAACCTCCTACCAGTCAGAATGGCTAAAATTAACCAGACAGGGAAAAACAAATGTTGGTGAGGATGTGGAAAAAGGGGAACATTCTTCCACTGTTGGTGGGAATGCAAGCTGGTGCAGCCACCGTGGAAAACAGTATGGAGTTCCTCAAGAAGTTAAAAATAGACCCAGCAATTGCACTACTAGGTATTTACCCCAAAGATACAGATGTAGTGAAAAAAAGGGGCATCTGCACCCCAATGCTTATAGCACCAATGTCCACAATAGCCAAACTGTGGAAAGAGCCAAAATGTCCATTGTCAGATGAATAGATAAAGAAGATGTGGTTCATATATACAATGAAATATTGCTCAATCATCAGAAAGGATGAATACCCACCATTTACATCGACATGGGTGGAACTGGAAGGTATTAAGTGAATAAGTCAATCAGAGAAACACAATTATCATATGGTTTCACTCACATGTGGAACATAGGGAATAGTGCAGAGGACAGTAAGGGAAGGGAGGGAAAACTAAATGGGAAGAAATCATTGAGGGAGACAAACCATAAGAGGCTTGACTCCAGGAAAGGAACTGATGGTTCTAGAAAGGGAGGTGGATGGGGGGATGGGGTAGCTGGATGATATGATGAGCACTGGGTCAGAAAAATTGTCTTTTAAATTTTCTCTTCTTCTTTTATTGAGTCAGCTTACTACTGTAAATGGTACCTAATGCATTCTCCACAAGTAGATAAAACATATACATGCATATACATACGCACAAACACATACATGTATTCATACAGACATATGTAAGGGATGTATATGGATGTATATATATATACACATATAGTGATCTCGGAGGTAGTTATGAGCATTAAGTTAAACTAGCACGTGCAAATGTAATAGATGTTTTATTGTAGCTATTATTAAATTTGTCATGTTCCTTCTTTATAAAATGAAGGATGTGAAGCAGATATATTTTTCCTGCTCTGATATGCCACAGTGTTCGTTGTAGGGAATGATGCTACTTGTTTCATCTTTCACTGGAAAAGCCCAGGGGCACAGAGCGAGGATGCAGAACACGAGATTGCCTCGCGCAGAATGAGTGACACCATCACCCAGTTGAGAGTGATGCAAACCCAGAGCAAACTGTGTTATCTGATCCCAGGACACATTCAAAATAACTTGAGTTTGGGGAAAAGGCAAATTGTGCAAATCGGCTATTAAAACAACAACAACAAAACTCAACAGTGGACTCTTCCTCTAGAGAGGTAATTGCCCCCAGGGTCCTTTGTAGGCAAAGCTTTTTAACTGGTTCTTCTTCATTCTTCCTTTTTTTTTTTCCCTAAGGCAAACATTTAAAGGAAACTTCTCTTGTGGATTTCCAGGTGCTCTTTTGCCTGGTATACAATGTTTATCATCTCTTATGTAGCATTTGTTTTCACTTCTGCATTCTTACTGGGAATATTTCTCTTCATTCTCAGGTTGGTATAAAAATAGATCTATCTGGATCTGTCAGATTAAATTTGCATCTTAGATTTTATCTTCTTTCATTCTTCATAATTAACATTAATTATTCCATACATGTTATCTGTGTGTGAAGGTGTGTATTTGTGCATGTGGAAGAGACAGAGAAATAGGAGGGAGGGAAGTAAGAGAGAGAGAGAGAGAGAATGAGACAGATTTTATTTTTTTTTAAAGGATTTATTTATTTATTTGAGGGGAGAGAGAGAGAGAGAAAGGTCAGAGGGATAAAACTCAAGACAGCTCCCTGCTGAGCACAGAACCCAACGCCAGGCTTGATCTCACAATCCTGAGACCATGACCTGAGCCAAAATAAGAGTCGGTTGCTCAACCGTTTGAGCCCCCAGGTGCCCTGGAGAGATTTTCTAGAGAGATATGATTATTTGATTATGATAAGCTACTTGTGGAAGCTATAATTTCCAGGAGTGCATTTAGTAATAGTTGTGCCCTGTATATTTATTATGTGTGAATATGTAGTAGGTCTTTTCATACTTATGATTAAACAGTGAAATGACTGTTATTATTGCAGTTACATCATGTTAAGGCATAGAGAAATTAAAGACAAAGAAAACAAGTATAAAACCAGTTCAAGTTCTTACATCATGGAGCCAGAATTCAACAGAAGTCTGACGACTGAAACAGAATGCTTTATTTTTTATTTTATTTTTTTATTATTTTTTAAAGACTTTATTTATTTATTTGACAGAGACAGCCAGCGAGAGAGGGAACACAAGCAGGGGGAGTGGGAGAGGAAGAAGCAGGCTCCCAACGGAGGAGCCTGATGTGGGGCTCGATCCCAGAATGCTGGGATCACGCCCTGAGCTGAAGGCAGACGCTTAAGGACTGAGCCACTCAGGTGCCCCAGAAACAGAATTCTTTAACTGGAATACTGAATATTTCCTCATGCCTGATCTTGGGGGGAAAAAATCTGTATTTATTGGTAATTTAATTTGAAAGACAGAGTGACACAGCATGGAAAGTCTGCGTATGCATTTTTGCCTTTAGATGGTGAGGAAAATCCTCGAAGTGCTAATGAGGTCCCCTAACCCCCTATTTTCCAGATCTCATTCTTTTTTTTTTAATTTTAATTTTAATTTTTTCCTTTTTTAATAATACTTTTTTATTATGTTATGTTAGTCACCATACAGTACATCCTTAGTTTTTGATGTAGCGTTCCATGATTCATTACGTGTGTATAACACCCAGTGCTCCCTGCAATATGTGCCCTCCTTACTACCCATCACCGGCCTACCCCAATCCCCCACCCCCTCCCCTCTGAAGCCCTCAGTTTGTTTCCCAGAGTCCATAGTCTCTCATGGTTCATTCCCCCTTCTGTTTACCCCCTCTTCATTCTTCCCTTCCTTCTCCTACCGATCTTCCTATTTCTTATGTTCCATAAATGAGTAAAACCATACGATAATTGTGTTTCTCTGCCTGACTTATTTCACTTAGCATAACCTCCTCCAGTCCCATCCATGTTGCTGCAAATGTTGAGAAATCATTCTTTCTGATGGCTGAGTAATATTCCATTGTATATATGGACCACATCTTCTTAATCCAGTCATCTGTTGAAGGGAATGTCAGCTCCTTCCACAATTTAGCTATTGTGGACAATGTTGCTATGAACACTGGGGAGCATATGGCCCTTCTCTTCACTATGTCTGTATCTTTTGGGTAGATACCCAGTAGTGCAATGGCTGGTAGCTCTATTTTTAACTTTTAAAGGGACCTCCACACTGTTTTCCAAAGTGGCTGTACCAACTTGCATTCCCCAACAGTGTAAGAGGGATCCCCTTTCTCCACATCCCAGGCCTAATTCTTTTTAAGATCAGGCCCAACCACTCCACCCCCTCCTGATGTCACCATTGCTCTCTATTAGCTGGGGAACCCCCTCTCAGATGTTCACCTATGTAGCTTTTGCGAAGTCCATTCACCACCATCTTTTATACCCTTTCATTGTGCTGTATCATCCCTGCTACTCTGAGAGCAGATCTGACTTTGCAAGTAAGAATTCTTCTATTGCCAACCTTTGGTAAAATGCATAAGGATGAAAAGCACAGGTAGTCACAGGCACATCCCGTTGATGCAGAGATCAGTCGGATCTGTTGATGTGTTTGTTATCACTTCTCAGATTAGAACCTCTCGTCATCGTTGTGTTTCCTCTGTCACCTACAACTGTGTCTGAAATATATTTGTATTAATTTCCCTTACATATGAATCTGTCCAACATTAAAGATTCAACTTCTTCTTGTTGAGGGATTTCCTCTCTCCCAAAGGTTTTATATATATAAACAAGTATATGTATCTGTGATCTAGTCTCTACCATCTATTTTTTTGCTCCTGTTCCCGCAGACCGTAGATGAGGACAAGCAGCTCACAGTAACACTGCAGCACATTTGAGAGAAATACTCAAAACTCATTGCCTCCCCCTCCCAGACCCTCAAAGAGCATGTCCAATCCAGAGAACATAGCAACACACTACAGAGCATCTGTCCAACAAAAGGGGGAAATAGTTTGTAAAGTTCTCATCCTGCTTGATATTAATTTTCCCCCCAAAATGCAAACAATTGTTTTTAGGGCTGGAAGACAAGGCTATAAAAGCAGTTTATAATTTTAGTGGACTTCAATGCTTAAGATTAATTTAACATTAGGTTTATGTCAGAACAACTGCACAGAAGTTCTATGGAGAACAATAGTGGTAGGAGGGACTCAGCCAGCAGGAGTAATAGGTACACAGGCACAGTAGCAGTTTGTAACACATTTACCCCACCCTGTCCAGAGAGAATCAGCACCGCCCATCATAGTCACTTAGTTGCCAGTTGTAATGCGACTGATTTATGATTTTGTTTGCATTGTTTAGTTTTATGGAAATTGTATAAGTGCTACATACCGTTATTGTGCATATTTGAGAAAATTGGAATAACAAACCCAAAACAAAATATATTTTCCTATTACTACTTTCTACCCAGATATTTCACATCATCTTTTATTTTTTAGACTCACAAATATATTCCTTTAAAATGATAATTAAACTTTTGTGATAAGAATGATAAGTGGGTAGGTAAGTAATTCTGGCCAATGTCTTAATACACATGCTGTGAATAGTGAGTGAACCATCACACAGTGAGTGCTACTGGTTTAGGCTTTAATATACTTTATTTCTGATGTTAATATAAGTTAAAGGAAACTTCTTTGTGCATAATGGATTGATGTGCAACTATAATTCAATGTGATCACATGCTTCCTCGAAGCTTTAATTTATCCCTGTGTATCTACGTATGCTTCAATCTAAATATTATGTCACATTGACCACTGGAATACTCTTCTAGGAGAGAATGAGTCCCATAAAGGTAGCATGAGGCCCTAGGGCTAGGGGTAGGTAGGGGGAGATACAGACATTACACAGGAAGTGAGACATTCTGCATATCATAAAACAAAGGATTTTAGAGATTAATTTATTAACTCTGTAACAGATTTTTCAGCCTATCCAAAAATATATTCCAAAGCAGTTTATCCAATTTGAGAAAACTTGAACTGTTATTATTCTTTAAAATGTTTAAGAGATTAGTTAATTCCCCAAGTTTTCATGAATTTTCCTGAGGCTCTGGAGTCATATAGTCTCAATCTAATCTATTCTGTTTGGCAGCTTCCTTCTTTCTCCTGAGAAAATTTTTCTTTCCAAGTGGGGTGGGTGGAAGTTACCTTTGTGGATAAGAGTCTGTTTTCATTATGGCCAGGAATGTATCTTCTTGCCTGCCCTTATCTTTTCTGGTTACTACCCAGTGATAACAACGGATATGGTCCATCAAACTATCTTGAACAAAGTGTAATGTTGGAGGTTAAAACAAGGGTCTTGGAAACAATCACTAGCCCTAGAAATGACACTTAACCTTTAGAGGACACAATATAACACCATCTCCAACAAATTCATCATCCCGTTGAAAAGCTTTCTCAGGATTCCTATTGAGTAGAAACACTCTGAGTTCTGCAGAACATGAATGTTCATGATGCTGATGGAATCTCTCTCTCATTTTCTCTCTTTCTTTATCTTTCTCATTTTCAAGCTAAGTAAATGACAGCCTGGTTGGCTGATGGAATCTCTCTCTCATTTTCTCTCTTTCTTTATCTTTCTCATTTTCAAGCTAAGTAAATGACAGCCTGGTTGGTATAACAGAATTCTTTCCAACAGAACTTCTCATAGTTTAACTTTACTAGGTAGATTATGTAACTCAAAGAGACTGATAGGATACAAAGATTTCTCATTATTATTTGACAAATGAGCAATAGATTTTTCTCCATAATATCTATTAACATTGTACAAGACAGTAGTGTGTTTTCAGGAAAATAATTTGTGTGATATTGTTCTGGGAAAATGTTTATATAACATATATATTTGTTAGATAGAAATTTGAAACTAAATACATTGAAAATAAGTTTGCAAAATATCCAAGAAGCTTTCCCAGAGCTCCACTGGATCTGCAAAGTAGAGCGAGTCATTCGCTACTTTCTGACTCCTCTATAACTCTGTAAAAGTATATCATAGTTGTAGAAAGTTTGTTTGCAAAATTCCACTATAAGTAGTGACATTAATCTCTTTGTTTTACCTATCTTTGAGTCTCCAGAGCATAATTGTCAATAATATTTAGTAGATTATAATTACACGTTACATATGCCGAGGAGTCCACATCCAGGGAACATGTATAAATGGTTTTGTTCTGGGAAAAGATTTCTATGACACAACACATACATTTGTAAAATAAACATTCGAAACTAAATAAATTGAAAATAAGTTTGCAAAAATATCCAAGAAAGTTTCCCAGAGCTCCACTGGATCTCCAAAGTAGAGTGAATCATTCCTTATTTTCTGACTCCCCTAGAAGTCTGCAAAAATATATCGTGGTTGTACAAAGTTTATTTGCATTTGTTTTACATATGTTTGAATCTCCAGAATGTAGTAGTCAATAATATATAGCAAATTATAATTATATGTTAGAAATGCCAAAGACTCCACATCCAAGGAATATGTCTAAATGTATGAATGTGTGTAAGTAGTTTACCCCTTTATACTTGGCTTTGATGACCAACGTGATCAATTTGTCTCTCTTCAATTTAAATGACTACAAGCATAAGGTTAGATTAAAAATAATATTTTCTTTGACACTTAGGGCTGGTGAATTATTTAGTTAAGTGGCTTCCATCCCTAATCATGAAGAATATGTTTATAATGAAAAAATGATGGGGTAAAAAGTTATTTTTGCATTTGGTTAGGAAGAGAATTATAACCCTTCATGAATACCTTAAAATATGAAAGTACCACACGTGTCACTATTGGAAAAAACAGATGTTTAAGAAGTAGTCTTGGAAGGGCGCCTGGATGGCGCAGTCGTTAAGCGTCTGCCTTCGGCTCAGGAGGTGATCCCGGCGTTCTGGGATCGAGCCCCACATCAGGCTCCTCTGCTGGGAGCCTGCTTCTTCCTCTTCCACTCCCCCTGCTTGTGTTCCCTCTCTCGCTGGCTATCTCTATCTCTGTCAAATAAATAAATAAAATCTTAAAAAAAAAAAAAAGAAGTAGTCTTGGAAGTTTGGGTAAGCACAATATTTAGTACTAGTATGTTTCAATCACAATATTTGGTGTAACTGTCATGTATTAGGGCATCTCAGTAACTTTCAGAGAGCCCACTACATAGCAAGTCTTCAGAAACGATTCGCTATAAGGAACAGCAAAGTGCAGTAACAGAGATCGAATAAAGATAGAAAAAAGAGGCATTGCGATGCCAGGCTGGCTCAGTCCATTAAGCACCTGCCTTCGGCTCAGGTCATGATCCCAGGCTCCAGGGATGGAGTCCTGCTTTGGGCTCCTTGCTCAGCGGGGAGCCTTCTTCTCCCTCTGCTTGCTGTTCCCCCTGCTTGTGTGCTCTCTCTATCTCCTCCTGACAAATAAATAAATAAAATTAAAAAAAAAAAGGAAGAAAAAAGAGGCATGGATAAAGATATAAATGAATAAATAAACAGCACCTCCTTTTAAAATTTATTTCCTCCTAGTTACCACTGACATTTCTACCCCATGTTGACTTAGAATTGAGAAAATGCTCAATTTCACCGATGTGACAGAGTTTATTCTTTTGGGACTGACCAGTCGTCAGGAATGGCAAGTCCTCTTCTTCATCATTTTTCTCATGGTCTATATTGTCACCGTGGTGGGCAATATTGGCATGATCGCGTTAATTAAGGTCAGTCCACAGCTTAACAGCCCCATGTACTTTTTTCTCAGTCATTTGTCATTTGTGGATGTGTGGTTTTCTTCCAACGTGACCCCCAAAATGCTGGAAAATCTGTTATCCGAGACAAAAACTATTTCTTATGCCGGCTGTCTGGTACAGTGTTTCTTCTTCATCGCCCTTGTCCACGTGGAAGTTTTCATTCTGGCTGTGATGGCCTTTGATAGGTACATGGCAATTGGGAAACCTCTGCTGTACAGCAGCAAAATGTCTCGGGCTGTGTGTGTGCGACTGATTTCTTTCCCTTACATCTATGGTTTTCTGACTAGTCTGGCCGCAACGCTGTGGACATATGGCTTGTCCTTTTGTGGGAATATTGAGATCAACCACTTCTATTGTGCGGACCCACCTCTCATCAAAATGGCGTGCGCTGGGACCTTTGTAAAAGAATATACCATGATCATACTTGCAGGCATTAATTTCACATATTCTCTGACTGTGGTGACCATTTCTTATCTGTTCATTCTCATTGCCATTCTGCGGATGCACTCAGCGGAAGGGAGGCGGAAGGCCTTTTCCACTTGTGGGTCCCACTTGACAGCTGTCGTCATATTTTATGGGACTCTCATGTTCATGTATCTCAGACGTCCAACAGAGGAGTCCTTGGAGCAGGGGAAAATGGTGGCTGTGTTTTATACCACAGTGATCCCCATGCTGAATCCCATGATCTACAGCCTGAGGAATAAAGGTGTGAAAGAGGCCATGAGCAAAGTGATCAGCAGAACGTGTATAACAAAATAAAATAAAATTCAGTGAATATTGTCGTCTGTGTTTCATAAGCATCTGTCATGTCAATAGGTTGTGATTCAGCATATCGCTCAAGACATTTTACAGAACCTAAAGATTTAGTGCATTAAAAATAAAAAAAAAAGTGGGATAGGCCGGTGACGGGTATTAAGGAGGGCACATACTGCATGGTGCACTGGGTGTTATATGCAAGTAATGAATCATGGAACATTGCATCAAGAACTGGGGATGTACTGTATGGTGACTAATATAACAAAATAAATATCAATAAAAAAAAAAACAACCTCCCCAAAGAAATAAAAATAAAGAGACTCAAAATGAAAGGAAAAAAAAAAAAAGGAGATGGATCCAATTCTTTTGATGTAAGTCGTGAGGATCAATTAGAACTTAAAAAATTAATTAATTGAAAAGGTTATTGGAACGAGTGTTCACAGGTACACTAATGGAAAGTGTTCGAATAGTTAGCTAGAATGAAAAGATTTTGCATTTCTTGTTAGAAAAAATGGAATGGATGAGTTTGGGAAAACTTATCAATTTGCCTATTTGGAGAGTAATTTGAGGAGGCCACGGGTTGTGATGAGTAGTGGGTGTTATTATCAATTAATGAAACATTGAACACATCAAAAACTAATGATGTAGTGTATATATGGTGGCTAACTGAACATAATAAAAAAAGAAAAAATAATGCATTTCATTTAGTTTTCTAGTATGATGACATAAAAATGGTGGTCTCGCTTCATTCCGTTATTAAAGCATTCTGTATATCTGCAGTACACAGACTATAGGAGTTTGCTAGGGCTGCCATAGCAAAATACTACAGACTGGGGGGTTTCAAAAACAGAAATTTATTTTTTCACAGTCCTGGAGGCTAGACATCCAAGGTCAAATTGCCAAAAATGCTGTTTTTTTCCCGAGGACTTTCCCTTTGGTTTACAAAAGCTGTCATCTCCCTGTGTCTTGTCATGGTCTTTACTCTGTGTGTCTGTGTCCTGCTCTCTTCTTCTTATAAGGACACCAGTCATCTTGGATTGAGACCTACTCCTAGGACCTCATTTTACTTTGATTTCCTCTTCAAAGATGTTACCTCTAAATACAGTCATATTCTAAGGTAGGGGGAGTCAGGACTTTGACATACAGATTTCAGAGAAACAGGAGTCAGCCCATAATGCAAGGTGACATGGTAATTGCATTATGACTCAAAGTTGGGACAATGCTGTGGAAGACACTGTCTCAGAAAACCTGGTTAAGCTGAAAATCACCATGGGAAACAGAATGCCATCTGAGCATCCATGGCTGACGTCACTGTTACTGGATAGACTTCCGGTGTATGAAGGAAAAAGCTGAGCCTGAACGTAAAGGAGAAAAGGCTTCACAGTGGTGAGCTCTCATGTTCGATCTTCACCGTGCCAGCTGTGATTTCTCCAGGGGACTCCGGCAGTGAGAAAAATGATCTAACAAAGTAATTGCCTCCCCTTCACCTGTTTGTGCAGTCTCTTAGGGAAATGGAGTTAACAAACAAATACTACAAATTCTGCCTGCGTTACTCACCAGAAGAGCCACTAATATTCCTTGTAAAGACGGTTGTTCCCCTGTAGCTGGTAGGTGTCTTTATTCTGGGAGTGTGTATAACCATGAACGCTCTGTTACTTATTTGGGCAATCACAAGTATTATCAAATTAGATTTATGATTTATAAATGCCTACATGGAAGGGAGAATGCCAATTACCTGGAAGGTGTAGACATTTAGGACTTCTGGTGCTGTGATTTATAAAAGTGATCAAGTAATGAGCCGAGAAGATAAGGGAATCAGCACATATTGAATGGCATTCTCTAGAATTCTTCATTTCACATGACTGGGAGCTCACATTTCTTGAGGGCTTGATATGGCTTGTTTATAACGCTATGCAGAGAGCACACTTTATTCCATGTAATCTTCCAAATAGTCCTGCCCATTTATGAAACCCCGTTTGCAGTAGAAGAAACTGAAACCCCAAAATATTAAGTAATATTCCCGGTTGAGTCGGATTGAAAGTGCTAAAGCCGGAACTGGAACTCAACCAGTTGACTACACAGCACATGTTTTGTGCTTGTTGCTGTTGCTGTTGTTGTTGTCATCAGAACATGGGGTTGTGTATAATATTATCCTGTATACTAACCTTGACAAGTTTGCCATTATCCATGGTGATAAGGACCAAATGCAATAGGGTTGTGTGATGGTTAAATGAACACTTGAGTCAGAGCTTGGCCTATAAGACACAGTGATGTAAGTGCTTTCTAAATATTAACTCAACTCACCCTCAAAGCAATCCTATGGCATTCCGTTCCTCAGCATTCATATTCGAAGAGTAGTTTCCTGCGGGAC
Source organism: Ursus maritimus (assembly GCF_017311325.1). Classification (NCBI taxonomy): domain Eukaryota; kingdom Metazoa; phylum Chordata; class Mammalia; order Carnivora; family Ursidae; genus Ursus; species Ursus maritimus. The sequence goes on along the minus strand of NW_024424786.1, from coordinate 33,553,598 downwards.
ATTCTTAAGGAAAATAGATGACTTCAATATAGAAAAATAAACATGGACATTTTAGATAATATTAGGAGTCTGAATTTTTTCCTTTCAAGCAATAGAAGTCAACTCTAGATACCTTAAGCAAAAAGAAACTGTCTGGCCCCCCAATTTTTTCTAGACCTTTTTCCTAAGTTACAGGATGGAATTGATGATGAAATGAGAAATATGGTACATCAAAGGGGAACATTTTATTTCTAAAACTTTTAATAACTTTTTTTTAAAGATCAAACATGAGAAGTAAAATTTCCTTACAAAAATGGACATGTCTGTACTCGTCATTCATTTTGCTCACTAGGTATTTTAATTTCTTTGCCCTTTGTGCCCATGCTAGCCTTACCTTTCTCCTGTTTGGGGTTTAGGTGGAAGGGTGTGGCTATTTCTGGACGAGTTAGATTAGAATTCATATGTGTCACTTCTCAGCTGAGCACTTCATTGCTCATGAGAAAGCCCTTCAGTGTTTCTTTTTTTCCCCCTTTTCCTGGTGACCAGTGATATTTAAAAAATATAAGTTGTAAGCGTGGGTTCTTTAGTGAGGACATGTGGGAAATCGCCCTCCACCAACTCACACTAGAAATGTGGGATGGATGAGAGGTGCCCTCCGTCTTACAGGCTGCTACCGTATGTTGAGTTGCTTATTTCCGCGGCAGTGAGTAGCCTCTTCTGACTGAGACTATAGTAACTATACAGAATTCAAACATGTGAATGCATGTAACAGAGAAATGAAGCACCACGACCCTCCAAAAATAGTGTTTGGGATTTTATGTTTTTAGTTTTTTTCTGTTTCTACACATATGCATGTTTTCAGTTTAACTACCTTATTGTAATTATTTAAAATTACTAATGTAAAGCATATATACTGTTTTAAATGTCAAATAGTACTACAGGCTTATACCATTCCTGTCTCTCCCCCCCCCCCACACCCCGCCATCTCCCTGTAGCTAACACCTTGTTATTGTCGTTGGGCACTAACTCATTTTAAATTATAGGCCTATGTGTCTATGTATTGATTTTCAAACATGTGCACAATTGATTGGCGTCTTCTTACTGAAGTTAAAGTATAAAAATGCTTCCACCTATCCCTGCATCCCTACCCAAGAACCACCAGTTCTTTCTCCTCATCTTTCCAGTGTGGTCACATTTGAAGTTTTTCTTTAATTGGTAAGTGTGGTTAAAATAACTTTAAATACGGGGCGCCTGGGTGGCACAGCAGTTAAGCGTCTGCCTTCGGCTCAGGGCGTGATCCTGGCGTTATGGGATCGAGCCCCACATCAGGCTCCTCCACTATGAGCCTGCTTCTTCCTCTCCCACTCCCCCTGCTTGTGTTCCCTCTCTCGCTGGCTGTCTATCTCTGTCAAATAGATAAATAAAATCTTTTAAAAAAATAACTTTAAATATATCATTAGTAATACCTAAAGAATAATATGAGTAGCACTATGAACATTACACTTACTGATAACCAACACTTTACATAATAATATTAATGCAATTCTCTTCTTGCACAATTATTTGTTTTTCAGAGTTACTGGTTGTTTTACTTTGCTTTTTTTTTTTTTTTTTTTTTTAATTTCTTGCCAAACTTTCACAGAACTAAAAAGCACCTCTTGCAGAGACCAACCAATAAGTGACCTATAATTTACACATTTTCTCCCTGGGAGTTTTCTGTCTTCATTTTGGATTTTGCTGTGGTTGCTCTCTAGGTTTGTTGCAGAGCTGTTATCTGGAGATAGTGATTGCTACTCTTGGTTTAAAATGTTTCATTCATTCAACCTATGTCGATTACTGGGAAGAGGCTACAAACTAGAGATTCAGCAATACACAAGGCAGGAAACGTCCTGTATTAAGTTTCAGAGATGGGGTATTTCAGTAGTAAGGCATGTACACAAACAGATAATAAAATGTTTCAGCTGTTGGTCAGTGCTGTGCAGAAGGTAAAGCAAGGCAGTGTGAAAGACAGTGACTTGGCAACATCAGAAGTGAGGGTTGTGCTGATGTGTCAATTTCAGCGGCTGGGAAAGGACTCTTAGAGAAGTGACACTTTGAATCCAAGCCTCTTGGATCAGAAGAAGGCAAACACAAACAGACCTATGGGAACTGTAACCTGGAGAATCACTAGCAAGTACAAAGTTTCAGGATGAAGCCTGGCATGTTGAAGACACGGAAAGAAAAGCCATGTGGCTGGAGTGTAATAAATGGGAGAAACAATGGGAAGAGTTGATACCGGAAAAATGGTTCCTTATTTACTGGAAGGCACTGTGCATTGCCACAGTTGACAAGGCAAACAGACTGCATCAGTTTGTGTTCATGTCCACACTTCGGTTGCTGCCATGGTATATGTGGCCAGTGGTCCCTCAGGTCAGGCAGAACGGGAAGTAGTAGTTTGGTTCATTGAGCTTTTGTTTTTTTTTTTTTTTTTTTTTTTTTTTTTTTTTTTAATTACTGTTGTGTTGAGTTAGCAAAGATCAGTTTACGGAACACTTAACGGACTTTATGCTATCCAGCTCCAACTGTCTTGCACACATTTCTCTATATAATTTACGACTTAGCTAAAAACTTGTTGACTGATTCATGCTCCAAACAGTCTTTCTTTCTAGGTTATCATTGTTAAGCATTCTATTCAGGTTATGATAGTTAATATTATACAATTATCAATTACATATGTACATACTAGATGAGGAAGAAGGAATTCGGAAATACATAGTAAATGTGAAAATGGAGTTAATTAAAACATCCAGAAAAACATCGTAATTTGGAGGAAGGAGAGAGACAAAAATAAAATAAAAACTTTCAGGTTGTGTTTCCTAAAAATAGAAGAATCTATGTCTTTCGTCCATTTTCTCTGCATATGATTTGGGAATTGAGTAGGATATAACATCCATTTCATTAGATTTGTAGAATTCAAGTAGTAGGAGAGCCTATATTCTTTGTTCCAGTTGAGCCATTGGAAGCAACAAATTCCGCAACTGACAATGATTACAACATGTGTCTATGGAGGTACGGCTTCAGTCTTCCAAGAATTTCTATGGACCTGTACAGTGTGGTAGCTCCAGACTGTTGGCTTTCATGTAGCAACTCTTTATGCAGAGGAGTCCCATTGTTTATTGGATGAGATGGGGCATAATTCTGCCGATCTTGGACTGCTTAAATGACTGACCACCCAGGTGCCCCAGTTGTTGAGTTCTAAATATGGAAAACTCATCAGATAAGGATGAGATTGTATCTTTAGAATATCATCTCCATGATAGCAGGTGCTTTAAATTTTTTTTTTAACTCTACCTCAGGCCCATAGTAAGTGGATATATAAGTAAGTAAATGCATGTCAATGCTTGTAGATGCTGATCACAAGGTCAAGAATTGTGTTTTTCAATGCCTCGTAGTACATTCATCTTGTATAAGTCAGGTGCAGACCCATGGAAAGTAGGGACAGGACTGAATCGACTTAACTGGCTTTCACTTTGAAAAATGGAGCCTCAAAATATTAATTAATCTCATTTAGAGGAACAAAGTTGCATGCCTTACAATGAAGAGATTGTGAACTGAAAATTAACCCACCACATCTGCATACAATGCTCTACATTAAAGCAATAAAAATTAAAACCTTATATCTCCCAGATTAAATTCTGCTAATTTATCTTCTAAATGAGTAGAAACTATTCAGTACAGGGAGAGGGTAGCTATTAGAAATCATCTTCTAGTAATAAAAAGCATTTACCAAGGAATTCCTTTTAAACAATAAAATATTATCAACCTCTAATCTGGGAATTCAGTTAGGTGTTAGAGAAGTGTGTTAATTCTTTTCAGACGCAGAGAAGCCCGTTTGAGGCTCATCAGTGACATGTGAATATGATAGGGGCGCCTGGGTGGCACAGCGGTTAAGTGTCTGCCTTCGGCTTAGGGCGTGATCCTGGCGTTATGGGATCGAGCCCCACATCAGGCTCTTCTGCTATGACCCTGCTTCTTCCTCTCCCACTCCCCCTGCTTGTGTTCCCTCTCTTGCTGATTGTCTCTATCTCTGTCGAATAAATAAATAAAATCTTAAAAAAAAAAAGAATATGATATATGACATGCATCTTCCTTTATTTTCTCATTCTTTTTACAACTCTTCCGTACTGAACATGGAAGGGACTTTATTAATACACAGAATTGTACTCATGTAGTACAGATTGCTTGAAACGCATGACTGATGTAATACTGACATGATTATTATCGCATGGGACACTAAGATCCCCCCACCACAAACAAATGTAACAGAGTCACGGGGCAACAGACAAAACATTTTAAAAGAGGAAGAGGTAAAGTCTCAGGTTCTTCTAGCCCTTTTACTTTGTTTATTTTAAAAATTGTAATTCTGCTGGGAGTGACTTTGCTGTTGAGATGCATTTCCCGTTATAGATGATGCAGTGCATAGGTTTGTAATGACCTCTTCCGGTTTCTGTCTATACTCTCCAGTGAGAAAGCCCCCTAGTGGGAGATCCAACCCTTATAAATCCTACTGAATTATCCACTGACAATAACAGAGGAGATGTTTCTGAGGACACTTTTCCTTCATGTACAGGTAGGTTCCTGCACAAGGACATTCTATGTGTTTTTATGGAATCAGTCTGAAGTGGTGGCCCTCTAGGTCGTCCTTGTCATTCTGCGTAGAGAGAGAATGTTCTTGGGAAGGGTTATCATGGAGTGGGATGAGAAGCTTTGTTGCAGCAATGCATGTGGTTGGGGCCTTTGGCCTGATGCCGTAGTCCAAGATCTGCAGAATTATGCCCCATCTCATCCAGCAAACAATGGGACTCCTTCACGTAAAGGGTTGTTACATGATAGTCAGATGATAGTATTTCTGTTTTCTCTATTAAAGACATTTTCTCTTTTAGTACAAGTATCATTTTCCACTTCTCTCACTTTACCCTCCGATTCTCTCTCCCTCTCCTTCTTTCCTCTTTCTCCCCCATACGCATGTGCAGAGTCACTCAGTGGAACTTTTACACTGTTCTACCATCTGTGCTCAAACCAACAATCAGTTGAAGCACAATGATTGACAAGCCCTCTTACCCTGAAGACATTAAGAAATGACCATGTACTGTTTAGAACCCACTCGTCCTTTTCTGTCCCTTTTCTTCTACATCCTTTGATTGTTGGAGCTTGAACATGGAGACAATCTGGGAGAACAACCTCACTCTGCATATGATTTTTCTATTGTTCTCTGCCTTGTGAAAAATAGCGCTCTGAAGATGACTGTAAGATGTTGGCAGGTCCTCTATGGGCCCAGACATTTCCAAGGGGAAGCAATTTTCTTGGTTTGCCTAAGACTGAGGTGTTTCCTGGGATGCAAAACTTGCATTTCTAGACCAGGAAATTCCTGAGCAAACTGGATGACATTTGATCATGCTACATCTATCCCACCACAGACTGAGCTGGTCAAAGACATAGATGAATGGCCCTAGTGTCAACAGCTTGAATCTCATTCTGCTCCCCTGTCCAGATTTGTCATTAAATGCCGACTAAAATTTGAGACCTTCTTTGAGGTGGAGACTTCAGTTCCTATGGCTTGACTTACTCACTGATACGCTCCTCACTTCCTAATAGCATTTAACTTTTGCTTCTATGTTTTGATCATATTTGCCATAAGTGAAAAAGAAGCAATTAAGATGTTCTCATACATAGCAATCATATGGTTTATTAATCATCAAGAAATCAATGCATTTGTAAAAAAAATGTTTCTTAAGAGTGCTTGGATAGAATAGGCTGAGAACATTAACAGGTTTCTTGCCTAAATACGTGGAAATTGGATAATTATTTGGAAGAAGGTAAATGAATCATGTAGATCTCCCTACTGAGCGAAGAGGATCAGGAATAGAGTTGACAATGTTTTCTATTTCTCTTTTTTTCAAATTCACGGTTAGATGAGGTAACACCTCTCTGAACATACCATTTTGGCAAAGAGGATGTATCATGCAATCCCTTTCCGTTTGCCCCAGTCACTGCCAATAGCCTAAGGGAGGATAAAATCCATTTCCTGTTTTTCTAATCACCATCTGATTTCTAGCACATAAATTTCAACCCGGAAATGAGCAATGGGAGGCACAGATAGAGCTGGAAAACTAACATAGAGACAAATCCTAGAGAATAAAGAGGGCAGAACAGATCTCAGATGATAATGGGTAAGAAAAGTTGTGTCTTTTCACACAAGAAACAGGTTGGACATAACAGCTTATTATGGGTAAGAGAAGAACCAGTGATTTTTCTGGAAAGTATTAACTACATAAATGAATGAGTGAGAGAGTGAATGAATAAATATAAAAGTATTGTGGATGATGTTTTTCTAACTTGTGTTTTGCTGGCAAATACAACAGGATTATATGAAGAACCAATTATCATTGTGCAATCTATTGTTTCATAAATAAACAAGCTATACGTAGAATATTACTGCTGGCAAATGAGCTCAAAATATTTAAACTACTGAATTAGAATATCCTAAATGGTATTCAGAATCCAGATAGTTAGGCATTTTAATCTGATACAGTCAAAAACTAAAAACTATTTCCTCTCCAACCCTTCAAAAATGTCCTTAGCTTTTTGGTATGTTTTAGAAATGTCATTATTTTAAGCTTAAATATTGATAGAAGAGTATGGTAGGCTCTCACTCAGTGTCTCATTGCTCTTATCTTATTTTATTTTTTTTTTTAAAGATTTTATTTATTTATTCGACAGAGATAGAGACAGCCAGCGAGAGAGGGAACACAAGCGGGGGGAGTGGAAGAGGAAGAAGCAGGCTCATAGCGGAGGAGCCTGATGTGGGGCTCGATCCCATAACGCCGGGATCACGCCCTGAGCCGAAGGCAGACGCTTAACCGCTGTGCCACCCAGGCGCCCCTCATTGCTCTTATTTTATTCCAAATTCTAAGACAGAAAGAAAGGAAGAAAGAGGCTGCCATAGAATTTGTTAATGCTTCCAGACCCAAGGGAGAAGGCGTTCTAAAAGGAGAGGTGAAGCTTCAATTTATTCTTATTTGATTTGTTTGCAAGGTGGACAAATGTCTGGCAATGATTCAATTGTCGATTAGGTCAATTTTCAAAATTAAAAAAAAATCTTAAATTAATGTGATGCTTTAAAAGATTTTGCTTTTTTGGGATAAGGATGATTGGTTTACAGTAAACCATTTTCTACAGTTTTATTAAGTCATTTCTATGATAAACAGTTCAATTTGCAAGATTCATAATGGACACTGAACTTTCTGATTATGAATAGTATTTCTTTGTGGCTTTGAGTAAATTTCTACTATATTATAGACCTTCAAAACTTTATAAATCTAGTGAAGAGATAAAATGTATGCACATTTTAAAATGTGGGGCTGGTGTTAAAAGATGTTTTCTTTTCAAGAGATAGCAAGAACAAACATTCTCCTTCTGATTTTTTTTTTTAAGAGAGGGAGAGAAAGGGACAGGGAGGAAGAGAGAGAACCTTAAGGAGGTTCATCCCCAGCGAGGATCCTGACTGGGGCTCATTCAGTCACTGGAAGGAAGGCCTCCCAGTAACATCTGCATTAGCTTGTTATATGAATAAGAAATCAACTTCTGTGCAAAAACACCAAGATTCCAGAGATTGTTATGACTCCTAGTATTATTTTTAAAAAAGATTTATTTATTCATTTTAGAGAGATGGAGGGGAGGGGTAGTGGGAGAAGGAGAGAAAATCCAAAGTAGTCTCCCCTATGAAGTTGCAGCCTGATGCTGGGTTCGATCTCACAACCCTGAATTCTTGACCTGAGCCAAAATGAGAGTCAGTCACTTCACTGACTGAGCCACACAGGCACCTCTCCTGAAATTTTTGTGTACGAGAATAACTATCACAAGTTCTGTTGGTATATTTCTATAATTTTATATCACTTTCCTATTTTCTTTGTAAAAATATCTCATAGAGTTACATGCATAAAAGAAAGAGATACTGCTAAGAAAAGATGTGTGAGAAAGAAAAAAAGGAAAAACCGAAAGAAAACTAGCTGAGGAATTGAAAGAGAATGGGTTAAGAAATGACATTATCCATGAAGAACGGCTATATTTGGTCTGTGTGTTTTCTGATTTCTCTTTATTTTGTTAGATAAAATGCATCTTTACCTGGATCAGATTTAAGAAAATGCTCAATTTTACTGATGTGACAGAATTTATTCTCTTGGGATTAACCAACCGTCCTGAATTACAACTCCTTTTCTTCGTGGTGTTCTTACTGGTTTACATTATCACGCTGATTGGGAACATTGGCATGATCCTATTAATCAGGATCAGTCCCCAGCTCCACAGCCCCATGTACTTTTTCCTGAGCCACTTATCCTTTGCCGATGTGTGGTTCTCCTCTAATGTCACGCCAAAGATGTTAGAAAATTTGGTAGCTGAGATCAAAACCATTTCGTACCCTGGCTGTATAGTGCAGTGCTTTTTCTTCATTGCCTTTGTCCACGTGGAGGTGTTCATCCTTGCCGTGATGGCCTTTGACAGGTACATGGCGATCGGCAACCCTCTGCTCTATAGCCGCCGAATGTCAAGGACCATCTGTATTCGGCTGATCTCTTTTCCTTACATGTATGGCTTCTTCATTAGTTTGATCTCAACACTGTGGACCCATGGTTTGTACTTCTGTGGGAACATTGAGATCAACCACTTCTACTGTGCAGACCCAGCCCTCATCAAAATGGCCTGTGCAGGAACCTTCGTCAAAGAATACACCATGCGCACACTGGCAGGTCTCAACTTCTCCTATTCCTTGCTCGTCATTATCGTCTCCTACGTATTTATCCTCATTGCCATCCTGAGGATGCGCTCAGCAGAAGGAAGAAAGAAAGCCTTTTCCACATGTGGCTCCCACTTGACAGCTGTCACTATATTTTATGGAACCCTCTTCTTCATGTATCTCAGAAGTCCAACGGAAGAGTCTGTGGAACAGGGCAAGATGGTGGCCGTGTTTTACACCACGGTAATTCCCATGTTGAATCCCATGATCTACAGTCTCAGGAACAAAGATGTAAAGGAGGCCATGAGCAAAGCAGTCAGTAGAACATTTTTGATTAAGTAGAACAGACACTTCAAATGTAGGATGAGACCCACAGTTCAACAGAAGCAGTGTAAATTGACTTTCAAATAATTCTGAGATAATTTGTCATTTATGTTTTCAATAAATAGACAAAGAAAACATGATTGAGACAGGAGTGAGGGCGCAAGGGTAAGGGAAGCATATTGTCCACCAGACTCTCTGGGTCTATGAGATCTGAGATGAGAAGATGTGTGGGCATAGGGTCCATTCTTTCCCTTTCACACACTGTCCAATTTGGTGGTTTCTTTTGTGATGGGGAATGTTTGTTCATGGCTTCTCAATATCTCACAAATCACTGTTTGAGTATGGTCTTAAAAGAACTGTAATGGTCTCTTTTTGCACCTAGAATGGGTATTGGTTTGAGATTATAGGTTATTATTTTTAAACGCTTCAATTTCAATATAATTTCACCATGAGGCATTGTTGTAATTGGAGACAACATCCCTGACAATCAGATGTTTTAGTAGACTATGCTATAAAATCTATGTAACCATGGTAATTGATGTAACTGTATACTGGATGAGTGTTTGCATTTTAAATATTTGATAATTACTTCAATAAACTTTATTTGTCTGTGAACATACTTGGTATCCTATGGTATCCCTTTAAGATCCATTTTATGCCTTTGGTTACAATGACTATCAGAAGGTGCTAACACAATCTCAGTGATGTTTTAGAATTTGGGACGTGTTTCCATAAATATATTGCAACAAGTTACATTTAGAAAATTTGGGGAAGATGTAGAGATAGATTTACTCTGTCGTTTTTTCTTTTTTCCTTTATGTTTTTTAAAATAGCACAATTGGGTTTGGTTGCAGTAAGAAACTTGTGGGACCTTTTTTTTTTTATTTTAATGTTTTTTTTTTTATTATATTATGTGAGTCACCATACAGTACATCCCTGGTTTCTGATGTAAAGTTCGATGATTCATTAGTTGCGTATAACACCCAGTGCACCATGCAATACGTGCCCTCCTTACTACCCATCACCAGTCTATCCCATTCCCCCACCCCTCTCCCCTCTGAAGCCCTCATTTTGTTTCTCATAGTCCATAGTCTCTCATGCTTCATTCTCCCTTCTGATTACCCCCCTACCTTTATCCTTTTCTTCCCCTACCGATCTTCCTAGTTCTTATGTTCCGTAGATGAGAGAAATCATATGATAATTGTCTTTCTCTGCTTGACTTATTTCAGTTAGCATTATCTCCTCCAGTGCCGTCCATGTTGCAGCAAATGTTGAGAACTCGTTCTTTCTGATGGCTGAGTAATATTCCATTGTATATATGGACCACAGCTTCTTAATCCAGTCATCTGTTGAAGGGCATCTCGGCTCCTTCCACGATTTGGCTATTGTGGACAATGCTGCTATGAACATTGGGGGGCTTATGGCCCTTCTTTTCATTAGGTCTGTATCTTTGGGGTAAATACCCAGTAGTGCAATGGCTGGGTCATAGGGTAGCTCAATTTTTAACTTTTTAAGGGACCTCCACACTGTTTTCCAGAGTGACTGTACCAACTTTATTCCCACCAACAATGTAGGAGGGATTTCCCTTTCTCCACATCCTCTCCAGCAATTGTTGTTTCTTGCCTTGTCAATTTTTGCCACCTTTTATGTTTCTAGCACTTGCCTATGTATCTTGTCATACGTTTCATATCAGACTTCCAAGTGAACACATCATCATTCATATACAACACATGATCTATCATTTTTTTTAGAATACTATTGCCTCAGCTTCAAAAATGCTTTTATTTGAGAGATAAAGATTTCAAGGCATGAAGAGCTAAACGTGATTGAAAATGTACAAAATCTATTATCTTTTATATGCATGCACATCTATGCATATGTGTTACACAAGTATACATGTTTATGTATATTTGTGTGTTCTGTGTGTATGTGTGTTTCAGAGTAGTTAACTTGATTGCACTTTTCAGGAGTTCTTAGATAGGAATTTTCTTTAGGATCCAACTAGTTGTCACATAAAATAACCACGATGGTCATATGGTTTATAATATTATATGTCATAATATAATGGGCTGTCTTATATTACGACATTATTTCCACTTTCACTACATTTAATTTTTACTGCATACCTCTCCAACAGCACAACTCCATTCTCTACATAGCTATACCTGGGCACACACTGTAAAACTTAGTCTACTAATAGTTAGAACATTTCCTCATTACTAAAATTCAAATATACTTCAGTGCTAGTGAAGCCAAACATTACAACATATTGCTTAGGCATTTGAATTATTTCAAATCATTTTTGCTTCATTTTATCTATTTTTCTGTTGTGGAATTAATTCATATATTTTTTGCACTGAAGCAAATATTTTTCTAATAACTATCTGTTTTAAGAATGTGATCTCACTGTACATTAAGTTCCATGAGAGAAGAAACCATTTCTGTCTGGATCATCCCTGTAATAGCAGTATTATAAACTCTGTACATAGAAGCACTTACTAAATATTTGTTAATTAGATGAATGGACTGGCTATTTTATATGTCGTATCTTTGGTTTAACACTTGTTGTTCATCTTCTAATTTAGTTTAGAAGAGTGTTTTTAAAACATACTTGCATTTTAAATAAGTATGTTGTCACATACTTATATTTTCAATAAGTGTGTAGTCAAGTCAACTGAACTCTGTATTGTGAGTTTCTTCATCAGTGTTGTGATAAAGAGATCCTTTTTCAAATGTGGAGTGGTAGAGTATATTATGTTGTCCCCACATCCAATCTTCTCTTCTCTTTTACTGAAACATAAAACAAAACCCAAAGACTAGATGTGTTTCTCAGGTGTCCTTGCATATTCTGTGGTCAGAGGTCTGAGGTCTCTCTCGGGGTGCGTGGGTGGAAGTGTGTATCATGTGTCCAATTCTCTCCGTAACAGTCTCCCATGAGACACTGTCTATTACTTTTTAGTTCTTGTTCACTCATCAGATACAAACAAAAGTCTATGAGGCCCAGGCGATGGTGTGGAGTCATAGGAAAAAGTTCCAGCTCATTCAATCACTGAAAGGAAGATCTCCCAGTAATATCTGCATTAGTTTGTTACATGAATCAGAAATAAATTTCTAGTATGCTAAGCCACCAAGGTCCCAGATTGTTATGACTACTAGTATTATATTAACCAATATGAACAGACTTCATAACCATTTATACCGAAAATGCATACATATTTAAAATATTTACACTTAATTTAAACCACTCAGAATTTATTTCTGTGGATGGTCTGAATCTAGAAACTAACATTAATTTTCACAAAACTTTAACTACCACTATGCAGTTACTAATCTCTCTATCCCCCTAATTATAAATACCAGTAATATTATACATAAATTTGCTTTTTTTTCTTTCGCTCTATTTCTTAGCATTCTAACTGCTATTTAATCAGTCAGTTCACTCATTCATTTAACAAGTATTAGCTGAATGTCTATTATATACCAGGCACTGTTTTAGGTATTTGTTATCAATGAACCAAACAGAAAAAGAAATCCTTGGTCTCATGAGGCTTATATTCCAAGGGTGTGAACATATAAACAATGATCATATAATACAAGTGAATCATATAATATATTAGTGATTGTATGGCAAAATCTGAAAAAAATTGTTGTAGGATAATAGGAGGGTCCCTGACTTAGGCGTGAGAATGAGTGTAAATTTTATTGAGAAGGTGACAGTAAGCAAACACTTCATGAGGCTGGTCTAGATAGTAGCTATGCAGGCATGTGTGTGTGTGTGGGGGGGGGTAGTGCTCTAGGCACAAGAAACAACTAGTGAAAAGGGCTCACAATGCAAATATTCAAGGAATATTTCAAGGACAAGTTGGAAGCCATTGCTGCTAGAGCCCAGGATAATGAGAAAAGTAATAGAATACGAGATGAGAGGCATAATAGGGTCTTAGCATAAGCAATATGAACTAAGTTGTATGAAATACAGGGGAAGAGATTATTAATTTTACATAAGGACCCTCAAGGAAATGTTTAAAAGGAAAGTAAGTTTTTCATGACCCATATAAGTAGATAATTGCATTAAGTAATCTTTGTGATCTGGAGAGGACTCTAATGAGAATAATAAAAACTCACTCTTGCTCTGTGCAAGTTGTGTTATCTGGATTTCTCCGTGCTAAATGAGTGGTTGTCACGGCTTCTTATACTGAGAACCACCTTTTAACATATACCCTGAGTAATCACATGAGGCTTTTTAGTGTCTTGTAGAGGCTGCCCTTAAAAATTTAACCTAACACAATATTTAGGGGGATAAAAAAGTAATTAACTTGCCATTGAGAGAAATTCTGGGTCAGAGGTAGGTTACTGTTTACGATGTAGGCCCAAGACTTTTGTGGATAGAAAACCTTTGGTCCTAGGTAGCAAAATTAGGCTCTCAAGTAGCAGTTACTCTCAAGATCCACACAGAGCTGTAACTTAGACATGGTTACTCAACACTCCTCAATGCCAAAGTATGGTTGCACGGTCTGCCTGGAGCTTCTCTATTCTGAGAAATATATAAGTGATAGTTAGATATGTGCCTCTCTTAGCTGTATAGTTCACCTATTGAAAATATGATCATTTCACCATTTTCTTGGGTCAACAAATATTTCCTGCATAGCTATCATGTGCCCAGTATAGCTATATGTCCTGCATAGGGCCATGAACAAGGCAACTGCTTTACTGACAATCTTCTTGCAATGGGAGAAGAAGAATGGATTTGGGGGAAACCAGCAATTCCTCCACTGATCTCAATAAGCAGAAATAGGCTCTTGTTGCAGGAACTGAAGTGGGGCCATATGAGTATAAAGCAGCAGTCAGGCCAGAAGAGGGAATAACCTGGAGGGCATACATTGCCAGGCACTCAAGTAAAGTGATCAAATGCATGTATCACTGAAATACCCACATTTTCTGGCTATACAAAGAACATACTTTTGTTCCTTCAAGTTCATAAAGACTGTGATAAAATATACTCTTTAGAACATATATACCAGTCATAGAGTAGAAATGAGAGTCGTTCTGGGTCAGTTGTTGAGATTTTGATCTGCACGATTAATAGCCTCTTTCGGGCAATAGGATGAGATGAGAAGCCATACAAACTCTGGAATCAAAGTCTGCAATCAGGAATCTAGTCCCTGATTCATTAGAAGTGTGACCTTGAGCAAGTCACTGAAACTCTCTGAGGTCTAATTTCTTGTCCGTAAAAGAGATATAATAATAGTGATCTCGGGAGGTAGTTACGAGCATTAAGTTAAATTAGCATGTGCAAATGCAATATATGTTTTATTGTAGCTATTATTAAATTTGTCATGTTCCTTCTTTATAAAATGGAGATTTGAAGCAGATATATTTTTCCTGCTCTGATATGCCACAGTGTTCGTTGTAGGGAATGATGCTACTTGTTTCATCTTTCACTGGAAAAGCCCAGGAGCACAGAGCGAGGATGCAGAACACGAGATTGCGTCGTGCAGATTGACACCATCACCCAGTTGAGCGTGATGCAAACCCAGAGCAAACTGTGTTATCTGATCCCAGAACACATTCAAAATAACTTGAGTTTGGGGAAAAGGCAAATTGTGCAAATCGGCTATAAAAAACAAAAAACAATTCAACAGTGGACTCTTCCTCTAGAGAGGTAATTGCCCCCAGGGTCCTTTGTAGGCACAGCTTCTTAATTGGTTCTTCTCCTTCCCTTTTTTTTTTTTTTTTTTTTTTCAGTTTTTGTTTGTTTTCCGAAGGCAAACATTTAAAGGAAACTTCTCTTGTGGATTTCCTGGCTCTCTTTTGCCTGGTATACATTCTTAACATCTCTTATGTAGCATTTGTTTTCACTTCTGCATTCTTACTGGGAATATTTCTCTTCATTCTCAGGTTGGTATAAAAATAGATCTATCTGGATCTGTGAGATTAAATTTGCATCTTGGATTTTATATTCTCTCTTTTTTTTTTAAAGATTTTATTTGTTTATTTGAGAGAGAAAGAGCACGATCGAGAGAGAGCTAGCTAGCACAAGCAGGGAGAGCAGCAGAGGAGAAGCAGGGAGCCCAAAGCAGGGCTGGATCCCAGGATCCTGGGATCATGACCCCAGCAGAAGGCAGCTGCCCAACGGCTGAGACACTCAGGTGCCCCTATCATCTCTTATTGTTTAAAATTACCATTAATTATCCATACACGATATCTGTGTATGAAGGAGTCTATTTGTGCGCGTAGAGGAGACAGAAAAATGGGAAGGAGGGAGGAAAGAGACAGAGAGATACAAAGAGAGATATTTTCTATAGAGATTTGATTATTTGATTATTATAAACTAGTAATGGAAGCTATAATTTCCAGGAGTGCATTTAGTAATAATTATGCCCTGTGTATTTATTATCTGTGAATATGTAATAAATCTTTTCATACTCATAGTTAAACAATGAAATGAGTATTACTATTACTGTTACATCATATTAAGGCATAGAGAAATGAAAGATAAAGCAAAGCAAATATAAAAACAGCCCAAATTTATGTCATGGAGTCAGAATTCAACCAAAGTCTGACGACAGAGATGGGATTCTTACCTGGAATACTGAATATTTCCTCATGCCTGGTCTTAGTGGGGGGAAAGTCTGTATTTATTGCTATAATTTGAAATATGGAGTGTGACGATAGGGGAATCTCCATAACGTACTAGTCAATAATATTTAGATTATAATTATATGCCAAAGAGTCCGCACCCAGGGAATATGTATAAATGTATGAATGCATATAAGTAGTCCACCCCTTTATACCTGGCTTTGATGACAATTGTGATCAGTTTGTCCCTCTTCAATTTAAATGGGTACAAGCATGAGAGTAGATTAAAAATAATATTTTCTCGGGGCGCCTGGGTGGCACAGCGGTTAAGAATCTGCCTTCGGCTCAGGGCGTGATCCCGGCGTTATGGGATCAAGCCCCACATCAGGCTCCTCTGCTGTGAGCCTGCTTCTTCCTCTCCCACTCCCCCTGCTGTGTTCCCTCTCTCGCTGGCTATCTCTGTCTCTGTCAAATAAATAAATAAAATCTTTAAAAATAATAATAATAATATTTTCTCTAACACTTAGGGCTGGTAAATTATTTGATTAAGTGTCTTCCATCCCTAATCATGGAGAATATGCTTATAATGAAAAAATGATGAGGTAAAAAATTATTTTTGCATTGGCTTGAAAAGAGAACTATGACCCTTCAAAATATCTTGAAATACGAAACCTCCAAACATGCCAGTATTGGACAGAAGAGACATTTAAGAAATAGTCCTGGAGGGGCGTGTGGGTAGTTCAGTCTGTTAAGTGCCTCAGGTCTGGAACTCAGGGTCCTGGGATCAAGCCCCACATTGGGCTCCATGCTTGGTGGTGAGTCTGCTTGAGATTTTCTTTCTCCTTCTCCCCCTCCCTCCACTCAGGCTCTCTGAAATAAGTAAAAAAGTCTTAAAAATATAACCAGTCTTGAAGTTTGGCTAAGTACAACACTTAGCCTAGTACTAGCATGTTTCAATCACAGTATCTGGTATAACTGTTATGTGCTACGGCATCTCAGAGAGCCTCTGACAGCAAGTGCTCAGGAAAGATGTGCTGTAAGAACAGCAAAATGCAGTCATAGATAGGGAATAAGAAAGATTAAATAGGCATGGATAAATATATAAATGAATAAATAAACAATACCTCCTTTTAAAATTTATTTCCTCCTAGTTACCACTGACATTTCTAACCCACGTTGACTTAGAATTGAGAAAATGCTCAATTTCACCGAGGTGACAGAGTTTATTCTTTTGGGACTGACCAGTCATCAGGAATGGCAAGTCCTCTTCTTCATCATTTTTCTCGTGGTCTATATTGTCACCGTGGTGGGCAATATTGGCATGATCGTGTTAATTAAGGTCAGTCCACAGCTTAACAGCCCCATGTACTTTTTTCTCAGTCATTTGTCATTTGTGGATGTGTGGTTTTCTTCCAACGTGACCCCCAAAATGCTGGAAAATCTGTTATCCGAGACAAAAACTATTTCTTATGCCGGCTGTCTGGTACAGTGTTTCTTCTTCATCGCCCTCGTCCACGTGGAAGTTTTCATTCTGGCTGTGATGGCCTTTGATAGGTACATGGCAATTGGGAAACCTCTGCTGTACAGCAGCAAAATGTCTCGGGCTGTGTGTGTGCGACTGATTTCTTTCCCTTACATCTATGGTTTTCTGACTAGTCTGGCCGCAACGCTGTGGACATATGGCTTGTCCTTCTGTGGGAATATTGAGATCAACCACTTCTATTGTGCGGACCCACCTCTCATCAAAATGGCGTGCGCTGGGACCTCTGTAAAAGAATATACCATGATCATACTTGCAGGCATTAATTTCACATATTCTCTGACAGTGGTGACCATTTCTTATCTGTTCATTCTCATTGCCATTCTGCGGATGCACTCAGCGGAAGGGAGGCGGAAGGCCTTTTCCACCTGTGGGTCCCACTTGACAGCTGTCGTCATATTTTATGGGACTCTCATATTCATGTATCTCAGACGTCCCACAGAGGAGTCCGTGGAGCAGGGGAAAATGGTGGCTGTGTTTTATACCACAGTGATCCCCATGCTGAATCCCATGATCTACAGTCTGAGGAACAAGGATGTGAAAGAAGCCATGAAAAAAGTGATCAGCAGAACGTGTGTAACAAAATAAAATAAAATTCAGTGAATATTGTCGTCTGTGTTTCATAAGCGTTTGTCAACAGATTGTGGTTCAGCATATCCCTTAAAGACTTTTTACAAAACCTAAAGACTTTGTGCGTTAAAAATAAAAAAGAGAAAGACTCAAATCCAGGGGGAAAAGGATATAAATTGGCACTATTGATGTGAGTAGTGAGGATTAATTAAAATTTAAGAAATCAATTAATTGAAAAGTTTATTTGAGCCAAAGTTTGCCTGTACAGTAATTGAAATTGTTCAAATATGTAGCTGAAATGAAAGATTTTATTTTTCTTATTAAAAAATGCAATGGATGACTATGGAAACTAGTTATCAATTTGTCTATTTAGAGAGTAAACTGGAGCAGAAAAAAACTATTTCATTTAGTTTTCTAGTATGACAATATAAAAATGGTGGTCTTTCTAATGGTTGTGAGATTTTGTGGAAATAAATGCTTTTTCTTCAATATGAAGGGTGGGTCTTTTCAGAGACTACTACATTGAAAATAGCTATCCTCTTGTATGTCATCCCTTTTCAACGTTTTTATTGTTCAAGAGAGATTCGACATGGTATGTGTATCTCTCTTACAGATTCCAGTAACTGCCATATTTAAATGCCAAGGTGGCCATTGACCACTGAACTTCTCCCTTGTCCTTGCCAAAGTATCTTCAGTTGGACTGAAAAGTGTGTAGAATCAGCAAATGGATATGTAATTTTGAAAGCACAGCTCTCTTGAATCCACTTAATAGATAAATTGGTATTCATGTGGAATAGTTTGCACATCTCTGACTACGATATGGTAGTTACGTATTTTAATTTTTTTTATTTGAAAGACAAAATATTTAGGGTGCTCTGTTTGTTGCTAATGATAACATGGTCCACCACTCTCATACCTCATTTCATGAAATGCAAGCATAAGGAACTACTTTAAAACTTGGACTTCTTGAAGTCTCTATATAAATATATATGTATACATACATCAATAACCCGCCGTTCTGGTGTAGAAAATACATAAGTACAGCAGTGTAACACACAGACTTAAATTACACACTTAAGTAATTACAAATTTGTCTGCAAAGATGTAAATATAAAATGACATTGATATGAGGATAAACATTCTTTGTCCATTTTTGAGTTTTCATTTTCTTTAAGGGGAACCAGAAATGCATATGAACTCATTTCCACACACATACACATATATCACTGGCAACATTTTAAAGCTATTTGCATTTAAACAAACTGCTAATTTAGATTAAATTATAATACTGTATCACTACGCCTATAGTTTCAAAACGTAAACCCCCCTAAAAACTTTAAGGTCTACCTCAATGTTACTTTGGGGGTTAGTTTAAAGTAACTTCGTCAGGACAACTGTTTATTCCCCATTTGTTGGAGAACTCTTGCTATGCCAATTAGTTGCTGATTACTAATACATTTCAAAGCATGGTTTTAAAGCATTTAAATATTACACAGTCTGTTAGCAGGTGGATTTGGGTCTCTGATATCTCTCTCTCTTTCTCCCCCCAAATGAAAAGCTATCCCTATTTACTTTTTTGAGAGTTAGTTCAGTGTTCCATGAAGAGTGAGGACATCATGTTCCTGGTTTGAGTTTCCAAATTTCAAATTAATTTGTGGGTCGCCTTGGATAAATCATTTTTTATTATTCATCCAGTTAACTTCTAGTTTGTAGTCACTACTCTCCAAGGTCTGTCCAAGCTCATAATTTCTATGAATCTAACTTTAGTAGAGCTTAAAGCAATTTTGCCATTTGTTGAGAATTTGGGATATTTTTGTGAAATACTTTGAAAAATAAATCTTACTGTTACACTTATTTCTACATCTGTCACATTCATTATATTTAAGCATCTCCAACATAAAGTGCATTTCTCTCTCCTTGTCATGATGCAAACCAAGAATATTTTCTCAAGATGCATAACTGCTAAGTGTGAATGAAAGAAGGCAGGACTCATGTAAAGAGGGGAGAGATGACATCATGTTATCAAGAATTTTGATTTCTTAATTTTACTATAAGGGTTACCCTCCTCATTAACAGTCCTTGACTTCTCCTACCCCTGAGACATTTCTGGTGTTTCAATCATTATTCCTTTCATAATTACCTGGGTAGTTTCTTGGGGGAGATGTTCTTAATGACCTCAGTGTTCCAAATTCTATTATAAATAGTGAGAATTGTCATCTGATGCTCTCCTCTGCTGAAGGTAGGTCTGCAAATTGTACACTCTTTGCAACACAGATTAATGCAGTCAAATCTTTTCATTTTTACCCATATTTTGAAGATAAGACTGAAACTTTATTTGTAGACTTACTTGTTATCACAGTGATTTATATTATATGATATTACTGGGAAATATTCTTTCTGTATCCATTCAAAACGTCCTGAGAATGAGCTCATTACAATGAAGATTTATAAAATTTTATCCTTGTTTGTTACCCTTTACACTCTTCTCTGCAAATAGCATTGATTTTCACACTGTTGTTTTAAAATAGATGTGAATGGAGTTGAGGATATTGTATCAGTGGTAATGAACGGGCCAGTAATTGTACCTATATTGTTTTTCTTTATGGGAAATTCCTGAAAGGTTAATAAAAATATATGTATTTTTGAAATTATACATTCTATCTTCTCAATTGCACTTATGCAATAAATTAGCTCTACCCCAGAACTCACTTGGTCATCCGATCCCAGATCTAAACTTTGAGGGGGAGGGAGAAGCAATGGTCTACTACCTCTGTAGTTTAGCCTGCTCGAGGGTTGTGCCAAGTTCTCTAGTTCATCTGGGATGGACTGTTAAAAGGAGAATGTTGTCTTAGAGGATAATCAAAGTAAAATTTAAATGTAAAAAAATAGGATAGTAGAATAGGTCATCAAAGAGGCAGCAATATAAGGTCATTAAGGGTACAATACTGGAGTTAAATTAATTGGTTTGCATCCTAATCTGGTCAATTAGCACTTGTCTGGCCAGGGAGACCTACTTCGTCCCAGTGCTTTGGTTTCCTCACTGCAAAGTGATGACGCTAATAGAATCCGTTTCATAGGAACACTGCAAGCAAAAGGCTCAGAGAACACTCAGTAAAGGTTAGCTATTCTTATTGATGTTATAAAGCTGAAACTGTTGTCACCAGAAAAATCTGTCTTAGTCTCTTTTTAATGTTAGAATATTATAATGTATTCCATAAAGCTGAACTAGAAATCACAACACTTTTTAAAAAAAATCATAACTTTACACGCTACATCTAAGCTAGGCAACTTAAAGAGGTCCCAAGATGAATGAGACAAACTCTGCTACCACAGAACTAAGCATTATGTATAGAGAAAAAGAAACGCACACTCATGCAGGGACTAAAACAAAATTGGAGAAATAGTATTAGTTTATGTTTTAAGATACCTTGATGCTTTCTATTTTTTATATTTAACAAATATGTTTATATTGTTTTATGCTTAACACAGTAAAGTAGTGCCATTAACCCAAGTCAACTCTGTGAACTGCAGAATCATGGGTTCATCATTGGGGTCAAGAGTTCTTACATAGGGAAATCCGTGACCTTAGCTCTCTTCCCCAATCAGACTGCAGCTATCATCTGATTCAGTATGCTCACACTTGAGCCAAAAGATGAGTTACAACCATAGAAATCTATAGTAATGGGTCACTTAGATCAGAATTAAAACTTTGGTGACTATTATGTTAGGTGACCAATTAATAGCATATTTAATTCTACCATTAAACATTTTCAGGGTAAGAAAATAGTTCATAAAGATTAATTCACATCCTGAATTCATCCTGCTTCTAAGTGCAGGGGGCCATGATATAATCACAGAGCTCATACTTTTTTTTTTTTTTAACTATATAAAGGGATGTCTCTAGCAACACTCTTTTTCACCATGCCAAGCTAATATTTCTCCTTCTGAGCTTTTGCATTTCATGCCATTTATCCTTCATATTTCTACACAGCTTATTGTTTCTCACCAACTCAGCAGTCCCCTCCTCAGAGAAATATTTGATCATTCTGTCTGTACCCTTCCTCCTCTTATTTCTTATCTTCTAAGAATGCTGTAGTTTTGTCACTGTAGGTCCACTCCCTAAAGTATCTCATTTGTACATTTGTGTATTGCTTACTCTTTTCAATGAGAATAGAGTATGATGCAAACCAGAATCTTGTACATCTTGTTCACTCTCAGATTTCCAGAATTTAGAATACTGCCAGATATAGGGGCACCTGGGTGGCTCAGTCAGTTAAGCGTCTGATGCTTGATTTCAGCTCAGGTCATGATTTCAGGGCTGTGGTATCGAGCTCCGTGTTGGGCTCTGTGCTGGGCTTAGAGCCTGCTTGGGATTCTCTGTCTGTCTCTCTCTCCCACCCCTCTCTCCCTCTCTTAAAAAACAAAACAAAACAAAAGAACTTCTAGATATAACAAATATATCTGCCATAATATTGGCTTCGATGTTTGTAAATCAATTAAGGTAAACAATTATAAACCAAGGCCCATTTTTGAGAGTAATAGTCCCTTCAAACACTATTATTATGGGGAGTTCAAATTTCCAAGATGGTGTTAATCCTACATATATGTCCTTAAGAACTTATGGCAAGTTTTTACTTCTTGAGAGAAGTAAGCTGGAAAAGTGTAGTAAATGGGGAAAATATTGTTTGGGAACCTGTTCCTTGAGAGAATATTAAATGTGAATATGATAAGAAGGTGTAGAATTGATTGGTTCTGAAAACCAGTGGAATCGGAAATAACCTATCACCTAAACTTTACTTCAGGATATATACTTGTTGACATAATTTTGATAGTGGGTGCAGCAATCAGACAAGCATAATGTTTAGTTAAATAAAATAAAATATGACTAGGAATTTCATATGTTGAAGGCATATGATAGCATATGGTAGGGCAAATATGTCAATAGCTAGATTGTAACATCAACGTGTAAGTCCATAAATTGGAAAGAATTTAGCCATTCCCTGACAATTTTCAGTTCGCTTGAATCATATTTGTGCCTTGAGATTTTTAACTTTAGTGTAATAATCTAGCAAAATGTAAATGTTCAATTTTTATAATACATCATAGCAGTGTATGTAGTTGTCTATCTTACCAATAAAGAACTAATAAATATTGGTGGTAACTACCTACCTATAAGCCCTACTAAAGGAAACAATGAGCCTACATATTCTAATCTTGGACATGGTGCAAAATTGCACTGATTTTTCAATGATTTCAATTAGAATAAAGATAAATGTAGCTTGAAAGTTTCAAGAATAAAACAGACCCATTCCTGGTTTTTTTTTTTTTTTTTTTTTTTTTTTTTTTCATTTCTCTGTAGGTACTACAGACTGGCTCTATGTTAAGGCAATGCCAAATTTCACGGACGTGACGGAATTTATTCTTCTGGGCTTGACCAGCCGTCAGGAGTTTCAGGTCCTCTTTTTTGTGGTATTCCTGGTAGTTTACACGATCACTCTGTTCGGGAACGTTGGTATGATCATTTTGATCCGCATCAGTCCTCAGCTTCAGAGCCCCATGTACTTTTTCTTGAGTCATTTGTCTTTTGTGGATGTGTGGTTCTCTTCCAATGTCACCCCCAAAATGCTGGAAAACTTATTATCAGAGACGAAAACCATTTCCTATGTGGGGTGTTTGGTGCAGTGCTACTTTTTCATTGCCCTCGTGCATGTGGAGGTCTATATCTTGGCAGTGATGGCTTTTGATCGCTACATGGCCATCTGCAACCCTTTGCTTTATGGCAGTAAAATGTCCAGGGCTGTCTGTGTTCGGCTTATCTCTGTGCCTTATGTCTACGGGTTCTCTGTTAGTCTAATATGTACACTATGGACATACGGCTTATACTTCTGTGGAAACTTCGAAATCAACCACTTCTACTGTGCAGACCCTCCCCTCATCAAGATTGCCTGTGGGGGGGTCCACATCAAAGAATACACGATGATTGTCATTGCTGGGATTAACTTCACATATTCTCTCTCTGTGGTCCTCATCTCCTACACTCTCATTGTAGTCGCCGTACTACGCATGCGCTCTGCTGATGGCAGGAGGAAGGCATTCTCCACATGTGGGTCTCACTTGACAGCCGTGACCATGTTTTATGGGACTCTCATATTCATGTATCTCAGGCGGCCCACTGAAGAGTCTGTGGAGCAGGGGAAAATGGCGGCTGTGTTTTATACCACAGTGATCCCCATGCTGAATCCCATGATCTACAGCCTGAGGAACAAGGATGTGAAAGAGGCCGTCAACAAAGCAATTGCCAAGGCAAACTTGGGGCAGTGAAACTGCAGTAAATATTTTTGCGTATGTTGCTACCTATTATAAATGTCCAGGCATAAAAGTCTTCACACAACAAGGATTTTCTAAAGGCAACTCTTACGTACAATAAAAGGTCCGATCTAACACAGTGATGGTTTACCTCAGGAATGGACTCCAATTGTTAAAACTGCTTTATTCTAGATACACAACCATATCATCAAAACAGACACATTAATGTCATTCACAGTGTAGATAAAATTGTAAGTGTAGTCATTGGAGGAACTCATAAATAACTCTATATAAATAAATGTTAATTAAAGGTACCTTTGGTAGAGTTGAACATGATTTTCTAGGGTATTTTCTCCATAGGCATGCTCCTCCACCTAGGTTTCATATGAAATTTTTAATTTCATAAGAAAAAGAGTAAGAATTCATGCATTTTTCATGACCTTCAGTATGTCAATGCTCCCTGCTTAACCAAAAAAGTATTCTGTAATGTTTATATACACATGGACTTCTGAAAATGGGATTGTATTCAGAATCTTCAACCTATGTCTCAGTACAATTAAAACTTCTATCCTCGGTATGTGTTATTTAGTAGTGAACAATGTTCCTGCTTCAGTGAGCTATTCAATTACTCTAACTCTATTCTTTAGTTTGGATTCTGGTATAACTCTTTAAAAAAAAAAAAAGATTTTATTTATTTATTTGACAGAGAGAGAGAGAGAGAAGCCAGGGGAGCAGCAGGCAGTGAGAGAGGGAGGAACAGATTCCTCCCGGGACCCTGGTTTCATGACCTGAGCTGAAGGCAGACGCTTAACTGACTGAGCCACCCAGATGCCCCTTGATTCTGGTATAACTCTTGATATAAAGGGCTAAATACAGAACCAAAGAATATAACGTTAGTGAGAAGAAACTAGGATCCAACAATAATTTCAAACCATATCAACCGAAGGTTTAATAGGACAAAGTCTGGCAGCCAAAGGCCAGATTTTATATATCAGAAAATTTTTATGTATCAGAAAATTCATAGTTTCATTTTTTCATTGTGATGAGGACAGGAAACTCCTTTGTTGTAAGTATTCACCCTTTTAAAGTCAGGAAATTTATTTATGTATTTTTGTGACTTTCTGTTTATTTATGAGGCTCCTTTTCATTTGCAGTGGTTGTCATCCAAAGTTCAGTTTTCAGATTTATTTAGATAAAATTATGAGTTAGTTTAAGAAAAAAAATGTTAAATAAATAATAAATGTGTTATGCCAATGAGGAAAAGTCATAAGGCATAATAATCTAAAAGTCAGAAAACACAACCAATGACCACAATCTCACACACACACACACACACACACACACACACACACACATATATTTAGTTATTGTGCGTATATTATATACTATAATGCATACAGCTACTTCTTGGAGGTACTATCAGGTACTACTTCCCATTGGGTTTATATATATCCCTCTGTCTTAATTTTTTCAGAGTCCAATAATATCTGCAATGTCCAAGACTATTACATGGTTAGAGTGAGACAAAATCCAGTAAGTCTGTTGTGAAAGTCTCTGTTGTTATACCATTGGTTTATTTTAGTCATGTAACATTCAAACAGCATTGGAGAGAACTCAGTTATCCAATGTGCTTTCCACACTGTTCAATGAATGGTAGCCCTAGGATGGAACCAGCTTTGAGTTTCTGCACCATGCACTCAGAACTTAAAAATGTTAAAGCAGTTAACTTTTCATCTTTTTCTCGCCACTAAGAGGTGGTTTTGAGGAACCAGAGATATTAGCCAATGTCACTTAGCTGACAGTGGTAAAACTTAGGTTGGAACTCAAGACCTTAAGAATTCAAGAACTAGCTTCCATTTAACTAAGATGCCATGGCTTGAATGCAGACAGATTTTGACTTCTGGTCATGCCTAGGTTTGAATCACAAGGCTCTTGAGATGAAAACAATGATGACAGGGAGAATAAAAAGAAGAATCAGCTGATAGTAAGAAAGCCCTCATACGTAACCCTGGCGCATATCACTAGTGTGGCTTCATTTGATAATGAACTTCGTTTTGTTTGTTTTTTGTTCATTGTGTTCACTGTTAATTATTTATAATTAACACTATTATTATTTATAATTAACATCTGTTAACTGTTAATTATTTATAATTAACTGTTATTTTTATATAAATATATAAATAATTATTTATAATTAACTGTTATTTATAATTAACATCTAACACCTACCATGGTACATAGGTCATAAGAACATAGTCTTACAGTTGAGCAGACCGATTTATTTAGAATCCACTTACCTTCTACTCGTCCTATTGTTGCATGAGGTCACTGAGAGGACACGACTGCCAGTTGACTCTCAAGCTGGACCAGGGCAATTGGGGGCTCCTCACTCCTTCCCCTGTCTTTGGAATGTTCTCCCACAGTAGGAGTCATTTTTAAGGATGCAGCCTTGGAGAATAAGGCATTGAAGACCATCTGGACATACATGTGACTGAACCCTGTGAAGGCCTCCATATAAACTTCTAAGATTGTGGCAGGTATTTGTGAAGATTTACTTGTCTTATGGCCACCCAAGACAGGACTCACATGTAAGTTCCCTCGCTTATGAAACTGCACCTATCAATCTGTCTCTTCCTTTGGTCTATCTATGCCCTTATGTAAGGAAGCCAGTTTCAGATTTTACCAAGGAAACTCCCAAGGTTAGAAATTAACACGTATTGCATGGAGCACTGGGTGTTATAAGCTAACAATGAATCATGGAACACTACATCAAAAAAAAAAAAAAAAGAAATTAACACATAAAAAAATAGTTGTTTCACTTTAAAGCCACAGGAACAACTCCAAGTGTCTTCATAAAAATAAGTGACAAGTGTGTTTTGTTTTAGTTTCTGTTTTTAAATGAAATTACAATGGTATTTTATGAAACTCAAGGGCAGAGAACAGAACCAGGCTTCACAAGAAGCCAGTAGTTGGGCCTTGAATTTGAAGACCAAAAATTTTTCTTGCTTGGATTTCTTATTTTTCTTTCTCTACAGACCAGCTTTCTGTTTCTTAGTGTACAGGGAAGTCTTAAATGGAAACCTCAGCTCCAGTATGCACTTAACCTAAGATTAAGTGATCAGTTAAGAGTCACTGAAATTATAGGATTACAATGGCAAATTCCCTTGAAAGACGTTTGATTGGTTTATTCTCAGTTATGTGATCATCTCAATGTAGTGTGCTTTTAGGGGTAGGACTCCTAGTGCAATGACAGAAGTCACATTCCACCTCTGTGAGGAAGGAGATTCTCAGAGGGGACAGGGTCCTTGTAAACAGGAAAGCAGTCTACACTGTGTTCCTTTTGTTTCCTTTTTTTTATTATAATATTTTTTTATTATATTATGTTAATCACCATAACACATCCCTGGTTTGTGATGTAAAGTTCGATGATTCATTAGTTGCGTATAACACCCAGTGTACCATGTAATACGTGCCCTCCTTACTACCCATCACCAGTCTATCCCATTCCCCCACCCCCTCCCCTCTGAAGCCCTCAGTTTGTTTCTCATAGTCCATAATCTCTCATGCTTCATTCCCCCTTCTGATTACCCCCCCTTTCTTTATCCCTTTCTTCTCCTACCGATCTTCCTAGTTCTTATGTTCCATAGATGAGAGAAATCATATGATAATTGTCTTTCTCTGCTTGACTTATTTCACTTAGCATTGTCTCCTCCAGTGCCATCCATGTTGCAGCAAAAGTTGAGAAATCATTCTTTTTGATAGCTGAGTAATATTCCATTGTATATATGGACCACAACTTCTTAATCCAGTCATCTGTTGAGGGGCATCTTGGCTCCTTCCATGATTTAGCTATTGTGGACAATGCTGCTACGAACATTGGGGTGCATATGGCCCTTCTCTTCACTACGTCTGTATCTTTGGGGTAAACACCCAGTAGTGCAATGGCTGGGTCATAGGGTAGCTCAATTTTTAACTTTTTAAGGGACTTCCACAGTGTTTTCCAGAGTGGCTGTACCAAGTTGCATTCCCAGCAACAATGTAGGAGGGATCCCTTTCTCCACATCCTCTCCAACAAATGTTGTTTCTTGCCTTTTGTTTCCTCACCCACTCACTCCACTCCTCTATCACCATCCAGAATAGTTACAGGGGTTGTATTAGACACTGAGAGGGACACATTGTAGAAGATAAATTCATCAAACTCTATTCTGGGAATGAGCTTGCCAGACTGAAAACCTAAACCGTGTGTCTGAGCCAAACCGAGGCATGTCGTAACATACTGGCAGAAGAGCAAAGCAGAAGGGGTATTTGTACTATAGGTATTTGTACTGTATTTGCACTGGAGGCTGGTGGGCTTCACCCAAAAGAATCAGGACTCAGAATTTGTCTTTTTTTGTTTTTAATATGCTTATGATATTTGTTTTCCACACTGGTACCGCCTTATCCCCCATGTTCCCCTGTTCTCCTTGGGGCCTGATGCAATGCTCCCACACTTGAAAGACTTCTCGAGGCACTTGTGACTAGTAGCTCATGCTACTGGAATTTTTGCCTTGGTAGCACATTAATTGCCTTAATAACCTTTTCCGACCTTTTAATTCTCTCTGAGTCTTACTAACTCCCATCAAAATTGAAAGTTTTTTTTTGTAATTATTTCATTGCTATCTGCCTTCTCTACCAGACTGCTCAGCCCTATTGGGCAGGAATGTGCTTGCTTTGGCTCACAATATCAGGCACACAGTGGACATTGGGCATTTGAATTTATAGTGAAAAAATAAATCGATTACATTACAGTTGAAAGTTTAAATGGATTTTGGATTATTTTGTTTTATAATCTTGCAACATATAGCTATATTCTTGGAATGTGACAGCAGTCATAATTATCACTTGTTTTTAAACTACCCCCTGCCTATCCCCCAACCCTTTGTAAAGTCCCCATAACCCCCCAAATTCAAAGAAACTTTGCAAACACAGCTTTGCTTAGGGAATTTAAGGATAGGTTGACATTTTTGCTTTGATAGGGTAATAAAAGATATAGCTTTTTAAAAGGTAATCCTGATTCTCAGATCTGCATAGTGAAAAGTGACATCTTTTCAAAGGACATGATAACTGTGTAACACCAGGGAGTGACCAGTAGTGAATCTCCTGGTGGTCAGAGGCAGAGTGAGGACTGATGGCTAGCAGACCAGGTGCAGGTGGGGGCAGGCTATGAAATGACATGCGGATGGACAAGAAACTTACTTCACCACATTTCCTGCCCCTTTCTCTGTCTTCCACTGATTTACAAAACAGAAACACTTTTGAAAGAAACCTTTGATTCTTATTATCAGTTGAATAGAAACTACCCAGGTCAGGGCTATCAGAGTCATATACATAAACAGTAGCAATTTATTCAGAGTCTAAATCCTACTCCTTTAAACATTTCATCTTATTATACACTATATGAAGAATATAATTCATGTACAAGATAATTTTACTCATATAAAGTGTGGTCAAAATGAATTTTCTCCATCAGATGATTATAAAAGGTTATAAAAACAGTATATCTACATATAGCATTACTCCAAGTCAGACATTTTTCCAAATCATTTTTTAAAGTTTGTTAGAAGCAGGACATAACCTTTGTCAATTGCTTTCCTTAAGGCATTTTTTACCTCTTGGTTCCTCAAGCTATAGATCATGGGGTTTAGCATAGGAATTACTATTGTGTAGAACACAGAGGCCATTTTGTCTGTGTCAAGGGAATGGTTTGATTTTGGCTGCAGATACATGAAGATCAGAGTCCCATAGAATATAGTCACAGCGGTTAGGTGAGAGGCACAAGTAGAGAAAGCTTTGCACCTCCCTTCTGTGGATTGGATTTTCAAGATGGCGGCCACGATGTGTAAGTAAGAAATAAGAACAGTGGTCAAAGAGCTGATCATGTTGAATCCAGCAAAGATGAAAATCAAGATTTCTTTGAGGCTGGTGTCTGAGCAGGCGAGGGCCATCAAAGGGACATCGTCACAATAGAAGTGATTGATGATATTGGGGCCACAATAAATCAATTGGAAAGTAACAACTGTGTGGAGCAAAGCAACAGAGAAGCTATATAAGTAGGGGCCTATTACCAATTGCATACACACCTTTCGGGACATAATCACCATGTAGAGAAGAGGATTGCAGATGGCCACATAACGATCATAAGCCATTACTGCAAGAAGGAACATCTCCGAAATCAGGAAGAAGCCCAGCTGTGTTGCACATGCATAGAAAGATATAGACCTGTGCTTGGTCAGGAGGGTCTCCAGGAACTTGGGGGCTACCGATGAGGAGTAACAGAGGTCTACAAAGGCCAGATTACTGAGAAAAAAGTACATGGGTGTGTGAAGTCGAGAATCCAATTGGATTAATGAAATCATCCCAAGGTTCCCTACCAAAGTTAGAGTATATACCACTGAAATGAGCAGAAAGAGAATGATTTCAAACTCTCTATGGACTGAAAAACCCAAAAGAATGAATTCCATCACCTTGGTGCTATTCCTTTCAGCCATTTATTCCAGTCTCTTAGCTGCTGAAAAAAAACAAGATAGAGCCAGAGACAAATTATTTAGTCAAGGAATTGTCACCAGATGCCAACTCTTGTGTGTTTTAGCTTCAGAAATTATAGTTCATTGAGTGGAATATCAGAACAAACAAATACATCCCATTTCAAACTCTTCTCGCTGGCTGTTTATAATTTTCTGAGGTCAAAAATTGAGGGACAATAAAAAAGAAGTCAATTGATGGCTATATAGTAAAAATAACAGAGAAACAAAAAATCTTTATATGTTTGTAAAGATATTTAATATTTTAGGTTTAGATTATTTTAAATTATATTGGATAAGAGGAAGAAAACAATTTTTTATTTCCTGTCCCTTTACTTCCTTCTTGGTGGAACAAAACCATAATGTATCAATTTGTCTTTTTGAATAGATAACATTTTTTTCTATTTTAATAAATATGCATTGCACTAAATGAAAAGGTAAGCAGAATAGTCAATGGGAAAACACGGGTCATTAAATGTTTCTACTTGTGGATCAGGTAAATTCTGAAGTGTACATGTTAGTTCATTTTCAAATACTGCATTCTAAAAAGTAAAAAAACATTACACTTGTGAGTAGGGTTAGAATATGTATTTTTTAAAAGGTATAGTTATTTGGATTATAGTGTTTATGGCATTCTATTTTAATTACTTCCAACATTTATAGTTAGAAATGTTTTCCACCATCTCTGCTAAATTCTCAGTGAAACAATAGCATACATTCTTACTTTTAAGAAGTGGCAATCTCTTTGTCAAAAGAAAGAATAATTTTCAGGAAGCAATACTCCTATCATATGATGTTTGTAGTTTTCATTGTTAAAGCAATGACCTTTGGGCACCTGGGTGGCTCAGTTGGTTAAGCATCTGCCTTAGGCTCAGGTCCTGATCCAGGGTCCTGGGATGGAGCCCCGCATCTGGCTCCCTGCTTAGCAGGGAGTCTGCTTCTCCCTTTCTCCCTCTCTCTCCCCTTCTCCCCGTCCCCCATCTTGTGCTCTCTCTCTCATGTTCTCTCTCTCTCTCAAATAAATAAACAAAATATTTTTTAAAAAGTAATGACTCTCATGTCCACAGTTGTGAATATATCAGTACTTTTTGGTCCAACTTAGGGATACATGTCAGTCAATCTGCAACTTAAGTAACTGTAGGAGGAGGAAGCAGACAAATGGGATAGCCCAGATTATGAATAGTCTTCCTTTGTTTGGTGAGAGTCATTTCCCCTATTGGATTCTATATTCATAGGACATGTGAAGCCATGTCTTTCTCCAACTGCTACCGTATTCACAGTATTCTTAGACCATTGACCTTCAGTGCCTTCTCAGCTCCACCTCAACAGTCAGAATTAATTTATCTTATTCCTCTGTATATAACTCGCCTACGGTTATCATAACCTATATGGTGTGGTTATTGGAAGTTGGCCTCTTTCCACCTCTGAGACTGTGAAAGGTAACTTTTAATTTTGGGAGGAAAGTGAAAGGTAAGACATTCTCACCATATCAAATACACACATACATACATACCGTGTGCGAAATAGAAAGAATCATCTCCTTTCCTCCCCAAAGGTATTACCCAAAGGGAAACAGTTTTGTCTAAATGGTCCGAAAAATCGTCTTTTAAATTTTCTCTTCTTCCTTTATTGACTCAGCTTAATCCTGTAAATGATACCTAATGCCTTCTCCAAAAGTAAACAAAACATATACACGCATGTATATACACGCAAACACAGACATGTATTCATACAGACATATATAAGTGATGTATATGGATGTATACATATACATACGTGTATACATATAAACACATACATACATATTCACACACATAAAATCTGACATGAAAACAATTTTCTGTCTCATTCATTTACTTTCTCCTTGGTAGAACCAAAGTTCACCTCGTGAGAGGTGTGCTTAGATAGAATTTTGGAACTGGCTTGTCTTCCTGAGCTGGCATCTTACCACAGCTGTACTTGCTAACTCCCTACTCTGGGTGTAGAACAAAAGGGGAAACAAGAAAGTGCTGATGGGATCACTTTGGATGTTTGAGAGGGAGAAGTTGTGGTAGTCAATTAATTTTCTTTGCACACACACTGGAATCAGGCTCATTCCCTCTCCTTGTACATCCATTAAAAGAAAAGAAAAAAATGCAAAATCGACACTTTCATCAATCAGATTTTGAAAAGACCAGCCCCCATTTTTATGTATTACTTTCACTTATGAATATCTTTTTAATACACATCTCTGGAACCCATCAAGATTTTCTTCTGAGGGGCGCCTGGGTGGCTCAGTCGTTGAGCGTCTGCCTTCGGCCCAGGGCCTGATCCCGGGGTCCTGGGATCGAGCCCCGCCTCAGGCTCCCCTGCTCCGCGGGAGCCTGCTTCTTCTTCTCCCACTCCCCCTGCTTGTGCTCCCTCTCTCGCTGGCCGTCTCTCTCTCTGTCAAATAAATAAATAAATTCTTAAAAAAAAAAAAAAGTTTTTCTTCTGAGAGAAAGGTGACTCCCACACAAATGCTTGTGTTCTACAGAAACCGACTCTAAAGTTGCATCAACAGATGAAACGTATTTCTTCCGAAGGAAGCCTGAGTCTCAGGGAGCTGTGTGTAAGTGGGGGAGGCGGGGGGAGCTTATTTTGGGAGTGTTAGGAGGCTTGTTTCATTCTTGTGGATAGATGTCAGCTTCATCCAGTGGGAGCAGAGTTAGACAGGGTCAGCTACTTTCTTTTTAATGGGGAAAACTGGATGACTTGGGGAAGGTCTGTGGAAACGACCAACGGTACCCATTTAACCTACCTGGTTGTAGAAGAAATCTTCCCCTGAATGTTTTCACAGGAGCCTCTTCCGCTGACTCTCAGACAGTGAGGGCATGTGAATGTGTGATATAGGCTTTATGCCATGGAGTCTTATTCCCTACAGAGTTAATTCCCAG
The DNA here is from genome assembly GCF_017311325.1 of Ursus maritimus. Lineage (NCBI taxonomy): Eukaryota > Metazoa > Chordata > Mammalia > Carnivora > Ursidae > Ursus > Ursus maritimus. Next base: position 33,520,055 of record NW_024424786.1, on the reverse strand, counting down.
TGTTCCTCAGACATGACTGCCTTAGGGTCGGTGACGCTCCCAGGGCACAACTATGATTAAAAAGTTCTAATTAGAAAAAGAGTAGTCCATAAAACAAAATTAACATTAGGTCCTATTCAAATGAGAATGATCTCACCATAAAATCACTAGTCTTTGGTTACCTATGTCCAATCCAATTTGTGTAAACAAAACAAAGAAAAGCAAAACCAAATGGCAAGCAATTGAGATGTTATGACCAATTCTAATGTTGTCATCATTTGTTATATAATTGTCCCTTCCTGTCCCTGTGACCATCTTAGAGGGATTCTGATTTAATCAGTTGTCTTATCATCTAGCTGAGTGTGTTTTATACCTAGAAGTTATAAATTCTTAAGGAGGCAATTCTGTTTATTTTTTTCTTTGAGGCAATTCTGTTTATTTTTTCTTTGCTAAGTGTGGACATGAAAATAATAACAAACCCTCTTTATTTAATCAACTAGCTTCTGATTATAATAAATACCTTGGAGTTTTAGAAACCTATCAAAAACATTTTATATATCTTTTCTTTTGTAAAAAAAATCTTTTACAGAATATAAACAAAATATATGCATATGTATGCTGATTATAAAACTCTATATGTAGGAAGATAGAACTGCAAATATAAAAATAAATATTGTCACATATAAATATATATCATCTACCAGAGGTAACTGTTCTTTAAGTTTGGGGAGATTTGTTTTTCTTTTTCCTTTATATTTTTATGTATTTCATTAAATTGGGTTCATAGAGTATATGAAAATTTACTACCTATAATTACCATTTTTTTACCAGCAATATGTCAGGATTTTACATGCTATTTAAATGTCTTTCCAAAGCATGTTTTCTACTATAACAGTTCCTATTTTGACATTTTGTGATTTTTTTAAATTAGTAAAATAATAATTCTTTTATTCAAAATTTGTTTTGAATGATCCAGTATTTTACGGTAGAGTGCTAAAAAATGGAAATGTTGAAAAATAGGATGTGTCTACTTTAAAACTTTTTACTTATTGCTATATTTTTTTTTTCTGGCACTGTTCCTTAAAAAGCTGTTTGTGTTTACATGTTGTCTGCAATTTACATCCCCCTACTTCTCTAATTCATTCCAGTAGACTTCCACTGCCATCATTCTCTTGAAAATAACTTTAATAAGATCATGTTAATTAACAACATTCCTCAACAATATTGCCAAATTAATGATTCCTAGATTAGCTTTCTTCACTTGGATTCCTACATCCTCCGGATACTCTTTCTCAGTTTTGTGGGTTCCTGCTTGTTGCCTTCACCTCTAAGTGTTGGCGAGTCCCAAGCTCAGTGCTTTCTCAGTTTGTCTATTTATATCTGTAAGTGTTCCTTTGCTAGTTTCACTTGGTCTTACACCATCTAATAGTGTCTGTATGTCAGTGACTCCGAATGTGACTCCTCCTCCCAATACATTCCTCTGAATTCTAGTTTCCCATATTCAACACCCTAATTAACGTCTTTACTTGGATGTGTACCCAGCATCTCAGATTTATTGTCCACAACTGATTTCCATCTCAAGCCTGTTCCTCTCTAGCTCTTCTTATCTCAGCACATGGAAACTATGACTGCTCCAGGCAAAAAAAAAAAAAAAAAAAGAAAATCCTTAGAGTGACCTCTGACTCCTCTTGCTCATATTCTACCCCAGTCTGGTAGGAATTCGGGTTACTGCTATTTTCAATGTAATCAGCATCCAGCTACCTTTTACCAACTATGCTGCTACTCTGGGGTCTCATCCATCATTCCTTCCCTCCACAGTTGATTTTTAACACAGAGTAATTATTTCAAACAGTAAACCTGGTACTTTCACTCCCTGGCATGTAATCCTGCAATGGTTGCTAATTGCTCCCAGAGTAAAATCCAGGATTCTTACAAGGGCCCGAAAGACTCCAAATGATCTGGCCGTTGTTGGCTTTTTGACCTTAATTATCTTATCCCTTTATCCCCTCCCGTCTCTCTTTCCACACTGACTTCGAATCTTCCAGGGCATACCTGCCTTAGGTATTTGTTTCTGTTCTTACGTAGATACCTTACTCCATCACCTCTGGATACTTGCACAATGGTGAAGTATGAGAGCACTGGAACCAGATTATCTGGGTCTAAACTCTGACTCTGCCATTACAGAACTTGGTCACATAACAACCCGGGTCTTGTTTTCATCATCTTTAAAACAAAAATAGTGATTACCCCAAGCGCTTCTTTGAGGATTAAATGAGTTAAAGTGTGAAAAGATCTAGGGGCATGTGGGTGGCTTAGTTGGTTAAGCACCTGACTCTTGATTTTGGCTCAGGTCATGATCTCAGGGTTGTGAGATCCAGCCCTGCATCGGGATCTGCCCTGGATGTGGAGCCTGCTTAAGATTCTCTCTCTCCCATGAGAAACAAACTGAGGGCCTCAGAGGGGAGGGGGGTGGGGGAATGGGATAGACCGGTGATGGGTAGTAAGGAGGGCACGTATTGCATGGTGCACTGGGTGTTATACACAACTAATGAATCATCGAGCCTTACATCGGAAACCGGGGATGTACTGTATGGTGACTAACATAATATAATAAAAAATCATTAAAAAAAAAAAAGATGCTCTCTCTCCCTCTCCCTTGCCCCTCCCCATTCTCTCCCCCTGCCCCGCCATCTCTCCTCCTCCTTCTCTTAAAAAAAAAAAAAGTGTGAAAAGACCCAGAATCATGTTTGGATTAGCATATGCGCTATATAAGCATTGATTACTACCACTACTACTGCATTTCCTCAATTTCCTTTTTTTTTTTGAATATTTATCACTATACAATATTTTTACTTGGTTGGTTTGTCATCTCTTTGTTATCTATTGTGTGGGCAGAGGTTTGGGTCTCTTTAACTGTAGTTCTTGGTACTAACTGAGGACTCAACAAATTTGACTCCCAACTGTGTGTGTGTGTGTGTGTGTGTGTGTGTGTATTCATTCCATTATATATATATTAGAATATTATTACTCAGCCATCAAAAAAAGAAATCTTACCATTTGCAGCAATCTGGATGGAACTAACGGGTATTATGTCAAGCAAAATAAGCCAATCAGAGAAAGACAATCATCATATGATTCCACTCATATGAGAAATTTAAGAAACAAAATAGAAGATCATGGGGAAGGGAGGGAAAAAAATAAAATAAGACAAAATCAGAGAGGAAAAGAAATCATAAGAGACTCTTAACTATAGGAAACAAAATGAGGGTTGCTGGAAAGGAGGTGGGTGGAAGGATGGAGTAACTGGGTGATGGGCATTAAGGAGGGCATGTGTTGTAATGAAGAGACTCTTAACTATAGGAAACAAAATGAGGGTTGCTGGAAAGGAGGTGGGTGGAAGGATGGAGTAACTGGGTGATGGGCATTAAGGAGGGCATGTGTTGTAATGACACTGGGTGTTACATGCAACTGATGAATCACTAAACTACCTCTGAAACTAATAATACACTATATGCTAATTAATTGAATTTAAATAAAGTTTAAAAAATAAAATTTAAAAAAAGGTGTTTTTTATGGATATTTTATTTAAAAAATTTATTTAAAAATTTAAAAATAAAATTTAAAAAAGTGTTTTCTCTTTTACAAATATTTATTTAATCATTGGCAAAATGTAAATATGTCATTTATATTTTAAATAATAACATTTAAATATTTGAAATGTATATTTTACCAATGATTAAATAAATATAATAAAAGAGGAAACACAATTTTAAAATAACAAGCTTGCAATCCAGCAATTGCCTACTAGATATTTACCCAAGGGCTACAAAAATACAAATTCAAAGGGGCACAGGCACCCCAATGTTTATAGCAGCATTATTAACAATAGCCAAACTATGGAAAGAGCCCAAATGTTCGTTGACTGATGAATGGATAAATATGTGGTATGTATACTCAACGGAATATAACTCAGCCATCAAAACAAGCCCTGCATTCTGGGAGGGCTTTCTGATCAAAATCAGAATATCAGCATATGTCAAAATCGTAATTGTGAAAATCGTAGTAGTGTGACACTGAATTTGAAGGATTTTCATTACTGACTAGTTTTCCAAATTATTTGGTACTGGTGAATATTCGGTATCTTGGTACAGAATTTAAAAGTGCCAGAGTACCTATTGCCCTCCATACTATACAATAAGCATTTCCATTTTTAGTCTGGCTCCAAAATGTTCAGAATATCTGAGAAATTAAGAAAAATGTTGGCTTCTGTCACTGCCTTTCTTCATCCGGTGATTTTAATTAAATAATTGCTGGTCATTAAGAAAAAACTGAAGTCAGAGTTTACTCCAGTGTGGATGATGAAACTGTCTCTCTGTGTCTTATTATAAAACTCTTCATTGCAAACAGAATTCCCTACTGTAATTGCTTCAAGGAGGCTACTTGCTAATCAGTTTCAAGGGGCCTTATTAAAATGACAAGTTTTTCAGCATTTTCATGGGGACGTATTAGATGAGACCAATCTCAGCAAACATAAAGTTTCAGTTTAGAATTAATGAATCTACACTTTAGTGTGAGCTGCGGAGATCATCATCTGATTCCTTGGGGATGGTTATTTCCTCTACCTTCAACTGCCATCCTTCGGGAGGTAAGATAGTGTAGTGGGAAGAGATGGGAATGTGGAGCCAGATCTCGGTTTGCACGCAGACTCTTCTATCTACCCGTGTGCTCTTGGGAAGGCCATAAATGCTGAGCCTCAACTGAGAAATGAAAATGCTACTTATAACACAGGGCTATTTTGAAGAGTGAACTCATAATGGCTACCAATCACTTTGCAAACTGCAAGTTGATCACGCAATGATTATGAGTAGAATATTAATGATCATAATAATCACTGGGACTAAAATTTATTGTGTGCCAGGCAAGGTACTAAAAAGGTCTACATACATACCAATCAAAAAGCAATTCTTATTCTCCCCCAAAATAAGAATCCCACTCTAGCAGTGAATTCCACACCCAGGGAATAGTAAACTATTAATCACACCTCTAAATTCTCTCGTTTTCCAAGGCATACACATCAGCTACAACATGTAACTTTTTTCCATTTTGAATTCCACAAGTTGAAATGTTTCTACATGCCAATCTCTTTCAAATTCATTGGATGCAATTCCCTAATGTTAAGCCACTATCTTCTTTGAGGGAGCTCTTGAAATACATCTGATGTATCAGTCTTTTATAGGAGACATTGCTATTATTTCTCTCCATATGGGGTGTAGGCAAAACTCATTACTATGATCTACAATGTTCTGTGTGCATGGTCCTGACTGTCTTTTCTAATTTTTCCTGCTTTTTCCTTCCCTATCCACCACAAAATTCCTTTCCTTCATTGAGTGTGGCTGTACGTCTTGTCTTTGCATATTCTGTGTCACTGACATACTTTCCCACAGCCTTGTCTCTCTCATCTTCTTAGTACAAGGTCAAAAGTTAACATCTTGGTAAAATTTTCACAAAATACACACAATTTTCTCTTCACCTGATCCCTCAAAAAAGGAAGGATGCTGATTGATTATTACTCAGGATACTTTGTGTCTTCCTTATGTCATTGTTATATTTTTCATGCTATATTATAATATGTGTTTTCCTTGTCTATCTCTCTTATTAGACTCTGAGCTACCTGATAAATAAAATAATATAAATAAAATAAATAAATGTTTTAAAAATAATTTTTAGTAATTAGGGAATAATTTGAATAAAATGAGCTAAAAGAAAAAAACAACATAGGTGATTATTATTATTTCTATTATTTCTTTAGTGCTTTTTTATTTGAATATTTTTAATGTATGTCTTAGTTCAATACACGCATATATAATAGATCTCACAATATTGTTAATAGATTTTCCCATTTTGTTTTTTTAAAGATTTATTTATTTTGGGGGGGGCAGAGGAAGAGGGAGAGAGAGTCTTAAGCAGATTCTGCATTGAACATGGAGCCTCAAAGAGGGTTCGATCTCACAACCCTACGATCATGACCTGAGCTGAAACCAAGAGTTGGACCCTCAACCAATGCACCACCCAGGTGCTCCACCCCATTATGTTTTTGACATTTCTAGTAAATAAGAGTGACATTTCTGGTGACATTTTACTATTCTGATTCATTGATTTCCTTGGGTTTTGCTGATCACATTATTTGTGAAATATATTTTTATTCCTTTCTTCAAAAAATCTATGTCTTTTATTTTTCCTTCATACAGGTTTCCTGGCCTCTATGATAATACTTTTAATAGAGATGTATTGATATTTTAACCCCCCAACTAATATGACTACTTACAAATTTTAAAACATCTTTATCCTTTTAGTAAATGAATTATTATTAGTAAATATTTTTAGTAGGGACATTTTCAAATATAAACAAAATGAGAAGTTTTGATAGAATAATCCCTACCCTAACAACAATTGTCCAGCTTTGGTGTCTACATTAATGGTCAGATATATTTTATCCGTACTTCTTACCCCATCCACTGGCCCCCAAAAGTTATTTTGAAATAAATTCCAGAATTCACACCATTTCATCTATCAGGGTTCTCCATGCAATGACCACCAGGAAGAAACTCTAGTCAAAGTTGTGTTACTGTTGCTCATTTCAACAAGGGAGGTTGAACACCATGGGAAACAGGTCCATCTCAATAAGGGGGCTTAGGTATCAAGTTTGATATGGAATTTCATCCTGTGAAGTTATTTAGGGTAGGGTTCAATACAGCATGATTGCACTCTGAATTAAGTGCTGTCATCGAGCGGCTGTGTTTTTATGATTTGATATGCTAATGGCTCTTATTTAGAACATGGGCAAATTGGAGTCAGGCTAAAGCTTTAATTGGTAAAGAAGCAACAGTCACTTGTATTAGCCAGATGAAAAGGATATTTGACCATTTTTGTGGTTTAGACACAGCATTCTTGATTTTGTCTAGATCTCCAACATTATCACTGAGTGACTCTTTTTGTCTTGCTTCATTAACATTACCAAGTAAACTGTTCTCATGTTGGTGCTCTGTGAAATTACTGATATATCAGTAATATTATTGATATGATGCTACAACTTAGCTTTCAGCGTTAGACCAGATCTCACCTGACAGTTGTCAAGAGATTTTTTTTCTTCCTCATATCCACACATATCTCACTTAAGATATATAATTTTGATCACATGGATAAAGTGTAGGGTTAATATTTTAAGCAGATAGTAAAGATCCATGCACCTTACAGATCATTTCCTCATTTCTAGGAATAATAATCTTGTCCATTCTTTAAATCCTGTCTTGAGTGCTTCATTTATCCAAAGGCCTTAGAATGCACCCACTCTCACTTAAATAAATAGAAATGATCTTACTTACTAACAAATTCCCAAAGCATTTGATTTTCAAAAACACAAACAAAAAATGAGATGACTTGCAATGGAATTTGAGAATTACTGATCAGATTCCTGAGAATAAGCCTATATAATTCAATTGAAGAAATGTGAACAAGCAAAGAATAGTGAGGCATCTAGAAACTAACAAGAGTGCAATCTTATCAGCACCTCTAAGTCTGAAGGAACATGGGGAGTTGTAGGAGTCCAATGGGAGCAAGACTGTGGATGAGGGGCTGACTGGAGGGAGCCAGAGAGAGACGGTTGCATCTGCTGTTTGAGACATGGTACCAAAGAGAGGAGAAAGCAACGACAGGGACACTTAAGTGCTCAGATCTCCCTCTCTTGGTCCTCTTGTCACAACTTCCTTTTGGCTGGATCCATTTGGATCCAGGTTTCATGCATTCCTGGGAGATGCAGTCAGTATATTTATGCTTAGAGCAGAGAAGGGAAGAAGTTCCAATTCATGGTTGTGTCCCTGGGATCAAAGTATGGTTCTTCCACTTACGCAGTGGGTGACCTTGAGGAAGGTGCCCAATCTCTCTATATTTTGGTTTCCTCCTTTGAAAATAATAATAATAATACTTACGTCACAGGATTGTTATGAAAATTAAATGTATGTATAAGTATATGTATAATATATAACATTTATAAAATATATCATACATAAATACATAAAAATTACACGCACATGCACACTCCTACACAAAGTGCTGGGAACAATATGAGTGACCCTAATTAAGTGTCTGTGGGTATTATTGTTAGTGAAGACAGTGATGTTCTTTTATTTATTTATAGAGGGAAACCGAGGGAATTACTTAAGGTCAAGAGACTTAGTTTCCTCATCTGTTTAAATGATCATGTTAAATTAGATGACCTCAGATGTTTAGATTGAGGATGATTCAAATAATAAGTTGTAAGGCCTTGAGAAATTCAAAGCAAGGGTTAGTGTTGGTAGGGTTGTTGAGAAATTGCCTTGTACTTAATTGGTAGGAATATAACATGGCATAGCTGCTGTGGAAAACATTATAGAGGTTCCTCAGAAAATGAAAATAGAACTACCATACAAATCTCACTTCTGGATATATATCCAAAAGAATTGAAATCAAGATCTAGAAGAGCTATCTGCGTCTTCATGTTCCTTACATCATTATTTCCAGTAGCCACAATGTGGAAGCAACTTAAAGGCCCATTGATAGGTGATGAATAAAGGAAATGTGGCATACACCTACAATAAAATATCACTCAACCTTGAAAAAAAGGAAATTCTGCCATATGTGATAACATGAGGACATTATACTAAGTGAAACAAGCCAGCTACAGCAGGATGAATATGCATTATTCTAACTAGAATAATGAGATATCTAACAAAGGCTCATAGAAAGAGAAGGGTGGTTGCCAGGGACTGGGGGGTGGAGGAAATGAGAGTTCTTTGTCAATGGATAGAAAAGGTCCATAACGTAAGATGACTAAGTTCTAGAGCGCTGCTGTACGTTTTGTCTATAGTTAACAGTGCTGTATTGTGCACTTAAAAAAATTGTCAACGGGCTCGATCTCACATGAAATGCTTTTACCATGATTAAGAAAAGAGAGAAAACTGAAAAAAAAAAAGTGTGGTTTATCAGATGACAAGGAGTGAGACAATATACATTTTTCCAGGTTTCAGAGGAAATCTGACAAAGAATTGAAAAACGTTCATTGTATGTATCAGTAGAATAATAAACAGACAAACTATAAAGAACTGGCTTCAGTGGTGGAGGAAAAGCTGGTTTGGAAAGGACAAAATTTGGGAGAAACCGGAAGCAGTAGATACATTTTCCAGAAATTTTTGCTTCTGCTATGTTTTGTTTTACACACACACATATCTAGTAATATATGAGATATATTAGACTCGAAAAGGGTTTTCTAGTTTGAAATTTGGTGAGAACTTGTGTTTTACCATTAATAAAAAACACATTTCCCTTCTTGTATAGATTCACCAAGGTAGAATCTGAAACTGTTTTTCAAGTATGACTTTGGAAAAATTTTGGCTTAATTTATTTTTTGTTTCCTCTGATTTTTTAAGCAAACATCTTCTGAACACTTATGACTTCCCATAGAGTTTACTGAGTCCTTCACATACATTAATTTATTTAATACTCACAAAATTATGAAAGATGTATCATTATTATATGATTTTACAATTGAGGCTTAAAATGAATATGGACATTGTCCAAGGTCTCATAAGATAGTTACTCAGGGTTTAAGTATTGGTCTTTTACTTTCATAAAACTTGAATTTTTATTCAAATGAACCAAGGTTCACAGTCTTTTCATGTTGTTTCTAGTAGTATAGTCTACTTTTGCCTTTATGGAAATTATCTGATTGGTATAATTGAAGTATGGTTCCTTCAGGAATACAGATAATTAAAAGATTTTTTAACCTCCCCAATATAATTTGTCCACCTCATCTTAATTTGAGAAAAATAAGGAAGGAAATATTACAGCTTTCAGACATTTCCAAAGGTTCAAATTTAATCCCAAAGGGATCTAGGAACTGATAAATCACCCAACTTCAGAATGAGCTCACCGGGAGCTAGGATCATTGCCTAGCAGGTGAGTCATGGAGTTTGTGTATGGAGTGAATCACCAATGCTCTACCCATAGTCAGGCTCCCCATTCGAAATCTCTCCCCTTGGTGAGTGGTGGTATTCGATGGCATCAGTCTGGTTTTAAAGATAATACCAAGAACATCCTAATTGCATTTCTTAGTTTCATACTCCTTATTGTCACACTCTTTGCTTTTCAGTACTTTCTAAAGGATGCCTACTTCTTTCTTCATCTCCAGTTCCTTGTCCATCTCTCCCTCCCTCTTTTCTCTGTCTGTTTCTCTCTCTCTCTCTCTCTCTCTCACACACACACACACACACACACACGCACACACACATTCCTTCAATGACCTCATATTGAGTTAGCTAGATAATCTAGAATCACCCTCTGTGCGACAGTAGCACCCACAAAAACTAGTTGTTATTATATGGCCAACGGAGGAGAAATACAAAGGCAGGTGGGTTTTTCTGTCTAAAATTCTCTTACGCGAATGGGCGACCAAGAATCGTTCTATACTTAAGTGCTGGTAACAGTGTTTTTCTATCCTTGGCCTTTGGAAACACCAAATGTACTGTAAAAATGCTCCTCTTAAATGAAGAATGGGTACTCACTGTAATTTTTGAATCCTGATATAAAATAGAAATCCACTGGATTTCATTTTCCTATTTTTGCTTCTCAGAAGAGTGTTTGGCCTCTAGAAAGGTTTTAAGGCAATCAGACTCACACCCATGCTTTCTAAGCCTTTCTCATGCCGTGTCATGTCATTGGTATGTGTTTTGGGATACACAGAGGGAGCGTCGGATGGCTGAGGAAGTCACAATGTCTGCACATCTGTACACCCGTACACCTAGTATACTGGTGGTGCTCAGGGTGCCTCTGCAGGCTGGTAAGCTCTAGGGGAGAAATCAAGCTTGGTGAAGACCTGGAGTGAAGGATGCTTGGCTTGGAGAAGCCATCCAGGCTCTTATAAAGCAGGGAGCAGGACCTGGATAAGACTAGGCAGTGAGTAAATCAGGGAATAGCTTGACTAATAGAGCAGGGAATAGGAGAGAAGAGGTTTACCAATGACTCTTTCCTTCTTCCTTATTTATTGAACTCTTTTTCTGCGCAAAGCTTTGCCATTGTGTTAATTGTCAAAGAGTGTAGACACATCAGAGTTATGTCCCCAATCCTTAATAAGTGAAGAAAACTGTTTAAGAATTAGTGCAAAGGAGAGATTTAATGTGCTCGGCAACTATGTTTTGAGAACCTAGAAGGGCAAAATGGAATCTACAAAGACTGATGGAAAACCAAATAAATGAAGTTGCTCATTGTTAGAAATAGTATACAACTACCAGAATGGACTAAAAATGATCACTAATGATAAATTCTGGTACTCAAATAACAGAAAATAACAAGTATTTGCCTCATTATACATAGTTAAGTAAACATCTAACATTTTCCACCAATTGTTTAAATAGGTACAAAAGATGTAACTTTTCATATTATAAATATTGGCATTCATATATATATGTGTAAATTTATATGAATATATATATGAATTTATATATACATATATATGTATACATACACACATATATGCCTAAAGTTAAATGTATCAAAAATAGTGTAATATTATGGTAATCAATAATTACCATCATCCGTTGAAAATACAGAGACTCCCTTGTAAAATTGGATAGTATAGAGCATTTTTTTTTTTTTGTTCTTGAATTCATTTGTCCATTCAATTTCCACCAAAAGAAAAGGTAAACCTAATATAATACATTTTATTATGGAAACTGTTTCCCTGGTTATTTTGCCTTACTCCCCTAAAACTCAAATGCTTGCACACATACTGATTGGAATTTTATTCTTGTAATAATAGGTTCTATAGCTTTTATATGTTATAGTAGTAAAATATTTTGAGTTATAATTGCAATTAAATGATTAAAATAACCTATATACTTCCAATGTTGGTGAATAATTATTCACTATAGATTTAACTTTCATTTGCAATTTATTTTGTTAATGAGATGGGGGTATATTTATAGGGTCATATGAAAAGAATTATCTAAATGCCCAAATGTTGGAGCAAGGAATCTTAACACGATTCCAGATGAGTGAGAGATATGCCTTGCATTTGTAGACTGTGTGAAGTGTGAATTTTGAAAAGGGAAGACAAAAACAAAAACAAACAAAAAACCAAGAGCACAGATGCCTTCTTAGACAAATGATTTTCAGAAAGGAACAGATTTAAAAAAATGGAGGATTTGAAAATTAATTTTCTTCAAACTATTCTTGTCCACATAACCCTTGGTGAGTCTTTTTCATGCGAATAGAAATAGCCATACTTCAACTTGAATTCCGCTGGCATGGTGGAGTCACTGGCACCCCAACTGATTCAGCCATAAGTCAGGCAAACAACACCAAAAGAGAAATAAAAGAAAGTTTGAAAATATGGCTGATCTCAACTTGCCATTCTCATGAATTTGTTCTTTAGGCTACTTATTCCCAAACATGTCTGTATATTGGAACCACCTGGGGAGCTTTACAAATACTGATGCCTGGATGCTGGTCAGACATTCTGATTAAATTGGTAGGGGGTGCCTGGGCATGGAGATGTTGCAAGCTCCATAGGAGATTCCAATGCGCAGTCAAGTTTGAGGCAAAACTCCCTTTAGGAAGGATGCAATGAAGCGAGAAATAACAATGGTTATTAAGTAGATTTTTAGGTGAACTATGTCAATGATTTTGAGGACTTCCCCTCAAAACTGAGAGACATGTGGAAATGACAGAATAATTAGTAAGACTTTGAGAGAGTGGTTGCTTTAGAACAACCTGTAGAAGCTGATTGGAGGATACGAGAAAAAATTACTTTTAAAAAATCAGAGGAGTTGATAAAATAATCCAGAGAGTTGTAAGTAGAGACAAAATCATAAATACTTTATTTTAGGAGCACTTTAACAAATGTTTGTAGGTAATCTTGTTTCTAGGTGATTTAAAAGTTTCTTGAACTTGGAATCCAAATTCCACCTTAATATTAATATTAAAATAGCTTCATTTATGAGTTACCTATTTTTGTGTTGCCATATTTATGCATACAAAGAAAAGATAGTGGCAGCAAAAATGCTAAATCTTAGTGTTAGTTGTCTCAAGTGTTTTCTATCAGGTCGTAGTGCAATTTTAATCTGCACCCTTTCATATTCTCTAAAATTACAAAGCAAAACAACGTTCAAGAAGGCTATTCCTAGAGTATGGGACTCCTCTCCCTGAGGTAAGAACGCATATCATCAGAGAGCTAAGGTGTGCTTTTTGCCCACAAGGCAGCATGATTCAAGGCAAGAAGACATCAGCGATCACCTTTTGCCTGCACTGGTAGGGGCCATGAGAAGTGTCATTTATATTCTTCAACTTGCTGCAAAATTCACCCGGATAAATGGCCGATGTCAATATCACTTATGTCACTGAGTTCATTCTAAAGGGAGTTACAGACCGGCCAGTGCTTCAGGCCCCGTGCTTTGTGGTATTTTTCATCATCTATCTGGTCACAGTGCTGGGCAACCTGGGGCTGATAATTCTAATCAGGATTGATGCTCGACTCCACACACCTATGTACTATTTCCTCAGTCACTTGGCCTTTGTGGACCTTTGCTACTCCTCTGCTATCACGCCAAAGATGATGGTGAATTTTGTTGTGGAATGCAATACTATTCCTTTCCATGCTTGTGCAACACAACTGGGCTGTTTTCTCACCTTCATGATCACTGAGTGTTTCCTTTTGGCTTCCATGGCCTATGATCGTTATGTGGCCATCTGCAGTCCCCTGCACTATTCCACCCTGATGTCAAGAAAACTCTGCATTCAATTAGTGGCCGTTCCATATATATACAGCTTTCTGGTTGCCCTGTTCCATACCATTATCACCTTCCGTCTAACTTACTGTGGCCCCAACGTAATTAACCATTTCTACTGCGATGACCTCCCTCTCTTGGCTCTGTCCTGCTCAGACACACACATAAAGGAAATTCTGATCTTTGCCTTTGCTGGTTTTGATATGATCTGTTCCTCTTCCATTGTCCTCACGTCCTACATCTTTATCATTGCCGCCATCCGAAGGATCCGCTCTACCCAGGGGCGACGCAGGGCCATTTCCACCTGTGGCTCCCATATGGTGGCTGTCACTATTTTCTATGGTACCTTGATCTTTATGTACCTACAGCCCAAATCAAATCACTCCATGGACACAGACAAAATGGCATCCGTATTCTACACAGTGGTGATCCCAATGTTGAACCCCCTGATCTATAGTCTAAGGAACAAAGAGGTGAAAAATGCCTCAAAGAAAGCCTTGGATAAGGGTTGTGAAACCTTAAAGCTGTTAAAATTAAGAAAATAACAATAATAAACCCTTTATTACATGCAAGAACGTAAATAAATCAAACTTCCTCCTGCTGACATTTCTTGTAATTCTCTTCAAATCGATTCAAACTGTGACTGTACTTCAGCAGACCTTGACCTTTTCTACAAGCACCCAGGCCATGTCTGGAAAGTCAGTGTGATTCAAAGAACCCCGTTCAGCCCGTTGCAGCCTTTACAGACCACTGAAGTTATGGTCAAATACACCCTCAAACACACATCTGTGAATCTCAAGCAAAGGCAGCAGCGTGTTTTTGCTAGAACTTCCTACTCTGGAACTGGGGCTGCCTGAGTTTGAATGCTATGCCCTTCCTGTATTCGCCACGCCCCGCTTGGACAATTGACCTAAACCGTGTGACTCTATTTCTAATTCTGGAGAGTAAGAGGACCCAACTCATTAGTTTGTTTTAGATATGAAACAAGTTAATATTTATGAAATGCTTACAACAATATCTTGTGATAATTAGGTGGTCTGAATGTGTTTGCTATATAAGTGTTTGTTAACTAATTGAATTTAAATAAAATAAGATTTTAAAAAAAGGTGAATTCATTGAGTTGTCAAAGGCTTATCAGTCTTGAAGAAAGAGGAACAAAGCCTGGTTAGGTTTCTACTCCCTTCCAGGCAATCAAGTAGTATCAAATAGTCCTACTTAATACAATCAAATACATCTAAGAAATGTCTGAGACTTTACCTCTGGGCCTCAATTATGTGTAAAGTGCCTAAGTTCACGTGGATGGTAATATGATAATTCTAAATGCAAATATAAGTCTATAATTTAAAAATATATGTGAGGATGACAATCATTGGCACCTAATGTGGGTTTTTTTCTGTGCCAGTTTAATTATCATTATTAGTGATGGACCATCCCAAAGATATGTTCTTATAGATCAAGGATTTTTTTGGTAACTACAACGGATTAGTGTTTTACTTTGAATAAAAATCCAAGCCATTGTCTTATCACATTGATATTAAAAGCTTTAGACTTTCTATTAGATTTTCTTTAATTGGGCTACTCTTCACTTTTTTTCAGTTTGTTGAATGAAGACTGACTTGTTCTAAAAAGAACTGTGCCCTTTCTGTATAACTTGTTTTTAAATGTTTTATTTGAATAAAAGGTCATCGCTCAGTTCTAAAATTTTTTCACTAACACTGACAATAATATTAAGAATAATGCAAATAAAAATAGCTGGCATTTTTTAAGTGTTCAGCACTGTTTGGCCTAATTCCGTGTGGTTAGCATTTATCAACTCATTTAATATTCTTATCGATACTAAGAAATAAGTCACACACATCGACGTTTAATATGTGAAAATCAGAATTTAGAAAGTAGAGAAATTAAGTGGTCTTTAACCCATTTTACCTTCCAACAGGATAATTTAAACATGTACAAAGTTAAAATTCCTTAAAAACATAGTTTATTTAAAACAATTCAATTGTTTTAGAGACACAGGATTTTCAGGAATGTATCTAGAATGTAAGTGTTCTGATAAACTTAATGCACACTTTTTTGAAATGCTTACTTCTAATTCCTTCATATTCTCTCAATTATATTTCTTACTCATATATTAGTTAAGAGGAACCCATTTTTTCCACATTTTTTTTTGACCTTACAAAAGTTCGTATTAGAATGTAATCTATAAAGAAGAACCACTAGTGATTTTACACTTACAGACTCTTTTCCCTCTCAGGCCTTCTTTTTTGGCACTTAATTTGGTCATTAAACAATTAAACTAAGCATAGGGTGTTGGTATTCTATTATGTAAGTAATCACCCAGATTGAGGACCATTAGAGATAACTTTTCTTAAAAGTCTCAATTTAGTGTTGCCTGGGTGTCTCAGTCGGTTAAGGCTCAGGTCATTATCCAGGGTTGGGGAATCGGCCCTGCCTTGGGCTCTCCGCTCAATGGGTAACCTGCTTCTCCCTCTCCCTGTCTACTTGTGCTCTTTCTCTCTGTCAAATAAATAAATAAATAAATAAATAAATAAATAAATAAATAATAAATCTTGAAAAAGAAGTCTCCATTTATTTTTTAATTTTTTAAATATTTTATTTATTTGAGAGAAAGCACAAGGGGGGTAGGGGTGAGGCAGAGGGAGAGGGAGAAGTGGACTCCCCACTGAGCAGGGAGCCTGATCCCAGGATCCTGGGATCATGACCTAAGCTGAAGGCAGATGCTTAATCCACTGAGCCACCCAGGGACCCTTTAAAAGTCTCAGTTTGTCGATGAGAAAATTGTGTCTCCAGTTGCTATGGTCCTTTCCTTAGGTTGTCAACCAAGGCAGTTTTGTGATAGCAAATGGGACCCAGCGACATCGAAGTGTTGAAGTGAAATATGGTTAGGCTTTATGGAAACAGTTAAGAACCTGACTTTTCAGGGAGATGGGAAATTCTCAGAAATATCTGAAGCTAACTTCACTGGTAGGGAAATGGATGATAAAGACAGAAGGTCCTCAGCTCCATATGTTGTGACCTTTCTCTTTACTTTCTTCTCCAGAGTGTATGACTAACAGGGGAGATAAATTTTCTGTGCCAGACTAAGGCTCACATATCTTTCTAATTATTTCTTTAACTTGCGAAAAATTTAACTTCAATCTAATTTTAAGTGACATTTTTGTGAATCACCATTCAGTGTTTTAAAAATCCCAAGGCTGTATAACTGTAATTGAAAATATAAGATAGCCATTAAAAAATGAATTTTTACAGTTGGACAAAAGTGAACTCAAATCTTGTTTTTCCCCCCAATTATTAGATACATGTTGTGTTAATGAATTACATAAACTGTTAAGAATTTTTTGGTTTTTAGATACTTGTCTCAAGTAGGGTGCTAGGAAAATTAACTGAGCAATTAATTAAAGTAACTAATTTAAAGCACTTCTGTAAGCACCTGACACATGGAAAAATATTCAATAGAAAGACAAAGAGTGGGGCACCTGGGTGGCTCAGTTGTCATCTGCCTTCAACTCAGGTCATGATCCCAAGGTCCTGGGATGGAGTCCTACATCAGACTCCCTGCTCAGAGGGGAGTCTGCTTGTCCCTCTCCCACTCCCCCTGCTTGTGTTCCCTCTCTCGTAGTCTCTCTCTCTGTCAAATAAATAAATAAAATCTTAAAAAAAAAAAAGACAAACAGCATAGATTTCACTCATATGTGGAATTTAAGAAACAAAACAAAGGGAAAAGGAGACAAACCAAAAAGCAGACCCTTTAACTACGGAAAACAAAATGGTGGTTACCAGAGGTGATGTGGGTGGGGGGGATGGTGAAACAGGTAATGGGGATTAAACAAAAAAAAAATCAATGTTAGCTCTATTTTTACTTTGAAAAGTTTCAAACTAGTTAAACTCATTATTCATTTGTCTATTCATTGCTAAATATGACAAAAGTAGCTTAACTCTTTTTTTCAAGGGAAAAAAGATGCTTATTTTAATAGCAGGAGTGGAAGAACTTAAACAATTCAATTTAAAATATGTTCATAAACAGGTGATGCAAAAGGGAATTTAAAAGAACTGAATTGTTTGAAAGATCACAATAAAATAATTTCTTAGCTTTTACATCTTCATTTTGTTGATTTTGAAATGAAGCATGTCACGTTGCTGACTATTTCCTAAAACCTAAAACCTAATAAAGGGATGGCTGATATAATAACAATGTTAATAATGAAGTATAATAGTTAACACTTACGAAATGCTTGCTATGTGTTGGGAACCGTGCAATAACCCCCCTTTTTTAAAGATTATTTATTTATTTATTTATTTATTTATTTATTTATTTATTTAAGAGAGAGAGAGACCAGGAGCAGGGGGAGGGGCAGAGGGAGAGCGACAAGCAGACTCCCTGCTTAGGGGAGCCTGACAAGGGACTGGATCCCAGGACTCCAAGACCATAACTTGAGCCAAAGTTGGATGCTTAATCAACTGAGCCACCCAGGCGCCCCCGTGCAACACCTTTCATATTTAAAATCTTATTTAATCCTCACAAGCAGTCCTAGAGAAAAAACTATTACTACCTTCTGCACTTGGAAAACCAAGATATGGAAATGTAAAATAATTTACCAATGGCAACACCTCTTGGAAAAGCTAAGATTGTTACCAAACTTATGGGAATGAAGAGTCCACACTCCTAACTACACACTTAATATCACATAGGCAGTGAATTATAATCATGTATGTAAAGTGACTCCACTGAACTAAACTGATATAGAATCAATGTCAAGGTAACTTCGTTGGTGCTATCTCTTAGCCGACTGCAGAAAGTGGAGTATTAGGGATATTATCCATAGTGTTAAAGTAAAAAATCCTTGCTATTCAACTTTGACATGATTTCCAGATTATCTATGCAGCAACTTGAAATACAAGATACCAGATATTGATCTATTTCAGTACAACACAAATTTTTCAATATGACACAGAATTCAGATAAAGCCACTATTCCCCCATACTCTGTTCTTTTGATTTTGGAGAGGATGTCATGGTCAAGCAGGTTAAGAATCTCTCTCTCTCTCCCGCCTCCCCTCCCTCTGGCTCTCTCTGGCTCTCACTCTCTCACTTTCTCTATTTTTCTCTCTCCTTTTACAATTCAATAATTTAAAACTTACAGAATACCTTTCATGTGGAAATCACAGAATGGAATAGGGGGTAAGACATCTGATTGAATTTGAGCCCAGGAAGTGAGGAATTCAAATCTACCTTTTATCAGCATGGTAACTCTAGGTAAGACGCAGCTCAAAGTCCTCCGATTCTCTCCTGTCCAATGAATTTTAAGTTATTTGACAGGCAAACACAACTTTCCTATAATTCTTTTCAGCGCATTTTTTACCTCCTGATTTCTCAAGCTGTAGATCAGCGGGTTTAACATGGGAATCACTACCACGTAAAACACCGAAGCAAATTTATCTGTGTTCAGAGAATGGCTTGACTTGGGCAGTAGGTACATAAAAATGATTGTCCCATAAAATATTGTGATGGAGGCGAGGTGGGAAGTGCATGTAGAAAAGGCTTTCTGTCTTCCTTCAGTAGAACGGATCCTCAGGATGGCGAAGAAGATGAAGATATAAGAAATGGTTACAAGCAGTAGAGAGCAGAGGGTATTGAACCCAGCGATGATGAACAACATCAGCTCTTTGGTGTGAGTGTCAGAGCAGGCCAGAGCAATCAAGGGAATATCATCACAGTAAAAGTGGTTGACCACGTTGGAGCCGCAAAAAGACAAGTGGAATGTTGCCACTGTCTGTATGAGACCCACGGTGAATCCGTACGTGTATGTGCTAGCAATCATTCCATGACAGAGCTTTCTAGGCATGAGAATGGCATAGAGTAGAGGGTTGCAGATGGCCACATACCGATCGTAGGCCATGATCGCGAGCAAATACAGTTCACAAACTACAAATGTGATGAAGCAGCAAACCTGGATGGCGCATGCATAAAATGTTATACTTTTAACATCACACAGGAAATTCACCAAGGTGTTTGGGGTGACGGATGAAGTAAAAGAAAAATCAACAAAAGCCAGATGGCTGAGAAAAAAATACATGGGCGTGTGAAGCTGAGGGCTGACATGGATGAGCACAATCAAACCGAGATTACCCATGACACTAGCTAAGTAGATGGGTAGGAATACGCCAAAGAGACAGACTTGAAGCTCTGGATTATCAGTGAGTCCCAGGAGGATAAACTCAGAGACTACTGAATGATTGCCTCTGGCCATGGAATAGACTTCAAAGACTTTTTATGTTTGAAGACCCTCCAGAGTGTATGTTCTGAATATTCTCGTCTCCATTGGCAATAATCAAGCAGATGTTAGGAGCTGGTTCTGACCACCATGATCTTATTATGTTGAACACATTCACAGGAGAATCCTCATGTTAGTTCTGGCTTCAGAACGAAGTGATTTGTTCTAGGCAGCAATTCCAAAAGATGAAACTCTGGGGATTTGTAAACAGAGAAAGATGGTATTTTATTTAAATTTAACATAACTGAATAATCTATGTCATAACTATTTTTCGTAAAAGAAAATAAAGATTGAGCGTTATGTGAACACAGATAAAATTTTTTTTAAATTGTTGAAATATTTTAAACAAAATTATACTAATTCCTTTGAAATTTTTAATTGACAGGAAACAAAAATTCAAAAAAATCAATGCCAGAAAAGATAATATGAAAAGTCATAAGCAAAATTTTGAATACTGATATCTGTATCTAATATAGATGTAGTGATATCTATGTCTGATATTCATAATATTTTATAGTTTTTTGAAAGATTTTACTTATTTATTTGACAGAGAGAAAAAGCACAAGGAGGGGGAGTGGCAGGCAGAGGGAGAGGGAGAAGCAGGCTCCCCGCTGAGCAGGGAGTCTGACGTGAGGCTCTATCCCAGGACCCTGGGATCATGACCTGAGCCAAAGGTGGATGCTTAATTGACTGAGCCACCCAGGCGTCCCTATATAATTTTTGTTTTATGTTATTTTCTTATTTACTATGATTTCTAGTTTTCCTTCAATGTTCTGTAGTATTTGTAAATTAAAGGATGAAAAAAAAAACCTCTTAGAAATATGGATAGTCTTGCTTTTATTAAAATAAACATTAACAACATTAAAATATATTAAGTAGTTCAGAAAACACATATATCATATATCTTCAAACACCCAAAAGCACAGCGGATGAAAAAAATTCCAGAATAAGTTTATAGAAATACAAATTGATTTCTAACTAATTAAAAGGGAGCAGCTTTTATGATCTTGAGCAGAAGGGAGAGATAAATTTAATTTTCTTTTTTCACTATTTCATCTCATATTATCCTTATACCTATCCTCTATATTGGCAATATAGCTATCATCCTCATTTTCAGATATGGAAACCGAGTTAAGAGCTTAAACACTCTTCATGGTTCATAATTAGCTGAGGTAAAGCAGATATGCTTGCTAACTGGTCCTTGGTTCCCTAGGCTCAATTCATAAAGAAATGATCTTTCAGAGAAGCCAGAATTTCCCAATTAACCAGAGATCAAGGCAAGTTTGGAAAGGGATTTATCAGTTTGCCCATGTCAAGCATTTAGAATAATGCCCAGCTTATACTACACGTTAAATAAGTACATTTTAACTGTAAAAGTATTAACGATATTCAGACTGAGCCTTACTCTGAGGATAGCTGTGTGCAATCCCCTCATGCTGATGACTGCAGGAGGTTACTATTATTATTATTATTAAGAGAGAGATAACGCATTCTCCTCTGGGGGGTATAGGGAAGGGAGAGGGAGAGAAAGAGAATATTAAGCAGGATCCATGCCTGCTCAGAGCCCAACACAGGGCTTGATCTCATGACCTGAGCCGAAATCAAGAGTCCCATGCTTAACCAACTGAGCCATGCAGGCGCCCCAGGTAGTTACTCTTTTGACAGTGCTTTGAAGTGTTCTTGCATCACCTCACAAGCTGTGATCTCAAATCTTTGCCTTTCCTGGCTCTTATTCTTTCTAGTACTGATAGTTCCCTGATGTGTTGGAGGCTGTGTAGATCTTACTCTGATATTACAAAAGTCTCCAACATCTTCAATCATTTTATTTTCCTTTCCTTAAACCGAAATTTGGGTCCCCCTTGAAAACCTCCTTCTTTTCAGGTCACTTCTCCACAGACCGTTCATATGAATGAAACTCTCCACATACTTCAAATCTGGCAGGTAAGATAAGACATTGTTCAGTTTGGAGCAGTGTCCTTATTTATGGTTACATCTTGCACTTGTGTTAGCTGCCCCGATGTTCAAGGCTTATACCCATATTTGCTGTTGTCATCTATACGTCCAGTTCCTACTTCCTTATTCCGTGAAGACTCTGGTCCTAAAATCACTCTCTTCCTCTGCCACAAAGTTGTCATCGGTGCCCATACACTCCACATATTTAATAATATGGCTTCTCAGATTTTTGATCTTGATATCAGTGACCCCACCATCATTCCACTTGAGCTTCCTGCTCCCATGGTTCCATTTTGAAATTGTTTTATCTGGAAATAGATTAAATGCTAAATATCCAAAATTAAAAAAAAATTATCTTATGATCACAGCATTCTACCCTTTTCTTTTCACCTCAGTTGTGACACTACAACTTTTCCTTGATGGATGCATGTCACTATTCCTTTAACTTCACTCATTGTCCTGGATCTATTGGCTTCTCCTTTATTCAACTCCTACCCCATAAGTTGTGTTATAGAATGTGATATGTATAGAATGACTCTTTCCAGCATCCAAATTTTCTGGCCCTATTTCCTCTCAGATATACCAAAACTTGAGTATTGTGAAATATTCCCGTCTTTGCAATTGTTCCTAAACTACCAAGAGCACCATGTAGACAAAAGTGAATTATTACAAATGTATTACATTTAACATCAAGTAGTCACTTACTTGGCCTGCGTTTTTGCAAAACACTGATTGTCTCTCAGTCTGCATACAGTCATTTCACACCCTTTGGATGCCTTCCCCATCCCCCTCTGTCCCACCCCCTTACTCCCAGTAGTTGTTAACAGTTCTGACTTCACAGGAAGACTTAGGGTCATAAAATGGAACATTTCTCAACTTCCTGTCACCATTTGTGCAAAACTACCTGCTTCCACATCTAGTCTTTCCACTCTTTTAGGGAGTGGGGGGTGTATTCTCTTTCGAATATCTAAACTTTTATTTTGGTTCCCAAACTTTTTTGTCTTCTGTTTCTTCTTCCTCTACCAATTCAATCAGTCTTTCCCACCAATCTAAAAATATATGTAAAAAAAAAACCTTCTTTTCCTTTACCCTCCATTAAACTCTGCTCTTTATCCCTTCAGTACCAAACATCCTGGAAAAGTCATTACTTCATCCTTCACGTAGATATCTCAATCTATTGTATTCTGAAATCTGTTCTCAGCGTAATTGCAATGCAATTACTCATTCCAAGTTCACCAACACGCTCTTTATTCCCAAAGACAGTGAGGGCTTCTTTTATGATGTCTCTGTAGCATTAGACACCACTGACATCATCGTTTTGTTTCTGAGTTACTAAAATCTTTGGGTTTTCCTATCTTTACGTGCACTTTTATTCCTTGGTGGCTCTGCTTCCTTTGTTTATGCTTTAAATAGACTATTACCTTATGGTTCTTCCCTCAGCCAACTCATACTATTTTTGCACATTTTTCTTGAGATTACTCATCTAAAGCTATAAGGAAAATTGTCATTTATATGCTGGTGATGCAAAAATTGAAATTTCTAGGCCAGATTTCTCCTCTGAACTCCAGGTACCTATATTTAATAGGTTCCCAGACAACTTCATTTAGGTATTCCCAATGCGCCTAAATTTAACATGTTCAAAAGAAAATTCAGCAATCCAAGAACCACCCTATCCTGCTCATACACATGTATTTTCTACCTCAGTGAATGGTACTGTTTATCAACCAGTTATCCACATAAGAAACCAAGAAAACATTTTTCATATTTCTTTTTAACTTGCACCAATAAACAATGCATTATCGAACACTTTAATTATTTAACTTATTTTAAAAAAATCTGTCTAGTTCTAACACCTCCTATATTCTTTTATTTGTCGAGGACTCTATCAAAACTTTCTGGATTATTTCCCTCTAACATTTATTTTATCCACCAGTCTTGCACTCTTTCTATGCATATAGTAGTGCCTTGAGTGTAGTTTCTGACATATGATCTCCACGCTCCAGCCATGTTGCAGACTATTTGTTTCTCAGACGTGACCATGGATTTTGTACACATTTGGGCCAGAAAACTCTTCCCTTTATTTTAACCTCTTCTAGTTGGCTACTATTTTTCTATTTATCCTTCAGACTTCAGGTGAAATTTCCCCTTTCTAAATGTGTTTCATTACCTCTCAAGTGTTTAATCCAACAATTGAGTCACCTTTTAATTTGTAACCTACTCTAAATTTCAAATTCTTGGCAAACAAAGATAGTTTTCTATTCCCCCCCTTTTTTCCGTCAATACCTCGTAGGACTCAACAATTCATAGATGGTCCCAAAGATAGTTTTATATTTCCCCCCTTTTTTCCTCCAATACCTCATAGGACTCAACAATTCATAGATGGTCCCAATACAATAGTAGAAAATGGAAAAAATAAATACAAAGTTTGTGTTACTTCAAACCCTTTTTACTGCCTCAATTACCTTGATTTTCCCCCCACTACATGCTGCCTTTGAGCAATCCACAGTATAACCAAAAAGAGTCCAACTTATCTTGAGACAAAGTCTGTGAATACTTAAACATTACTAAAGTATGGGGGCTATATCTTGTACTATTTGCTGATCCCCGTAGAACATTTTCTTTGTGTTACATCATTTTAAGCAATTTCTGGAAAAACAGAACAAAACAGGTAATGCTTTTTCATGAGCATGAGCAATTATGTTATGGTTAATCTTTTGAGATCCTATTTGCTTAACAGCCAAAGAACAATCATTTGAAATTTCAGATTACTGTGCTGAGCCCAAGTATAATAAAGAATTAATAACTAACACAAAGATTATGTTAACACATGGGAAAATGTGTTCACAAAATACTTAATTATATTTTATTTAGTTCTTTCCTTTTAGTATGGATTTTATCAAATTTTGGATTTTAGCATGAGGTAACAGTATGCATTTGATCAAAGTTCGTTAGCTTGCTGTTGAAGTTTGCAAGGCTACCAAGTATTGATTTAGATTGCACCAAAGATCCAACCTTACATGGGAAAGTCAGTATCTATTGAGCTGTAGGCAAATAATAATTAACCATGAATTTCTTATTGACCTGGAGGTCCATTTAACTTAATCTCAGAAAATTGTTTGAAAGTTCTTGTCAAAGAGGAATATGACTTACAATGAACTTCACTTTGTCTTCACTTTTGGAAAGCATTTAAGGTCTGCTAACCACAGAGAAATGACCCCTCCTCCTCAAACTCTTTAGCTGAATCTGTTCCTCCCCATTCCACATATACATGTATGTAGAGAGTGATACATAGAAAGATACATGGACAGAAAATTCATAGACAATTGCTTATTTTTACAAAAGAAAAAGAAAAAGAACAATTAAGTCTTATTGAATGTGGATATTTTATCCTAGGAACACTGTTTTTCTGAGTTTTTATAACACCATTCTGCCTAACAGAATTAAAACAACAACAGAGAATCTAAAACCTAAATTATACAGAAGCCACCATATTTTTTGCATTTTAATTTTCTGCATTTTATTTTTATTTTGCATGTTTTTGCATTTTTAAAAACTAATCTGTAAGGATTATACTAAGTGTAGCTTTCCTCAGAGACTTGAAAAACATCCATCAGCATGTGTGCAGCCATGGCCCTCTGCGAATATGTTCATCCTTTGTTTTAGATCAGAGGGGAAGAGAGGAAAAAACGAAACAAGACAAAACCAGAGAGGGAGACAAACCATAAGAGACTCTTAATCTTAGGAAACAAACTGAGGGTTGCTGGAGGGGAGGGAGAGCGGGATGGGGTAACTGGGTGATGGACATTGGGGAAGGTATGTTGTAATGAGCACTGGGTATCATATAAGACTGATGAATCACAGACCTGTACCCCTGAAACAAATAATACATTATATGTTAATAAAAAAATAAACTGAAAAAGATATTTTTAACTTTTTCCTTCTGTCAAAATCATAAAATCTAATTTTAGGATTTATTCTTAAAACTAATTTAATCTTTTTTTTGAGAGGGATTGGGTGGCAGAGGGAGAGGAAGGGAGAGAATCTTTTTTTGTTTGTTTGTTTCATTGTGTTTATTTTATTTTTAATTTTTTATTATGTTCAGTTAGCCACTGTATAGTATATCATTACTTTTTTGATATGGTATTCAATGATTCATTAGTTATGTATAACACCCAGTGCTCATCACAACATGTGCCCTCCTTAATACCCATCACCCTGTTACCCCATCCCCCCATCTTCGTCCTCTCTGAAACCCTCAGTTTTCTTCCCAGGGTCCATAGTCTCTCATGGTTCGTCTCCCTCTCTGATTTCTCCCCCTTCAGATTTCTCTCCCTTCCCCTATGGTCCTCCATGCTATTGCTTATCTTCCACACATGAGTGAAACCATATGATAATTGTCTTTCTCTGCTTGACTTATTTCACTTAGCATAATCCCCTCCAGTTCCATCCATGTTGATGCAAATGGCAGATATTCATCCTTTCTGATGGCTGAGTAATATTCCATTGTATATATGTACCACATCTTCTTTATCCATTTAGTGGTTGAAGGCCATCTTGGCTCCTTCCACAATTTGGCTATTGTGGACATTGCTGCTATGAGCATTGGGGTGCATGTGTCCCTCTTTTCACTACATCTGTATCTTTGGGGTAAATACCTGGTAGTGCAATTGCTGGGTCATAGGGTAGCTCTATTTTTAACATCCTGAGGAATCTCCATACTGTTTTCCAGAGTGGTTGTACCAGGTTGCATTCCCACCAACAGGGTAAGAGTGTTCCCCTTTCTCCACATCCTCGCCAACATTTGTTGTTTCCTGTTTTGTTAATTTTTGCCATTCTAACTGGTGTAAGGTGGTATCTCATAGTGGTATTGATTTGTATTTCCTTGATGCCAAGTGATGTGGAGCATTTTTTCATGTGTCTGTTAGCCATTTGTATGTCTTTCTTGGAGAAGTGTCTGTTCATGTCTTCTGTGGATATTTTGACTGGGTTATTTGTTTTTTGAGCATTGAGTTTGAGAAGTTCTTTATAGATCTTGGATATCAGGAAGGGAGAGAATCTTAACAGGCTTCATGAGGAATGACCAACATGAAGCCTGACTTAAGGCTCCATCTCACAACCCTGAGATCAGGACCTGAGCAGAAATCAAGAGTTGGACGCCTGACTGATTCACCCAGGCAACTCAGAACTAGTTTAATCTTTAAAAAATGCTATTCTTGGGCACCTGGGTGGCTCAGTTGGTTAAGTGTCTGCCTTTGGCTCAGGTGGTGATCCCAGGGTCCTGGGATTGTGTTCATGTCAGGTTCCTTACCTTGTGGGGAGCCTGCTTCTCCCTCTGACTCTGCCTTCCTCTCTCTCTCTCACTCTCTCTTATGAATAAATAAACAAAACCTTTAAAAATTCCAATTCTTTTTCTGTTTACTAATGTTTCAACTATCTATTGCAATATTTAAAAAACCCCAAAGCCTAGTGGCCTAAAGAAACCATGATTTATTATCTCTCATGATTCTGTGGACTACCTGGACAATCCTTCTTCATGTGGTGGCAGTTGGGCAGTAGGACTGATGGATGGTAAGATAATCTTGATCACAACTGATACCTGGTGAGGGTGCCAGCTGGAATACTTTCTTTTATGCAAATGACGTTTCCAGGTGTCTAGCTTGGGTATCCATAAATACAGTGGTCGGGTTCTAACATTAAGCACTCCTATGGAGAAAAAGAGTCAAGCCTTAGAAATTACAGTGTAACATCACTTTTGAGCATTTTATTTTATAAAGCAAGTCACTGGGCCAGAGTCCATAAGAAAGGTAACTCTACAAGTGTGTGAATATAGACTTAGGAATTTGTGTGGCCTATTTGGTAGTAATCCACCACAACTATGATCTTCCCAAATCTGCCTTAAGGCGCTTAAATAAAGCAAACATATAAAAGATATGACACATTGAATCATTAGTCAATGTCTGAGAGTATTAAAACCATGAATTTTGAATTCAGAAATATTTGGCCCCCATTCCTAACTTTGCCACATAGAAGCTGTGTGTTCTTGAGCAAGTCACTTATTATCTTTAAAATTCAGTTATTTATAAAATGGGGATATGCACACACAAATTTAATACAATTATTTAACTTGAGAAAATGCATCTGCTAATATGGAACAATGAAGAATTTGCTTACCCTTAGTTTCTCTACCAAAAAAAAAAAAATATATATATATATATATATATATAAATTACTTTAGGGCAGACTTCTTCAAGGATATGTAAACTCTTTACTTTCAAAATTCGTTCATGTACCTGGAAGATGTTATGCTATGTGAAATAAGTCAGATGCAGAAAGACAAATACTGCATGATCTAACTTATATGTGAAACCCAAACTTTTAGCAAGAGAAAGTAGAATGGTTGACAGGGGCTGGAGATGGAAGAAGAAATGGGGGAAATGTCGATAAAAAGTTTTAGTTACACAAGATGAATATGTTCTGGAGATACAATGTACAGCACTGTGACTATGTTAACAGTATTGTAGTGTATACTTGCAATTTGCTAAGAAGGTAGAAGTGTTCTTATGACAGAAAGAAAGGAAGGACCCAGCGATTGTGTTCATTGGTATTTAACCAAAGGAGCTGAGAACTTATATCTACACAGAAGCTTGCACACTGATGGTTATAGCTGTTTTATTCATAATTGCCAAAACTAGGAAGCAGCTAAGATGCCATTTGGTAGGTGAATGGATCAATAACATACAGCACATTCAGACAGTAGAATGTTTCAGTACTAAAAAGAAATGAGCTATCAAGCCATGAAAAGACAGGGAGGAAACTTACATTATCACCAAGTGAAAAAACCCAATCCGAAAAGGCCACATACTATATGATTCTAACTCTATGATATTCTAGAAAAGAATGGAGACAATAAAAAGATCAGCAGTTGCCAGGTGTGGGAGAGGTGGAGGACAGGCGAATAAGTAAAGCCCAGAGGATTTTTAGGGCAACAAAAATACTCTGTATAATATACTGATGGATATAAGTCATTGTACCTCTGTCCCAACCCATACAACGTACGACACCAAGAGGGAACGCAAGGTGAACTATGGACTTTCGATGATTATGGTATTTTAATATAGTTTCATCCACTGTGACAAATGTACCTTTCTGGTGAGGAATGTCCATAATGGTGTGTGTGGGAGGGCTATGCTGGTGTGTCAGTAAGCATCTGTGAGAAATTTCTGTACCTTTCTTCCAATTTTGTGGTAAACTTAAAACTGCTCTACAAAAATAAAGTCTTTTTAAAAATGCTCAACCATATCAATGAGGACATTTAAAGTAAAGAGCAAGGTCAATTTTCAGGCGTTTTTCAACCCAAACCTTCAAACAAGCACCTTGTTATCTTTTACTCCAGTTCAACTATGGAAGAAAATTAGGTCTGGTATTTTTAATAACATTTGCATAGTTGATGTCTCGCAAAACCACCTAAAATTCTCAACATCACAATGAAATAAGATAAAGTTATGCTTTTAAGTTGCTTTGCTCTTCATCTCTATTATTGAAGCATCTCATGGAAAACCAGAATGGATGGTTTTTGTCTCTTGTTTACAATTCAATAATTAAACAAATAAGCATTTTTAAAATACTATGAACAGGTAAGCAAAACCAAAAAAATAACTGTTTTTTCAAGGAGATAAGAGACTGAGCTTCAGAAGACAAAGATTTCTACACTTACTGGCACTGTACCATGTACAAGCCTTCATTTAAAAGTTCCTAATATCCAGCATTTCTTTAGGAAAAACACAACCCATTATCGATTACTAGAATGCACTTTTTCGAAAATTTTCTTGAAAGCATTTTTTACCTCCTGATTCCTCAAGCTGTAGATGAAAGGATTTAACATGGGAATCACCACTGCGTAGAACACTGAGGCAAACTTGTCTTTTTCCAGAGAGTGGCTTGACTTGGGGCGCAGGTACATAAAACTGAGGGTCCCATAATACACAGCAATCGAAAACAGGTGCGACGCACAGGTAGAAAAGGCTTTTTGTCTTCCTGCAGCAGAATGGATCTTTAAGATGGCGAAGACAATGAACACATAGGATAGGAGAACAACAAGAAGAGAACAGAACACATTGAACCCAGCAATGACGAGCAACATCGACTCTTTGACCTGGGTGTCTGAGCAGGCCAGAGCAATCAAGGGAACATCATCGCAGTAGAACTGGTTGACCACATTGGAGTCACAGAAATACATGTGGAATGTAGCCACTGCTTGTATGAGCCCCACAGAGAATCCATAAATATACGAGCTAGTGACCAATTGGATGCAGAGTTTCCTGGGCATGAGAACGACGTAGAGTAAAGGGTTGCAGATGGCCACATACCGATCATAGGCCATGACGGAGAGCATTAATAATTCCCAAACCGAAAATGTGATAAAGCAACACACTTGAATGGCACATGCATAAAATGGCATACTTTTAATTTCACGTAAAGCGTTCACAAGGGTGTTCGGAGTAATGGCGGAAGAACCATAAAAATCAACAAAAGCCAGATGACAGAGGAAAAAATACATGGGTGTGTGAAGTTGAGGACTGATTTGGATAAGCACAATCAAACCAAGATTACCCAAGACAGTAACTAAGTAAATCAATAGGAATACACAAAAGAGAATGGCCTGAAGCTCAGGGTTATCTGTGAGGCCCAGGAGAATAAACTCAGTGACTGCTGAATGATTGCCTTTCGCCATGAAATAGATGAACCATAAACAATAAGAGACAAATCTACAATAAACTCTCTAGGGCACACACTCTGAATAAACTTCGCTCTGTAAGGAATAATCAATTCAATGTGAGAAGATAGCCGTGGCGAGCCAGGGTGTTACGCTAAATTCAGCCAAAGCAGAATCTTGATAAGCTCTCTGAATTATGCGTGGATTTCACTTATGCTTTCAGCGTGAAAGGATTTTGGTCCAGGCCGAAATTCCATGATATAAAATCCATTAGGGATCTGTAGAGGAAGAAAGAGTATTTCAATTAAAATTTTATAATCAATATAAGATCAAAGTCTGGGTTGTACTTTTCTTTAAATATAAAGAAATAAAAATGAACTTTAAGAAGGTAAGTGGCTTTGACAGCATATATCAAAATGATTTCTTAAGTTCTTAATTCATAAAATTAATTTCTTAATTCATAAAATTATTACAATTTCATCATTTCATAAGAATATTAAAAGTTACTGAAATCAATTGTAGAAAATATAAAAGTCAAAATCAAAATATTAGTACTATTTTTACGCATCCTGCTTGGTATAATTTTATAATTCTCTTCTTTTTATTTATCTCCACATTGTTTTTTTTTTTTTTTTTCAATACCACATATTATATCGATATTAAGGAAAAATAGGACTGTGATTTTTCTGGCTTTGTCTTTTGGCAAAGTGCACACCAGAGAGTAATTTTCCAGATTGTAAAACAGCTTTCAATGATGAGGAAACATTATTTACCTTCTTTCTTCAATTATCTAAATGGTCCAAAGTGAATAGAATTGAAGCAGAGTTTATGTTACGGAACATTTCCAAAAACCCAGGCTGGATTCTGAATGCGTGACAGCTGGCAGAATTGAAATCATCTCCCTTCCTTTCTTACGCACAGCAGATGATAAGTGAACTTGATTTTCTTTATCACTGCATTGTCTCATGTTACTTCATATGGTTAGGACACAGATGACCAAGACAGGTAAAATATAGTAAAATATAAAAAGCACTTCCCCCACTTAAGTTTTGATTAACATCCCCTTGGAAACTTTATCTTGGTTACTATTTTATTTTTTCTCTCCCCTTCAATACTTTCAACCAAAAGCGCTTAGAACAGGCATCTACCCCCAATTTTTCAATCATATTTATGACAACCAGGTATAACCTACCTGCTTTTCCCATTAAACCAAGAAATCCCCTCACCAAGTTTACTATCAACTTCCCTACTCCCAAATCCAATAAAGCCCCCCTTCCCCCTCCTTTTTTTTTTTTGGCAGCTCGGTAGCATTGAACTCTATTGAATACAGCTTTGGTTTCCAGAACACAGCAGTCTCTCTCTGAGTTTACTATTGTCCATTTTGATTTTTCTACCTTGGAGGCTCTGCTCCTATTATCTCTGCTTGAGACAACATGTTCTTCAGGCTTTCTCTAAAGCCCCCCACCCTTTCCCCTTTAACCTTCTTTTTTTTTTTTTTTTTAAGATTTATTTATTTATTTGACAGAGATAGAGACAGCCAGTGAGAGAGGGAACACAAGCAGGGGGAGTGGGAGAGGAAGAAGCAGGCTCATAGCGGAGGAGCCTGATGTGGGGCTCGATCCCAGAACGCCGGGATCACGCCCTGAGCTGAAGGCAGACGCTTAACCACTGTGCCACCCAGGTGCCCCTTAACCTTCTTGTTCACTGATTTTATCCAATCCTGTGTCCTCAATAAGCATTTATATGCTGATTATGCATATGAAGAGTATCACATACAGAAAATAGCTTGCTATCTCTGTACATGGGACCTAATACTCAAGACCTGGAGTATATATTTTACATCTTCAATGAACAGTGCCATTATCCATTCAGTGTTCCAAATCAGACTAATTATCTTTTACTATGCTATTCTGTTCCCTGTGCCAATATTCAACTTGTTTCCACTACCCATTTCATACTTTACGTACTTTTCAGATCCGTTCACTTATATTGTTTCCTTGATCCAAAACGCAATGACTTTTTGTTTTCATTTTGTTTTGTTTGCAGCTGACCCCTAATTTTTATTCTTGCCTCCAATCTTTCCTATGTCTTCTGTTCCTTACATTTTAGCTTATATGAACTTTTATAGACATGGACTTCATTTTCAAGTTCTCCTGATATAATCCTTCAGTGTCTTCCCATAGCTCTCAAGACAAAATTCTAAGGTCTTTAACATGGCTGACATAACTCTTAAAAATCTAGTTCCTGTGTCTCAGATTAGGCTGATCTCTTCTGATAGTCTTCAAATAGTGTTTCGGTCACAGGTATTCCAAACTACCATAGCTATTCAAATGTAAGTGTAATTTTATACACGTTTTAATCTTTGCTTAGAACACGTTCCTTTTGCCATCATTCCCTTTGTCTGACTTCTCTTCCACTAAACTTGCCGTGCTCTGTTGCACCATTTCCTCTTGCAGGCTTTCCTGACTTTTCAGGGCAGATTAAGTGATCCTCAGATATACATTTTTGCGTCCATTGGTTCCTTCATCCTAGCACTTGCTACACCATATGGCAACCAACTGTTAACATGTCTGTAGCACATTCTAAACTTAAAACTGTTATTTCTAAGCAATGAATTTGTATTTTATACCCAATTTAATCACCTACCTTTTATAGTATCTAATACCAAGAAGATGGTCAATAACTATCTGTTCAATGATATATATAAGTCCAAAGGCTTTCTCACCAAGATAGAGTATATTTTTTCCTATGATTTGATATCTTCCAAAATTCAATACACTGTCATTCAGTTCAACCACAAACCCCTAAGTAGTCTGGTCTAGTGTACCTGAAAGGAATCTTCGAGAAGCCAGTAACTTTTAAAATTACCCAGGTATTATGGGACAACTTTGTATTGTGTGTGTGTGGTCCCTCAGGAAACTTTTTTTGGGTATTACACTATTTTTAACAAACATTGAAAAACAACATAATTATATATATTCAAGAACAGGCATTTACTTGATATTTAGTGTTTAGGGACCAAATTATTTCCCTTGAAATGGAAGATCACCTTCTGGGCTATTACTTAAAGGAAGAATCTAGGGTAGAAGAACATCTTAATTATCTCTCTTGGGAAAACAATTTGATTATTTGCTATATCTGCTTTCATTTTTATCACACTGGTTTCATATTAAAATTATGAATTTATTTTAAATAAACATTCAGTTTGTGGGCCTTGTATTTAGTAGCAGTTTTTGAAAACCCTTGGGCAAAAATCAGTTTCCCAATGAGCAACATCGAAACCTTTCTTCTGAGATTAATGTTTCAAACTGTTATGACTGACATTTCAATTCAACAGCAAAGACGAATTTAAAAGAATGTCCATTTTCTTCTTCCATCTCTAGAAAACTGGGAAATGAACTGAGGGTTTTAGAGGGGATGGGGGAGGGGGGATGGGTTAGCCCAGTGGTGAGTATTAAGGTGGGCACGTAGTGCATGGAGCACTGGGTGTTATACACAAACAACGAATCATGGAACACTACATCAAAAACTAAGGATGTACTGTATGGTGACTAACATATCATAATAAAAAAATAGAAAACTGAGTGCATACAAATCATAGGGCATTTGATACCTTGTTGTAATCACTGCACAAAAATGGATGAACGACTCTAAATTTGCTTTAGATGAAAACCAATGGTGTCCTCAGCACCAGCGATGCAGAACAGAAAGCAAATGACATATGAAGTAGTATCTCATTTTGGTTTTGATTTGCATTTTCCTGATGACTAATGATGTTGAGCATCTTTTCATGTGCCTATTGCCCTTTCACGCATCTTTCTTGAAAGAATGTCTCCAAAATGTTTTGTCCACTTGATAAACAAACAAATAAGCACACAAACAAAAACCTGTAGAGGAAATACGCTGTTATCTTAGGGACAAGGAGGTCAGAGCAAAGAAAAGGGAAGAGAAGGAGATGAAGTCTGTGAGTTGACATGGCCGCACCATTCAGAACTTTGTGGATCAATGTAAAGACTTGCCTTTTATTTGAATATAATTAGATGCACTAGAAAGCTTCTGCAATGAAGGTCTACTTTTTATTTTCACCTTTGACTTTTGTTTTTTAATTCCTTGAAACTTCGATATGCTTCTAAAACCAAAATGGATAGTATAATATATTCAAAGTTAGAATGCCTTCCATACCTGTCAGCCCCCACTTCATTCCCTGCTTTTCCTGCAGGGAACTGCTTTTGCTCATTTTGACTTGTCCTCTCAATGCATTTTCTTCTTCTTTTTTTTTAATCAGATGTAATAAAATACATGTACATATCTTTTCCTTT
The DNA here is from genome assembly GCF_017311325.1 of Ursus maritimus. Classification (NCBI taxonomy): domain Eukaryota; kingdom Metazoa; phylum Chordata; class Mammalia; order Carnivora; family Ursidae; genus Ursus; species Ursus maritimus. Next base: position 33,484,985 of record NW_024424786.1, on the reverse strand, counting down.
TCTTTTCTTTTCTTTTCTTTTCTTTTCTTTTCTTTTCCTTCCTTTCCTTTTCTTTTTTCTTTTTTTTCTTTTTTTTCTTTTTTTTGAGAGACAGAGAGGGGTGGGGAGAGGGAGACACAGAATCTTAAGCAGGCTCCATGCTCAGCACAGAGCCCCATGCAGGGCTCGATCTCACAACCCTGACATCATGACCTGAGCTGAAGATCAAGAGTAGGTGCTTAAAAGAATAAGTCTCCCATGGGCCCCACATGTACATATCTTTAATCATCCCCTTTTCTTGTTTTATATGAAGTATCCTTTCTTCTTTTCAATAATATATTGAATTTTTCTTTTTTTCTTTTTAATATCTTTCTGATTTAATATTATATTCTGACGCTCATCGCGTAGCACACCTAGAAATCGTCTTCAGTTCTAGAATAGCTGTCCTCACCACTGGAAATTTGGGTGCCAATATGTTGCTAATATCAATCATAGCCCAGAAAAAAACTGACTGTATTCAAGCATTTGCTCACAGGGTCAGGGTTCACTTCAGGCATGGTAAAAAGGTGTCTGCATACACCTGCATGTGTGTCTGCATGTGATATCTGCAGACAGGTGTCTGCATATGACAGATACAAAGGCTCATTTTTTTTCTGTCATGCCTGTAAAGTATAAGACTTCCAAATGTGATATAATTAAAATGAATCTGAGAGAGCCCGATTCATTCTCACTCAAGGAAGAGCTGAATCCTTATGAGGAGACATTGACATGTTTCAATAACGTGGCTATATTTTTATGGCTGATCATGAAGTTATTAACAAAATGCAGTAACTTTAAGAATTGTTATACAACATTGTGATTTAAATATTTCTTGTTTTTTTAAAGATTTTATTTATTTATTTGAGAGAGAGAGAGAGTGAATGAGAGAGAGCACAAGCATGGGTAGGGGCAGAGGGAGAGGGAGAAGCAGACTCCCTGCTGAGCCAGGACCCTGATGCATGACTTGATCCCAGGGTCCTGGGATCACGACCCCAGCCAAAGGCAGACACTTAACTGACTGAGCCAACCAGGTGCCCCTGATTTAAAGTTTTCTATAAAAGGTATGGTATATTGTTTAAGTTTATAATAGGTAAAAAATACCATTTTTGTAATAAGTCCTTATATAGCAAAAGTCCATTTTGTTAAACTAAGTTCTATTGAAGATGAATGGATGGTTTCATTTATTTATTTTCTTAAGAAAGATATAAGTATTATTTGTTAAAGTTATATAATAATAAATAAATAACAAATAAAACTTCTATTACTTATACAAAGTTGTAGTTTTTTATTTTTATTTTTTTAAGTTTTTTCTTTTTTTTTATTTGTTAGAGTGAGAGAGAGAGAGTGAGCACAAGCAGGGGGAGCAGCAGGTAGAGGGAGAGTGGGAGCCTGATGTGGAACTGGATCCCAGCACCCTGGGATCATGACCTGAGCTGAAGGCAGTCGCTTAATCGACTGAGCCACCCACGTGTCCCCAAAGTTATAGTTTTTTAAAGTTACAAAGAATTTGGGGACACCAAAATGAGAAATGTGTTAAAAGATACCAACCAACTAAAACATTGAAATTTTTAACATTATTTATTTATTTTTGTTTTAGAGAGGAGGGAGGGGCAGAGGGAAATGGAGAGAGAATCCCAAGCAGGCTCCCTACTGGGCACAGAGCCCCATGGGGGGCTCAATCTAAGGATCCTAAAATCATGACCTGAGCCAAAATCAAGAGTCGACACTTAACCCACTGAGCCACTCAGGCACCCCAAACGTTAAAATTGAATAATAAATGCTGAAGGACTTATTTTAATTTTAATTTTTTATTTTGACATAGTTTCAGAATTACAGAAATGATGCTAACATTTTACAAAGAGTTCCTGTACATCCTTCACCGAGATTTCCCAAATGTTAACATTTTACCACATTTTTTTATCCTGAACAGTTTAATAACCAGTTGGAGACATAAAGCTTCCTTACTCTTATATACTTATCAGTGTATATTTACTAAAAGCAGGGAATATAGTGGTCTTAAATGTGGTCTTAAATGACCACAGTACTATTATAAAAATCTGCAAATTAATATTGGTGCAGCATTATTACTTAATCCACAGACCTTATTCTGCTCCGAAGGACTTGTCTCATTTGGTAGAATTCAACTTTGTTCTTTTAGTTTAGTTTTTTTTTTTTTTTTTTTTTTTTTTTTGGGGGGGGGGTGTTCTACCAGTGTTGATGCCATTGTCCCTGTGAGGTCACCAGAACCAACAATTCTTTTCAGATTCACCTTTATAGACAATGTTACTAACTTAAAGCTGCTTTAGGGACCTGCAGTAGACATGGTTTTTATCAATGTCAAGCTCATGAATTGGAGAGTTCAAGTCAAAACTCCGCTATGGTAAAGAGATTGATTATAAATGATCTGTGGAACAAAATTTAACCTACGCTTTGTAATCGAATTTATTTTATTTTCATGTCTTTCAATATTTTCAGGAGTTATAATTTTCATGATAATAGAAAATAAAATCAGAAAATTAAAGTATCCTGTGTTTCGATATGAATTTGTCTAATATTACAACATTTGAAAGCATGTTACTAATGGAGTGCTAATGCAGAAAACTTGATGACTGTTTTTTTGATGTTGTTTTTTTCGTTTTTGTTTTTTTGCATCCCAACTCTGAGGACTTTCAGTTAGATCATAGGTCATTTATTTTACAGTAGAGGATGCTTTTTCCATAATTCTTTTCAAAGCATTTTTGACTTCCTGGTTCCTCAGGCTGTATATTAAAGGATTTAGCATGGGGATTACCACAATATAGAAAACAGAAGCTATCTTGTCAGTATCCAGAGAATGGCTTGTTTTTGGCTGCATATACATGAAGATGATTGTGCCGTAAAATATAGTGATGGAAGTCAGGTGGGAGGCACAAGTAGAGAATGCCTTTTGCCTGCCTTCAGCTGAATTAATCCTCAGAATGGTGAATAGAATGAATATGTAGGAGATGAGGACAATAAGAAGAGAGAATAGGGTATTGAAACCAGCAAGTGTGAACAATACCAGTTCTTTGATATCTTTGTAATGGGTTTTATGGCAGGCCAGACCAACCAGGGGAACATCGTCACAGTAGAAGTGGTTTATGATGTTTGAATTACAAAAAGATAAGTGGAATGTAAGGACTGCCTGTAGGAGTCCAACAGAAAAGCCATACACATATATACTAACCACCATTTGAATACAGACCCTCCTGTTCATGATAATGGTATAGAGTAAAGGGTTGCAAATGGCAACATACCTATCATACGCCATGACTGAGAGCATATACACTTCACAAACCACAAACATGATAAAGCAACACAACTGGGTGGCGCAAGCAGGTAAGGATATTCTCTTAATTTCTTGGAGGAAGTTCACCAGGGTGTTAGGGGTGACAGAGGAGGTATAGCAAAAATCAACAAAAGCTAGGTTGCTGAGGAAAAAATACATAGGTGTGTGAAGCTGAGAACTGGTATGAATTAGCATAATCAACCCAAGGTTACCTATGACACTAATTAAGTAGATCAGTAGAAAGATCCCAAAAAGTAGGGCCTGAAGCTCTGGACTTTGTGTAAGTCCCAAGAGGATGAATTCAGTTATTTCTGAATTATTGCCTTCAGCCATGGAAGACGTGTAGAAGCATTTCATATCGTTATCTTGAGAATACCCATGCTGGATAATCTTCAACTTCTTGGATTAAGAATTCAACTTACACTTATTTTATGGTGACCATATTGGAAAGATAATCCTCACTGGTCCTATGGGCCATTCTTAGGTTTCAATACTGCCCACTTTTGATTTGAAGGGCTTTGCTTGAGGCAGAAATTCCAACATACCCAGTGGCCTGGAGGTTTGATGAAGAAGACAGAATGTCTTGAATTAAAATGTGGAATCGCATATATACAATGAAAACCCAGTATTACAGCAATAGCAGGAAATTATTTCAGTGATAAAAGAGATGGGAGCACATTTCAGTGATATACTAAGATTAAATACTGAGCATTTCAACTCAACTGAGAAAACAATCGTGACTCTCACTAAACATTATTAGTGTGCTAGCCAATGCAATGCAGGAAGAGGTAAAAATATTGTTTATAAAGTACATGATATTGTATCAAAATCAATAACTTCAGTAGAAAGATATTAGATATATTATGATTGTGGAAAAGTCTTCTGCTGCAAGTCAATATAATGAACATGATGCTATAATAAAAATGTAACTTCAAAGAAATGTGAAAATAGGGGCTCCTGGGTGGCTCAGTCAAGTGAGCATCTGCCTTTGGCTCAGGTCATGATCCCAGGGTCCTGGGATCGAGTCCCACATTTGGCTCCCTGCTCAGCAGGGAGTCTGCTTCTCACTCTCCTCCCTACCCTTGCTCTTTCTCATTATTTCTGTCACTATCTCTGTCTCTCTCCCTCAAATAAATACATAAAATATTTTTAAAAACAAACAAAAAAAAACAACAAACAAAAAAACCAACAAAGAAATGTGAAAATACAGTTTTTAAGATTCCATTTAAAATAATAAACAAATTTAAAACCTAGGGTTTAATTTAATATTTACTTAGCAAACTGTTGACCTTCTATGTTCCTGTTGTTTAAGCTGAATAAATCCATAGTTTCACAGTATGTCTTAGTGGAATGGTATTTAGGAAAGAAGAACATTTGTATAAGTTAATTCAGCTATGTAATGCATGCTAGGTAAACCTAAATAAATCTACTAAATAAACCTGGAAGAACAGTCTAGACATTTCTTAAAATAAAGTGTAATGGAGGGTTATTTATCCTTATAAATAGCAAAGTGTACTATAAACTACAGAATGTAAAATAAAATGGGAATCGGTGGCAGGACAGTGAATGTTTGTCAACTGGCTTTCAAAAAAAAGTGCTGATTTGTAGCATCTGTTGGTTTTCTGATTTCTATGGTGTAAATATTCCCACCGTCACTGATTTCAGGCTACAAACTTGAAGCCACTGAACACGGAGTAGGGATGAATACAGATTATATCTTTTACAAGCTGGTAGGAGAGGCACTGGTGGAACTTTTATACAAAGGTAGCTTGGTATTATAAGCAAAATCATATAAAATATTATTTAATAAAACACATACATATTTAATATATACCATATGCTAGAGAAACATTTAAAATCAATGATGAGTCTCTCTTCACAATGTATTTGTATCTATAATTATAAATATCCCTTCTCAATAGACTAATTAATTTCAAAGAGAAAAAGTTCATTTTATAAAATATGAAAGGATCAGCAAACAATAAGTTGTCCATTAGATTGATCAAATTAAAAGAATGGTTATACCCAGGGCTGGTAAAGGTGTAGGAAAACAAATATAGCCTTACACATCTAAAGAAGGTGAAATTTGTCTTCATATTTCTAGAAGGTGATGTAATAGTAAACATCAAAATTGTTCAAATTAGTCCTGCCGTGTATACAATGATTTTAATGCTAGGCAATTAGGGAAATAATAAAAGTATGCAAGTATATGAATGGTTTCATTTTTACTTACCAAAAAACAAAAGTTGTGTAAATATATTCTGATGGTTTTTCATTATTGCACATCTTAGTAAAATATTAAGTAGCCATTCAAAAGCTGAAATAAGTCTACATTTATTGATACTGGAAAATGTTCACAATATAGCAGGTGAAAATGAGCAGCATGCTAAACAGGTTATACAGTGACAAATGATTTCTATACATGCACATCCCAGTATGGCCTATTCATTTATACATAGAGGGAAAATACACAAACTGTGTGTGCCACAATGTTAACACTAGTTACATCTACAAGGTGGTGTTGTGGTCCTTCCTTCCTCCCTACTCATTGTAATCATCCTTTACATTGTGCACTGTAGAATACTGACAACTTGATTTTTCATATTGGTTATTCCTATAATTTGTGCTCACCTGGTGCCATACAGATGTTTGAAGTGTCCATAATCATTTATCACTAAAAATGACTCCATAATCCCCACATTTTGGGGGCAATATTTCATCATGATATGTTGCAAAGGTGGACCAATTTGTTAACACATTAAAAACAATTCTCAAAGAGGACAAAACCAATTTACAAAATCCTCAAATATGAAATGAAAATCGTGACAACTGGTTTTCCTCTTATTAAAATTGTGTGGCAAATCTTCCGATTTAATCTGAAGTTCTTAAGTCTTACTTTGGGTGGTTTCCTAAATGTTCAGCATTTTAAAATTAAGAAAAAGAAATCTAGAAATTGTCAACTTAAAAAGTCTTTTACTCTGAAATGTTATTTTAATCCGTTGCCTTTTTAAATCCTAAAATGATAGATTCATCAGATGATACCGTTTTTATCTTCTCATTGCTGAGGAAACTGAGGAATAATTTGTAAGCGAATGTATTGTCTTTCCATTCAGCCAATGTTAGACCCAGCATTCACATCCGGGCTTTTAGACGCCAAGGAATCCATGCTTTTTAATGGCACAGCAAATGCACCAGTCGGCCAAGACTGGAGGTTGTGAATTCAAGGATGTTAATGATAAGCTTTGGGTATATAGCATACAGACTCAGAACCTGCTGCAGGAGTTTTGTCAGAAGACAGGGAGGCACTGAAATGTTCAAATAGTAGATAAATGTGTTTAGAGAAAAGATAAGGAAGGAAGCTGAGAATCATAAATCAGAGCAGCCAGCTGTGTGTCTCTACGATCCGTCAAAACGTATAGTAAGATCAAAAGCACATCTTGACCTAAAAGGCAAGTTTAAATATGATCTTCTCTCTCTGGCTATTAATAACATCCTAGTCTTTTCCGTCATTAAGCATTTACATGACCTCCTAGATTGAAAAAAAATTTAATAGTAAGCATGAGTTGCAAACTCAAAACCATTTTCCATGTAACTTAAAATTGTAAAATGAGCTTTGCATTTATTTGAAACACATACATACATATCTACATATCTGGATCTACATATAGATATTATATAAAGTATAAATGTAACGGTACACTTATCTATATCACAAATAGCAATTGTGTATGGGAAAACTTATTTATAAATTGCTCCCTCAAGTTCATCAATACACCTGGGACTAGAACTCAGGTCTTCAGGATCATAGAAGGAGGGAACCTGATTTACAAGCAACCACCATTTACTATTACCCCTTTTCATGTTGTTTAAGAAGACTCCAAAATGACCATCATTGTCCTTGCTTAATTGAGAAACTAGTGAAAGCCCACACATAGGCTACATTGTCCAATGGGTTCGTTGTGTTTTAAGCTAAATTTTGATTAATAAAGATCAACTTACCCAAGGTTTGCCCAGTGTAACTCATACGAATCTTGTTACTGGCCAAATGTTCTGTAATGTTTCCATTGTTTTGAGTTAATTTATTTGGAATGGATGATGCCCTTGGGATGTTATCCCTGAATTACCTTATTATTTTTTTAATTTTAGATAATTGGAAAAAATAAATGAGATCTCATAGGCTTAAAAAAAAAACAAAAAAGTTTACTTAAGAGTCTTTTGGGACCAAGCCAGACTTCCAGATCAGTAGAAAGTTGTGTTAAATCAGTCAGAGAGTAAAGTTAGGATGTACTACTATTCTCTTTAATAAAGGCAGTTTGTTAAATTACAATAGGGAAAGGTATTATATTGTCCTATTTCTTCAAGAAATTAGCATATCAGGAAAATAAAGTTTACATTACTACTCTTTGCTTTTCACATGGGGTAGTGTTAATGTAGCCAGAGAACACTGAACTGGGAATTTTGGAGAGGTGGGGTCAGAACTTGTGTCCATGTTCTGCCTGTAACTAGCTATATACCAAATTAATGGCTTTTTATACATTTTTTTACTTGAGAATTGGGAAAATCAGTAATTTCCTATGGAACAAAAATTAATTATTTTAATGCACATTCCATTTAAAATGAGAGAGTGGGTATAATTAAAATGAAAAAGTAGGTATAAATTCTTACGGTTATTTTTACATCTGAAATCTCATTCTAAGTGAAAATATTTAGAAAATTTTATTATATAGTGAAGAGATATACAGAAATCACATTAAAAATAGTCATTCTGACAGTTTTTTCAGAGGAAAAACCAGACCATGAAGAAAAGCCTATTTATATTTATTCAAGTCACTTCCTTAATTTCATGAACATTTTAAAAGCCTGGTTTCTACTGATGACAACTTTCTTCAGGGCATCTTTCACCTCCTTATTCCTGAGGCTGTAGATCAAGGGGTTCAACATGGGAATGATCACTGTGTAGAAGACTGAGGCCATTTTGTCTGTGTCTAGGGAATGGTTCGAGCTTGGCTGTAAGTACATGAAGATGAGGGTCCCATAGAATATGGTGACTGCCAGCATGTGAGAGCCACATGTGGAGAAAGCCTTGCGCCTGCCCTCAGCTGAGCGCATCCTCAGGATGGCAGAAATAATGTACGTGTAGGAGGTGAAGACAACCACAAGGGAGGAAATGAACATGATCCCAGCACAGGCAAAGATCCATAGCTGTTTGGAGTGAGTGTCTGAGCAGGTTAGCCTCAGGAGAGGCATGTCATCACAATAGAAATGATTGATGATATTGGAGTGACAATAGGAGAGGCGAAAGGTGAGGATGGTATGGAACAGTGCCACCAGGAAGCTATAGCTGTAGGGGACAGCCACAAGCTGAATGCAGATTCCTGGAGACATTACAACCATGTAGAGGAGAGGGCTACAAATGGCCACGTATCGGTCATAGGCCATGGACGCCAGCAGCAAGCACTCAGCCGTCATGAAGGCCAGGAAACAGCCTAATTGAGCAGCACATGCATTGAAGGAGATAACGTTTTGTTTGTACAAGAAATTCCCAAGCATTTTGGGTGTAATGACAGAAGAGTAACAGAAATCGACAAAGGCTAGGTTGCTAAGAAAGAAGTACATTGGTGTGTTGAGTCTTGAGTCTGTTCTAATGACTAGGATCAAACCGAGATTGCCTACTACTGTGAAGAGGTAGATAGATAAGAAAACCACAAAGAGGGGCATCTTCAACTCCTGTTGATCTGTGAGGCCCACGAGGATAAATTCTGTCACCTGGGTGCAGTTTCTCTGGGCCATAGGTCTTTGGTGTATCTGGATGAAGAGAAGAGAATTAGATATAGTTTAATTAAATTAAATTTAATGTTTATCTCCCTCCCCTCCCCCACCAGAAGCTCTCAGAACCCAGTCTTCTGGTGTCTTTATGAAGACTTCATTAAATAGTCATGACTAACTCATCAGCCATTGGCTGATTCAGCTTCCAGTCCCCCACTCTAGGGTGGGGTCCAAAAGGTATGTCATTAACATAACAAGACACCCGTGTCTCCTTTATGTCTCTAGCATTTTCAGGAACTGTGAATGAAGACCAAATATATCTGAAAAATAAATATTTCTTATAAATCATTATATCATAGTGTTACAAAAATATGAGACTAGAGTTCCAATTATGGCAAAGCAATGACTAGTGTCCCTTTTCAAAGCACTCAAACTTTCTTGGTTTGTTTGCTGAAATTCAAAATACAGGTAATTTTCTGAAGGAATAAATGTAAAATTTCCATTGGGGCTAATTCAATTTATTACATCTCGGAGAAAGAGGATGCACTCGAGTTTCCAGCTCATTTAGCATTTTTATAATGAACAATTGCTCTTCTGATGACAAATAACTATTGAAAGATGACATTTCATTGGGATTGAAGCCAAGAAGGATAGTAGAAAGAACCCTGATACAACTGGGGGACCTGTATTTGAATTTGGCTTTGTTACTCTCTAGTCACATAAGCTTTAGGGTGGCAAACCTTCAGTTTGTTCTTCAGTTTCCTAATCTATAAATGATGCTAATTTATATCTAAAAGGATTGTAAATATTATGAGGAAATTATTTATCCCCAGCCCAGGACGGACAAGAATACATTTTAAAATAGAAAATATTGGGACACCTGGGTGGCTCAGTCAGTTAAGCATCTGCCTTTGGCCCAGCTCGTGATCTCAGGGTCCTGGGATGAAGCCCCGCATTGGGCTCTCTGTGCAGCAGGGAGCCTGCTTCTCCGTCTCCCTCTATGTGTTCTCTCTCTCTTTCGCTGTCTCTCAAATAAATAAATAAAATATTTAAAAAAAATAAAACAGAAAATATGTTAAAAAAATTGTTCCCAGGGGCACCTGGATGGCTCAGTCGTTAAGCGTCTGCCTTCAGGTCAGGGCGTGATCCCAGGGTCCTGGGATCGAGCCCGGCGTAAGGCTCCCTGTTCTGCTGGGAGCCTGCTTCTTCCTCTCCCACTCCCCCTGCTTATGTTCCCTCTCTCACTGGCTGTCTCTCTCTCTGTCAAATAAATAAATAAACTCTTAAAAAAAATTGTTCCCCTGATACATTAAAAGGTAGAAGTACAGAGAAGGCAATTGAAAATTCACTGGCAGCAGGGTAGACAGTGCTTATGGATCAGGGTACGATAGCTCCAGGTCTTAGAGCAGAGGTTATTGAACAAGAAAAACAGAAAATCCTTAACTGTTGGATTCAGATAGCCATAAAATTTTATGTGCAATATGTCTTTTAAATTAAAGATGGAGAAGAGTGCCTTAAAATTTTAGATCGTCAAATATAATTTCAGCAAAGAATAATTACCAAAAGAGAAATATACAGCTTAATTAATATATTTCATTATGTCAGGAAACAGATGAAAAAATACATAGGGAGAAGATAGATGTTCTTCATAAAGCATAAATATGGAAATCAGAAATACTTTTTTAAAGTGTGTACGTGCGATGTTTATACCACTTTCTATGGGATGGAGACAACCTCTTGGATGATCTTGATCATAGATGTCAGTCACCATTACATGAAATGAGTAGGTCATTAAAGCTTTTAAAATCCTAACTAGTGACCCTACAAATATATAAATTCCATTTTGAAGTAATTAGGCAACTATTTGGTTGGGAATATTGCTTTCAAATCCCAAGATGCTGAATCCTTCAGGCTTCACTGTTTGGCAGCTGTAAGAACTTCAGTATGTCATTTTATCTTATCTTGAAGGGAGGGTACGCATATCTATGCAAATATCTTTGAAGGCATATTATATATGATCTCTTACCAGCAAACCCATGATATTTCATATTCAAATTCCACTCACATGTCTTCCCTCTGTCACAGCAAACACACATAACCTAATTAGAATGATTGTGTTGCAGTCCTCAATTACAACAGGCCCCTATAGGCTTCCTTACTTTCATATGTGCTTTTTCATAAGTGGTCATCTCTACCAGGTGAACGGTAGATGGAGAGCTGGAAGGAAAGCTCCTATTTATCCTTCAAGGGGTCTAGCCAAATCTCACCTCTCCTGTAAAGACCTCCCTGATTTCTAATTTTCATGCTGCATGACCCACCAGTTTTCTTTTTTGTGCTCCAGAAACATCTTACACATAACTCATTTACATTTTATCTCCCATTTCTGGCAGCCATCCTTTTTGATATATCTTCTCTTAATAGATTGAGACTCCATTCACTTTGTAATGTAGTCCTTTTTATGTGCTTGGTAGTGGGGTATCAAATATGACTTTTTCTAATAATATTTCAATATTTATTTCCCTTGCTTATAATTTACGCTATTTACTTATATCAAATATATTAAAGAAATATTGATGACGAATTTAATGTGCTCACCTGTCATTCTGGGTAAATTGACTAGCTTTCACAAAAAAGAGAAGGGCAATTTTGATAGATTATAATCTAGTCGATTAAGTGCCTAACTTTTCCAAATGATCTAATAGACACTATTTTGGAGATCTCATTTTTTTTTAAATTTCAAATTAATAAGAAATATATTTTATATCATGGCACATACACGTACTTTAAATAAAATTAGAGGAAACAGTCTTTACCTTTATTTCAGAAAATGCCATCTAAAATGTTTTTTCTAAAATCCGTTCCATTATATTCTAGTTCATTTTGAAAATACTCATTTTGATCCCAGTTTTAAAGAGAGTCTTCAAAACTATCTGGGTAGGCAGTGTTCCTGCTTCTCCTCCAGGTGAGTTTGGGCAGCAGCAGACCGCAAGGTTTTGTCAGTGACTTTATCCCAAGGGATCTTACATAGGAGTATGATGCAAGCAGATCACCAAAAAAATTACGGTTCATATCCCTTAGGGCTCCCAAGGATGGAGATGAATTAACAAGATTCTCTGGTTTTATGGAACTACAAATCTATAGCTCTTTCTTTAGTATGGCGTTATTTCCCTAACATTCCTAAGTCTTGATATGCTATTATTTATTTATTGCTATTTTTTTTTAAAGATTTTATTTTATTTATTTATTCGACAGGATAGAGACAGCCAGCGAGAGAGGGAACACAAGCAGGGGGAGTGGGAGAGGAAGAAGCAGGCTCATAGTGGAGGAGCCTGATGTGGGGCTCGATCCCATAACGCCGGGATCACGCCCTGAGCCGAAGGCAGACGCTTAACCGCTATGCCACCCAGGCGCCCCTATTTATTGCTATTTTAAGCATTCGTGTTGTTGTTGATGCTTAGTAACAAGGTTTGAATTTATCTGTGAAAGAAAGGTAAGAGTTACCTTGTGAACCTTCTTACAACTTCTCTTTCAAAGAACTGGATAGTTAATTCTCTCAAGAATTATTCCTGAATATTTTTAACACATGATACTCTTCTTTTGGCTCACTCTTTGAAATGCTCACAAAGCATTTGTTTCTTCTTTCAGGTTGTCTCTATCAGTTATTACTTCATTTCCTTGATGACTTGGTCTGAAGAGCACTTTTCCACATTCTTTAGTTGGTCCATCTGAGACCAGAGCAAGGGTGTGCAGGAAGAACACAGCTTTAATAGTCACTGGAGGAAAATGCATCTACAGTGGACTGAATTGTATTGTGTCTCCCCCACCATTCCTATGTTGAAGCCTTAACCCCTGATATGATGGTACTTGGAGATGAGGCCTTTGGAAGGTAATTAGGGTTAGATAAGATCATGAGGGTGGGGTCTTCATGATGGATTAGTGCCCTTGTAAGAAGAGATACCAGATTACTTCCCCTTCCCCCTACCCCTACACATGCTAAAAAAGAGGAGGTCATGTGAACAAACAATAAGAGAGTGGCCCCCAGCAAGCCTAAAAGAGAGATCCCACCAGGAACCAAATTGATCAGCAAATTGATCTTAGACTTTCCAGCCTCCAGAACTATGAAAAAATAAATTTCTGATGGTTAAGTCACTTGGTTTATGGATTTTGTTATGGCAGCTTGAGATGACAAAGCAACATCTTTGTGGAAACAAAAAAATCCTCTATAACGCAAAAAGTTTCTTTTGTGGGGGGTGGAGGGATTATGGAATTATTTCTTTTTTTCTGATATAGTGCATTTTCTGTTGTCTTCTCAGTAGTTTAGGGAGGACAGCATTTAACTGAGGTTGTGCCAGATACCCCAAATGTATCTTTTAAAGGTATCAAATAGGCAGGAGGTGAAAAATAAAACAGAAATTATACACAGTAAACTTAAAAGATGTAAGTGAAAAGGTCAGGAAGGTATTTGGTGCAAATACCTGTGGTCCAAAGCAGGCAGAAGTTTGTATCACCAGTGACTGTCTCTGGGCTTCAATGTAATGATGGTGGTGGTGGGGTATCTAACATTGCTTGTGAATGATGCATTAACATATCTGGTTTACTGAAGACTAAAAAGAAGCAATTCCCTAAGGATCACAGCCTGACATGGTCACATTGTGTAAGTGTTAATTAGAATATATGTATAAGCAGAACTATGTTTGAAAAATTATTCTATGAATAATCGGTACTTAATTTTGTTTTAAGCTGGCAAGCATACTACAGATGGCAAAATGCCCTGTTCTTGTTTATGTATTGTTATAAAATGCCGTGACTTCGTATGTGGGATTGGGATCTCAGAACAAAAACTAAGACATCTTCTACTTAAGTTCATGCATATAAATAAATTGGATTGAATTCAAATGACAATGAAGAGAAGTTATTCACCATAATTTGTTACAATCGTGTTTTTGTAATGTTACTGAAACATTAGTTTTATATGTTATTAGAGGCTCTTCCCAGTGAACATTTCATCTTCCCACTGGTTTTTTTTTGCATTTTTTCACATTTATTCAAATTCACTGCAGGAAGTAAATACTAAAAGATTAAAAAACAAATTCTCTAAATTCTTAAATCTTTAAGTAAGAGTTCAGCTTAGTTGATCAAATTTTGGGGGAGGGGACAGTGACTAGGAGGAGACATCCAGGGAAACTTCCAAACAGAAGGGTTTGCATGTTACTAAGGGGGTGGTTCCTTGACTCCATGCTTTGTGTCACTTGTCACAAATGCATAGCGCCATGCAACACAACAAGTAAAATTTATATATAAACAAATAAAAAATTAATGAGACTGTTGGCAAATACCAGGAAGAAATGCATACTCTGACAAATGCATCTAACCCTATTGCAAATGTATGATGTAATCACACTGAAGTGTGGGATGAATTGACCAAAGTCACTTTGGACAGTGGTGTTTTGATTAGAAACTGAAATTATAGACAAAAGGAACTGCATATAAACTCTGTATTCTAGTTTGCAAATTTGTTTCTCATGGGGGTTCTAGTTAACAATTCTGAAATTGGTGTACATGAATATTAGAGCTGAACAAAGAATTAAAAGGTTTTTAAGTGGAAGGACCTAGATTTCTCCCTGTTGGAGAGAACTTTACAGATAAGCATGAACTTAAGTTTGGAATGAATCCTGTGGTACTGCATTAGAGTGGAAGATGTCAGAATGAACTCATGTTTAGCTTAATACATACACACAGAGCTCTCTCTCCAATCCTCCACTGGAAAATTTTCCTCAAAATTATGTAGTGTTGGGGGGTTTCTTTTGTCTTTTTCTCCCTTGATCCTCATGTGGGAGCTCTAGAGCACTTGAAAGATTTCATGGCATCTCTCATGAGAAAATACCACTGGGACTCATTTATCCCACATTCCTTCTCAAATTGTAATAAGAGAGTGGTCTGGGAGAACTTGGGGTCCTCTTACAAATAAATATATTAATGTAGTTAATTAGAAACTTCCTCATGTTGTGGAATAAATTATAACAAATTATGATAAATGATGACAGTGGAGGGGTGCCTGGGTGGCTCAGATGGTTAAGCCTCTGCCTTTGGCTCAGGTCATGATCTCAGGGTCCTGGGATTAGCCTTGCATTGGCTCCCTGCTCAGTGGGGAGCCTCCTTCTCCCTCTCCCTTTGTCTCTCCCCTCCACTGGTGCTCTGTCTCTCTCTCTCTCAAATGAATAAACAAAATCTTCAAAAAATGATGACAGTGGAAACCACGGTTCTCCAAACATATTGTTAAAATTAAGTTCATTTCGATAGCATGTGAGATCAAATTTTAAATCAAACCCACCCAATAGTTTTCCCAACTCTATGTTTTCCTTAACAGCTTTATTGAAGAGATGTTATACTTCTTAACACTTTGGAAAGAACAACAATTTTCCAAGCAATGTTAGCCATTCAGATTTCAAATTTTCCAAGTGACGAAATGTCCTTTTCAAGCTTGGATATTACGATTACAATGCAGTAGAAGCCCTGGCGAGCTGTAGGTGAGCACTCATGAGTGCTACTGCAGCTAATAAAACTGTTTACAATTGGAGGTGCAAGTGGACGTACATGGTTGTTATAAGGAATGGAGGAGTTGCAGGCAGGGGTCAGGGGCAGTACTGGTGAGAGAGACTTCCATTGGCAACTTTGAACTTTTGAGCTGCCCGTGAGAAAGCAAAAATCAGAGAATTATGGGCTGCAGGGGACAGTAGATTATATTTAGATCCATAGTTTTCAGACAGTGCTTTGAACAGTCACCTGATTCTGAAGAGATAACTCAAGTGTTGTTGAGTGACCGGAAGGAAGATGTCTGGAAACTGTGTTAAGAAGAACAATAGGGTCAGTCTTTGTGCCTACCATCCCATTCAACCAGAGTAGCTATAAATAGTATTGTTTTTATTATTAATAATAATATTAAATGTTCATTTGTGACCAAAGTAATTTCGCAAAAGAAAGCAAATTAAAGCCACATACTTTGTACAATCCCATCATTTTACCAATGAGAGGGAAATAACGGATTTCCAAAAGTAATTCTACTAGTGGTTCTACGAAGGGTCAGGTTCACATCCCCTGACATTGATATCTATTCATTTGTCTTCCTTCTGCTAGAAGAAAAAGGATCCAGAGTTTTGTGGTCAGGAATAAGCTAGGCCTAACTATACATTCTAAAGTATTATTCAGACTTTTATTTTTTCAAAGTTTTGTTTTTCAACATCTGAGCCTATTTTGTGATAAGAGGTAATGGAAACACTCAAGAAAGACTCCACATCTGAGAAAGGGTGATAAATGTCAAACAATTTTAATGTTTCAAGATATATTTTATCAAAGAGGCATTCTTTTCTGCCAAATTATACAAATAATGTACTGCATAGAAATTACAATACCATCTTAGGGGCACCTGGGTAGCGCAGTCGTTAGGTGTCTGCCTTCGGCTCAGGGCATGATTCCGGCGTTAAAATACTTTAATTAGGGACGCCTGGGTGGCTCAGTGGTTAAGCGCCTGCCTTCGGCTCAGGGCGTGATCCCCGGGTTCTGGGATCGAGCCCCACATCGGGCTCCTCCACTGGGAGCCTGCTTCTTCCTCTCCCACTCCCCCTGCTTGTGTTCCCTGTCTCGCTGGCTGTCTCTCTGTCACATAAATAAATAAAATCTTAAAAAAAAAAATTACAATACCATCTTAAATTGGGCTTCCCAAAAAGGAGACACTGAGTCAGTTACATGTATAAATTTGATTTATTAGGAATTATTCCCAAGAACACGTACTGAGTTGAGTAGGAAGTGAGGCCTGGAAAGGAAATAGACCAAGCATGGGTGCAGTACCAAAATCCTATAATAGGAACTTCAATTAGATTCCATAGGAGAGTTTTGAAAACAGAGTAGGTCAAACTTGCAGTTGCTCTAATGAATAGGCGAAGGAACTGGAGTATTTACACTCCTGTGTATATAGCAGGGATTGGCTAAGGGCTATCCCTTACAGGGTGTAAATTCCCAATAACTTCTCAGTCACCTGGCAGGCAGGCAAAACATCTTCACAAAGCCTGTTATCATTCTCCAACAAAGAGATGTAGGCACTGGCTCTTGAAAGGGGAAAACACCATAAGATAAAGGAATCACATGAGGGAGTGGTTATAAAAGCGTGGTCCTGGACAAGCAGCATCAAGCCAATTTGGGAACTTGTTGGAAATGCAAATTCTTTGGCTCCACACTAGAATTACGGAATCAGAAACTCTGGGGATGTGGCCCAGCAATCTGTGTTTTAATAGGACTTCCAAAACGCATGCTTTAGTTTGAGAACAAAGCAAAGATGGTTCACAGAAGTACTGATGGTATCCATTGCAAATACTATTTTACTAAAGAACTATTTTAACACAAAAATTATAGCGATATTTAAATCCTAAATAACAACTGCCTTAAACTAGGTACATTTTTACATATGGGAGGTCTCTTTATGTACTGATCACTTTCGTGGGTTAGGATATAAGTTTGAGAGCAGAAGGTTGAGGGTGCTTGGCTACCCTGTGTAAATTTGGAAGAATTTTGAGCTGTTTGTTTCAATCTGGATTACTTATATTAAAGTAAAAAAAAAAAAAAAGACTTGAAGGTAAGAAATGCTGCCAGAAAAAAGGGGTGCATTTAATAATGATAATAAAAAAACAGAAAATTTAGCAATTATGAATGCATGTATAACTTACAAAGGCAGCCCAAGATACATGAAATAAAAATGGGTAGATAAGAAGGTAAAAACAATTTACCTGGGATTTGATAACACTCAACAATTGATTGAGTAAATAAAGAGAAAGCTATCAAGGCTATAGAAGAAGGCTTGAACAACACTCTCCACCAGCTTGACCTGAATAATATCTCTACAACAATTGTTTCAGAAACAATTGTTTCAGGGGCGCCTGGGTGGCACAGCGGTTAAGCGTCTGCCTTCGGCTCAGGGCGTGATCCCGGCGTTCTGGGATCGAGCCCCACATCAGGCTCCTCCACTATGAGCCTGCTTCTTCCTCTCCCACTCCCCCTGCTTGTGTTCCCTCTCTCGCTGGCTGTCTCTATCTCTGTCAAATAAATAAACAAAATCTTTAAAAAAGAAAAAAAAGAAACAATTGTTTAGGACAAGCTTTCTCAATTGATACTATTAGGATTTTGGATTGGATCATTTTTCTTGTGTGAGGGACTTGCCTGTGAATTGTAGGTGACTTAGTGGCACCCCCAGCCTTGATCTTCTAGGTACAAATTGTCTTCCTTTGCTCCACTTTGTCAGGGTCAAAATCAATGATATTTCCAGACATTGCCAAATGAAAATCAGTCCCAGTTGAAACCACTGACTTACAGTTTTCTCTTGGCATTTAATTTGGAATATACTACTGAAGCACTCATAAATATATTATTAAAGCAATCTTATGATCCTAAGCTAGCTGTTCTTGGTGTCTCCACGTTTGTCTGTTCTTAGCCAGTACCTAGATATATAGCTATCGGATGAGATAAAAACTTTAAAATATATATAGATATAGATATATAGATATATATATAATCTATAGATATATATAGTTTCATTTGAGAAATAACATGATATAAATTCTTCTGGTGCTTTCAACATACAAATTTTAATTCTAAGTCACACTTATTTACAAAGAATTCAGAGGATGATATTATTTTACAGGGAACAAATGTTTATTGACCACCAGCTGAGATCAAGGCATTCTACTAGTTTTATTAATCAAGGAAAAAATCGGTTAGGAAAGTCCACTTTTATTTATTCGACTCATTTTTTGAATTTCATAAACACAAAGCCTGGTTTCTGTTGAGGATGACTTTTTTCAGGGCATCTTTCACCTCCTTGTTCCTAAGGCTGTAGATCAAGGGGTTCAACATGGGAATGATCACTGTGTAGAAGACTGAGGCCATTTTGTCTGTGTCTAGGGAATGGTTCGAGCTTGGCTGTAAGTACATGAAGATGAGGGTCCCATAGAATATGGTGACTGCCAGCATGTGAGAGCCACATGTGGAGAAAGCCTTGCGCCTGCCCTCAGCTGAGCGCATCCTCAGGGTGGCAGAAATGATAAATACATAGGAGACAAAGACAATCAGAACAGAGGAAATGAATGTGATCCCAGCACAGGCAAAGATCCATAGCTGTTTGGAGTGAGTGTCTGAGCAGGTTAGCCTCAGGAGAGGCATGTCATCACAATAGAAATGATTGATGATATTGGAGTGACAATAGGAGAGGCGAAAGGTGAGGATGGTATGAAACAGTGCCATCAGGAAGCTATAGCTGTAGGGGACAGCCACAAGCTGAATGCAGATTCCTGGAGACATTACAACCATGTAGAGGAGAGGGTTACAAATGGCCACGTATCGGTCATAGGCCATGGACGCCAGCAGCAAGCACTCAGATACCATGAAAGACAGGAAACAGCCTAATTGAGCAGCACATGCATTGAAGGAGATAACGTTTTGTTTGTACAAGAAATTCCCAAGCATTTTGGGTGTAATGACAGAAGAGTAACAGAAATCGACAAAGGCTAGGTTGCTAAGAAAGAAGTACATTGGTGTGTTGAGTCTTGAGTCTGTTCTAATGACTAGGATCAAACCGAGATTGCCTACTACTGTGAAGAGGTAGATAGATAAGAAAACCACAAAGAGGGGCATCTTCAACTCCTGTTGATTTGTGAGGCCCATGAGAATGAACTCCTTTACATGGGTGCCATTTATCTGAGCCATATCTTTTCAAGGCATCTGCATGAGGAAGTAGAGAAAAAAGTTAAGTTCAAGTTGACATTCCTATAAGTAGTATTTTATATTTTAATATCTTGTAAAGAGGTTTTGTTTTTAATATTGAGCTTGCTAGCATTTTGGGAATCTGGGAATGAAATGGAGAACAGAAAGATTGTATGTGGCAACAGCCTATTTCTCTTCTCTCAAGTCCAATGTATATGCAAAGAAGGGACCCATGGAACAGTCCACATTTTCTTGGTTTCTGTTCAAAGGTCTTGTGCATTAAGCTATTTAAAACTATAATGTGCCTTGTTGAAATGTTTAAGCTATTGTTTTTATTGGAAAAGATGTTGACATTAATAACATAAAGGAAAATAACTCCAGCAATGACATCACCCTGATAGATCTGTCATTCTACCTGTGCAGACAGAAATGCACATTTTTCCAATGTTGGTGGAAACTGTATTTTCTATTGTACTTTAATAATTTCACTTAAAGGCCCTTCTAGGTTGCAAAATAATCTTCATAACTATGTTAATAATTCAAATAATGAAAATGGATAAGTATGGAATGTACAATGAGGTATTTATTGGCCTCATTTGATCTCACTAAACCTTTATTAAAAACCGTATTATGCCCAGGAAGAGAAAATTGAAACAGCTAACACCTGAAACAAAAACAGCCGTTCTGAGTAGTTAGTTGGGTTTCACACCCATATGTTTTTGATTCGGGAGTCCTTATCTCATTATTATTTTCAAATTTTGCTTGCTACCATAGTGCACAAACGTTTTTACCTCTGAAGCATGAACCTACATGACCAAAGGGAATGAACCCTCACAAATTTATAGTATGTTACAAAACATATTATATTTTAATATAATCTGTGTTATATCAACATAATGTAATATATTTAATATAATCACTTATATTAGCATAATATAATATATTTAATATAATATATATTACATAATAATATATAATATAATAAATTATATATTATAAATTATGATAATTTATAAATTAATACTTGCTTTTCAAGAGATTTGGAAATTTATGTCTTTTTATCAGTTTATGTTTCTTCCAACTTCACCTTTTATTAAGGAAACATAGATTTGAATTATGTTTTATGTATTAATTTTAATTTTCTTATTTAAGTTGGCTCTCTATTTTTCTTACTTATTTTACCCAAATTTCTTTTTTTTATTTTGAAGGATTTGTAATTAATGTGATTTATCATTTTGAGATAGAAAGTTTTATTGGTTGTTGCCCATGGAGCTAACCAATTTATATCTTTATATATATCCATATAATTCTGCTAATTTTCAATCGTTAGGTATTTAATCTTTAGTGGTCTCTGAAAGGCGGGTAATGACATTATCTAAGTCAGAAGAATGGAACAGATAGTTCTTGGCATTAGTGATTGACCTTTATAATTGAATTATTGAATATCTAAATAAAATTTTTGGAAATTTATTTTAGGAAAGCATAAAAATTATAGAACCATATTCTTACTATTAATGTCAAATGTCATCTCCCTCCTCTTTTTCTTCTCTCCTCTCTCTCTTTCTATCTGTATCTTTATCTGTCTCTCTTTCCTACTTTTACACTTGAGAAATGAAAACAAATCTTGTTACATGATGGCAGGGAGCTTATAAATATATCCAGAATAATACTCTCATGACCCAGCAGGTGCTTATCTTGCATGTTCTTTTGTGTCCTACTATAATTAGTCAAAATAATCCTGGTTAAGATTCTAAAAATTGAACCATGATCTAGTAGTAGCTTCAACAAAGTTTCAAAAGCTACGCTCTGGCACAACACACACCATCACCATTTTCACCAACTTTAATAGATAAGCAACTCACTCACAAACAGACCTAAGCAGCACCTCCCACTCTGATCTATAAGCAAGACCGTGCACATCGTACCCTTGTCTTGGTTTGTCCAACTGTCACTTCCTTAGAAAACTATGTCAATTCACTCATTCTCTCTTTCAGTAATATATGTTGAGAACCATTAATTCCCAGGCACTACTGTCTGAAGACAGAGCAGCCAAAGAATAGGCAATAGGCTAGACCGGAATGAAGGAAAGCTTTATCCAAATTTACTTTATTTTTCTGGTCTCTTTTCTTCTCAACTGTTTTGCTCCACTTCCAAAACACAAAACTCTGGACATTTGTACATACAAACTATTTTACTTTGCTGTAAACGTAAAATGTGGGTAAGAATATTTAAAAGTGTATGCAACTTTTTACAATCTCGTCTCTGAATATTTTTATAATCACAATTCCATTCAATCTTCTCCACCATCAGTGAACATCCATTGGTCCAGTTAACAGAATTGGTCTCCACTTGTCAATAACATGCCTTTCCATGCTTCTCTACTTTGTTCTTGCTGTTCCTAGTACTCTCCTCTACAAGAAAAATGGATGATGAGAGAAATTCATTTATCCTTAAGGACCGTTGAAACATCATCTATTCTGTGATGAGCTACTTCCCATGTTAACATATTTCATATTTTTGTTCTAGAATCACTTTAGGCATAATTCATTTATAATTCTTGCCACATGTATAACAACCGTCTGTTTCCGTACCTCTTCCCTTTCTGGATGTTAGTTAGACATGGTTGAGGGCCATGCTGGCTTTTTCTCATTTCTTAATGCAGTCTCTTCTAAATGCTAGGTAATGAAGAATTAAATATTAATGCTGGGTTAACCAATTTAAGATTAATATCATGGGGTGACTGGGTGACTCAATTGGTTGAGTGTCTGCCTTCAGCTCATGATCCTGGAGTCCTGGGATCGAGACCGAATTGGGATTCCAGCTCAGCAGGGATTCTGCTTCTCCCTCTGTCTTTCACCGGACTCTCATTCTTTCTCTTTTAAATAAATAAATAAATAAATAAATAAATAAATAAATAAATAAATAAAATCTTAAGATTGATATAATAATAATGACATTTGAATATTTCTTGCCCTTATTTTTATTTTATAATCACTGCTTTGGAAAATATTTCTAATGACACATTGATGACTTTCATCCAGTATACTCCCTGCTAATCCTGAGTAAAATCTCTAGCTACTGTAAATGCAGAAACACAGTTTTGATAGATTATAATCTGGTGAATCATGGCCTGATTTTTCCCAATTTTCTCATCAATCTTAAGCTGGAATTTTTATTTTCTTTAATCTAAGAAGAAATTACATACATGAAATAAAATACATATAATAAATAAATATATACTCTAAAAAGAAAAATATGTGTATATAAAATAAATTTTTAAATCTAAAATATACATATAAATATATATACAACTAATGTAAAATCAGAGAAAACACTATTTTCTTTTATGTTACAAAATGTATTCCAAGTTTTTTTATCTAGTCCATCATATTATACTCTATTTAATTTTTAAAATTCTGGTCTCGAGCTCCTATAGGGGTTTTATTACAACTCAATAAGTCATAGCCAGCCATTTTGAAATATGCTCTTCTAACCTACCCGGATAGAAGGCACTCCTATTTCTCCTCACAATAGCTCTGAATAGCAGCTGACTGAGTGTATTTATTAGTGTCTCTGTCCCAAAGGATCTTACCTCAAAGCACAATGCAAGTAAGATTACCAGAAAAATTATAATCCATGCTCAGCTGGGATCTCAAGACAGGCTGAAGATCTACTGATGTGATTCCCTATTTTTAAAGAAAAGCATATCTATAGCTCTGCCTTTAGTATGATGTAATTGCTCTAAGGTTCTCCTAACTCTTAAAATAGTATTAGTTAATTTTTTGAAAAAAATTACTTTTTATAGTAGATTATGAGGGCCAATGTTTGAAATTGGCTTTTAAGGGCTGGTATGAATTACCTTTTTAAAATTCTTATAACTTCCTATGAAACCTTTATCTAGGGGCGCCTGGGTGGCTCAGTCGTTGAGCGTCCGCCTTCGGCTCAGGGCGTGATCCCGGTGTTCTGGGATCGAGCCCCACGTCAAGCTCCTCTGCTGAGAGCCTGCTTCTTCCTCTCCCACCCCCCCTGCTTGTGTTCCCTCTCTCGCTGGCTGTCTCTCTGTCAAATAAATAAATAAAATCTTAAAAAAAAAAAGAAACATTTATCTAATTCCTCAAAGGATCTACCCCTAAATACTATATACACAAGACATTTGGTAAAAGTTCTGGGCATTAGCTTGCATCCTAGTCACTCTGACCTAGATGATGAATAAGAAGTATATTTCCAATTTAGTGTGTGGGGAAAGACATATGGATATGTGAGTTTTATATACTGGCTATGAATTTAAAGTTTGCCCCTTACTTTCCCTTTAATGAAAATTTAACTATAACACTGGGCTATAATATAATGAAGAAGGGGATGGAATCTTACATTTCTTTTTCATGATGTGTAAACAGGACACTTTG
The DNA here is from genome assembly GCF_017311325.1 of Ursus maritimus. Classification (NCBI taxonomy): domain Eukaryota; kingdom Metazoa; phylum Chordata; class Mammalia; order Carnivora; family Ursidae; genus Ursus; species Ursus maritimus. Next base: position 33,460,742 of record NW_024424786.1, on the reverse strand, counting down.
ACTGAAGGAGAAAATATAGCAAATGCTTAAAAATCACAACCTGCTTACATAGTGTAAAGATCAAGATAGGGGTCAAGATAGGGAATTATATATGTTTGAATTATATGTTCCAGATATTAAATAATTCTTTTTTGTATATTTAGTGTGTCCCTCCCCTCACTCCCCCCATTAGGGAACACATCTGGTACAATTGGCTAAATATCCTGTCTCTGCTTGTACCTTGTTATAAAATGCTATGACTTGTGGTTTGGTATTGAGATGCTTGACCATTAAGTACAGTACTATACTTAACACAAAAACAAACAAAATCCTTAGGAGTACCAGTAGTGATTCCGAACAAGCCATTCAACCCTAAATGTAATTAAAAGGAAACTTTTTTTTTTTAAGATTTTTATTTATTTATGTGACAGAGAGACAGCCAGCGAGAGAGGGTACACAGCAGGGGAGTGGGAGAGGAAGAAGCAGGCTCCCAGCGGAGGAGCCCGATGTGGGGCTTGATCCCAGGATTCCAGGATCACCCCCTGAGCCAAAAGCAGAGGCTTAACGACTGCGCTACCCAGGCGCCCCGAAAAGGAAACTCTTTCTAATTAGTCAGAAATATTTAATGAGTCCAGAAATTACATTTGATTCCTCAATCCTTTTTTGTTTTCTTTCTTAAAGTATTGTATCAAGTTAATTAAATAAAATAGAACTGGTAGAAGACATTTTAAGGAGGGCCATAGAAAACCAACACTACATTTTCTATGGGAGTTTATAAACTTTATTCAGTGAATCCTGCATGTACTTCACATGATGGTCTTGTTTAATGTCGGTTCACAGCTTTCTATTCAGACTTGTAGGGACCACTGTAAGCATCTGTATGTAACTCACGGCTTTGTTCCTCCTGAATATCCATTTCCTCACTCATGTCTCATCACAACGAGATTTATAAGGCACAGTGTCTGTGAATAAATGGGTAATAAAGACCATGCACAGTGAACAGAGCTTGGCTGCTCAAACAAATGTAGTAAATTAAGGATTTCCATCTTGTAACATTAGACTCCATCAGTATACCAACATTTTTTTAATTTAATTTTTTTATTATATGTTCCTCACCATACAGTACATCATTAGTTTTTGATGTCGTGTTCCATGATTCATTGTTTGCGTGTAACACCCAGTGCTCCTTAATACTTAATACATGCCCTCCTTAATACCCATCACTGGACTAGCCCATCCCCCCACCCCCTTCCCCTCTAAAAGCCTCAGTTTGTTTCCTGGAGTCCATATTTTAACATTGATTAACAGTGGGCATGTACTAAAAGACTCTACATAGTTTTATTCTTTCCTATTATTTAGTGGATCTGTAAGTTCCCATACCTAAGTTCAGGGTAATAAGAAGATTCCAAAGGACTATGTGGCCTCCTTACTTACTAAAGCATCTACTCTAGCTGTCCATTCTAAAACTAGGACCATTCTTCAATAATTTTATAATAAACTAAAGGAAAGAAGAGACTATGTAAAGTATCAATTAACGGTTTTGTCGCAATATTAGTGCAATTGACAAAAGAAACATTTCTTTGGGATGCTTCGTATTTCTTCTCCTTAAGTTGGGGATTTTAGAACTAATTTGACTTGATTAGTAAGGAAATTAGTAGGGAATAGTTTAAAAAGGATTTGGGGGAGTAATCTAAGGATACCCCAACTACAATGTTTTCATGTCTATGAGTCTAATTTTGTTTTGTAGGATTACATTTCTTTTCTTATATCATAATTATTGTGACTAAAGATTTCACGCCTATACTTGAAGAGAGTCTTCAACACTGGAATTCATGTATAAGGAAAGTGAACATACCCATAGAATAGTAATATGATTTTCCAGATACAGACATATCCCAAAGATATTGAGGGTTAGGTTCCAGCCCAATATAATAAAAAGTATCACAATAAAGTAAATAAAATGAATTTTTTGGTTTCTCGAGGCAAGTAAAAGTTATGTTTACACTAGACTGTAGTCTATTAAGTGGGCAATAGTAGTACATCTAAAAAATGTACAAATCTTAATTTAAAAAGAAACAACTTTATTGCTAAAATATGCTAACCATCAACTGAGCTTCCAGTGAGTCATCATTATTGATCACAGATCACCATCACAAAAGTTTGAAGTATTGGGGCGCCTGGGTGGCACAGCGGTTAAGCGTCTGCCTTCGGCTCAGGGCATGATCCCGGCGTTCTGGGATCGAGCCCCACATCAGGCTCCTCCTCTATGAGCCTGCTTCTTCCTCTCCCACTCCCCCTGCTTGTGTTCCCTCTCTCGCTGGCTGTCTCTATCTCTGTCGAATAAATAAATAAAATCTTAAAAAAAAAAAAAAAAGTTTGAAGTATTGCGAGAATGACCAAAATGTGCCAGAGACACAGAGTGAGTAAATGCTATTGGAAAAATGGTGCCCATAGACTTGCTCACGCAGGGTTGCCTCAGACTTTTTTAAAAACTGCAATATCTGCAAAGTGCAATAAAGCAAAGTGCAATGAAATGATGTATGCTGGCCTCTCTTCCAGTTTAGTTCTTTGATTATTTGTCAAGACATTCTTAAGTTTTGAATGTCAGATCACCCATAGAGCAGATTAAAATATGGGTTTATTGACCTTTATGTGGTGATGCTGATTTGGTAGTTCTGAGAGGCAGGCTGGGTACCTCTATTCAAATGTGTACAACAGATTTTGGTGTACACTCATCGATCAAGGACTATCAGAAGACAGAACAAAAATGTTTATAAAAACAATTTAAAAAAATAAAAAATAAAAAAAATAAATAATTAAAAAATTTTAAAAAGTTAAAAAATTAAAAAATTAAAAAAAAAATAAAATAAAAAAATTAAAATGTCCCTCTAATGATATAAGGAATTATCACAAACATGATTCCTGGAATGTCTGATGATATCACGATACAGTGCATATATTACACACAATAAAGAAGGCTGATATTTAGAGTAGGGAGAGAGGAAAATCTTACAGAATCTGTTTATGAATCAACATGAAAATATCAACGATTGTACTCTAGGTCTTTCACTAATAAGTTATATACATTATATTAATTGCATTAAAATAATTGCAATCATATTTGGTTAGCATTCAGAATGTTAATTTTATCAGTGGTATTTTTTTTAATCAAACAATATTAAGAAAGAGTTAGAGAGTTCTGTTTTATATATACTTTTCAGTTTAATTTTCCTAACTTGGCTGTGGAAAGGATTTTAGCCATCTGTAATTACAGTTCCTTAGATGGCGTGATCCACTCTACCCCAACATACCCAGTCAGAAAGCAAAAAGGAAGCCAAAGGATAAGAAAGATCAGCTTACTTCTCTCAGCCATGTTGTATTGCTCTGTTCAAACCTATTTAAATTTTTTTTTTTAACTTCTATCTCTCCTGACTCCTGAAAATATTTCTTTCAAATTGGGTACCTACGTATGAAGTTAGTGAATAATTCTTGTTTCTGTTTTAACCTCATATTTCCAAGAACTTCAGTTTACTTTTTAATTCAGTACTTCCCAAATCCCAGCAACTTTTAATTCCTGGAGTTACTTGTAAGCCTATGAGTCAGCCACCCAATGTTTGTTTTCTCTGACATGTGGTACCTTATCTTAACGATCTCATCATTTATCTATGGAGCTCTAAAATTACATTGATTTAAAAGAGCAGCATGAATTTGCCAGAAATCTCTGTAAGGCAGCCTTCACATCCTTATTCCGCAGGCTATAGATCATGGGATTCAACATGGGGATCACCAGTGTATAAAACACGGAAGCAATTTTATCAGTATCCAATGAGTAGTTAGTTTGAGGCTGCAAATACATGAATAGTAGTGTCCCGTAGAAAACCATGACTGCCATCATATGTGACGCACATGTGGAAAAGGCTTTCTTCCTTCCTTCTGATGAACGCATCCTTAGAATGGACAAAACGATGTTGAAATAAGACACTAGAACTATAATCAAGGATAAAACCAAATTTGTAGCTGCAGATATAAATATGATGGTCTCTGGAAGGTAAGTATCAGAACAGGACAACGTCAACAGAGGGACAATATCACAGAAAAAATGATTGATTACATTGGAAGAGCAATAAGACAGAGAAAATATACAAGATGAGACCACAAGAGCTGTGGAAAAGCTGTAGAGGTACGTGAGGGACACCAGCAGTATGCAGACCTGTGGAGAGACCACCACCATGTAGAGCAGGGGGTTGCAAATGGCCACATAGCGGTCGTAGGCCATCACAGCTAACGTGAACACCTCAGCCACAATGAAGACCAAGAACCCTCCCAGTTGCGTGGCACATTCATAGTAGGCAGTGGTTTTCTTCTTTACTAAAAAATTGATCAGCATTTTAGGGGCAATGACAGTAGAATCGCCAAGATTGATGATAGCCAAGTGCCGGAGGAAGAAGTACATGGGTGTTTGAAGTTGAGAGTCAATACTGGTGAGGATGATGATGCCCAGGTTCCCTGCCATAGTTATCCCATAGATCAGCAGGAAAACAAAGAAGAGTGGAATCTGGAGGTCTGGATGGTCTGAGACTCCTGTGAGAATAAACTCGGTGACCTGGGTGAGATTTCTAGGAGCCATGTAAGTGTTTTCATAGTCATCTGTTTTGAGAGGCAAAGGAGAATAGTTACAAACTTTAAGAAATTATTTTCGAGGATGGTCATTAGATGGTATATTCCTTAGGTGAGATTTCCTGGAATCATGTATTTATCCAACTCAGTTATTACAATCAAGGTGCAGGGACTAGGAAATAAATTTTGCAATCATTTGGAAGAGAGAAAAATCAAGTATAACAAACAGATGATCCAGGGTCATGCATTATTTGAGGATTTACTTCCTCACAATCTCATTAAATTGTGAGTATCTTATTAGCTTGCAAACATTGAAGATTCATATCTTCATATCATGTCTTTTGAGTGTGAGAAATGTCTTCTTGTGATTTCCTAATCTAGGACTTGCTTTTTCTGAAGATTGCATGATTCTAGTCTCTGTCCTGCCTCATTCTCTTCATCTTATTTTTCTATAATTTTTATTTGACAGACATTGAATTTGTAATTTCTACCATCCATGTTTGTCAATTGCTTTTTCTCATTTTCCATTTTGTTAACCCAGACAAAAATACATGGAGATATGTCTTTTATTTTTCTGATAACTGATTTTTTCCAGCTTTCAGAAAATGAGATCTGTGAAAATTACAAATTTTTGTAAAACAACCAACTATGCTTTATTGGATACTACTTCCTTTGCCTTCCCTCTCATAGCTTTTCTTCTTCTTCTTTTTTTTTTAAGATTTTATTTATTTATTTGTCAGAAAGAGAGAGAGAGAGTGCGCAAGTGAGCACAAGCACGGAGAGTGGCAGGCAGAGGGAGAAGCAGGCTTCCTACTGAGCAAGGAGTCCATGTGGGACTAGATCCCAGGACCTTGGGATCATGAACTGAGCTGAAGGTAGATGCTTAACTGACTGAGCCACCCAGGTGTCTCATAACTTTTCCTTCTTGTCCCACAAGTTATAAAATTCCTTGTATTCTTTCCACTATGTTTATTTTTAAGTAATATTTTTAATTTATAGAATTTTGTAACATTATTTTTTTAAATGTCTAATATATCTAGACTTCTTTTTCTCAATATATTTTCCTAGTTTTGGCATTTTTCACTACAGTAATGATGATAAACCTCCTTACATTATAGAGCTTCTATGATAATTTCATTGCATATATTTGTCAAAGAATCAGCATGCTATTTTAACATGACTGAATATTCTCCTAGACATGTTTTTTTTAAAAAGATCATCATCTGTTCATAACTAAGCCAATTAGAATCCCTTCCCAATCACAACTGATAGTTCCCATGGTGGGCACCTGGCCCAAAGAAGTCCTATGATTGTGTCTTATCTGAAGACCTGGACTTAAAGTCCAGAGAGTCAAGACTATATCATCATTTAACCTAACATCTACCCTTTAACAACAGTTTAAGTATGCATACACACAAAATAATAATAATAATAATAACAATAATAATGATAATAATAATAAAAGTGGGTGGAAGGAAACATTTGGAGATGATGGATATGGTTATGATACATTGTGGTGATGGTTTCACTGATGTATCTTCAAACTCATCACATTGTACCCATCAAACATGTACACAGTTTTTTGTATGTCAACCTCCACCCACCCCCAGGCCTCTTTCTGATCTTATCCTCTCTGTATTTACAATTTTTAATATTTTATCTGCAGCTTTCAGGCTTTCCATTGTCTTCCTTGGTGAACATATCAAAATGTTAAGCAAAATGATAAGCAAAAAAGAATGTCTCTAAATTATATCAGCTCTTCTATTTCTGCCGAAATCTAATGTGTTGCTGGTTAAATGCTCTATATTAAAGGGCAATAATAAATGTTAAAAAGCAACCATTTTAAAAGACAAACATCCTATTCATCCTCTAATTTTCTCTTTCTAAATTCCGTATGTATTACTGGCCAATTTCCATAAATACTTTTCCATCCTAAACATCCTTCTCTTCATCTTCCTTGGATCAAGCTTTCATTAACACCATCATTGACTATCGCATCCTTCTTGCTTTCCATATCATAATTCTCTCAGATTAGCTGCTAGACAAATGGCAGTCATTAAAGCTTTTGAATCATTAAGGTATGCAATCTGAGCTATTTTTTAAAATAATAATTGCAAAGCACTTTAGCTTTATTTTCAGTGCATTCCACAATCAGGCCCATACCAACTTTCCAGTCATCCTATCCTATCAGCACACACTGAACATAAATTTTCACCTCTGGCCCTCTGTGTTGATTCTTCTGAGATTACTCCATTATTGTGTGTGAGAGGTGACATGTTACCGGAAAGAAGTTCGCTCATCCTTTATAGCAGGGGCCCCATGTGATCAGAAAGTAGAAATGAATATAGTGTCAAATGAAGCTAGCAAACTTTGGATTTTGGAGTATTTAAGAATGTCATTTCTGATCATTCTCTAGATATTTCAAATCTTCTTATGAATACTAATGAGTAACAGGGAGGGTAAAAAAGCGATTTATCTTTAAATTAGTACCAATGTATAATGGCTAATGAGTAATAATAATAGTCTTAAAGTATATATGGAAATAGTTTTCATGCATTTGGAATTTTCTTGTATTATAAAATTATAAGGCAGAATTTTTTAAAAAGCAAATTTATTTTGGGGGCACCTGCATAGCTCAGTCAGTTAAGTGTCTGCCTCCTGATTTTAGCTCAGGTCATGATCTCAGGGTCATGAGATTGAGCCTCAGGTTGGGCTCCATGCTCAGCAGGGAGTCTGCTTGAGAATTTCCCTCTGTCCCTACCCCCACATGCTCACTCTCTCTCTCTTAAATAAATAAATCTTTAAAAGAAAGTAAATTTATTTTTAAATATCTTATTTTGGGTCATGTGAATGAAGGACAACCCAGCAAATGAACATTTTCTTCCTGTGTTGTATTTTCTCCTTGAGAATGTTATAGAAGTTCTGTCCTATCAGACCAGGAATCGAGGTTTGTCTTAATTCTCACTCCCACTTATACGTGTCTTTCCTCAAATAGAAGGTTTTTTTTTTTTTTTTGAGATCTTTTTAAGTGAAATGTTGGCAGATTTATTTTACTATAAGATCGATGGCTTATCTAAATATGTTTTACTATTGCATTGATTACATATTATGCTTCTATACATATTTTTGCCTGGTATTATCAGATTTAATGGAAATTTTCTTGTGAAAATTTGTAATGTTATATTCTCAAAAATCATTTGGAGTTTGGGTAGTTGTGAATCTAGTTTCTTTTCACAGGTTGCCCTGTGAAACATGCAGTTTTCATTTTAGCTAATATTGCAGAAACAAAACTATGATATAAATAAACTCAGTGAGCAAAAATTCATTGTTTCCTCAGAGATATAATTTATTTAAGTACATAAGACATAAAGATTCCAGTTCTGATTCGGAAGCATAAATAGTTGGATCATATTTAACAACATGTATTCCCCCCATAGTTACAAATCTTGGAAACAGACTACTTTAAGTATTGTATTATTTGATTATACATAGTATCAAGTGCCTTCCAAAATGGAAGTGAAACAGTTCAGTGTGAGGGATAGTTTTGGATCTTTCGAAGGCCATTATACAAAAATAAGATAAGTATTTTCTACCTACCTCTAACGGAGAATCTGCTTTAGGCTCTTCGTAGGAATCTCTAAATGGGGTTCAATAAAATACCTGAAGCACAGGTGATTCTAGGATCGACAAATTGCCTTTTATATCCTTGGAGCAGATGCCACTTGGGAATGGCTCCTTAACAAGACTTGCCCCTAGGAATTCAACCAGACCCCCCTTGAGTCATCGTAGTGTCAGTATGGACCTACATTACTGAAGTGAATTCAATTCCCTGACAGCTAAGGGACATGCTGATTAAGGTGTATCTGCCAAAATGACTCATCTGCATTCAGAGATTCATTATTACAAAATGCCAATATTAAAGAGGTAGAAGCCTATGGTCTAGCAGTGAACTTAGAACAAACTCTGTGTAGGGCGCCTGGGTGGCTCAGTTGGTTAAGTGGCTGCCTTCAGCTCTGGTCATGATCACAAGGTCATGGGATCGAGTCCTGTGGCCGGTTCTCTGCTTGGCCAGAAGCCTGCTTCTCCCTCTGCCTGCAGCTCCCTCTGCTTGTTCTTTCTCTCTCTGACAAAAAAACAAAAAAAACCCCTCTATGTATAAGTAGTATTTTTATTATGCCACCATTTCTCTTTTTCCTTCATTTTTACTTCAAAGAATACAATGAGCATAGTCCTTATTTCAGGGAATAGAGTGGCGTGGATGTTCAAAGGAGTAAGTGTCCTACAAAAACAATCCAGAGGTAATAAGATTATTATTTGCATCTTTTACTAATGACTGTATTTCAGGTGAGAAGAGGTAGAACATAACTAGTAGAGAAGAGTCAAACACAGTATTTAAAATGGAAGCGCCTCAGTCATGTTCCTAAACTTCCTGTCACCACATAAATGTTTTAAGCACTGAATATTATATACATATGTTTATTATTATATATAATATTATATATAATATATACATGATATATATATAAATATATATAGTTATATACATATACATAGTTATATACATAAATATATATAGTATTCAGTATTTAAGTATATATTTATTATTATATATAACATTTATGTAACATAAATATATAAGTATATGTGTATATATAAATATATATCATATTCAGTGTTTAAATACATATGTTTATTATTATATATAAATATATAAATAAATATATGTGTATGTATAATATTTAGTGTTTTAATATATATTTATTATATACAACATATATACATATATAAATAAATGTGTGTATATATATAGTGTGTGTGTACATATATGTGTGTGTATAAAAAATATATAATATATAATGCATGAATGACTAACAGGATTATGTAGAAAGGAAACTGTCCTATAAGAACACAAGAAAAACAGATTCACATGAAGTACGTCAAGATGGTTGCCTGGTGGTGGTAGAGGGAACTGAATAAAAAATAAAGATGAATGATGTAGAGTTTGCTAGAGCAGCATAACAAAATACCACAGACCAGGTGGCTTAAACAACAGAAATATATCTTTTCAATTCTGGAGCCTAGAAGTCTAAGATCATGGGGTGAGCAGGTTTGGTTTCTTCTGAGGAGTCTCCTTGCTTGTAGATGGCCACTTTCTTGCTATGTCTTCACATGGTAGTTGTTGGGTCTGGGTGCATGTCTGGTTCTCTGGGTGTCCTAATCTCCTCTTCTTATAAGGACACCAGTCAATATTGGATCAGGGCCCACCTTCCCAAGCCATTTTAATCAAATTACCTAGTTAGAGATTCTATCTCCAAATATAGTTACATTCAGAAATAATGAGGATTAAGCCTTCAACAGGAATTTTGGTGTGACATAATTCAGCTCATAAAAAATTGGAATGAAAAATAAATTAAGAAAAGTAGGAAGTCTGCTTGGGATTCTCTCTCTCTCTCTGCACCCCTGCACTTGTGCTTTCTCTCTCAAATAAATAAATAAATCTTTTTTTAAAGGCCATATTAAAACAGCATAGAGATGTCTCCAAAAGTTAAATATAGAACAACCCTATGATCCAGCAATTGCACTACGAGATGTTTACTTAAAGTATACAAAAATACTAGTTTGAAGGGATACATGCACCCTGATGTTTATAGCAGCATTATGAACAATAGCCAAATTATGGAATGAACCCAAATGTCCATTAACTGATGAATGGATTAAGAAGATGTGTGTGTGTGTATACACACACACATATAGACACATATATATGAATATTAGCCATCAAAAAGAAAGAAATTGTGCCATTTGCAATGACATGGATGGAGCTAGAGTGAAATAAGTCAGTCAGAGAAAGACAAATACCATATGATTTCACTTGTATATGGAATGTAAGAAACAAAACAAACAAATATGGTGGGGGTGGGGGAGAGAGGTAAACCAAGAGACAGACTCTTAACTATAGAGAATATACTGATGGTTACAGAGGGCAGGTCGGTGGGGGCATGGGCTAAATGAGTGATGGGGATTAAGGAAGGCACCTGTGATGAGCACTGGGTGTTATATGTAAGTGACGAATCACTAAATTCTACCCCTGAAACTAATACTACATTGTATGTTAACTAACAGGAATTTAAATAAAAATTTAAATTTAAAAAAGGCCATATTACACTGGTTTCTTTTAAAACAATATATTTTTAAAAATAAAATGAAAAATATAAATTAAACAGTATATTTTTAAGTTATAACTTAGGTAAAATCAAATGCCAAGTATGCATGGTTAGTACTTGAAAAATAACAAATCCTGAGCTACTACTGCTTCCAGTAAGAGAATATTTCAAGACCTTGAAATGCTCCTCAGTGTCTCTTCACAGCAAATTGTCTCACATTATATTCTAAGCCACAATTGCTATGATTTCTGTTACCGTAGATTCATTTTACCTGTTTTGGAACTTCATGTAAATGGAATGGTATAGTTTGCTTGTATCTGGTTTCTTTTGCTCAGCGTAATGCTGCTGAACTACTTGCACTCTCTTGAATGCATGGATAACTTATTCCATTTCACTGCAGAGTCACAGTATACACTGCAATTTATCTTCGTGTCTATTGATGGACAGTAGAAATATTTCCATTCTATACTCTCATGAATACAGTTTCAGTAGCATTAATATACACATATCTTTCTGGACATCTTTTCATTCCCCTTGGGTAAACATCCAGGAGGGCAATTCCTGGGACTTTGATAGTAACCTATTTCTAAAGTGAAGGACTTCTGTACACACCGATCGGCAACATGTGATAATTTTAGGAGCTAAACACAGCAGCTGATAGGATTCTTCGTACTTGGGAATCTAGTTTTTTCAATTTTATCCATGCCAGTGGGTGACAAGTGGTAGCTCATAGTTGTTTAATTTCATTTCTCTGGTGACGAAGGATGTTAGGGTTTTTGGACGTGTGCATTGACCTTTCACATTTCTTCTGCGAAGTGTCTTTTCTGATCCTTTTCTCCAGTTTTATTAGGTTGCCTTTTTATTGATTTGTATATATATATCAATATATATAACATATATTTTATTGATTTGTATTTATATCTATATATCATGGATCTTATTAAATTATTTTGGCTTCTTAGCAGATAATTGAATATACATATGTGCTCATTTTTTGGGCTCTCTATTCTCCTGACTGATGTAGGTTTATTTTTTTTTTTTTAAGATTTTATTTATTTTTATGACAGAGAGACAGCCAGCGAGAGAGGGAACACAGCAGGGGAGTGGGAGAGGAAGAAGCAGTCTCCCAGCAGAGGAGCCCGATGTGGGACTCGATCCCGCAACGCCGGGATCACGCCCTGAGCCGAAGGCAGACGCTTAACGACTGCGCCACCCAGGTGCCCCCTGATGTAGGTTTATAGTTGATCTTACAATCAGTATTGTAAGTTCTCTAACTTTGTTCTTTTTTCGAAAAATTGCTTTAGCTACTTTGGATCTTTTCTGTACTGTATAGAAGCAGGCTTTAAACCAGACATGAGGGACTTATTTATATATTATGAAGTTAGGTTTAAAATTTTCAGATCTGAAAAGGGTCACATTTAGTAGCAGTTATTAAATTATTTTCATATGAGAACTTGATCCTTAACATTGAGTCTTGTTAAAAGTTGTACTTTGGTCTCAAACCTATGGTGCTAAGGACTGAACCACTTGGATGCTTAGGATGACATATTCAGACATCATTTTTCTTTTTTGAGCCAAACCTCTCCAGCTTCTTAAAGCCCAAATGGCTTTCTGTTCCACATGGGAAATCTGAAGTGTTTGAGAAAATCCCTTCCAGAAAGAGTATATCTTGCTCTTTTTTAAAAACAGATGTAATAGGAAAGGAATTCATGAAATCAATGCACAGTCCACGTAGGAAATCAATGTCAAGGACTTTTAGAAATAATTGAAGTGTGAGCTTTTTAATGGAGTCATTAGGGTCTTGAAACTATTGCCATTTAATAATTGATGCAAATATATTCCAATTTCCAAGTTAAGAGCTTGGATGTATGAAGCTATTAATTTGATATGCACTGAAAATACTTCAAGGAAAACTAAAGTTTCTAGCTCTGGGAAAAAGTTTAAGAGTGTACAAATACTAAAGGATTTTCACGTTAAGTTGATATCATTATTTCTAAACTATTTATCATTATAATTATGTTAAGAATATGTACTTCATGGCCATTAAGGACAACGGCCCTATCCAATGAAATTGGAAATATGACACATTTCCTGTAGAAAAGAGGTAATATTTTAGAATCATTCACGTTGTATTTAGAATATCCAATAGCTCATGATATCATCACCTGATGATAATAATCACCCAATTATGCTAATAACCCCCTATTATTGACATTTTGCAATTTTATCATCATGCAATTGCACAATGAAAATGAGATGTCAGGAAATGTTAGTATCCCTTTTTAAGAAATAATAAAATAAAAATACTACTTGGAAAAAATCACAATGCATAGCACTTTTCTTCTGTATTTTCTTTTTTATTTCAAGTTATTATGCATATTTATGAAACATCTACCCAACATATCATTAGACTGTGAGAGAACTCTTACACATTTGTTTTAGAAATAAAAAGCAATAGTATATCATGTCATAAGTACAAGGCTATTTATTATGGCTTTTTTTTTTAATTAATGGTGAAAGAAATAAAAAGCTGCAAACAGTCAAGTGTCCATCAATCAAGGGAGGGCAAATACAGAGTGATTGATGGATACTCCACAGTTGTATGCTGATATTAAAAATTATATTTTATGTTTATTGACCACAAAATGCTTATGACGAATTCTCAAGTAAGAAAAGTAAGTTCAGGGGAATGCTGCATTATGATTTTTTTAAAGCCCTTTTTGTAATGGGTGATATAGGAGAATGCTATGAATATTATTTGACTTTATTTTTAGTTCATGGATAGCAATGGAAAGGATAGAATTTGGGAAAGAAAAATGTATATGACTAAAAAGGACTGTGTAGTATAATATAAAATGTTACCCTAGAAAATAAAATGTATTCATAACAACATATATGCTTAAGGACAGGATCCAAAGCCAACATGGTAAACAAAATTGATATGATCAGAGAACAAAACTTTGTATTTCTTTTATTGTGTTCAATTTATGTTTTATTTTAGTCAGTTTTTTAATTTATAAAAATTTTAGAAATCCAGCTTTATTGAGGTTACAAGTGATAAATAAAAATTGCATATAATTAAGGTGTACAACAATGATGATTTGGTATATGCATATATTGCAAAATAATCACCACAACCAGGCTAATTAACATATCCATCACCTCGCATAGTTTTTCTATTTGTGATGAGAACACTTAAGATCAATTCTGTTAACAAACTACAATGCATTAAAGAAGGGAAAAATAAGCAAAATACATGGATTTGGGACAGGGAGGCCATGGTTCAGACTTGATTTAATTCCCCACAGTTTTAACTTTGAATGCTAAGTAAGATTAAAGCGAACACTATTAGGATAGTGTATATATTTTACAAACCTAAAAAGTGTCCAGTAAACACCAAGGAGTATACAAAGATATAAGGAATCTGTTCATTTGCTGAGTGAGGGCACAATGTGAATGAAGCCTTGTGTTAGCTTAAATCCAAGCAAAATATCATCACTGTATATACAGGCTGATGAAGGAGACAAAATAGACACGAATGTCTCATTTATCTTTAGTTTTTGCTATTACTGCTATAGATTTTTCAAAATGTTGATGTCATTCCGGTAGATGACCAGATAAGTTGTTTATGATGAGTTTGTCGATCCTAAATCAGTTTACCAGCAGGCTATCGTAATTCAAAGTTAGCTGTCTCGTGTGACGATCTGTCAGACTCAGCCAATATTTGTCTCATGCTCTTAATGAAAAAAATCTTCCCACAGGACCACTGTATCCATGAGATAGAAAATATGAACTCAATCCAGTTGAAAATTTCACTCTGAGGTCGTACACTTTATTTTCCATTTAGCCTAGATTCTTGAAACAATTTGTTTGCGTTATGCTGTAATCATACATTTACTTACTTTCTTGCCTCCTGTCTAGCTTACACATTCCTCGTGATTCGATCTTACTTATTGTTAACACAAAGTGACCGCTATAAAATATACATTACTAATTTTCCGATTAATTTTATTCTACTTGGACTAAGGCTTTTTTTTTTTTTTGATGTCTACAAGCCTACTTTCAACGTGATTTGTCTATAAGCTCCAATATGACGTTGGACATCACTTGGGACTTAAATTATCTGACTATAATGTTTATTTATTCAGTTGGAGTGGAGAAGAATATACAAGAAGAAGTGTTTTATTTGGAAAAAGAGAAAAACATCGGGTAAAACGCTTCTACTTTCTGATGCAGTAATTGGACTGGCAGAGTATTAAACAAAGATTTTTGGACCCATCTTTGCAACTGCATAGTAAGACATTAAGTGGGAATTTTGCATCCATTGGTTAAAGTTCTCTTCAGAGCATTTTTTACTTCTTTGTTCCTTAAGCTGTAGATCAATGGATTCAGCATGGGGATCACCAGGGTGTAAAACACAGAGGCCATTTTATCAATATCAAAAGTATGGCTGGATTTGGGTTGCAGGTAAATAAATAGTAATGTCCCATAGAACACTACCACCACTGTCAGATGGGAGCTACAGGTGGAGAAGGCTTTGTATCTCCCCTCAGTTGAGTTCATCCTGAGAATCGCCACAAGAATAAACATGTAGGAGATAAGAACAATCAAGAGGGAAGAGAGCAAATTACAGCCTGAAAAAATTAAAATGATCAATTCTAATTCATTTGAGTCAGAACAGAGCAGGGATATGAGAGGAAGGCAGTCACAGTAAAAATAATTGATAATATTAGAGCCACAGAAGGACAATTTAAACAACTTTATTGTGAGAAAGAGTGACACAAATGTGCTGTAGAGATAGGGAGCAAGGACTAGCACCCAGCGTACTTTCTCTGCCATGATGACCGTGTAGAGGAGAGGCTTACAGATGGCTACGTAGCGATCATAGGCCATTGCTGAAAGAATAAACAGTTCAGTGATCATGAAAATCTCAAAGACTGCCAGTTGGATAGCACACCAATGGTAGGAAATTGTATTTTTGTGCACCACAAAGTTTACCATCATTTTTGGGCCAATGACGGTGGAGTAACCAAGATCAGTAATTGACAAATGCCTAAGGAAAAAGTACATGGGAGTATGTAGCTTCAAGTCCAAATGTGTCAAGATAACTATGCCCAGATTGCCTATCACTGTGACCAAGTATATGACGAGGAAGATTCCAAAGAGAGGTGCTTGCAGCCCAGGGTTGTTGGTGATCCCCATGAGAATAAATTCAGTCACCTCACTCACTGCAGTATGATTCTGTTTCTCCATATGGTTCATCTTGGTAACCTGTGTAAGGTATAAAATCACTATGTATTATATTTGAGATGCTATCTTCTAAGGGAGTTTAAAATATTATGCATGAGATACAGATATCCTTTTTTAAAAGATTTTATTTATTGATTGATTTGAGAGAGAGTGGGAGCAGGGGGCGGGAAAGAGGGAGAGGGAGAGAGAGAATCTCAAGCAGACTCTGTGCACTGAGCATGGAGCCCCATGCAAGGCTGCATCCCAGGTCCCTGAGATCATGACCTGAGCCGAAATCAAGAGTCAGATGCGTAGTGGACTGGGCCACCCAGGCACCCCAATTCAGACATAATTTCTTTATCATAAAACATAAATGGAGACTCCTCTTATCATCAGGCCCAAACTAAACACACCTTCACTCACATTGTAGGGTAAGTGCCTGACAGTCAGCTTTTTTGATTGTAATGTAAATCCCTGAGATTTAGCTTTTCAGCCATAAATTTCAAAAACACAACTAGGTAAAGAGCCAGGCCACCCCACCCATGAAGTCCCCTTTTTGGAAAGCCCTGGGTGACCTAGGGGGGCAACTACTGGAGGGACCCTGCATTTCCCTTCCCAAGCTTTAATTCCTGCTTCTATGTTTTGACTTCACCAAAAAAGAGCAAACTCGTGAAACTCTAGACATTCCATCCTTGACCCCAATAAAGGTAGAACTCCAGGTCCTCCGAGCCCTCTGACGCCAAAAGTAGCATGGGCCCACTGGCATCCCTAGCTGATGGCACCCCTATGATAGACTGAGGTCTACCCACAACACATAGTGATGGAAACTTTGCTCAAGTATTCTTCAAAGGGGCCAAATACTTTGAAGTGGTTGTTTTGATACAATGATCTGCTCTTCTGGTCCCAAAGTTGTTTTAAATATGTCAAAAGACCTATCTATTATACATCAGTCTTTTAAAATTTTGAAGCAAAGAAAATAAATATCCACACCTAAACCATTAGCCTTTCCTTATTGACAATAATCATATCTGTTTAAAGTAGCAAGACATAAAAGAAACAAAAAAGCTTTTCTGCCTATTGAATCACTTTTTCTAATGATCTTCCAATAATACATTCTTCTTTCATAAAAAGGATTTGACCATTCTAATTACTTATGAATTCTTCATGGAGATTCATCTAAAGAGCCCCAGTGGGAAGAAGAATATGTACGGATATCAAGCACTGATAGAGAACTCATTATGTGCTGGACACTCTTCTGAGCACTTTACATATATTCACTTGTATGATGCACACAATACTTCTAGAAAGTAGAGAGTATGACCATATCCATTTGAAAGTCAAGAAAATGACTTAACCAAGGTCATTCAGGGAAGTGGTGGAGTCAAAATTCAAAAAGTTATTCTGTCTTCAGAATTTATTCTCGTAAATACAGTAACAGTCTTTCTCTTAAGGTCACCCTGAGTCATTCGATAGGAAATGAAAAGTGAGACAAGAGGACCATCAGGTTACACAATAAGGATACACAAAGATTCTTGTTAAAAAAGATGACAGAGGCAGTCAGTTAGGTGAAAATGAAGGTGGTCTAAAAAGCACAGCTCAGAGTACCAGAGAGTATAGAACAGGTAATCGTCCGATCACAGAAAAGTATACTGCAAAGGAAGAAACAGTTTCGCAGAGCGTAATGCCTTTCGAGACTTTGGTGATGACCCAATTTAAGCTGTATGTCCTGACATTTTCGAAGACCAGTGTTTTGTACTCACCTCACTGGAGAATCTACTTTGACTTCTGCTTTAATCTTCACTGCTTGCTGCAGAATGTATTTAAACATTGTCCTACTCCCTTGAGACTCATTTTGTTGAAATTTTGATCTAACTCTAGGATAAAAAAAAATTGCATGTAATTACTTGAGGGAGAATACCGTGGGTCTCTGTTTACTCTTGGAATGTCCCATTGAGAAAAATCAGAAAGTATTCTGTGCCTCTATCTAACTGAATAAATAAATTAGATACTATCAGGAACGCTGGAAATCATAAACATGCTTTTGTCAGCACCTCCGTTATGTACCATCA
The DNA here is from genome assembly GCF_017311325.1 of Ursus maritimus. Taxonomy (NCBI): domain Eukaryota; kingdom Metazoa; phylum Chordata; class Mammalia; order Carnivora; family Ursidae; genus Ursus; species Ursus maritimus. The sequence continues at coordinate 33,442,684 of NW_024424786.1, read as the reverse complement.
TGCATGTATTAGGTATATTACACACACACAATGCATGAGTAAATGAAAGAATGACTTCCTAGAGAAATATTATTTAATATTTGATAATACAGCATCCATTATCCAAGATATTTCTACTGGATATATAATTATGGGTTTATATAAGATAATGCTTTATGACTTGTCTTGTTTTTGCCAATGTATCTGTGGTAAATCTTTTCTTCATCTGTTCATAAAGTATCTTTAATCTCTGTTTTTAAGGATTTCTCTTTATGATCGGTTTGTAGAAATTTGAATATAATGTCGGTATAATTTCCTTTCTATTTACCCTGCTTAGACCAATTTTAGCTTCTTATATCATATATATATATACACACACATATATATACATGTACATATATGTAAATGTATCATATAGTGGTTTTTAATGAATTTGAAAAAAAAATTCTGGCCAACATTTCTCGCAGTGGCTTTTCTGGTCTACATACTCTTTTTTTCCCACTTGAACCTACATTTATTTATTTATTTATTTATTTATTTATTTATTTATTTATTAAAGATTTTATTTATTCATTCGACAGAGATAGGGACAGCCAGCGAGAGAGGGAACACAAGCAGGGGGAGTGGGAGAGGAAGAAGCAGGCTCATAGCAGAGGAGCCTGATGTGGGGCTCGATCCCGGATCGCCGGAATCACGCCCTGAGCTGAAGGCAGACGCTTAACCGCTGTGCCACCCAGGTGCCCCTGAACCTACATTTAAATGTATAGTGTGCAGATTGTTATTGTTCTGCACTTAGTGTTTCTCCAATTTCTGTTTTCTCTCTGGCTTCATTGGGGGTAGCCTCTATTGTGACATGTGTAAGTGTAGTTGTCATCTCTTTTTCCGCTGCTTTACTCTCATCCCATATATATATTTGTTTGCATCTATTATTGTACCTTAATTTATAGAAATTCCATTAGGTCATTTTTTAATTTTTCATTCACATCCTCAAAAGGTGAGGGTTTTATTAAATCATTCTGTATATTGGACATATTTTTAATATATTTTAAAATCCTTGCTTGATAATTCTATAATCACTGTCATTTCAAGACCTGTTTTAATCATCTCCTGGTGGGTTCACACGTTTCTGCCTTCACATATGCACAGTATTTGTAATTGGATGCTAAATATGTGAATTTTATAGTAATGAGTACTATAATTTTTGTGTCTTCCTCAGATAATGTTAAGTTGTAAACCATGTTAAACGATGTTAAGAATGTTATGAACAAGGGTTACTTGGCTTTTTTTGAGACTTGTTTTCAAACTGTATGAAGAGAACTTTTACCTCTGAGATTTCTTTGGATGCCCAGGTATTGAACATGGACTCTACACTCTAGCTTTCTGAGATTCTCGTGTCTTCCTGCCCTGTGTGATCTCTGAAATTGTTCAGCTTATATTTCCATGCTCATTCTTTTAATCACCAGCGGACCTTCTCTGTTGGCATGCCCGAGTTGGTGTTGAGCCACAAACCAAGAAGACCTTGTAATCTAATAACTTTAAATGTAAATAAATTAAATTCTCCCAAGATAGGGATTGAAAGAATGGATTAAACAAATTATGATCCAACTATACGTTATCTGCAGGAGACTCACTTTGTTTACACTTTGTTGTGGGTTCAGAAAATACAGTGAAAACAAGATGGAGAAGATACCTACCTACCCCCACCAAAAAAAAAAAAAAAAAAAAAAAAAAAAAAACCTGACAGAAACAAACACACACTTGGTTTACTGATGCAGTCTTTAATAAGGGTTTTCAGTGGGACAAATGTGAGGTTCTATGGGATAACTAAAAGAAACTTTGAATCAAAAGCAAGGAACGTTTTGGGCGGGTGCATTTTATCAAGATTCAAAATATCAACTGAATATATATAAATAAATTGACTGAATATAAGAGAAAGAATTTGTCTGTACCTTACAATTAGTTTCTGTTCTGGAGCCAAAAAGAATGTAATTGTATCTATTAGATTATTAAGTGGCATTTGCCTTTATCATAGTTTATTAGAACAATATTCCATATTGAATGTTAGATACAAGTTTTGCTTGATTCTTAAAGACCCTGTGGAAGGCATTCTTTACCTCTTTGTTCCTTAAGCTGTAGATGAAGGGGTTAAGCATGGGGATCACTAACGTGTAAAACACGGAGGCCATTTTATCCGTATCAAAGGAATGGGCAGATTTGGGCTGCATGTACATAAATAGTAGAGACCCATAAAACACAACCACCACTGTCAGATGAGAACCGCATGTGGAGAAAGCTTTTTTCCTGCCCTCTGCAGAATGCATTCGAAATATAGATATCAGAATTAGTATATAGGACACTAGGACTACCAGCAGCGAAGAGATCAAATTAAATGCTGAAAATAGTATGATCAACAATTGTATTTCTTGTGCATTTGAGCAGAGCATAAGTAACAAGGGAACATCATCACAATAGAAATGACTGATAACATTAGAACCACAGAAGGTCAATGTAAAAATCTTAATAGTGAACATTAGAGCCTGAAAGGTGCTATAGAGGTATGGAATGCCCACCAGCACACGGCAAAGTCTCTGGGACATAATAACATTGTAGAGCAGAGGGCTGCAGATGGCCAAATAGCGGTCGTAGGCCATAGCTGACAAGATGAAAAATTCACTGATAATGAACATAAGGAAGAAAGCCAACTGTGTGGCACATGCACAATAAGAAATGGTATTTTGATCCACAACAAAATTTACCAGCATCTTGGGACAAATGACAGTAGAATTACCAAGGTCAATGAAAGCCAGGTGCTGGATAAAAAAATACATAGGTGTGTGGAGGCGGGAGTCCACCTGGATCAAGGTGATCATTCCCAGGTTGCCCACCACTGTGATTGTGTAGATGACAAGGAAGACCCCAAACAGGGGAACCTGAAGCTCAGGCTGCCTTGTGATTCCCATCAGAATGAACCCAGTCAGGGATGTGAGATTCTGTTGGCCCATTTAGTCCAGTTAGCTCTTCTAGGAAGAAACAGAGAGGTTGCTATCAGCTTTCATGTAGTATCATTTAAACATATTATAATATTTGTAGACAGAGTATAGATTTTTCTGGGGGTAGAAAAACAATTCCCCCATCTGATTTTGAAACTAAAAGAAATGATAGAATCTTCTACTTCTCAACAGGAGGGATCCCTATGAAACACATGCACTGATATGGCTGATTAAACTCTAAATAGAGTCAACAATATTTGGAACATATCCACTGATTTTTAAAAAGTCACATAAGTATTGATATAGATTTATTAGGCTTTATTTCATCTACACAATGATATCACGATTTTTCTTTAGTATGCTTCCAATTTTGTATGAGAATTCCAGTGAAATTTTGATATTCTTAAAGAAAGAAGCGGAAGTAATATGGAGCTAATGAAGTTTGAGATTTAAATTCCCTCATTAGCATTTTCAAGGCCCTCGGTGGGGACTTAGCAATGATCTAACAAAGTGATATATCTTTGTAAAAGTTGAAAATGTAAAATATTTTAACCTTTTCGCCTTGATCAATTAAGGCCACTTTCTCTCTCCATTCCAGCTTCTGCTCCATCATGCTTCAGCTAATATCAAGATGCATTGGCATGTCTGCAGGCATTTGTGGGGTCCGGTAAAGGGAGATTGAGTAAATAATACTTTATTTGATGGTTAGTGAGTATATCTATATGTTTCAGAATCAATGACATTTATCACTGAATAGTGCTATCCATTTTGGTGTAAGAACAGCTTTTAAGAACACTACCACCAATACGCTGAGATATATGTAGAATTTCATTAATAAAAACATATTTATAGATTTTATGATGCTTCGACTATTAGTTTGTTTACAAGTGAACTTTTAAGATTTTTTTTTACTTTAAATAAACATTGACATTTACGCCTCAATTTACATGTGTAATTTTTATTTCCCTTTTTTTTTTAAAGAAAACTCTCAAATTAGTATAAGCTTCAAAATGCACAATATTTGGGTCCATTCCTGAGGTGCCTGGTGGCAAAGTTGGTTAAGGATCTGACTCTTGGCTTCAGTTCAGGTCGTGGTTTCAGGGTCCTGAGATCTAGTCTTGCATCAGGCTCCCTGCTCAGCAGGAGTCTGCTTAAGACTCTCTCTCCCTCTTACTCTGCCCATCTCCTCCACCAAATAAATATATCTTAAAAAAAAAAAAAGATTTATCTATTCATTTGAGAGAGAGAGAGAGAGAGAGAGCATGAGCAGGGGAAGGGAGCAGGCAAAGGGAGCAGGGAGCCCAACATGGGATTGGATTCCAGGACTCTGGGATCATGACCTGAGCTGAAGGCAGATGCTTAACTGACTGAGCCACCCAGGTGCCCCAATAAATAAAACTTTCAAAAAAAAAAAAAAAAGATGTAGGTCCCTTTCTGCTAAAATATACAATTTAAATCAGTATTCAGGGATTTTCAACATTGAATTTTACATGCTATATTTCCTCTAATATGGTTATTTATATTCATGAATTAATTCTTCCACTGTGGATATAAGGTCTATAAAGCATTTTAACGTATTTATTTGAGCATTTATTATATCAACTTATTCCTTGAATTGTAGAATGGGATATACGTAGAGTATAACACTGTGATTTACAGGGGCGCCTGGGTGGCACAGCGGTTGAGCGTCTGCCTTCGACTCAGGGCGTGATCCCGGTGTTATGGGATCGAGCCCCACATCAGGCTCTTCCACTATGAGCCTGCTTCTTCCTCTCCCACTCCCCCTGCTTGTGTTCCCTCTCTCGCTGGCTGACTCTATCTCTGTCGAATAAATAAATAAAATCTTTAAAAAAAAAAAACACTGTGATTTGCAAATATTTCAGTGATAAGTCTCTCCTTTTTCATTTCATAAAATTTACATGGAAAGTCAGTAAAGCAAAGTGATTGAAGACAGTGAACCTGCTTTAGCTTAATGCACCTGGATTCCCTTCCTTTCACACTCAGTTTCTCAGTGAACATGTAGAATTCTGTAAGCATGATTTTCAACTGGAGAAGTAATTGGAATTGAACATATTTAGTTAGTTAAATGGAGAATAGAATTACTATAATGTAACAAGATATGTAACTTTAGCTTGCCCAGCTATCAGTCTGAATGGGTCAAGTTAGACTCTTCTACTGATCCTATGGAACTCCTGGGGACCTACCTCAAGGTCAGCTGGAGTCTGAAGCTACTTGGTGGCAGTTGGCAGAGTTCTAAGAATCTGCTTATTTTTAGTGTTGATTTAGCCAGTTTCATCCCAGGAATGGGCACGGAGGAGTGAAGACATACTGGAGATTGGTGAACCACTTCTATCCCATTTGGCTTGATGATATTGTCTACTGTTCTTCCATTGGGTCTCACCGAGCTTTCAGGGCCCTTCCTCTTTCACAAACAAGCACCACGTGTTGCAGGACCTGCTATCATGGGTTTTCCCACAGAATGGAAAACGCACTGGGCTAACCAAGGAATTCAGAATTCCAGTACCAATCCTAACACTTTGAAGTCTTTAATGTGTTGCAAAGAATTATTCTAGTGAGTTTATTGAATTTATCTCCTTTTCCAGTGTCAGTTATTACCTCCCTCTGAAGACGTCTGGATTATTTTACCCTGCCCATTCTTTTTTTCATATTAATTCTTATTTTATTGTGGTAAGAATACTTAACGTGAGATCTACCTCATGAAAAGTTGTTTAAATGTGCAATACAGTATTGTAAACTATACGCACAATGTTGTATAACTCATCCCTAGATCTTCTTCATCTTGTGTTAACTGAAACATTATACCTGTTGATTGGCAATTTCCCATATGATCTAGAAACCCTACTTCTTTTTTTTTTTAAGATTTTATTTTTTTATTTGAGACAGAGAAAGAGAGAAGCACAAGCGAGGGGAATGGCAGACGGAGAAGGAGAAGCAGGCTTCCCACTGAGCAGGGAGCCCGACATAGGACTCGATCCCAGGACCCTGGGATCATGACCTGAGCCGAAGGCAGACGCTTAACCGCCTGAGCCACCCAGGTGCCCGAGAAACCCTACTTCTGAGTATTTATCAAAAAGAATTGCTATTAAGATCTTAAAGAGATAGTAATACCCTGTCCATTCTTCTTTGTTGAAAAGGATATCTGATCAGTTTTGAACACCATGATGGAAACATTTTAAATACTTCCATTTAGGGCTAACTAGTAGAGTACACAGGATATAAAAATATGCAAAGAGATGACTTATTAATCTTTAGGCATGGTAATATTAGTAAGGAGTTATTTGAAGTTCAGGGCTTTGTCCATAACTCTTAGAAGTTATTCTATTTTTTGCCAGTCTACTCAATCAGTTTGTAAAGCCCATTCTGCACAAATAAAACAAGTAGTAAGTAGCCCAGTTAGGAAAACAAAGGAATAACTAGAATATCTACACGCTCATGCCTGTGCGTCCTTAAATAACAACTATTTGTAGTTTATAAAATACTGCATGGGACCTATATATATCTTAAAATACTCTTTTTCAAATAATTTCACTGGATATATTTATAGGAAAGGATATTATTATTTTTTTTTTAAAGATTTTTTATTTATTCATTCGACAGAGATAGAGACAGCCAGCGAGAGAGGGAACACAAACGGGGAGTGGGAGAGGAAGAAGCAGGCTCATAGCAGAGGAGCCTGACGCGGGGCTCGATCCCATAACGCCGGGATCATGCCCTGAGCCGAAGGCAGACGCTTAACCGCCGTGCCACCCAGGCGCCCCTAGGAAAGGATATTATTAAACATTATATAAGACATATACTAAAAATTATTTTCTGTTTATCTGAAATTCATACATAACCTTTTATTCTGTATTTTATCTAGGAATCCTAGCCTTAACAGTTTCCAGTTGATGAGACCAGTGATGATTTTCTTTAGATATTTCTAACTTCCTCTTCACTTGTTCCTCTTCCACTATTGATTCTCACTAATCAAATGGATCTATGATATCTAGTCAATTCATAGGATTTAGTGCCCTAAAAAGACCATTCCACCGCAGGAAACCACAGTTAACAAAAAATGTAATACATTTTTGTGGTGTATTAGAAAGAATCAGCTGTCAGTGACCGTAAGAGTGTCCATGGTTGGAAGCCAGGAATCATGGGAAATTGCCAAGACCCTGGTGATAATCAAAATTAACAAGTCCTAACCACTCACCTTTAGTGAACTGGGTTTTCTTCTTCTAAATTACTTTTGCTTTTTCTTTGGGTAGGGAGAATTTATGCTTCTCTTCTCCTTGTGAGGCTCCCGGAGGAAGTAGCATGTAATTCATCCAGAGGATGATGCCCAAATCATCTGAGAGATTTTTTAAAATTGTTATGTGTTACCTACCAATTATCCAGGACACCCTACATATTCCCTAGCGAAAAATGTAAATGCAAGGGACAACTTGAGGAGAAGAACAAACAACATAAATGATCTGGAGAGTTCCATGGAGACTTACATGATACAAATGCACTCATTTACACATTGTTGATGATTAAAGTAACAACGGAACATACTTTGACACCAGCTTTATCCCAGTAAAACTGGAACAGTTCCAAAAACCATGGATAAATTTGAAAATAACATCATAATCAAACAGGATTTTTTTTCTTTGAATTTATTATTCAAATACAAATATATCAGTGGCCACTGGGTTAAAATATGTCATTTAATGTCAGTAAGATAGATATTACTATTGCCATATTCAGAGGACACCAAGCTCAGATAATTTGCCCAAAGTCACATGGTTGACAACTAGAAGATTTGAAATTAAAGCCTCATCTTTACATGACTAATATACATACCTTGTCCTTTCATATGGCAAAGCTGTAATAATATTGTAATGCAGTGAGTTACTATAATGTTTACCTCAATGGTAGTGTCTCCTGAGCTGAGATCCCACCAGCTTTGGATGTTTAGTGCAACCTCATTAAGAGTAAAATCTATTGACTTGTTTTCAAATTCACTAATTCTTTTTCTGCAATGTCTAGTCTGCTGTTAAAAAGTGAATAATAAATGTTCATGTCTGATATTACCTCCTAATAACTCATTTGGGTTCTCTATCATAATTCCTGTTTCTCTTTTTAATATTTGTGTTTGCCTTTAAATTCTTGCAAACATTTGCAGCTGTTTTAAAGCCCTTATCTGCTAATTCTATTATTTCTGTTATTCCTAGGTCTAGTACTGATGATTTGTTTTTTTTTTTTTAAATTGATTAATTCTTTTTTTTTTTTTTAAGATTTTATTTATTTATTCGACAGGATAGAGACAGTCAGTGAGAGAGGGAACACAAGCAAGGGGGAGTGGGAGAGGAAGAAGCAGGCTCATAGCAGAGGAGCCTGATGTGGGGCTCGATCCCATAACGCCGGGATCACGCCCTGAGCCGAAGGCAGACGCTTAACCGCTGTGCCACCCAGGCGCCCCTGATGATTTGTTTTTACTGGGGTTATGGATACATTTTCCTGCTTCCTCAAAGTGCAGAGAAATATAACTTTGCATGCTAAACATTGCAAACATTCTGTAGTTGAGTAGGGAATTTTTAAATCTTTTTAAAACAGTGTTGAGTTTTATTTTGGCAAGGAGTTTGTTTACTTTTATTTACTTGCAAATAGACTTAATCCTTTTGAGAGTTAAAGTTGAGCTCTGTTAGAATGGAGTATAGTGAATCCTTTCCTCTGGGGCAAGTTCTCTCTTTCGGTGTCTCCACTGGAAGCCCTTAGATATTCAATGCTTCCTCACTAAGATTTGACAGAATTTGAATTTATCTCGCCCTGTGCGAATCACTCCTTTTCATCATACAGATCCCTGGTAGGTTCTTTCTTCCTGGTAGTTGCTCCTGATCTGGGCTTATGGGGTCTCACCTTAATATGTGCACTTTAGAAGTCATCCAAAGTCTCAAACTCCATGTTAACACCTTAATCACTTTGCTTAGGTCTTGCTACCCCGGTAATCAGCTCCCACATTCCAGCACCTCAACCCTTCCTGATGATTTTGTGCTTTCATTTCAACTTGACTACTGTCTTCTCCATGCGCCCCAACCACTGCCCCACGTCAGAAATCAGTTAATGCGCCCCTCTTCTCACAGATCACAGTCCTGAACCTCCATTCATCAAATATCTGAAAACATTTGTTATATGTGCATTGTCCAATTTTCCAGTTGTTTTCAGCAGCAGAGTTATTAAAATCCAAGATTCCAGTTACAGAGATTGACAAAAGCCCTGAGGAAACACATGCTACCAATTTTCCCTTATCAGTCTGATTTTTAGCATCCATCTTGATGTAGGAAAGACATTACAGTTCGAAGCCAACAGCCAAGGAAGAATTCTTGAGATGTGTTTGTTGCAAAAAGGTGGTTTTATTAAAGCACAGGGTAGGACCCATGGGCAGAAAGAGCTGCACTGGGGTCGTGAGGAGCAGCCCATAATATACTTTCGAGTTGGGAGCTGGTTAGGGATAGCATAAGCCTCCCAGATATTTTGGAAACAAGGTTTTTAGGACCTTAAGAGGGCAAGCTATTGTCAGGCAAGGTCATTTATTGCTGTTTAGTAAAAACTCAGTCCTGAGACCCTTCAGATGTAGATCAGTGGGTCATATGCTTGGAGGATGATGGTTAACATGCACCTTGGGGGGTTTAGAGATAAAGGAAGTTTCCAAAGGAATTTTTATACTTTAAAGTAGACTTTCAGGATCCTGGGGGGTTGGGATAATGCTAAGCTAAGATTGCCTTTTGCCCTTAGCAAAGTATTAACATCTAGGCAGCGGAGTTCCTAGAGGAATGTCCCTCTGCCTGTTTCAAGGACTTGTCAATGAGCTGTTAGATAGTAAGGAAATGTTATAATTTTTCTTCTGCCTTTGTTTCCCACGTCATTTCTCATTATGCCCCATGATCATTATCCACTCTTTTTCAGATCAGATTTCTACATATTCTGATGTAAGTGTCTTTGGGAAGATATTTATTCTTCAATCATTCTAGAAGTGAATATTCCATTATTTTTTATAACCCCTTATCTCCAGTGCACAACATAATGACTAGAGTCTATCATCCATCAGTGAATATTAGTTTGATGAGTGTAAGTGACTTGGAAAGCAAAGGCAAAAGAAAAAAAATAAATTTCCTTACTTCCTACAGCCCATTGACAAGCCCTTGAAACAAATATTGAGTAAACTTCCTCCGGGAGCTCAGCTGCCTCAATGTTAATACTTTGCTAAGGGCAAAAAGCAATCTTAGCTTAACATTATCCCAACCCCCCAGGATACTGTAAATCTACTTTAATGTATAAAAATTCCTTTGGAAACTTCTTTTATCTCTAACCCCCCCCAAGGTGCATGTTAACAATCACCCTCCAAGGATGTGACCCACTGATCTACATCTGAAGGGTCTCAGGACTGAGTTTTTACTAAACAGTAATAAATGGCTTTTTCCTAACAATAGCTTGCCCTCTTAAGGTCCTAAAAACCTTGTTTCCAAAATACCTGGGAGGCTTATGCTCTCCCTAACCCCCTCAACTTGAAAGTAAATAATGGGCTGCTCCTCATGACCCCAGTGCAGCTCTTTCTGCCCATGGGTCCTGTCCCTGTGCCTTAATAAAACCACCTTTCCGCACTAAAGATGTCTCAAGAATTCCATCTTGGCTGTCAGCTGCAAAACCCAACATCTTCCCTACATCATAAACACAGACTCTGAACAGGATTTCTAGCAAGGTTTCTTCCAACCCCTTCTGCATGTTAAACTGACAATAGAGATAGGTGTCCCAACCGTCAGAATTTGCTTGTTTACCGTGTGTGTCTGTGTTGCTCTAAAGTAGTAACATTTGTCAGTTTCCTTATCTTGAACATCTGCGTAAAGACAAAGTGTGTAACAACCCTAGGAACGTCTATTTATCATTTCAGTAATTTACTTTTCTATTGAACAGATTATCTTCATTGTTGTTCCTATTACATTTTACTGATTTCAAAAATCTCCCCATCTTTTGCTTGATATTTCCTTAAGTTCTTTGTAGCATTTTAGTTAATAACACACATTAGGGAGGTATATGAACCATGGGAAAATGTAAAGTCCCTTGAGAAGCAGTGCTTCCTAAGGTTTCATTAGTTACCCTATAACGTGGAAGTGGTACTAGAGGTCCTTAGGGGCTCATGTAAAGGGTGTATTAATAAATAGCTGTCCCTTCTATCCAAATGTGTCCTCTTAGAGGAAAAAATTGAATATGTTAAAACTGTATTTATTAGTTTGTTATTCTGCTTGTCGTTCATTCATAGATAAGATTTGCCTTCAATTATTTTACCTGGGGTTATCTTCACATATATACTATTAATATAATAACTCTGTATATCATATAATCATTAACTTAAATTATTTTTGACTAAAGACTGAAAAACAGACAAAAGGGTATGAAGTTTCTAAAGTTGAAAGTTTAAAATATTTTTTGGTAAGTTCAATTTATTTTGTAATTTTTTTTTCTTTTTCCTTTGAATTTCCTCCTATGTAGTAGATCAATTAGAAAATTTGTTTTAAATCTGATAGAATCATATGAGTCTTAAAAATGTTAGAGGTCGTTTCATCTAACTCTGCAGCCTATCATTCAATTCTATTTCAATATCATCTTTAATTTTGAAGAGGACGGGCATCGCTGAAAAAGCAATGTAATCAAATTTCTAAATTCCTTTTGGAAGTGCCGTTTTTTAAAAATTATGCAAACTCTAACCAATACAACTTTCTGCAGCAATGGAAATGTCTATAATTTGTGCCGTTCAGGATAATGATTACTAGTCATATATGGATATTGAGCACTTGAATGGGGACTAGTTCACAGAATTGAAATTTGATTCAGTTTCAGTTTCTATGTAAATATTCACTTGAATAGCTACTGCATAAGATAGTTCAGATGTGATGGACAGATGTTATATTCAGTTTTGAAAATCTGAGATTAACATTATTTGCTGAAAGGACTCATACACTTGGCAAATGTTTAGGTAGTTTCTAAGCAGCATATGAGAAATTGTGAAAATTTATGGGCTAGTAATTTATCAAAGGAAATGTAAAATCATCCATATGCATACATTTAAATGCCATTTACATAAAATGGACCAGAGATTTAAAATTGGGGAAAGATAAATTGGCTGATTAAAGTATTTTTTTCATGATTTATATTCATCCACATCTTCCTTTTAAAAAAACCTCACATAGCAATTGCCTATCAATATATTGCGTACCTACCTACTTATCTATCATCTATTACCTATCTATCATCTATCCATCATCTATCTCTATGATCTTTCTATTACATATCTATCTTACTATCTTATCTATAATTTGAGTACTTATACACTCAAAGCAACATTTAACATTTTGCTTGCAGTATCTCCTATTTTTCTTCAATAATCATGTGATGTAGGTGGAATTATATTCGGTCTGAGAGAAGATAAATGTATTTGCTAAAGTCAGTAAGTGATAGCAACATATTTGAATCATTGGGTTAATGTTAACCATTTCTTTTTCATGGCAAATAAAATATATTAATTAAAATAAGTCAAAAGAATATAAATAAGCCAAATTTTATTATTGTTTTCATTTCATTTCTAAAAACACACTTTTAACTTTTAAATGTAGAATATGGGAGAGTTCTATTCTATTATGGATCTATCAATTCTTACAGAAATAGAATACAAGTTGAATAAAACTAATGAAAATTGGATTTAGAAAACCAAAATTGTCATATATTTATCATTGTATGAAGGATATGAGAAAAGTGTTCCAGAGCGATGATTGTGGCTACATGCATTTTAGATCTTATTTTTTCCATATATATATTGTGTGTGAGAGCTTGTATACACATAGACCTATATTTATATATACATGTACATAGCAAATAATTAAGTACATTAAATAGTATACACTTTATCTGTATAAACATTTATATAATGACAAGTTAACAGCAAAAGTAAATATATAATTTATTTATTCAAAGCCTCAGGTAACTTCTGAAATCTTCTAACTGTTCCATTTAGGCAAGACGTAGTTTTCAGTGCTCTGGATCTCAGAGAAACTGATTCCACTGAGGGTGTCTTTCCATGTCATGTGCTGTCACCTGCCCTATAGAGGCAGCACTTCAGAACAGACTGACATTTTGGAGAGCATAAAGGCTTTTGCACATATTTCCTTATGGGATAGAATCATAAGTAACACTGAAAAAAAATTGAGAATCTAATCAAGTCCCTACTGTTATAAATGAGAAGACTTCCGGGCTCCTGGGTGGCTCGTTGGTTAAGCATCTACCCTGGGCTCAGGTCATGATCTCAGGGTCCTGGGATCCCCAGAATCTGGTTCCCTCCTCAGCAGGGGTCTGCTTCTACCTCTTTCTCCCACTGCCCTTCCCCCCTATTCTTGCTCTCTCTCTTTCTCTCAAATAAATAAATAAATAAAATCTTTAGGGGAGCCTGGGAGGCTCAGTCGTTAAGCATCTGCCTTCGGCTCAGGGTGTGATCCCAGAGTCCCGGGATCCAGCCCCACATCGGGCTCCCTGCTCCACTGGGAGCCTGCTTCTTCCTCTCCCACTCCCCCTGCTTGTGTTCCCTCTCTCCCTGGCTGTCTCTCTCTGTCCAATAAATAAATAAAATCTTAAAATAAGTAAATAAATACATAAATAAATAAAATCTTTAAAAATAAATAAATGAAGAGACTTAGATTCAGCAAAATAATAATTTATTCAAGGACACACCTCTATGTATGTTTCTACTTGTCTTTAATAAATACCAGATTGTCCTGTTCCTTCTAATCCCTTGTTTTTTCATCCCAGATTTCAAGATAAGGAATTACCAAATGGCTGAAGAGAATTCCACAGCTGTTACTGAATTTATTCTTTTGGGACTGACAGACCGTGCTGACCTGAAAATTATATTTTTTGTGTTGTTCTTGGTGATTTACGTCATTACCTTGGTGGGGAATCTGGGCATGATTTTCTTAATCCAAACCACTCCCAAGCTCCACACACCCATGTACTGTTTCCTCAGCTGCCTTTCATTTGTAGATGCCTGCTATTCATCTGTTATTGCACCAAAAATGCTGATCAGCTTCTGGGTTGTGAGGGGAACCATCTCATTCTCTGGCTGCATAGTGCAGCATTTGTGTTTTGGGGTGTTTATCACCACAGAAGGCTTCTTGTTGTCGGTGATGGCGTACGACCAGTATGTGGCCATTGTCAACCCTTTGCTTTACGGTGTAGCCATGTCTAAGAGGAAGTGTGTAGGACTGGTCACTGGGTCATTCGTAGGTGGAATGATTAACTCATTGACACACACGATAAGCTTGGGCAGACTGTCCTTTTGTGGGTCCAATGTTGTCAGCCACTTCTTCTGTGATGTTCCCCCACTGTTAAAGCTGTCATGTTCTGATACTTCCTTGAATGAGCTGTTGCTCTTAACCTTCTCTGGAGTCATTGCCATGGCCACCTTCTTGATTGTGATCATTTCCTATGTGTTCATTGTTTTCGCTATCCTGAGGATCCGCTCAGCGGCAGGCAGACAGAAAGCCTTCTCCACCTGTGCCTCCCACCTGACTGCGGTGACCATATTCTATGGTACCTTAAGCTTTAGTTACATCCAGCCAAGTTCCCAGTATTCTGCAGAACAGGAGAAGGTGGTTTCTGTGTTCTACACGCTAGTGATTCCCATGCTAAACCCACTGATTTACAGTCTGAGAAACAAAGAGGTAAAGGATGCTGTGGCAAGGGCCATAGAAATGAAACATTTCCCCTGTTAATTTCAACTCCCTGCTAATCCTACAACAGTCTATCAGTCCGTTCTTCACTTACTAACATTCCCATGAATTTAACTAAGTGTAGAGTTTCCAAGTATAGTACAAACCATTTTATTCTGCATGCTCATTTCCATGTGAGGAAACAAGAGTACAAAGTAGAAGTGATTTAATTCATAACTGTATTTGAGAATAGATAACTCAAATCTCAGCTCATGTGAGATACTAGACTATTGATAATCTGCATTGATTTTAGTAAGTTCAATAAACTATTTTTTCAATATATAGAATTATAAATTTTCTAATATCTGGAAACCTAAAAGAAAAAATATGCATATACTTTTGGAGATATGAAGAATTAGGGATTTTTCTAAGATATATAAAATTATTTGCTCAGAAAATTAAGATAATTGTATATATTTTTCTTTTATTTTCAAAACTTGCTTTAAATTTTAAATATTGGTAAATCTCCATGTTAACAAAAAAGGTGTTATTCCAAATGATATTTTCAAACTAGTAGTTACTTGTCTATTCATCTTCAACTTGTGTATCAGTGACCTCAGCAACAAAGATGGGGAATGAGACAATTATAGTTACAATCCTCAGCTTACAATAATGAGCTTGCCCTCCCCTCCCAAAAAAATCCATCCAAAAAGATAGACACATGTATAAAATGATTCCATTTTAAAGTAGGAAAAATTCAGCACTCTTCCCGTCTATATCTCCCTTCAAGGTTCTACTTCATGTTCTTTCCTGATTAAAAAAAAAAGTCCAGCATTCTGAAATGTCATGTGATGGATATTAATACCCGCCTAGAAGTTTAGTTCTACAATGATGAATTGCTTGATCATGTAACTTCATTACTTCCCTCCATTTTAGAAATGCTGATCTTTTACCAAAAAGTGCTGTAAATAATATTATAATACATTAAAAATAAAAAGTATTTCTGTTATGTACAGTGTTCTGTATGTGGAGCTCTATTACTATGGATATCAGAGGAGACAACCTGAGGTGTTTAAAACTAGTGAGGAAGTTTTTAAAGTAGCTAAACAGTTTTACATTTGTGAGTTCATACCTGACGGTGAAGACATTGCCAATATGCCAGAAGAGTGACAAGATCTAGAAAAGGAAAAGTGATTTTTGTCTTTCCTATGAACAATGACAATAACAAAGCTATTGTAAAAGTAGTTGTTTTTATATATTTGTGTTGTAAGACCTGGGGCAGGAAAGTAGGTTGATTTCAAAGAAATGTGCTGTTCATTCAAAGAAATGTGCTGGGATATAAGTCACATTCCATGTAGGTGTAGTCTCAAATAGAATAATCATCTTCATCATTGTAAAGCTAATAATACATCATAGAATAATGTGTTTTTTTTTTTTCCGAGAGAGAGCATAAGTGGGGTGGGGGGAGGGGGCAGAGAGAGAGGGAGAAGCAGGCTCCCTGCTGAGCAGGGAGACTGATTCTGGGCTCTATTCAGGACCCTGGGATCATGACCTGAGCCAAAGGCAGACTCTTAAACCAAATGAGCCACTTAGGTGCCCCTAAAATAATGTGTTTTATTGAAGTAACACCCTGATTTCTAGGACAAGCAAACATATATGCATACAGATCTCCATGTATATTCCTATAACCTAAAAAGAAGAATTAATATAAAAAAAAAGATCAGTGGAAGAAAATCAATTTTCCCATACTCTATTTTTTAAAAGATTTAAGAGAGAGAGCATGTGAGTAGGGGAGGGATAGAAAGGGAGGGAGGGAGGGAGAGAATCTTAAGCAGGCGCCATGGCCAGTGCAGAGCCTAACATGGGGCTCATCCGAAGACCCTGAAGTCATGATCTGAGCTGAAACTGAGTCAGAAGCTCAAGCGACTGAGGCAACCAGACAACCCTTCCTATGCTCTTTTTAGATAACCTCGTTTGTCATTCATATTTACAAAGAAATCTGGTACAGTCACTATTTTTAGTATATTCCTGAAAAGGGAAATTTACAGATCCCACTAATTAATTCAGATGCATCAAAATTTAAAATTTGAACATATGCCTAATAATTTTAACCTTTAGTTATTTTATTTTAATCATCTTTTAACATTTTTCTTGAGCCCTCTTTGTTGTTAATATAGGTATGCTATTTTTCTTCATTTAATATTTCTTAGTATGCATTTCTTATTCTTTATCTTTCAAATTGGTCATGTCATTAAATTTTAGTTTTTGCATTTATTCATGTATATTTTCTCATATGTATGTGTTATTCAAATATCTGAAATTGTTTTTGACTGAAGTCCACTTTTTTTTTTCTTCAGGCACACGAAGGCTTGCTTCTATGCCTAGTTAATAATATTCATGCAAGTACATTTTTTTTCCCCTAAAATTCTGGGAATCCTATGGTCTTCAGAGTAACCAGCTTAATAGGTTTAATTTTTTAAGAATTATTAAATCTGCTTCTGCTGAGTGCCAGAAGTACTCCTATGTTTATCCTGGAGTCTCGCAGTCAACTCAGTCAGACATAATCTCATTCCCATGCTGATTCTGGTTTTATTGCTATGGCAATAACTCCCCGTTTCAGCTCAAAATGTTTTGTTTGCTTTATTCTTTTTGTTTGTTGGCTTTTTTTTTTAAAGATTTTATTTCTTTATTTGACAGAGATAGTGACAGCCAGCGAGAGAGGGAACACAAGCAGGGGGAGTGGGAGAGGAAGAAGCAGGCTCATAGCGGAGGAACCTGATGTGGGGCTCGATCCCATAACGCCGGGATCACGCCCTGAGCCGAAGGCAGAGGCTTAACCGCTGTGCCACCCAGGCGCCCCTGTCTGTTGGCTTTTGAGGGTCTTTGGCTTTCATTCAGCACAGCTATGTTTTGAAATCCATGGCTCATCCTGGATGCAGTTATAGTGTGACAAGGGTATCGTTTTGGAGAACTTGTCCAGTATACAGTTAGGAGGGTAAATCTTGCTACAAGTTACCGACATTCTCCTCTGATCTTTTTAAGGATGCGTAATACACATGTTAAGTTCCTGATTTGTTTCTTTGGTTATGTCAGGGTTTTTCTTTTTCTTTCTTTTTCTGTTAGAGGAAGTAGAATTAGAAATTTACCCTTTTCATTTTTATTTTTTAAAGATTTATTAATTATTTATTTCAGAGAGAGAGCACAAGCAGGGAGGGGGCAGAGGGAGAGGGAGAGAAGCAGACTCCTAGCTAAGCATGGACACTGATGTGGGGCTCAATCTCACGAACCTGAAATCAGGAACTGAGGTGAAATCAAGAGTTGAACACTTAACCAACTGAACCACCCAGGTGCCCCAGAAAGTTACCCTTTTTGAGATGCCTAGTTATTTCCCCTGTTGAATTCCTCTGGAGAATTCTTTTTCTGGAACCACCATCTTTATCTTGGAGAAAGGGGATCAAGTCCTAACTCGGTGTGCTATGAAGGGAAAGCTCTTCCTCCTGGCAAGAGAACCCCAGTTGTCATTTAACATCCCTCCCATAATGCCATCCATCTTATTACACTGACTGTCCCCCACCAAAAGACCTCCTTTTAAGTTTTCCCACTATACTTATAAAAACCTTGTAGTCTTCAAGGTTAATGAGAGGACAGAAAGGACTATCAGAAAGGAGAAATATGCAGTGCTCCTCTACTGAGTCTTATATGTTATCCTTTTTGTCCACAACCTAAAGTTTGCTATGGATCCCAATGGCCAAACTGGGTTGGCCTTGCCTGATACCAGAGTCAATGGTGATAATCTAATAAATTCTGCCAGAACATTTTTGGAGGGGAGAAAATGAACAACTTCACATCTCTTCCTCAAACTAGTTTCTTGTTATGGTCTAATCCGTCTCACAACTCTGGGCCAGTGTATATTTCCCACACCAAGACACAACTTCTGTTTAGCTAGATTTTCTCACAGGTATCACTCATTTATTCTTTCTTCCTGATTTCTTCTTTAGTACATTGCCAGTCAACCTACAACCCTGGTCTTTTTGGAAGATGTTTTTTCCCCTTTGCTTTTTCCCTTTTAACAATTTGACAACTTTATTTTGTTTTTATTTTATTTATTTATTTATTTTTATTTTTTATTTTTTTAAAGATTTTATTTATTTATTCGACAGAGATAGAGACAGCCAGTGAGAGAGGGAACACAAGCAGGGGGAGTGGGAGAGGAAGAAGCAGGCTCATAGCAGAGGAGCCTGATGTGGGGTTCGATCCCAGATCGCCGGGATCACGCCCTGAGCCGAAGGCAGACGCTTAACCGCTGTGCCACCCAGGCGCCCCTTATTTTGTTTTTAAACATTTTAAATATATTTATTGTTTTCTAGACTCTTCATTTAGGAGGCTTTCTTTGTCATTGTGTTTTGCAGTTGAATGGTGAGTTCATGTTTAATAGGATCTTTGCTGGGTAATCCTGGGTGGCCGATTCCATCAGTGGTCCTGAGTGGTACGACTCAGACCACTGTATTTAATTTCTCAGCTAGAAGTTTCCTCACTTAGGCAGACAGCAAAATCCAAATGTCCACCCATATGAGAAAAGACTGTGGCTACTGATTCTCAGGTGAGATGTTTTTCCTACAAGATGCCAGATGATGGTAGGCAAGTTTATTTATAATTTGTTCTGATAAGCAGATTTATTTCGTTAGAATTTGAATGAAATGCCAGTCTTTCAAAGATAGTGGATTTATATTTGGGTTTTAGTGGAGTTCTGTGTTGTTCATGGACCCAAATTCTTACCATCTTTTTGAACAAACTGAATATTACTTATAAAGTTATAAAGTTTTGCAAATGTCCACAGGAGAGTCATGGTGTCAGTGTCTATGTTTACATTTGATTTTTTTTTACATTTTTTCCCTTTGAGCCCAAAACAATCCCATTTACTTATTTGTTATCTACAAATGTTATGGTATGTTTTATTTTTATATTCAGCATTTCAATGGATTCTCTTTCAAAGTATTTTTTGAGGATGGTAGAGTTATATCTAGTCTTCCATTTGCTAGAAGCAGAAGTACAACCATGTTTGCTTGTTTGTTTGTTTTCGATAATGCCAATCTTTCTAGCACCTAACACAATGTCTAGCTTTCCTTGGTCCTCAAGAAATAGTTGTGAAATAGGGGTGCCTGGGTGGTTATTTCTGTTAAGCATGACTCTTGACTTCAGCTCAAGTCATGATCTCAGGTCATGATCTCAGGGTTGTGAGATTGAGCCCTGCGTGGAACTCTGCTCAGTGCGGAGTCTGCTTGAGAGTCTCTCTCTCCCTCTTCCTCTGCTGCTCCTCTCCTACTCATACACACACACTCTCTAAAAACAAAACAAAAAAAACAAACTAGAAAACAGCCCTCCAAAACCCCTCAAAAATTACAAAAAAAATCTTTAGAAAAAGAAGTATTGTTAAATGAATGAAAATATTGTTGAAGCTAAATATAATATCTTATAGGAATAAGACATGGCCTTCTTCCAATCCTTATATTCATTATATTCATTATATAGAATGAAGAATTAGACTCTGAACAGAATTGTGTGGATATGGGTGATGGGGTGCTGCTTCCTAACTTTTTAGAAATAATATCCATTATGAAGCAGGATTCTGCTTGTGCAATTTTTCCTTGCTAAGACTTGGCCCAGTCCATATGATATCTTAATGAAATGTTATCCATTTTATGCAAATTATTTATAATCAATATTTCTATTTTCTCACACTTGGTTCTCTGTTCCTTTCCACTCTTTTTAACATTTTTCATGTTACACATCTTAGAGAAACTAGTCTCATTGGAATACCTTGAGAGAGTCCCTGAGAAACCAGAATGCAATCAAAGGGTAATTTTGTTGTTGTTGCTTTAGAGTAATTGGTATCTGAACTATAGGGCTTCTGGCCTAATTAGAAAAACAACAAGAAAATACATATTTATATCCATATGTACTTGCCCCTTCTTTCAAATTTGTCCTCTATGAGGAAAGAATTAAAGATGTAAAACTATTGCTTCTTTTTTCCATTATGTTTGTTTTGTAATGTGTTACCTGATATATTTTTTAACCTGGAATTATCTTCAGTTATCTATCATTAAAATATTGATCATTCTGATTCTCAGAAAAAATATTCATTGATTTGATTTCTAAGAAAAGAGTAAGAAACAATGGAGATAGATCTGAGTATTCTAAATAAACTAATATCCTAAAATTTTCCATCTTTGGTAGGATAAATTCAATCCTTTTAATATCTTTCTTTTTAATTTCTTTCTTTTCTTCTCTTTTTTACTATTCATCATTCTTTCTGCAGATAATTGAAAATTTCAAATATGGTAGAATCATATCAATGTTTTGATTCTTAAAGTTTATGTAAGTCAAGTCCATATCATTTTATATAATTCAATTTACAATATTGCCATCACCTTTTGGTGCTAAAGTTATATAGTTTTATATTTGGGTAATTAATTTAATTTTTAATTACTTTTAAATATGCTTTTTCCTAAGTTATAGTTTATAACAAAATTCATATTTGTAAGTGATCCTTCTTTGTTAACAAAATCATTTCTTTTTTTTTTTTTAAGATTTTATTTATTTATTTGACAGAGACAGCCAGCGAGAGAGGGAACACAAGCAGGGGGAGTGGAAGAGGAAGAAGAAGGCTCATAGCGGAGGAGCCTGATGTGGGGCTTGATCCCATAACGCCAAGATCACCCCCTGAGCCGAAGGCAGACACTTAAAGACTGAACCACCCAGGAGCCCCAACAAAATCATTTCATTTAATACTCTAAGAGCAGCAGAAGAAAGAGCAGGTATAAGATCTATGAAAATGCAGTTTTGAAATACTCAGACGTCATTTGTTGTACATACTCTTCCATATTGTGATGGTAATCTTTAAAGAGCATGTCAGAGATCATGAATATATTTTCTATATAATATCTAGTATATATATTTACTATACTATATTAGATAGCATATAGTATATATAATATAGTATTATATATACTATAGTATATATAATATATACTCTATATATTTACATTATATAGTGTAAATTATATATATTTTATATAAAAATTATATATATTTATATATTATAATACAAATAAATATATATATATTTCCCTAATAAACTGTCATTCCTCTATCTTTTTTCACAGCAGCTTTAATGAGAAGAAACAAACAAATGGCTGAAGAGAATTATACATCTGTTACTGAGTTTATTCTTTTGGGACTGACAGACCGTGCTGACCTGAAAATTATGCTTTTTGTGTTGTTCTTGGTGATTTACGTCATTACCTTGGTGGGGAATCTGGGCATGATTTTCTTAATCCAAACCACTCCCAAGCTCCACACACCCATGTACTGTTTCCTCAGCTGCCTTTCATTTGTAGATGCCTGCTATTCATCTGCAATCGCTCCAAAAATGCTGATCAACCTTCTAGTTGTGAGGGGAACCATTACTTTCTCTGCTTGTATGGTACAACATTTGTGTTTTGGGGTGTTTGTCACCACAGAAGGCTTTTTGTTGTCGGTGATGGCATATGACCGGTATGTGGCCATTGTCAACCCTTTGCTTTACGGGTGAAAACCAGAGGTGTCAACAGAGACTAAGTGGGGAATCTGGCCTTCTTTTTTCCATCTGGCAGTCATAAGGCGGTTCCCTCCGTCCCCTGCTAGAGCATTGCCAGAGAAACTCAATTAAACAGGCAATGTAATATAAAATCCAATGTCTTATATAAAAATGTTCAAGTTTCAGATCTGTAAAAGATCCCAGACACAAAGGTACCAATATTGTGTAAGTACATGTCTATGAAATGCCCCGATGGGTGACATCATAGGGACAGGAAAGAGATTGTTGTTGCTTGAGGCTGGGGTTTGGAGGTGTTGACAGGAAGTGAGGACTAGCTACTAATAGGTACAAGGCCTCTTTCTGGGGTAATGAAAATGTCCTAAAATTGATTGTGGTATAGGTCATACAACTCTGTGAATATACTATAATCCTTGAATTGTACACTTAAAATGGGTATAGTGTGTGGCTTCTAAATTATATCTCAATTAAACTGCTATAAAAATAAAATTAGCAACAGGAAAAAAAATCAACTTATGTGACTATTACTAGATCTGAAATCAGGAGGTTAATCTATATAACCCACCCTGCAAGAGACAGAAACCACATTTATTTAATAAGTATTAAGTTCTTTATGGCTAGATGAAATATGCGAAGTTTGATAACTTCATAAAAAAATAAAACCTTGAAAGATATCTTCATATTCTTCTATTCCTAAATCATTTTTTTTAAAAATAAATCTATAATATCTATGGAATCAATGTGCACTGTGACGGCTGCGGAAAAATTCTATGAATAGGTAGTTTTTAAAAATGCCAACATTTTCTTTTTTTTTTTTTTAAAGATTTTATTTATTTATTCGACAGAGATAGAGACAGCCAGCGAGAGAGGGAACACAAGCAGGGGGAGTGGGAGAGGAAGAAGCAGGCTCATAGCAGAAGAGCCTGATGTGGGGCTCGATCCCAGATGGCCAGGATCACACCCTGAGCTGAAGGCAGACGCTTAACCGCTGTGCCACCCAGGCGCCCCCAAAATGCCAACATTTTCTATGACAGAATAAAAACTGAATTTTTCCTTTGTCTACTCTATGGTTGATCAATTTCTATTATTCTGAGTTATAAACAAGATATTGAGCTATGAATTATATAAATAGGCAGATCTCTCTGACCATACAGTTTGCTATTATTTCATGCATCCTGTCATGTAAGTTTGTTGGGATTTAAAGAATATCATACGATATATTTTAATCCTTATCATCAAGGAGACAATAAAGGTAAGACTGACTGTAAATATAAGATGAAATTCTTTTTTTTTTTAAAGATATTATTTATTTATTTGACAGAGATAGAGACAGCCAGCAAGAGAGGGAACACAAGCGGGGGGAGTGGGAGAGGAAGAAGCAGGCTCATAGCAGAAGAGCCTGATGTGGGGCTCGATCCCATAACGCCGGGATCACGCCCTGAGCCGAAGGCAGACGCTTAACTGCTGTGCCACCCAGGCGCCCCTAAGGTGAAATTCTGCTCAGATATGACACAGGAAGGATTGGGAAGGCATGCCCATATAGTTCCAGAATGTGTCATTCATACATACTAGAAATTCGAATAGAGTTCCTCCTGTAATATGACATCTAAGTCTTCTCTATCTCACTGCATTCCTATTCTGCTCTTCAGTGGTTCCTCTATCTCCAGGGAATTCTGAGATATATGTGGTACTGGTTGTCATTTCCCATAACCTTCTTTCCCAATGGTGCCCTTCTCCAATTAAGAAATCATATGCAGATGCAGCTTGACACCTGGGAATATTATGATTATAGTGGGTCATTAAATATTTAATGAATCACATATTATTCTTTATTCTAAATATAATAACATTTAACTTTCATACTCAAGCTTCTCAATTAGTAATCTCTCTCTGGTATTTTCAGGAGCTCTTTCAATACTGCCTGTATAGGTTGATTAAAAAACTTTTTTTGTTTTCACGAGGTTGTTAGAGCTATAGCTTATTCTTTTTATCTGTGTAATCACTGTGGTGGGAAGCCGTTGGATGCTTACATGAATCAGGGCAATATTCAAAATATTGTACTTCTTTGGGGAGGTACTTTTCACATCTTAGTCTATACGGATGGCACGCTCTAAAATAACATGGTGGCCAACCTTCACAACTGGATGTGATGGTCTGCCTTTCCCCACTGTTCAGAATGTTTATTTCCATGTGTGTAATGGGTCACTCCACACACACTGGCTCAAGATAGAGGGTTTCATTTAAAAAAGTGATGGACTGTTGAGCTCTGTGGCTTTCCCTAGCTCCATAGCACAACAGTGTCAGAGTCAATACATTCTTTCGTCCTTAAGTTGATTTCCCGAATGGCTGAAGCTCAGATAAAATTTCTGCAAAGCCTAAGGAGCAGAAGATGATAGAGAATAAATATTTCCCTACAGGCCTTTCTTTTCTTTGGGAAAGAATATCTATCTCTCATACTGCCCTGGTAGGATTCCTACTACAAATCATTAGCAATAGACTTTTTGGTGTTTTTTGGAATTCTGCTTCTTCTCCTTACCCTTCGTTTCTCGAAGGTAGCCGAACATCTTAGAACAGAAATCATTTCTTAACATAGAAACCGCCTTGTTTGTTTCTTTTTAGGAAGTTTCTGACAACCTAATGCTAATTCTTGTCCCTCTGATTTATTACAGATTGACTCAGGCTTTGTCCTGCATTCACTTTGCGATGGCTTTCTATCTGAGCAAAATCACTCATATGAAATGCCTGATTAATTACTGTGAGTCAATTTATTTCTTTTTAATTGACTAATTTTATGCTTCTTGAATTCTTTTTCTTTTTCTTTCTTTTTTTAAAAGATCTTAGTTATTTATTTGAGAGAGGGAGAGAGTGTGAGAGAGCTCAGGAGCAGTGGGGAGGAGCAGAGGGAGAAGCAGACTCCCCAGTGAGCAGGGAGCCCAGCGTGGGGCTCGATTCCAGGACCCTGAGATCATGACCTGAGCTGAAGACAGACACTTGACTGACTGAGCCACCCAGGCGCCTCTAGAATTCTTCTTCTATGCAGACATGGCTTTCACTATTTTATGAATTTCTTTGCTGTTCCTCCTCTTCTAATCTGACATCTGCCAAAGTGAAATGTTACTCTCTGTCATCTCTGGGATGACATAAGTGGAGCATAAAAAGGACATTAAGAGACAATATAGGATACTTCTTAAGGGCGAGAAGTCTCGAGTATGAACTAGACCACCTGGCTTTGAACCTAACACCTAATGCATTGTGTACTCTGAGAATTTACTTAACCTTTCTGAATCAACATTTCATAATATAAAAAATAAAAACTTTAATAGACTCTATCTCAGACAGTTGTCATGAGGAAAATTAATCCAGACGTGAAGGATGCCTGTCATATAGTACCCAAAGATGAAATGTTATTACCCAGTAGTCTTTATGACAATCACAAAGGTTCTTTTCAAGTACATCAACAGTTTGATAATATTTATCCTCACATGACACTGTTGATGCAATATTTTTTTTTTATCTTGAGACTTTATTTTTTAGAGAAGTTTTAGGTTCACTGCAAACTTAAGAAGAAGGTACAGTTTTCCCATATATTCCTTGCCCCCACAAACGCATAGCCTCCCATCCCATTATCCACATCCCCCACTAGAGCGGTACATTTGTTACAATCAATGAACCTACACTGTTATATCATTTTCATTGAAACTCCATCATTTACATCAGGGTTCCCCTTTGGGATTTCACCTTCTATTGCTTTGGACAAATATATAATGACTTGTCTCTACCATTGTTGCTTCAAACAAAGTATTTTTACTGCCCTAAAAATTTTCTTTGCTCCTCTATTCATCCTGTCCTCTGTTCTAACTCCTATCAGCCATTGATCTCTGTACTGTCTCCATAGTTTTGCCTTTTTCAGAGTGTTGTATAGTTGGAATCATACAGCATCCATTCACTTAAGGTTGTACCATATCTTTTCATGGCTTGGTAGCTCCTTTCTTTTTAGCGCTGAATACTATCCCATTGTCTGCATGTGTCCTAGTTTACTTACCCATACATCTACTGAAGGGCATCTTGGTTGCTTCATATCATGCACTTTTAAAATTTTATTCCAATGAATTCTTTTTATTAAATGGTCATTAAACAGAAAATTTTATTGCATCATGGTGAACAAAGCAAATATTACAAACTAATAACTACAGTAAAATCCCAGAACTATTAAGAAGAATAAAAATAAGCAAAAGGAAGATAAAAATAAAAATAAGTGCACAGGAAAATGTGGAATAATGTATAGCAACTGTGCACAAAAGTCAAGGTCAATATCTCTTTGCCATGTATCAGTCCTCATTTACCTTAGAAATGTGGCATAGTGCAAATGACAGGATTATTTTCCTCGGCTTCCCACAAGTAGGACAATCAATCAATGTAATTAAATGATGACAGCCAATTAAACTATAGTACACAATCAATATTGATAAATATTGGGAAACATCAATCCTAGGAAAGAGAGGCAATGCAATGAATGCACTGTAGAATAGTCCTCTTATGCAAGGATACAAAAACAACTGGGGCATACTTGTTAAACATGAATAATTACTCTTTTATAAAAAGGTAAGGAAATGTTACAATACTCTAGACCAAAGAGCCAGTTATTAAGAAAGAACAGGGACTCCTGGGTTAAGCATTGGATACTTGGTTTTGGCTCAAGTCATGATCTCATGGGTCATGAGATTGAGCCCCACATCTGGCTCCACACTTAGCGTGGAGTCTGCTTGAAGATTCTCTCCTTCTGCCCCTCCTCCCCATAAAGAAATAAATCTTAAAAAAATAAAAGAAAAAGAAACAACCATTGAGGGAAAAGCACAAACTGAGGAGCCCTCAAAATATGACCTTAATCTGAACATTCTCTGATATCAACATGGACTTTTTGAGACAAACCATGTGCCAATTAGATTGCTGGATTACAAAGTATGTTCCGCCAATAGACTTACACACTGATGAGGAAAAAGATGGGATCCCAATGCTTGTAGTAAGGGTGTTTGAACAAGCTAATATGAGTACCTCAAATCATTAGGTATCACAGAAACAACCAGTACTAACTCTAATTCTAAAACATACTTAGGGAAGAGTGTGGGTAAAACAGAAGGAAAGGACTTACACACACACACAGACACACATGCACACACACACATACATAGGGATGGCAATTTTATTCTAATAGGTGAGAAAAACACCAAAACCTTGACAGCTTTGTGTGTGCACGTGTGTACACCCATCTAACACATTCTACTGTACTGTAGTATTTACTTGATTAGCGTATAAAATCTACCTTTTGCTCTGAAGGAAGGCAATTTTATTTTAGGAAGGCAAAGCTTTCTACGTTGTTCACAAATCAATTTACAACAGTTAGAAGTGTCTAGCACATGTAAGACAATCTATAAATAGATAATATATCTTGAACTCATTTGTATTTGCTCTTTTCTTTGGAGGCACATAGAACACAATTTAAAGTCCACAACCGGGATGCCTGGGTGGCTCAGTCGGTTAAGCATCTGCCTTCAGCTCAGGTCATGATCCCAGGGTCCTGGGATCAAGTCCCCCATCAGGCTCCTTGCTCAGTGGGGAGCCTGCTTCTCCCTCTACCTGCCTCTCCCTATGCTTATGCTCTCTCTCTGTCTCTCTCTCTCTGACAAATAAATAAATAAAACCTTTACAAAATAAAGTCCATAACCTAGTTTATAGGAATCATATTAGATAGTGAATTTTAAGAAAAAATACTACATAGTTTTTTCCACATCCTCCGTCTTGCATATTTTACATCTTTGTTCCTCAGGCTATAGATCAAGGGATTCAGCATGGGGATAACGAGGGTGTAAAATACGGACG
Source organism: Ursus maritimus (assembly GCF_017311325.1). Classification (NCBI taxonomy): domain Eukaryota; kingdom Metazoa; phylum Chordata; class Mammalia; order Carnivora; family Ursidae; genus Ursus; species Ursus maritimus. The sequence goes on along the minus strand of NW_024424786.1, from coordinate 33,414,509 downwards.
CCACTTTGTCAGTGTCAGAAAATGACTGGACTCGGGTTGCACATACATGAATATCAAAGTCCCGTAGAACACTGTGGCCACTGTCAGGTGGGACCCACAGGTGGAAAAGGCCTTGTGCCGCCCCTCAGCTGAGTTCATCCTGATGATGGCTACCAGGATCAGCAGGTAAGACACCAGAACTATCAGAAGGGATGAAATCAAATCAAAACCAGCTAAGATCAGAATAATCATTTCAGTTTCATGTGTATTTGAGCAGAGCAAAGTTAACAAGGGGACACAGTCACAGTAGAAATGACTGATGACATTGTAGCCACAGAAGGATAAACTAAAAATATTTATGGTGACTATGAGAGACACAAATGTGCTGTAGAGGTAGGGGATGGCCACCAGCACGTGACACACCCTTTGTGACATGATGACAGGGTAGAGCAGAGGGTTACAGATGGCCACGTAGCGGTCATAGGACATTGCGGTTAGAATAAAAAGTTCACTAACAATGAACATAAGAAAGAAAGCTAGTTGTATAGCACAAAAATAGTAAGAAATTGTATTTTGATCCACAACAAAATTTACTAACATTTTGGGTCCCACGGTTGTTGAATAACCAAGATCAGTGAAAGCCAGGTGTCTGAGGAAGAAGTACATGGGTGTTTGGAGCCTGGGGTCCACCTTGGTAAGGATGATCATGCCCAGGTTCCCCACCACTGAGACTGTGTAGATGATGAGGAAGAGCCCAAATAATGGAGCCTGCAGCTCAGGTTTGTCTGTGATCCCCATGAGAATGAACTCATTGAGCACTGTTAGATTTGGAGTTTCCATGCAGGCTTATCACGAAACCTATTCTGGATGGAGACATCAGCATGGTCAGTAGATTTCATGCATTATCACCTGAGTGATTTTTAGCATGCAAAACTAGCACAAATAAAATACATCCAAACTTTCCAATTTCAGATATTTGAAAATAAAACCATCTCCCACAAAGACTAATGTAGATAAACACAGATAGGCAATGGTTCTCAACTGAAGGTGATTTTGCTAACCAGGTGACATTTTATCAATGTCTAGAAGACATTTTGGTTGTCACACCTGGAAGGTGGGGTTCTACTGGCTAATGATGGTTAAAGGTCGGTTATGTTTCTAAACATCCTACTAGACCCAATATCCAGTCCAAAATATCAATAGTGCCAAGTTTGAGAAACCAAGATGGTATTGATAGTTAAATAATAAAGAGGAAGAGAGGGAGGGAGAAATAGAAACATAGGTAGATACAGACATGTATAGATATATAAATATAGAGACAGAGACATAGAAACATATAGGAATAATTAAAAACATCAAAACTATATTAAAATTTGGGTGTAACATATAAACTATATGGTGCTATATTTTAAAGTTTTCTACTAAAAATAAAGCTTTCTATTAGTCATTTATATATTTGCAATTACACAACAACTTTTATAAATTGCACTTAATAGTATGACTCTATACATATGTCAATATATAATAAATTATATTATACAATTACATAATGATTACAAATAAAAATTTAAAACCACAAATTCTAAAAATACACAGAACTCGCTACTCCAACACCTAAACCAATAAAATGCTTTAGCCCCACAGGTGATACGGGCTGAAACAGTTGACATCCTTGACAGATACTGGACAAGTGAGTAAATAAGAAAACTATAACAAATCGTAGTTGAGAATTGTCTTTATCGCATAAATATATGACATATATTTATGTAGATAGAGTGAGTGTTATGCCTCTACTTATGGCATACATGAAAGTTACTTTGGGCCAATAATTTAAACTTATTTAAAACTCCATTCTCATATACAAAACAATACTTCCTTACATAGGGCTATTGAGAGGGATGAATGAAGATGAAATGATTCAGTGTGCCTACATAGTGGTTCTTTGTTTTTGTTTTTTAAATGGTGACCATAACTTAGCTCAAAGCAGATTTCTTTACATAGTTGTATGTAAATCCTTCTGGGCTCTGAGATATCTTCTTTGCCTAGGCTATGATGATGAACAGGAAGAGGTCAAGTAAGATGGAATGTGACATAATGCAGGCCCTGCCCGATCCCTTCTCTGTAACTAAATGGAACCATCAAGGTGCTATTCTTTTAATTACTTATCTTCTAATTTTCTAACTATTTTAACAAAATGCCAATATAAGTTAATTTTGATAGAACTTTTCTTAAAACGTTAATCTTCCCCTAGGGGCCTTTTCATTATAATTGACATGTACTCACTTGTATGTGACAAATCAAAAACATTTCATCATACAAGAACCTAGGAGAAAATGAAGAAGTCATTTTCATGGGCAAATTGGGAGAATGAGGAGCACCTGGGTGGCTCAGTTGGTTAAGTGTCTGACTTTGGCTCAGGTCATGATCCCAGGGTTCTGGGATTGAGTCCCTGCTTCCTGGCTCCTGGCCCCCCTTCTCTCTGCCCCTCCCCCTGCTCCTGTTCTCTCTCTCTGTTTATTTTTTTATTTTTATTTATTTATTTATTTTAAAGATTTTATTTATTTGTTTATTTGACAGAGACAGCCAGCCAGTGAGAGAGGGAACACAGGCAGGGGGAGTGGGAGAGGAAGAAGCAGGCTCTTAGAGGAGGAGCCTGATGTGGGGCTCAATCCCAGAGCGCTGGGATCACGCCCTGAGCCGAAGGCAGACGCTTAAGGACTGCGCCACCCAGGCGCCCCTCTCTCTCTCTATTTAGTAAATAAATAAAATCTTTAAAAAAATTGGGTGAATGAGCAGACACTGGCATTGTTTTCATATGATAAAGATTCATAAAAAACTTCCTTTGGATAAAGAGATACTGTACTTTAAAAACTGAAGAAAGTCACTGTGTTATAGGATACCATAGAGGCAAAATAAAATACACTAAAGATGAGATATTCATGGATTCTTTGATATTACATTAAATTCTCCTATACCTTAGGGCCACAGGAACTTTTCCAAACTATAATACAAAACGCAGATATACACTGTAATCAAATAAAAATGTATCTATTCCTAATAATATACTGATTAAGAATATACCACTAAGAACTGAATGGCAGATTAAGATAAGAGAATTCTTAAGTTTAAAATATTGCAAGCATGAGTCCTTTCTTAAGAAAAAAATAAATAGAGGGGCACCTGGGTCAGTTAAAGCATCTGACTCTTGGTTTCCGCTGTCATGACCTTAGGGTTGTGGGATCAAGGCCAGAGTCAGGCTCCCTGCTGAGCGTGGAGTCTGCTTGTCCTTCTCTCTGTGCTCCTCCCCTACCCATGTGTTTCTCTCAAAACTTATTAATTAATTAATTAATCTTAAAAAAAGAAACAGCAATGTACTGGTTAAAATGAAAACTTACATTAGGAGATGTAGGGACATTATAATATAGTTGCATTGCATAATCACAGCAGTCTCTGCTCCACAAGAAAATAGAAATATACAATTTTAGGACATTAAATATAGAAGTGATTATATAAACTTTGCATTTAATTCACTTAAAATATTGCTTCTAATGTTATGAACTCCTGATCACGTATCCTGCCTTGATGTGTGCGACTTTCTTACATCAGAAAGATGGAAATGTGTATCAGTAGTTAGTAATTTCAGAAAAATCTCTTCAACAAATGCGGTAAGAAGTGGTATAAACCCTGTTTTTCCTTGTTTCATTTTGTTTTGCAAATATGAAAGGCTGAGAAAAATCAGACTTGGCAAGTTCCACTTTTTCTGTAACATAAAGAAAGATAAACATGTCTTTTTATTTTCCTTTCAGCTTTCGAGTTCTAGGAAAAGAACCAAATTGCTTTTTCATAGTTTGACATCTTTGTTGAAGACGGATTGTTACTTATTGTTTTTAAGGCTACATTCTTGGAGATAATTGTATCTGCTTCTTGTTGGATCCTACCTAAAACCGAAGCACATGCTGAACATTGTACCATTACCATAAAGCTGGGTACTTAAAAATCTGCTAACATCCAAAGAATGCTTTTCACATCCCAGTGGGAAGTTGAAATCCCCTTTTGTGTCATCAAGCAATCTGGAAAGCATCATATGTATATTTTATTTAAAAAATCGTTAAATCTTAAATTATGTTGAGAGGGTCACAAAAAAGAACCTGGGGCAACTAAATAATGAAGAATTTGGAAGGACATCAGAATGCAAGACTGAATACAGGCAGCTTCTTAATTTGCCAATTTTAAAAAATGAATCTCTCTAGTTATGCTTCATTCGCTCTCAATTTTGGCCTGCATTGGAGATGAAATTATTTATATAAAATGAATGGTTTATAAGCAATAGCATGATGTTGCTTCAGAGATGTTTTTGAATGGTTAGTCTGTCGATCCAGGCGAAAATAGTAAAAAAAAATAATGTGGATAGAAAAGGACAAGTGTCCTATTCCTGCTCAGGCATTATGGAGTTCTAGAAAGCAAAGCAAAGCAAAGCAAAAACAAACCCCAAAACTAAATCATAAATGGCAACTTTTTGCTAGAGCTTTGCTCTTGAACTAAAGCAGAACCTTGCTATGCCACTTGATCATTGTCGATCTTAGTGCATAAGACAGCCCATGCAATATTCTATCATTTTACCTGCAGTGAAGCCTCTGTCTTGACTCCCTCATGTGTTTCTTATGGGGCATAGTGAGAAGAATTTATGGATTTGTTTTTACCTTTTGAGACTCTCCCTGAGGAGATTCCAAGCAATTTGTTGATTATCCCTAAAGTATTTCAGAGCATAACAAAATGTCTGGAGGTTGTCCTTTAATTATCAGAGAAAATTTGTGTTCACTCTTGCTTTCTCTTTTTTTTTTCCTATTTCTTTCTTTTTGACTTCCTTCCTGACTTGCACCCTTCCTCCCTCCCTTCCTTCCTCTTTTCCTATTTTTCACTCATGGTTAACTTTCCTTTTGTAGCACATGGGACTCTTGATGAAAATATCACATCTATAGGACACGCCATCAAGAATCTGCATTTCCATGGTGGTCTCCTCAAATGAATGGCACAGTGTAGAAGAGTTTAAACACTGCCTTGTCACATTATGTTAAAGTTCATAGGGAATTAAAATAATACATTATGAAGATAGGAGCTGCCTTGATTTGTTGCTCAAGTTGTTTTCACTTTTCCTTTAGGGATAGAAATTAGTTACTGTTACTTCTCATTTCATTGTGAGTTTCCATCTGTCTGTTCACCATTTTTCTTTTTTTGTTTTTTGTTTTTCCTTTTACTGCATATTGTACCTAAAATTTCAGTGATTTCATTCTGTGCACCCCCCCTCCTTAAAAACGGATCTCTTCCCTTGACATAAAGTTCAATCCGGCTGCCCCTTTATAGGGACACCCCCTGACTCTGCCTCTGTCACTGTTCCTAACTCCTAGTAATCACTATTCTCTTTTCCATCATTCTATTTTTGTCATTTAAAGAATGTTTTATAAATAATACACTATTTGTAATCTTCTGAGATGGGATTTTTTTCATCCAACAGACTTCTCTTGAGATTCACTTGTGTTTTGTGTGTACACCTCATTTGTTCCTTTATTGTTGCTGAGTAGTATGCCATGATACTGAGGACAGAATTTGTTTAACCACTCACTCACTGAAAGGCATTTGGGTTCTTTCTAGTTTTCAACTATTATGAGTAAAACATCTCTAAACATTCACTTAAAGATGATTGCATGAAGATAACGTCTCATTCCCTTCAGGTAAGTATCCAAGAGGGTGACTGGTGGGTTGTTTTAATTCGGACCAAGTCCAGTTTACCAGCATTTACTTTAATAGATTATGGTTTTGATGTCATGTCTATAAACTCTTCACTAGTCCAAGGTGCTGAATACAGGCTTTCCCCTATGCTTTTATCTAAGTGTATTATATAGTTTGCCATTTTATACTTCAGTTGTCATTCAATCTTTGTATAAGGTTTAGCCTAGCATTGTTTGTTAAATTTCATCTCTGTATTCCCGATTACAATATCACTAATTTTTTAGAAGATTTTTATTTATTTATTTATTTATTTATTTAATTAATTTATTTATTTTAGTGCAAACATGGGGAGGGGCAGAGGGAGAGGGAGAGAATCTCAAGCAGATTCCATGCTGTACAAGAAGGCTGTCTGGAGGCTTGATCTCAAGGCCCTGAGATCATGACCTGAGCTGAAGTCAAGAATTATTTGCTCAACCAAATGAACCACCCAGACATCCCAACACCACTTTTTTTTCTTTTTTTTAAGGCTATTCTCCTGCTGTTGAATTATCTTTGCATCTTTTGGAAAACTGGTAGAAGTATTTCCAAAGGTCTATTTCTGTCTAGTCATGTGACATTGATTTATGTGTTTGTATCTCCACCAAGGTCACGTAGTCTCCATTATTGTGGCTACGTAGTGAACCTCAACACGGAGTAGATTTTCTTACTTGTTATGCTACACTTTAAAATGTGTTTTATCTCTGCTCATTCCCTGAACTTTCATGTATATTTCAGTATAAAAGTCTTGCCAGGTTTGCATTAAATCTATAGCTCAGCTTATAAAGAATTGATATTTTTAGCATATTGTCTTTTAATCTATGAACTCAATATGTCTACTAATTTGTCAGATCTTTTTCGATTTCTTTAATCACTATTTTGTACTTCTCTGCATTCAGATCCTGTACACAATTTGCTTGTTTCTATCTCCATATTTCAGGTGGGGGACTTTTATGTGCATATTTGCCATCTTTATGTATTTGGTGACATACTTTTCAAATGTTTTGCCCATTCTGGAGGTCTATTATTGTTATCATTGAGTTTTGAGACATCTGTGTATATTGTGGAACAAGCCCTTTATGAAATACACTACCTAAATACACTATTGTCTTCCAGAACGTAAACAGGTTTTACACCTTCTTAAGAGTATCTTTTGAAGAGTGAAATATATCATTTTGATGTCTTACAATGTAAGAAATTGTGTTGCGTTGGTTTTACTCTGGGTATCGTACTTAAGAAATCTTTCCTAACCTGAGATCATGAATATATTCTACTATGTTTCCTCCCGAAATTTTTAGATTTTTAGATATTACATTTACATCTAAGATCCATTGTTGGCGAATCTTTATATGAGTTATTTGTCAACATTCAATATTTTATATATACCCATCTAGTTAGTCCATCATCATTTGTTGAAAGGTCTAGTTTTTTTCAACAAATGACCTTTTTCTTTTGCCCTGTGGAAAATTTATTGTTCATACCTGTGGGGGTCTGTTTCTGGTCTATCAATTTTGTTTCATTGATCTATTTGTCAATTTTTATACCAGTGCCACACCCTTTTAACAACTGTAGCTTTGGATAGGGCTTGAAAGCAGTTAAGAGTTGCTGTAATGTTTTTATTACAACTCTGTTTCTCTTTTAAAGTTAATTCAGCTATTCTAGGTCTTTGCGTTTCTTTCTATTTTTTAGTTTCATACAATTTAGCATTAGCTAACATCTCCATCATGTTACTGACCTAAACATACCTACCAAAACATAATGCCTGCTTGAATTTTTATTTGAGTTACATTGAATCTCTAGGTACATTTGAGAAAGTTTGATATTTTAGCAATATTGAATATTCCAGAAACTAAACATCGTATATCTTTCACTTATTTACATCTTCTTTAGTGTCTAATAGCAATGTTTCTTAATGTTGTGTACATGTAATTTTCATATTTATCTTTAAGTAATTTCAGTTTTCCATACACTTTCAGCACATATTTTAAAATCTCATTTTCAGGGGTGCCTGGTTGGTTCAGTTGGCTAAGCACCTGACTCTTGACTTCTGGCTCAGGTTGTGATCTCAACGTTGTGAGATTGGGCCCTGTGTTTGGCTCCCTGTGGGCTCTGCTTGATATTCTCTCTCTCTCTGCCCCTGCCCTGCACTCTCTTTCTCTCTCTCTTTCAAATAAATAAATAAGAAAATAAATATTCCATTTCTAATTTGTCCTTGGTAGTGTAGAGAATTAAACATTATTTTGTATCCTGATCCTCCTTTTGAAACAACACTAAATTCACTAGTATGGTCAAAGTTTTTACCTTTAATGGACAGTGAAACTTTAAAATGTTTTGCTGCATTTATTGAGAGGTTAGCATTTTTTCCCCTGTTTCTTTTTTTTTTCTTTTTAAGATTCTATATATTTATTTGAGAAAGAGAGAGAGAGAGAACACAAGAGGGGGAGGGGCAAAGGGAGGGGGGACACTGAGTGGCTAGCCTGTTGGGGTCTTGATTCCAGCACCCTGGGATCATGACCTGAACAGAAGGCCTATGCTTAACCAACTGAGCCCGTCAGGTGCCCCTTTTTTTCTCTTTTTAGTTTTTAATATGGTGATTTTATTTTTAAATGTTAAATCATCTGTACATTTCTGGGGTAAGCCTAATATGGGGCATTATTGTTTTTACATACTGCTAGATTTCATTTGCTAAAACTCTTATTACAATTGTTGCATAAGTGATCATGACTGATATTGCTCTGTTGTTTTCTTTTCTTATGAAGCTTTTGTTTTTGATATCAGGGAAAAGTGTTCCTCAAAGAAAGCCGAGTTTTCACTTCAATTTTCTAGAAGAAAATGTATATAACTGGTTTCTTTATTTTCCCTAAGTACTTGGAGTTCCCCAGTTAAGACTCCTAGGCGTGATTTTAGATTAGTGAGAGTTATTTTTCATGTATATTTCCATATTGAGATCCTTTCCATCTTGGATTTTTTTGTACAGTGTTTCTTCGTGTCCGTATACAAATGTGCCCTTCTTAATACCTGACCTGAAACATGGATTTTTTTTTTACATGCATCCTTAGTGTCTCTAAATTTCTTGTACTTTTAGTATTCTAAATTTTGTTAATTTTTCTGAATCATCACTGCATATCTATAAAATTCTAATATTCTTCATAATTTCACATAAAAGTTTCAGTTACGTACCAATTCTTTATTTGTTTGAATTTTTCCATTTTATGGGAAAATACTAAACTTTCTGAAATGTAAATGTGATAAAATATGCCAAAAATAAGGAAGAAGGTCAAATTTTAGAAGGGTTAGGAGGAAGTCTTCCAGAAGATATAACATATACTATGTAAATTGTTGCATATCCTACCTAAATTCCGCTAGAAATATACTATAGACCAAATTATGGGATTATCTCCTATTGCTTCCTAAGGAGGGATTATCAAATTGATGCAGTGAAACAATGGACCCTAATGAAAATATTTTACACATTTATACGAACCAATATTGAGGAAAGTTATCCCGTGAAAAGGCGACAAACCTAATTCAACATAGAATAGACCTCTTATGCAAAGATACAAAACCAATTCAATAACTAATTTTAAACAAGAAGTATTCTTAAGTTTCAGAGATGAGAAAGTGTAACAATCCCATTAGACAAAAATAAGCAGTTAGAAATCAAGACCCCAATCAAACATAAAATTGAAAATCAAAAGTTGGAAGCTTCTATGGGAGACCTCAAGAAATTTGTTTTTTTCTCCAGCTTTATTGAGATATAAATGACATATAACAAGTGTAAGGTGTAAGAGGTGTTGATTTGATACACTTCTGTACTGCAATATGATTACAATTTAGCATTAGCTAACGTCTCCATCATGTTACATAAGTATGATTTTTTATTCTTGCATTGAGGACGTTTAAGATTTACTCTCTTAACAACTTTAAAGCATATAATGGTGTACTGTTAACTATAATCAAGAAAATTTATCTTCATTTGTATATGCACTGGTATAAAGAAATGGGTTGATTAAGACAAATGAGATGTTGCACTGATATTGTGAGTTCCTGAATTGCCAAGTATGTTGAGTTAATAGATTTCCTAGGGCTCATAAACAAATGCACTGATGAGGACAGCAGGACCCTGAGATCCCCCACATGGTACTGGAGTATTTGAGCAAATTCACATGACTGATGACTTCCAATCATAGTTCTACACTGAGCCTCCTTGAAATCCACAGTAAGTTTGATTTCAACACATGCCATAAAAAGAGTATAAAGACAGGTGCCTGGGAGGTTCAGGCAGTTAAGCATCTGCCTTCAGCTCAGCTATGATCCCAAGGTCATGGCATCAAGTCCCACATGGGGCGCCTTGCTCAGTGTGGAGTCTGCTTCTCCCTCTCCCTCTACCCCTCCCCACTGCTCATCCTCTTGCTTTTGCTCTCTCTTAAAAAAATAAAAAAATAAATAAATAAATAAAATAAATGAAATCTTTAAAAAATGAAGAGTATAAAGGCTAAAAGAGAAGAATGAACTTACACAAACACATGCACGTGCACAATGACACACGGTCACTGGGATATTTATTCTGTTAATTGGGAATAACACAAGAATCATCTGAACCCCCCTTTGTGCCTCCTATTCTTCCTCACCCCCACACAGCAGACCCACTCTCTTATCTGCTTTTATGGACTTTGGTGTCTTAACCAATTCAACTCTACTATAAATTGTACCTAATTATTATATTTATAATTTATCTCTCCCCCTCAAGGAAAGCAAGCGCTTTTCCTGTTTTATATACTAATGTATTTACAGCCCATAGAATGGTGACTGGCCCTTAGAAGATAACCTCTACATGTATGATGAACTCATTTGTGTTTCCTATTATTACTTCTAGAGACATACAGAACAATTTTGAAGTCCATAACCTAATTTATGGAGACTGTATCGTATATAAACTTAAAGAAAAAAGATTGCATAGTTTTTTCCACATCCTCCGTCTTGCATATTTTACATCTTTGTTCCTCAAGCTATAGATCAAGGGATTCAGCATGGGGATAACGAGGGTGTAAAATACGGACGCCACTTTGTCAGTGTCAAAGGAATGACTGGACTCGGGTTGCACATACATGAATATCAAAGTCCCGTAGAACACTGTGGCCACTGTCAGGTGGGACCCACAGGTGGAAAAAGCCTTGTGCCGCCCCTCAGCTGAGTTCATCCTGACGATGGCTACCAGGATCAGCAGGTAAGACACCAGAACTATCAGAAGGGAGAAAATCAAATTAAAGCCTGCTAAGATCAGAATAATCAGTTCAATTTCATGTGTATTTGAGCAAAGCAAAGCTAACAAGGGGAGACTGTCACAGTAGAAATGACTGATGACATTGTAACCACAGAAGAATGAACTAAAAATCTTGACGGTGACTAGAAGAGACACAAATGTGCTGTAGAGGTAGGGGATGACCACCAGCACATGACACACCCTTTGTGACATGATGACAGGGTAGAGCAGAGGGTTACAGATGGCCACGTAGCGGTCATAGGACATTGCCGACAGAATGAACAGCTCACTAATGATGAACACAAGAAAGCAAGCCAGTTGTATAGCACAAAAACAATAAGAGATTGTATTTTGGTCCACAACAAAATTTACTAACATTTTGGGTCCTATGGTTGTTGAATAACCAAGATCAGTGAAAGCCAGGTGTCTGAGGAAGAAGTACATGGGTGTTTGGAGCCTGGAGTCCACCTTGGTGAGGATGATCATGCCCAGGTTGCCCACCACTGAGATCAAATAGATGATGAGGAACAGCCCAAATAATGGAGCCTGCAGCTCAGGACGGTCTGTGATCCCCATGAGAATGAATTCATTCAGCACTGTCAGATTGTGTTTTTCCATCCAGGGTTATTAGAACATCTATTCTGGATAAATACATCATCATAGTCAGTAGATTTCACGCATTAACTCCTGGGAGATGTTTTAGTAGGGCAAACTGGTATAAATAATATACATCCAAACTTTCTAGTTTAGGATATTTGAAAACAAACCCATCCCCCACAAAGACTACTATCATAGGTAGAGAAAGAAAGAGAATGGAAATAGATGAGTAATTCTCAACTGGAGCCATTTTACTCCAAAAGAATATTTTCCAATGTGTGGAGATATTTTAGTTGTCACAACTGGGAGTTGGGATGCTACTGACTTCTAATGGTTAGACACCTGTTAAGCTGCTAAATATCTTATCCTATCAAATATCTAGGCCATAAAAATATTGAGCTAGGAATAACAACAGTAAGAGTTAAGACATTCTGATGATATAGTTAGATAGAAGATAGATAGATGATAGATCATAGATGGATTGATAAATATGGATTCTAAAGCAAAAATAACAAAAGTTAAAACTTCCAGGATTAGATAAATGGGTGATAGTTTTAGTATTCTTGAAAGTATTCTATCATTTATATGACACAATCACAAAATGACACTTATCAAATACATCAATCATATGACCTAATACATATGTCAATTATGTAATAAAAATTTTAAGTCACGAATTCCCTAAAGGCATAATACCCACTCCTCAAAACATAATTCTATGAAATATATGCCTACAGTTGAAATTGGCTGGAAAGTTGACATACTTGACAGATATTTGACAGGTGTATGAATAAGAAAAGCATAACAGATCATAGTGGGAATTACTTATACGGTAAAACATACCAGGAGATACAGTTTTTGCTGTACTCTATTTTATAGTATATACAAAGGGTTAATTGGGGCAAAACGTGTAAGTTCTCTAAAACTCTTCATTCTCATATATAAAACAGACATTTCCTTGAAGAGCTTTTTGGGTAGGATAAATGAAATTTCAATAGTTCCATATGTTCTATGTTACCTGGAAATAGTTCTCAAAAATCAAGTACACTGTGGGCTTTTGTTTGTTTCCTTGCTTGCTTGTTTAATAGTGACAGTAACTTACCAGAAATGCTTCTGTTCTCTTTACTTATATACCTGTACCTTCTCTGGACTGTGACTTCGGTTCCTTGTCAAGGCTCTCGTGTGAATCGGTGAGGGCCCGGTTAAGCAGGATGTGACACATGCAACTCGTCCCAGTCCTTACCTCACTCCCTATGACATGACTAACTGAACAATCATTTGCTACTTTTTGGATTACTTATCTTCTAATTTTCTTGTCTATTTTAATAATGTTTTAGTATAAGCTATGTTAATATAAATTTGCTTAAAATATTATTCTTGCCTTTGTGGCCTTTTCATTAAAATAGAGATAAACTAGCTTGTACATAACAAATCAGATGCAATTTATCGAGCAAGAAACTAAGGGAACATGGTGAAATTGGGAGGATAAAGAGGCTACTAGCAGAGGTTTCACATAATGAAGGTTCATAGACATTCCCTTTGAATTAAAAGATATGATACTTTAAAGAAAGAAAAAGTTGAAAGTCACTGTGATACACAATCCGATAGAGACACAATAAAATACACTAAAGGTGAGGTGTATGTGGATCCCTGGATGGGACTGAAATCGTTCTGTACATTAAGTCCACGGGAACCCCTTCAAACTACGAAATAGCGCATAATGGAGATAAACAAGTACATAATCACATACCATGTATCTAAATATCCTAAAAACACAGATAAAAACTATGCCAGAGTGGGAGGTGGATGGCATGCTAAGGTAAGAGAATTATTTTTGGTTTACAAAAATTGGGGGGGGGCACCTGGGTGGCTCAGTTGGTTCAGCATCTGCCTTTGGCTCAGGTCAGGATCTCAGGGTCCTGGGATGGAGCTCAGCGGGGAGTCTGCAACTCCCTCTCCCTCTTCCTCTCCCTCTCCCTCTGCCTCTCTCCTGGCTTGTGCTCTCTCTCTTTCTCTCTCTCCCTCTCATTCTCTCTCTCAAAAAAATAAAGAAAGTCTTAAAAAAAGAATATCTGAAAAGATATTTAAAAAGTAAAAAATAAAAACTTGTGGGCATCAATGCTTTGGTTTACAGTAAAAGGAAATGCTACTGCCTGCAATCAAATTGCTAGACCGAAGTCTCTGAGCGAGCTGTATACAAGCAGACGGAAACATACAATTCCAGTTTAAATGTCAAGGTAATTATATGTACTTTCCACTTAAATTCACTTGTGAACTTACTTATAAGTTTGTGACCTCTTGCTATTCTGCACGCTCTGATGCACACACCTTTCTTATATTAGAAAGACGATCATGTGTGTCAGTAGATTATGTTAGAGAAACAGTAAGTGCAATGGAAAAGCAGTATGAATCTTGGGTTTTCCTTGTTTCTTTTCTTTCTGCTTTGTTTCATCTTCCTTTCCAATCGTGGAAAGCTAAAAAAATAAATATCATTTTTATAAGGATTACTAGTCATCCTTTTATTCATTTATTTAAATTTTTTAAACTAAGAACTTTGTTTTATTTTTTTTAAGTTATTAATTTTTTTATTATGTTATGTTAGTCACCGTACAGTACATCCTTAGTTTTTGATGTAGTGTTCCATGATTCATTGTTTGAGTATAACACCCAGTATTATTTGAATTCTTAAATTTTTAAATGATTTTTTTTTTTTTTTTAGGGGGATTCAGAGGGAGCGAGCAGGGGAGGGGCAGACAGAGAGGGAGAGAGAGATTTCTAAACTGTGAGCTGAGCCACATAACGGGGCTCGATCTCACTACCCTGAGATCATGACCTGAGCTGATTCAAGACTCAGAAGCTTAGCCTGAGCCACCCCTGTGCCCCTAAATAGCATTTTTTAAGTACCAATTTTTCTATGAGGTGAAGAAAGATAGAAAGATTTCCTCTCATCTTTTCTGTGAAAAGAATCACATTGCTTTTCCATAGTTTACTATCTCTGTTGAATATTAGATATTTATTTTTTTAAGATACATGCTTTGCGATAATTATACCTGCTATCTGTCAGAACCCACTGGAAAATAAAGAAAATTGTGACTATTGTTCCATTACCATAGAGCTTGATCCTGAAGTGTCTTCTAATAGTCAAATAGCGCTTTGCACACCTCAGCGGGAGGTTGCAACCCCTCTTCTCCTTATCAAGATATCAGGTGCTAATTATATGAATCCATTATGTAAATAGTCATTAAATATGAAGTTATTTTCAAGAGAACCACAAAAAGTGTCTGGAGTCACTGAATAAGCATTTGGAATGACCTAACAATGAGAGAAAACACCTGTCAGTTTTTAAATTTTGCCACTTAAAAAAATATCATTTTCTTTACCTGTGCATCCTTTGCTCTCAGTTTTGGCTTCTCTCTGAAACAAAATGATTGCTATTAAACAGAAGTATTTTAGAACAGTATGAAAACGAAGTTTCAAAGATGCACTGGAGTATTTAGCCTCTCATTCCACGTGAAAACGTTCCAAAAATTCACAAGAAAGGAAAAGGAGGTAAGTCCTACTCTTTCTCAGGCACCAGGGTGGCTGGAAAGCAGAGCCAACTGAACCAGAAGGGTCCCGTTTCGCCTGGGCTTTGCCGTGGAGTTCGGGCGGAACTTTACGAGCATCACTGAATCATTGTGGGCATTTCGTAGCTTCAGGCGCCACACAGGTATTCTCTCATTTTTACCTGTAATGAAGTCTCCGTCCTGACTCCCGAATGTGTTTCTTAACATGGCATATTGAGAACAATTTATGGATGTTTTTCACCTTTGAGACTCTCCCTCGGGAGATGCGAGCAATTTGTTTACTATTGTTAATGCGTATGAGAGCGTTAAAAAAATGCCTGGAGGTTGTCCATTCCTAAGCAGAGACAATTTGTACTTACCCGTGAATTAATTATCTCCCTACCTATCATCTATCACCTATTATCTATCCATCCATCATCTGTTGAAGTATTTATTTATTGTCTATGTCACTCCTATTTTTCACTCTAATTTAACTTTTCCTTGGCACCTCCCAGGACTCTTGATTGAAACGTCATATATTTCCAGCAGGCTCCTCCAGAGTCCCTATTTCCACACTGGTCTCCTCAAATGGGTGACGCGGCGGAGAAATGATAAATTCTGTGCTATAAGTTTACTTTAAAATTGTAAATGGAATAAAAATGATACGTTAGGCACATGTGACATGGTGTTTCCTTGATTTTCATTGTCGTTTTCAATATTTTTTCCCCGCCAAAGCAGAAACTAGCTAGGCATCCTCCTCACTGCGTCGTTGCCATGGCTGACTCGTTACTCCTGCTGCTTTGACTTTACTTTTTCTCCTCAATTTCACATTGCAGCACTTCAGTTATTTCCTTCTGTGCAACCCCATTCCAATGTTTTTTTTCCACCTTGAAATATGCTCTGTGGTACTTGATATATGCCTAGATTATCAATTTGTCCCTGCAACAATATAATATTTTACTTACATAGAACAATGTGTGTGTGTTATTTTTCTATAGATTTCATTCTGCATTGAAGTCACTTTTCTCACTTGCTGTGTATAGATGATAGGACACTTTTTGCTTCATTTTGTATTATAATCCCTGATATATATTTAACGAATTTCACTTAATATTTTATTGATAAATATTTTGTTTCCAACTCTTGCATATTGCCAACATTACAGTGTAGGGCCTCAATGAACACCCCTGAGTTTGTTCCATTAAAAATTGTATATAAAAATAAATAAGTAAATAAAAATTATATATGTGCATTCTTAATAAGAGAGAGTAAAATATATTCATTAATTTTCCAAAATATTTCAGATGTATTATCCCAATATACTCTTGTATTAATAAGCACAAGAGGGGTGCCTGGGTGGCTCAGTCAGTTAAGCATCCAACTTTTGATCTCAGCTCAGGTCTTGATCCTTTTATGCTAGTAGCAGTTCCTGATTTCCAATAATTATATTCTTTGAAAAATATAATACTTTTTGATTTGAACTATGTATCTACTTAATAATGAAATAGAGACCAATTTTTAAGTGAATGAACTATATTATCAAAATTTATAAATCTTAATACATATTTTTCTCTTTTTGGCTTATATCTGAGGGCTAATCAAAGACACTCGAATATTTATTTTAGGAGTGGGATATCGTGATCCTTTTATTCATGGTTTGGTTTTTGCAAATCCATATATTATTAACATTTCACTGTAACTCTGTCTAATGTATAGAATCTAAGAAAAAACATTTTCTTATATTTATATATGTATATGTCATACTTAGGTATATAATTTTTCTTAATAATTAAAAAATAAACCATAAAGGCCCTCTTAATATTTATGCTTACATGACGATATATACATGTGTGTGCGTGTGTGTGTGTGCGTGTATGTGTATTTTCTTATGAATTATTTTTATTTGAATTTTGTTGACTTTGCAGATAATTTCATTCCATAATGGTGGACTCAGAAAACAGTCCCTTCTCTCTGTGATGTAAATATGTCTACTGAATGTTAAAAAATAATAAAAATAAACAAAAAATAAGGGGATTTGGGAGGATTATGTAGGAAGTATGCCCCAAATGCACACTAAGTATATAAATGGCTATATATCATGCCACATGTTCACTGGCCAAGTCATGGACTCCTCTCCTTTTATTGTCTTCAGGCAGGATCATCAAATCAATGTAGTCAAACAATATATCCTAATAAAAATATAGTGCACACTCATTTGAACCAGATTTGTGGAAAAAGAGAGGATACACCCTCATTTATGATAGAGTAGACTTCATATGTAAGCATACAGAAACAACTAGAATATGAGTTATTTTTAAAAGATATTTATTTATTTATTTATTTATTTATTTATTTATTTATTTATTCATTCATTCATTCATTTATTTGAGAGAGAGCACAGGAGCAGGAGGGGAGCTGCAGAGGGAGAGGTAGCAGCAGACTCTCTGCTGAGCAGGGAGCCAGACATGGGGCCGGATCCCAGCATGCCAGGATCATGATCATGACATGAGCCAAAGGCAGAAGCTTAACCAACTGAGCCACCCAGGAGCCCCTGGACTGTGCCTTTTACACAATAGTTATCCTTGTTTTTCAGAGAGATAAGAAGGAGTAACTCCATTGAACAAAAACAAGCATTTAAGAATCAAGATCAAGCTGGTAGGAAAAATAAGAAATCCTGTAGGGGTCTATGGCAGACTGCATGAAACTTAATTCAATTGTTCTACCTGCTGTTACATGCAACGGGAAGATTTAGACAAGATGAGATGTTGTGCGATCTTCTGGATTGCTGAAATGCCAAGTGTGGTAGTTGATAGGCTCTCTAGGGCTCCTTTGTGAAAGTCATGGGACTCAGGAGGAAAGAGCAGGGCACAAAGACCCCTTGTGGAATGGAGATATTTGAGCAAATTCAGATGACTGATGACTTCAAGTTAGTGCAATACCCTGAACCTCCTTAAAGCTACCAACAAGTGTGTTTTTGACACCCCACAGAAGCCACATCGGCTAATCAGAAAGGATGTACTTACAGAAAAAACACCTACATACACATCATACATGGACACTGGAACGTTTATTCTGATAGTTGATAACAATGCAAGTCATTTGAGCTCTCTTTCTCTACCAGCTATTCTTTACTCCCACACAGCGTACCCACACTCCTTGCTTGGTGTTACAGCCTTTAGTCTCCTCACTCACCCTACTGTGCTAACATGTTGCCCAGTTTTTATGCTTATCACGCATCTCTTTGCCTCAGGAAGGGAAAATATGTTTATTTTTTACTCACAATGTGAATAAAAATTTAGAGTACGTAGATGTCAATCTTTAGATACATGTTGAACTCATTTACGCTGGCTTTTCCCTCTGAAGGAACATATAGAAATGCTTATGTTGATAGTCTATTTCTTAGGAACCACGTAGTGTACAATAAAGTTAGGAAAGGTATTGCATAATTTCTTCCGTATCCTATGTAAAGCAGATTTCACATCTTTGTTCCTCAAGCTATAGATCAAGGGATTCAGCATGGGGATAACGAGGGTGTAAAATACGGACGCCACTTTGTCAGTGTCAAAGGAATGACTGGACTCAGGTTGCACATACATGAATATCAAAGTCCCATAGAACACTGTGACCACTGTCAGGTGGGACCCACAGGTGGAAAAAGCCTTGTGCAGACCCTCAGCTGAGTTCATCCTGATGATGGCTACCAGGATCAGCAGGTAAGACACCAGAACTATCAGAAGGGATGAAATCAAATTTAAAACAGAGAAAATCAAAATTGTCAATTCAACTTCATGAGCATTTGAGCAGAGCAAAGATAGCAAGGGGACACAATCACAGTAGAAATGATTGACAATATTGAAGCCACAGAAGAGCGAATTAAAAATCCTCACGGTGACTGTAAGAGACACAAATGTGCTGTAGAGGTAGGGGATGGCCACCAGCACATGACACACCCTTTGTGACATGATGACAGGGTAGAGCAGAGGGTTACAGATGGCCACGTAGCGGTCATAGGACATTGCTGACAGAATGAACAGCTCACTAACAATGAACATAATGTAGAAAGCTCCCTGTGTGGCACACAAATAATAGGAAATCGTGTTTTCTTCCACAATGAAACTTACTAACATTTTTGGTCCCACAGTTGTCGAATAACCAAGATCACTGAAAGCCAGGTGTCTGAGGAAGAAGTACATGGGTGTTTGGAGCCTGGGGTCCACCTTAGTGAGGATGATCATGCCCAGGTTGCCCACCACTGAGATCAAATAGATGATGAGGAAGAGCCCAAATAATGGAGCCTGCAGCTCAGGACGATGTGTGATCCCCATGAGAATGAATTCATTCAGCACTGTCAGATTGTGTTTTTCCATCCAGGGTTATTGGAAAACCTGTGGGTAATCAGATAGTAAATAGCTTTCATGTTACCTCATCTGGTAGTGTTTTATCTTGAATACAAGTTAAATAGAGGTGTCAGGAGTCTGTGAGTGAGCTATAAGAAAGCAACAGAAAAATACAGCATTGTAACATTAAATAATAAACACGTTTCTAGAAAATCCACATTGACCTCACATAAAACATTGCTGATAAGATTGTCAGCTTCTGATAAACTACCCCAGACCCAAGTACACACATTCTTATGTCAGAAACCCTGAGCTGTTAGAAAAAACTGTTTTAAATGAACAGAAGAAGAAACTATGTAAGTGTTGAGGTGCAAGGATGAGAGGTGAAAGAAAAAATGACATGACAAGTGCTGATTTTGTGTGAGATAAGGCGAGAGAGAAGGGGTTTCTCTCTCCAGTTTGAGACACCTAGGGAAAGCGTCAAATTGCTTTTTGATAGTTTACTATATGTTTCAATGATCAGATCATTGTTTTTTAAAGTTACACCCTTTAAGAAAAGTATCTGTGCTTCCTGTCAGATTCCACCGGAAATTGAACGTGCTGTACCTTGTACCGTCAACACAAAACTGGGCACTTAAAAGTATCCTAGCCTCCAAATATTGCTCTTCACATCTCAATGTGAGGTGGAATTTCTCCTTTTACTCCTTATGAATTAGAAAAAACCCCAGCTTTATAAATAAGTTGATTGAAATAACTCTCAATATTTTTGAGAAGGAAATAAGAAAAATATAGTCACTAAACGACTGAGGATTTAGGTATCAAACAAGCACCTGATTAGTTACAGTTTCATAATTCTGCCATAATTTCTCTTTTTTTGTTTTTTATTCCTGACTCTTTAGTTAGGGTTTATGGTCTCTCAGTTCTGACCTGTATTGTTTATATAATCAAGTATTTACATGAAACATACATTTACATAAGCAATATGTCCCCGACATTTCAAAAATGCCTATTAGCCCTTGTGAAAATACTTGGACAGTAATGTGAAGAGAACGGAGAGCACTCTTGCTCTGTCATGCATTAGCAATAGTAGGATGCAGAAGTGAATCAGAAATCCGAATATTTTGCTATGCTTTGACATGGAATAAAAGTGTGACCTTGCAAATGTCACCAAAACTATTTGGATATAGGCATAATACAGCAGCACATGAAATACTCTGTTTACCTGTGATGAGACCTCTGTCTTGGCTTCCCGTGTACTTCATAATATGAAGATGTGGGATCAATTTATGGATTCTTTTCGCCCTCTGAATCTCTCCCTGAGGATATGCCGAGCAATTTCTTAATCATCCCTAAAGCATTTGAAAGCTTAATAGAATGCAAGGAGGGTTTATTAATTGTCTAGAACAATTTATATTCACCAATGAATTAAGTTTTTTTGTTAGTGTACTACATTCATACATCTTACTTTTGAGTAACTCTTTCTTCCCCCTGCTTTGATGGTTAATTTTATGTATTCAGTTGGCTAGTCTAGGGTGCCCAGTTGTTTAGTCAAAAATTAGTTCAGATGTTGTTATAAAGATATTTTTTACATGTGATTAAAATTCAAATTAATGGACTTTGAGTATAGCCATGTACCTTCTGGAATGTAGGTGGGCCTCATTCAATCAGTTGAAAGCCTTATGGAACAAAAGATGAGGTCCCCCAAAGACAAACAAATTATGCTCTGACTGAAATATAGAAAATCTACCTTAGTTCCCCCCTTTTGTACTCAAGACTGCAGTGCCAACTCTTGTAATCCTAGGCTACTCCATAGATTTTGCCTTGCCAATCCCAACAATCGTATGTGTTAATTTCTTAAAATATCTCCCTCTCTCTCTCAAACCTATATTATCATATATTATATATAATTATATATGTATTAATACATTGTATAAAATATGTTACATATATAAAATATTATATATCCATACATATGCATATATATATATATATATATATATAAACTCCTTTAGGTTTTATTCCTCTGAAGTACCTTAACCAAAACAAACATATAGGAAATGGATTAATTTATGTTATCTATACACCAAGCTTTCCAGTATTCCTGCAGTTCTACAACGGTCTCCTTAGATGGATGACACAATGGACGCCTCAGATGACACAGGGGGTCATATTCAAGCACTGTCTTTTTTTTTTTTTTTAAGATTTTATTTATTTATTTGACAGAGATAGAAACAGCGAGCGAGAGAGGGAACACAAGCAGGGGGAGTGGGAGAGGAAGAAGCAGGCTCACAGCGGAAGAGCCTGATGCGGGGCTCGATCCCATAACGCCGGGATCACGCCCTGAGCCGAAGGCAGGCGCTTAACCGCTGTGCCACCCAGGCGCCCCTCAAGCACTGTCTTATTGCATTATTCAATGATTAAATGAGGGGCCCCTGGGTGGTTCAGTCAGTTAAGCATCCAACTCTTGGTCTCAGATCAGGTCATGATTTCAGGGTCCTGAGATCGAGTCCCCCATGGCCTGGCGTGCCCTGCAGGGTCTGCTTGTCCCATTCCCTCTGCTCCTCCCACCCACACCCCTCTCAAATAAATAAATAAAATCTTAAAAAAATAAACATTTAAATGAACTAAAAGTAATAAGATACTGTGTATATAAGGTGCTGTGTCCTTTCTTTTTCTTTCTTTCTTTCTTTCTTTCTTTCTTTCTTTCTTTCTTTTCTTTTCTTTTTTTTCTTTCCTTTTTTTTTTTTTTGGCTATAGAGAATGAAATTAGTTACTCTTATTTCTCATTCTTTTTTCACAGTAACTTCTCCTTGTCTGTTTAGGTCTTCTTTTTTATTTTATTTGTCTGTATTAGAGCTCAATATTTCTTGTTTTTCCATCATGCCTAATATCCATTCCAATTATTTTTTTCTCCATCGTCACCTGCTCTACTGTACTTGATGTATATAGTACAAGATCAATATATTCTGCAAATATATAATATTTTATATGCATATGTTTTGCTATGTTATTTTGCTATAAATTGTGTAGCTGCATTTTACCTCACATCACCTATTTGTGATGTTCTCATGTTGTGATTTCTTTTTGCTTCTTTCTTCATTACAGTCAACAATATATAATGAATTTTATGGATCTATTCTTGGTATGTGCTTGTCTCCAACCTCAGTTATCATCAATGCTAGTCCAACACAGAGTTCCATGAAAAGCCTTGACTCGCCATGTAAATATGTTGCAAACAAAATTATCCATGGTACACATTTCACATACCTGTCTCTGGATGTGTGTGTGTGTGTGTGTGTGTGTGTGTGTTGATATACATAGAGATCCATCTACATGTATGCATATGACCACACATAAACACCCACACAGCACAATGATCACTTGGAAAGAGAAAACAATTCATTTAATTTTGTTAAATATTCCAGATTGGTTGTACCAGTACCAATATCCTCTTGTACCAACAAATAGATGAGGTTCTTGGGTCTTCACATCTATGACAGGTGCCTGAATTATGTTCTCTCCTGTTAACTGAATACTACTTTTTAAAAAAGATTTAATTAATTAATTAATTTAGGGGGAGTGAGGGAACAAGGGACGGGGCAGAGGAGAAGAAGAGAGAGAATCTCAAGCAGACTCCATGTTGAATGCAGAGCCTGACAAAGGGCTTGATCTCACAACCCTGAGATCATGACCTGATCTAAAATCAAGAGCTGGTCACTTAACCAACAGCTACCCCAGCACCCCTCTTAACTGGATAATAGTTAAAATATGCTTGTATTACCAACTTTTCCCTTGGTTTTGGTTTGATCTCTTGGCATGGTTAGTAATGAAGTGAAACAACTTAGGTAGGTATCATTGAAAATAATACACTGCACATATATAAAGTATAAAATTTGATAAGTTTTAACATATGTATGTATGTATGTATCTCTCCATGTAATATTTCCATGCTACCTCATCCTACCCCATAATGTCTCAGACAGACTTGGATTTAATTTAACTTTTTATTTTGAAAAAGTTACAAAATTATAAGAAGCTGGAGCAAAGGAGTACAGAGCTCCTGCATCTCACTTAGTGTCCACTCGTGGTAACAACTTGCATCAATATCGTACAATACAGATTGTACCATGGAAATCATGAAATTAATATTGGTACAATACTCTGCCTATTCAGGTCACCAGTTTTTTTGTGTGTGATCATTTTTGTGTTTGCACTGAACTATATACGTGTGTATATATATATACATACACACACACACAGTATATATACACACACATATATACCTTCATACCTATACAGTTTTAATCAGACGTACACATGTGTAATCAGCATAACAATCAACAGACAGGCTTATTCCATCGCTACATGGGTCACTTATGCCATTCCTTCATAGCCACCCCTCTTCCCTTCCCTCCTTCCTTTGTCCTTAATCCCTGTCAACCACTAATCCATTTTTTATCACTATACTTTCTGGGTACAAAATTCTCAGTTGACAGTTATTTTGTTTCAATATTTTAATGATGATGCTCCATTGTCTTCTCACTTGCAGTGCTTCTGATGATAAATCCATTATCTTTATTCCTCTGTATATAAAGTGTCTTTGCTTTTTCACTGCTAAATGTTTTATTTATCACTGGCTTCGAGAAATTTGATGGTGAGGTGCCTTCAGGTAGTTGTCTATGTGTTTCTTGTATCGGGGGTTTGTTAATCTTCTTGAATCTGAGGTCTTTTAATTTTTATCATGTTTGATTATTTTTTACCTGTATTTTCTTCAATTAATTCTAATGACATTTTTCTTTGGGGAAATCAGTTGTATGCATACTTGGCTGCTTGAAACTGTCTCCCAGTTTATTATAATTCTTTTTATGTTTTTGGGTCATTTCACTCCCTGTGTTTCATTTTGATACTTTTTATTGCTGTCTCTATAGACTCACTAATCGTTATTTCTGTGATGTCTAATCTGCTGTAAATACAATCCCATTTATCTTTCACCTTGAACATGGTACTTTTTATCTCTAGAAGTTGAGATTCATTTTTTAATGCCTTCATGTCTCTAGTTACCTTTTTGAAAATATGATATACAATAACAGTTTTTTGCCCTTGTTTGCTATTTCAAACATATGTGCAAG
Source organism: Ursus maritimus (assembly GCF_017311325.1). Classification (NCBI taxonomy): domain Eukaryota; kingdom Metazoa; phylum Chordata; class Mammalia; order Carnivora; family Ursidae; genus Ursus; species Ursus maritimus. Next base: position 33,389,896 of record NW_024424786.1, on the reverse strand, counting down.
TTCTTGATCAGTTTCCATTGATTGTCTATTCTATTCATTATAGATCATGTATTCCTGCTTCTTTGTATGCCTGATAACTATAGAATGTCTTTCATTTATTGTGAACCTTTCTTGATGGATACTGGATTAATTTATATTTAAAAAATATTCCTTGAATTTTGTTCTAGGATATAGTTATTTGGAAATAGTTTAATTCTTTCAGATACTGTTTTTATAACTTCTTAGGTGGGACCAGAGCAGCAAGCAATTTAGGGCTAATTATTCCACTTACTGAAGGAAGACCTCCTTGAGTACTCTACCGAAAGCCCTATAAACTATGAGGTTTTCTACTCCCTCTGCAATACATTGGCACAATTTCTACCTCTGTTTGAGTTCCGGAAACCGTTGCCTTTCATCTTCTTAGACGATTCTTTCTCTCACCTGGATGGTTTCCTCTTGCATGCACTGATCACTAATCTGCACAATAATTGAGGAAGACTTTCTGCAGAGATCCAGTGTTCGTTCTCTGTACAGCTCTCCTAGTGTTGGCACTATGTCTTGCAAAATTGAGCTACCATAGTCTTACTGGACTCTCAGATTTGTGTTTTCAACTCATCAGGCAGGTAAAGCAATCAATCATAGGATTCACCTCATTTGTTCCTCATCCATCAGGGAAACTAGACTTTGTTGCTTGATTTCAATGTTGTGACAACTTGTTTCATATATCTTGTCTCTGCTTTTGTTTGGTTTGGTGCTTTTTTTTCCTTCTTCTTGTTTTAATGGGAAGTTAAGGCCATATTAATTGAAAGCAGAAAACAGTATTCAGCATATCTTAAGATGAGCCCTGGAACTAGTCTTTTCATTCTTCTTAAATAATTATTTCCCTTTTTATGCCTCTTATACCCTACATAAATGCGAAGAAATAGAGATTTTCTTAAAAATATGTTAAGAATTTAATCACTTCTATCTTCTGACTGTTCTTGTCCTGGATTAAATCTCTATTCTCTCTCAAATGTATCATGATTAATCCCTAAGAATTTTCAATTTCTATTCTTTGAGTCTGCCATCCATTATTTCCACAGCAATCATAGCTGTCCCTTAATCAAAGATCGATCAAGCCACTCCTTAGCTCAAAATCCTCCAAAAGCTTTATTATCATTCAGAATACAAGGCAAGTTTTACAATGGTCTATATAGCCCTACAAGATCAAATTCTATGTTACAAGTTCATTATGTCTCTTTTATTTCCTAATCATGTTTACGCTCCCACCACCTTTGACTCTGGTGTTCTTCAGCACATGAGGCATGGAGAACTGCTGCTATGTCAGCTCTGTCCCCGTGGAACAGACTTCCACTAGGTAGCCAGAGTCTACTCACTCAGCTCCTCAAGTGTTTGTTTCAATGCCATCTTTGCAGAGTGCTCCCTGACAACCTTAATTGAAAGGTGACCCCCATCCTAGTTACTTGTTCGATCTCATTTTCATATTGCTCATTTCAATCCATCCCACTGTACAGACCACTTCTCCATTTTTTTTTAAAGGGTTACTTGATATTCTTGTCAACGTGAAGTCCAAAGCTTTACACTATAGCTCCCTTTGAGCAGAGCCCTGTAATTCATATAAAAACCTTCTAAGACATGGGTTGTAGATAATTTCAGTCAATATAGTTTAAGGAGTATGCAGTGTCATACAATGTGCAGACCACTTCTTACGCTATTTTCTGTAAGCCCCATAAAGGAAGGATTTTGGTTGTTCAACTTCATAATATATGTTTATTTCCTTGATCAATCCATTCATATAATATCTATCAGGTACCTTCTTTATGTGGGACTTTTACTATGCTAGACAGTTATAGATAAGGTTGTGAAAGGGATATACAGACTCCCAGGTTTTATAAAAAGAAGTGTTTAGTGGAAGAGACAGACAAATAGGGTAGTGCGAGAACATGTAGGAATGGCACTAGACCTGGAATTGAAACTAAATTAGGTTAGTATCTGAAGTGTGAGAAAGATGAAACAATCTGTTGGTGATTATCCTCATTTGAATTTGAAAATAATGAATAATTTTCTATACTTCTATGCTTATCAAACATTGATTCTTGCCCATCCCTTGGAAGCAAGACTACAGCAAAGTTAATTATAATATACATTGCCTAATACATAGTTATTTGTTTGTGTATCCTACAGTGAATTTTAAATAGAACATTTGCAAACATTCTGCAGGCCCTATACAGGGCATTTTTCACCTCTTTGTTCCTCAAGCTGTAGATCATGGGATTCAGCATGGGGATAACCAAAGTGTAGAATAAGGAGGCTATTTTATCAGTATCAAATGAATGACTCGATTTGGGCTGCACATACATAAAAAATAGAGTACCGTAAAATATGACTATCACTGTCAGATGGGATCCACAGGTGGAGAAAGCCTTGTGCCTGCCCTCTGTAGAGTTCATCCTGAGCACAGCAACAAGTATCAGAATGTAAGACACAAGGACTATCAGAAGAGATGACACCAAATTAAAAGCTGAAAAGATCAGAATTATCAACTTAATTTCATGTGTGCCTGAGCAGAGCAAAGCTATCAATGGGAGACTATCACAGTAGAAATGTCTGATGACATTATAGCCACCAAACGATGAAAGGAAAATTTTTATAATGGTCAGCAAAGACAAAAGGATGCTGTATAGATAGGAGATTGCCACCAGCAACTGACATAATCTATGTGACATGATGACTGTGTAGAGCAGAGGGTTACAGATGGCCACATAGCGGTCATAGGCCATTGCTGACAAAATGAAAATTTCACTAGTAATAAACATACTGAAGAAAGTGAGTTGGGTAGCACACCAGTTATAAGAGATGGTAGGCCGATCTACAGCAAAGTTTACCAGCATGTTGGGTCCCACAGCTGTTGAATAACCCAGATCAGTGAGAGCCAGGTGTCTGAGGAAGAAGTACATGGGTGTTTGTAGTCCAGAGTCTATCTTGGTGAGGATGATCAAGCTCAGGTTACCCACCACCGAGACCAGGTAAACAGTGAGGAAGAGTCCAAACAATGGAGCCTGAAGCTCAGGGGGTCCTGTGATTCCCAGTAGAATGAATTCTTTCCATCTCGTTAGGTTGTGTTTCTCTGTGCAGGCCATTTGGGAAACCTACACTGGGAATAAATATAAAAATAATCATTAACTTGCTTGACATATGACTAAGATGACCATTGTAGAAAGCGAATAAAGGCTGAAATCTTGCATTTATGGCCTGTTGCTTTACATTTGCTGTTCCAACACCTGGCAGCTCAATTCTCTCTCTCCCAGCTGAACTCCTTACAGCTTTCTTAGATATGACACCAAAAGCACAAACAGCAAAAGTAAAAATAGATAAATGGACATAATCAAAATTAAAAAAAAAAAAAAACAAAATGAAAAACAGACAAACTTTTGTGTATCAGAGAACACTACCAAAGAATGAAAAGATGACCCACACAATGGAGGAGATTGCAAATCACATATCCTGTAAAGCTCTATTATATAGAATATATAAAAGATTCTTCAATTCAATAGCAAAAAAACCAAACAACCCAAATTAGAAAACAGGCTAAAGGCTTGAACAGACATTTCTCACAGAAGATATACAAATGGCCAATAAGCACATGAAGAAAGGTTCAACACCATTAGTCATTAGAAAAATGCAGATCAAAACTACGAGACACCACCTCACACCCCATAGAATGGTTATTTTTTTAGATATTTTATTTATTTATTTATTTGAGAGAGTGAGAGAGAGCACAAGCCGGGGGGGAAAGGCAGAGGGAGAAGCAGACTCCCTGCTGAGCAGGGAGCCCAATGTGGGGCTCCATCCCAGGACCCTGGTATCATGATCTGAGCTGAAGGCAGATGCCTATGGACCGAGTCACCCAGACACCCCTAGGATGGTAATTTATTTATTTATAAAAGGAAAATTATAACTTGCTGCCTCATAACAAATGTCTAGCTTTCACCAAAAACTATAATAAAGATGTTTACAACCTTGTATTTACCCAGAAACCTCGGTTATCAAAGCAGATCGTTAAGGAGGTGGCTAAATCATTGAAGGAGGTATCAGATCCTAATGGGGTCCTGAAGAGTCACTGGTCTGAGTTAGTCACAGAGACAGGTGCAGTCCACTCACGTCTGAGGAGGCATCTCTCTGTGCTCCCATGCGTTCCTGACACAACCCAGTGAGAAGGATTTATGTGTATCTGTTTGCCTTTTAGGCTCTCCCTCAGGAGAAAAAATACAAGTTAATTAAGCCTGGAGGTTAAAAATGAACCGTGGTATATCTGCTAATTATACAGGGCATCTTTACATCCCCCTACAAATAAAGTTCTGTAGATAACTTTCCACACAGTATCTCTTTTTTTTTTTTTTAAAGATTTTATTTATTTATTTGACAGAGATAGAGACAGCCAGCGAGAGGGGGAACACAAGCAGGGGGAGTGGGAGAGGAAGAAGCAGGCTCATAACGGAGGAGCCTGATGTGGGACTCGATCCCAGAACGCCGGGATCACGCCCTGAGCTGAAGGCAGACGCTTAACCGCTGTGCCACCCAGGCACCCCTCCACACAGTATCTCTTGATTGAGTCTTCCTACTCTAACCCAGAGATCTGGAATCAAAACACTATCTGTAGGATAGGTATTTTCATTTTTCTCCCAACCCGTAATTGTCTCCTGTTGATACAATGGCTTTTTAGGATTTCATGGCTGAAGACATAATGTAGGAATGTTTGAATGATGCTTATTGCATCCTTTTAAAAATTCACAAGGGGAAATAATATATGTGTAGCCATTTTCCCCTTATTTGTGGTGTTTTAAACTTATTATTGAGGTATAATATACATATTGATAAATGTATTCATCATAAATAAATTTAACAAATGTAACACATTGTGTAATTGGAATCCAGATTAAACAGCAATGACAATAGCAAAAATAGAATAAAACATTATCAGGACCCCAGAAGATCCTTCATTCTCCTTTCTACAGTGAACTGCCCCCCTTATAGACACACATGCAAGTACACACACACACACAGATAACTGTTATTCTGTTTTTTAACAGCATAAATTATTTTCACCATTTATGTTACTTTATATAAAAGAAATCTTATATATACTATTTTTTTGTGTCTGGGTTCTTTCAGTTAATATACTCTTATGGTCATTGTAGATTGCTCATTCTCATGTCTGTATACAACTGCATTTTATGAATATATCACAAATTAGTTATTCACTAATTTATTGTTAAATATCAGAACTGCTTTCAATTTTTAGGTTTTATGACTGGTGATATTACAAACATTCTATTTCATCTCATGTTTTGATAAACATAAAGTTTTCTTTTTCATATCCTGAATCCTTATGAAATAATAAAAATTGAATTTTATCATGTATTTATAAAAGAGAATCATTTACAGATTATAAAAAATATTATCCCGAGAAACGCAGAAGTCTCCTAACAATGGTAATTAAAGATGGCTACTCCCACACTCTTTGTGTCTACAGCAAGATTGACTTAATCTTGAATATGTTTCTATTTCTGTATATTTCTTACCCTGAAATAGCTGAGCCATAGGATATGCATTTTCAGCATTAATAAGTACTACCAAATGCATTTCCAGAATGGTTGTATCAATGTGCGTTCCTAGTAGCAGTGCACGGTTTTACAATTGCTCAACATTCTCATCAGGATTTGGTATTTTACATCACTTTCTTTCTGGCCTTCTAGATGGTGTGTATGCGTATCTAAGTGGTTTAGTTGGCATTATCCTTGGACTGAATGAAATCAAACACCTTTTCATTTGTTTCAGAAGTATTTATAAATTTGGTTTCAAAGGTATTTTTTTCATGTCTTTTGTCATCTTTGTATTGTATATCATGTCAACTATTTATTGATTCGTAAGAGTTATTTTTATATTTTGCATGAGTCCTTTTTCATTTATGTATGTCTGACTACATAGGTCTGATAAAAATATTCTCTCCTGCTATGAAACTTTCCTTTCCACGTTATTAATTTAATGAACGGAATTCTTAAAATAGTTCAATGAATCATTTTAATCTTACAAAATTATTGTTTTCTGTGTTTTGTTTAAAATTTACATATTCTAATCCACAAAGACGTCCCATTATGTTTCCATCTAAAATGTTTATTTGCATTTCACATTTAGATCTTTAAATCAAGTAGAAGCGATTCTGATAAGGTCTGCATAGGTGTCCAGATTCAGTTTTTCTCAAATAAATATACAAATAATTTAACAGCACTTATTGAAAAGATTGTTCTTTCTCTTTTGGGAAATAGTGATGTCTCTATCCTAAGTTAGGCAACAGTATATTGTGGGTCTGTTTCTGGAGTTACTATTCTATTCCATAAATTAGTCTATCTGTCCACAAGAAAATGTTTTCTTAATTACCATAGCTTTATAATAGCTCATGATATCTGGGATTACAACTCTTGCAACTTTATTCTCTTTCTTCAAGATTACCTTTGATATTTTTGGTATTTTGCCTTTTTCTTTCTTTCTTTCTTTCTTTCTTTCTTTCTTTCTTTCTTTCTTTCTTTCTTTCTTTCTTTCTTTCTTTCTTATTTAACTTCCAGTTATTTAGGGGCACCTGGGTGGCTCAGTTGTTTAAGCATCTGACTCTTGGTTTCAAGTCAGGTCATGATCTCAGGGTCCTAAGATCTAGCTCTTGGTTGGGCTCCATGATCAGCAGGGAGTCTGCTCGAGATTCTCCCTCTTCTTCTCCCTTCCCCCCTACTCTCTTTCTCTCAAATAAACAAATAAAATCTTTTAGAAATTAAAAATTCCAGTTAGTTAACATACAGTGTAATATTAGTTTTAGGTCTACAATATAATGATTCAACACTTCCATACAACACCCAGGACTCATCCCAAGTGCTGTCTTAATCCCCATCACCTATTTATGTTGTTTTGCCCAACCCCAAAAACAAAAACTCCAGTCAAGAAATGGGCAGAAGACAAGAACAAACATTTCTCTGAAGAAGACATACAAATGCCACAGACAGGAGAAAAAATGTTCCACATCACCTGGCATTAGGGAAATAGAAATCAAAATGACAATGAGATACCACCTCACACCAGTCAAAATGGTTAAAATTAACAACTCAGGAAACAACAGATGTTGGCGAGGATATGGAAAAAGGGGAACCCTCTTACACTGTTGGTGGGAATGCAAACTGGTGCAGCCACTCTGGGAAACAGTATGGAGGTTCCTCAAAAAGTTAAAAATAGAGCTACCCTATGACCCAGCAATTGGACTATCAGGCATTTATCCAAAGGATACAAACATAGTGATCTGAAGGGGCACCTGCACCCAATGTTTATAGCAGCAATGTCCACAATCGCCAAAATATGGTAAGAGCCCAGATGTCCATCGACAGATAGTGGATAAAGAAGATGATATATATATTACTCAGCCATCAAAAAGAATGAAATCTTGCCATTGGCAATGACGTGGATGGAACTAGAAGGTATTATGCTAAGTGAAATAAGTCAGTCAGAGAAAGACAAATATTGCATGATTTCACTCATATGGGGAATTTAAGAAACAAAACAGATGAACATAGGAGAAGGGAAGGAAAGGGAGATAAACTGTAAGAGACTCTTAACTATTGGAAATAAAGTGAGGGTTGAACTGGGTGATGGGCATTAAGGAGGGCAATTGCTGGAATGAGCACTGGGTGTTATATACAACTGATGAATCACTAAACTCTATCCCTGAAACTAATAATACACTATATGTTAATTAAATTGAATTTAAATTAAAAAAAAAAGGATGCTGAATGGCTACCTATCTGATGGGTATAAAATGAATATGATTTAAAGTTGAAAAGTAAAATACCAGGCAAGGGAGATGCCCACTAAAAGAGAAAACCAAACAAACAAAATTTTACAATTGGCTTCTGAAGTTCTAAAAGGAAAGGGTAAAGATGGAAGGAGGAAGGAAGGAGGGAGGGAGGGCAGAAGAAGAAAGGATTCCTGTTGAGATTATATTGAAATATTGAATATTGAAAGATATTGCACATTGTCACAATAGTAAGTCTTCCATTCCATGGACATGTTTGGTATACATTTTTATTGATTTATCTTTTATAAATGTCTTATTAAAGTTTTGTACATATTATTACTGAGACCTTAGGAATTTTTTATTAGATTTATTCCAAAATTAAGTTTCTTTTTTTAATGGTTTCATAAATGTTACCTTTCCTTCAATTTTATTTTCTAATCATTGTGGGTGGCATGTGAAAATAAAGTTGATTTTACTAAATTTATTTGTATCCAGCAAATTTGCTAAATTCACTTATTATTTCTAATAAGTTATATATTTCCCTATGTATTTAATTATAACATTCATCAAAAAATAAAAATGGCTGTGTAGAATATATATTTTGAATATGCTATCACATATTCAACCATTCTACCCTTGATAAGCCTTTAACACCTATGATGATTACATCTGCCACAAACATTCTATTACTTATTCTCCAGTGGACATAATTACACAGGAATGGAATCACTGCATCATAGAATATACGCATATTAAACTTTAGTAATTATTCCCTTATTTTTCCTAAGTTTTTATAGCAATGTACTCTCCCTGATACAAGTAAAAGAATTATAGTGTTCCACATTCTTACCTATACTTTGAATTATTGTTCAAACAAACTTTGAATTTTAGCTATTCTGGTGAGTGTGTAATGATATCACAGTATATAGTCTTCACTTACATTTATCTAAAAAATTGTTCAATTTTTGGAACACATTTATGTACTTTTGGCTGTTTTGATATCTTCTTTTGTGAAGTGTTCCTTGAGGTGTTCTGCCCCTGCCCCCACCTTATTTTTTCCCTCCCAATAAATTGACTTTCTTGATCATCTTCATTCTAGGAGTTAGGCAGTTTGTTGTTTTGTTTTGTTTCATTTTGTTTTACAAATTACTTTGGAAGGGTGTGTGTATTTCAAATGTGGTCCCTCTGGATTTTTTCAAGTTCTTGTGGTGTTTTTTCATTAATACAAATTTTCATTGTAGAGAGTATTATTTCTCTATTATTATTATTATTATTATTATTATTATTATTATTATGCATCCTGCTTAAGGAATCTTTGTTGATCCCAAGTCATGAAAATATTTCACTTTAACAAACCTTTTGGTTTCAGCTTTCACATTCTCATTCATAACACATCTCAATTAATATTTACATGTAGTGTATAAATGACCAAGATTCATGTTTTATATAGGAACCTAATTGAACGAGGTTGATTTACTGAGAAAACCGATTTTCCCCACTATATTGCAGTAGGGTTTTTGTTTTAAAACAAGTGGAATTACACATGTGGGTCTATTTTGGACTTCATTTTTATATTCTTGATCTCTGTAAATATGTGCCCTAATGACGTATTTAAAAAAAAATAATCTCACTTCATTGAAGGAATTGATATCTGTTATTGGAAGTCCTCTGAAATCTTTCTTCCTCTAAGATATTGCCCTGGCTATAGCGAATCCTTTGCATTTCTGCATAACTTTTGGTATCAACTTAAGAATTAAAAAATACTCGCAAACAATGAATCATGGAACACTACATCAAAAACTAAGGATGTACTGTATGGTGACTAACATAACATAATAAAAAATTTTAAAAAATGATAAAAAAACAAACAAAAAGAATTAAAAAATACTATTGGAATTTTGATTGCTACTGCATTAAATCTACAGGAAAATTTAGGGAGAACTGGCCTCATCACGTTTGTATCTTCCAACCAATGACCTGGTATATTAACATTGATCTCTCCTTCAATAACTCAGTAATGTTTGTTGTTGTGTCTAGCAATGAAATCACGCAAATTGTTCATTAGATTTTTCCCTAAGTATTATATAGATATTATCTAGTATAATTGATAGTTTAAAATTTCAATTTTACCTATTTTTGTTGGTGGATAGCAAAATAACTGATCTTTAATATGCTGATACCATGTCCACTAATCTTGCAAAATTCACTTATTATTTCTAATGTTTCAGTGCAAAGTCTTTGGAATTTTTAGTGTACATATTTATGACACTTGAAAATAATCAAACTTTGTTCTCTGTTTTCCCATGCATATACATGTTCATATATCATAACATTACAAATCTGAAATGCCACCCACCAAAGGAGATACAGTTAAAGTGTCATTAAGACAGATATGGTTGATTATTTATTGATGTATATATGCCCAGCACACACAAAAAAACCCAATATGCTATCTTATATCAGTGTACCAATGTGATGGGCACTAGTCTTAAAATGGTGCCTAGTCCACAAAATACATTCAATGAAAGATACTAGGAAGACTTTAAAAATTATTTAATGGCAGATGTATTAGAACAGACTTCCCTTAGATTGTAACATAAGTATTGGAAATGTGAGAAAAGAAGTCTGGACTCCAGTCCCTTACAGTCACACTTAAGGACAAATAAAAATTGATACCAGGAAGATGATCACTACGGGAATACCTATAAGTTGAAAACAGGAAAAACATTTCTAGTTGCCCATGGCTTTTACATATTACTCCTCTCAAAGGCCTATGTCATATAATAAACAGTAGTCTATAACATAATTTATTGTATACACAGTCTATATTGAATTCTACATAGGCAGTTTCTGCCAATTTTCCCATAGTCTATGCAGGGCACCTTTTACCTCTTTGTTCCTCAAGCTGTAGATCACGGGATTCAGCATGGGGATGATCAAAGTGTAAAACGCAGAGGCAATTTTATCAGTATCAAAGGAATGACTGGATTTGGGCTGCACGTACATGAAGAATAGTGTTGTGTATAACACGACGACTACCGTCAGGTGGGATCCACAGGTGGAGAAGGCCTTGTGCCTGCCCTCTGCAGAATTCATCCTGAGGATGGCCATTAAGATCAGGATGTAGGACATAAGCACTATCATAAGGGAGGAAACCAAATTGAATGCTGAAAAGATCAGTATGATCAACTCAATATCACGTGAGCTTGAGCATAGCAAAGTTAACAAGGGAAGACTGTCACAGTAAAAATGTCTAATGACATTATGGCCACAGAAGGATGACATAAAAATCTTTATGGTGGTTGTCAGAGAAAGAAAGGCACTGTAGAGATAGGGGACTGTTACCAGCACCCAGCACACCCTTTGTGACATAACAATCGTGTAGAGCAGAGGGTTACAGATGGCCACATAGCGGTCATAGGCCATTGCCGACAGAACGAAAAGCTCACTGATGATGAACAAGATGAAGAAAGCCAGCTGTGTAGCACACCAGTTATAGGGGATTGTGTTTTGATTAGCTACAAAATTTACCAGCATTTTGGGTCCCACAGCTGATGAATAACCAAGATCAATGAAAGCCAGGTGTCTGAGGAAGAAGTACATGGGTGTTTGGAGCCTGGAGTCCACCTTGGTGAGGGTGATCATGCCCAGGTTGCCCACCACTGAGACTGTGTAGATGATGAGAAAGAGCCCGAAGAAGGGAGCCTGCAGCTCAGGACGGTCTGCGAGTCCCATTAGGATGAACTCTGTTAGCATTGTTAGATTTTGTTTGTTCATCCAGGCCGTTAAGGAAAATTGCTGTGGGAACAACCATCACAAGAGTCATTGGGTTTCAGGAGACAACATCTGCTGACATTTCAGGAGGCAAAGTCATTATGGATAAGATAAATCTAATGTTTTAGATGGGTTAAGTTAAAATAAGTCTCATCTCCATCACTGAACCTCAAACCAAATTTAAAAAGTGTTACAACCTACGGTACATGGTAGCCATTTTATTTTTTGTGCCAGACGCTGGCTTGGAATTTTGATATATTTTAAAATGCTGTTCCCTTAAAATACATATAATTGCTTAAATATATCATACTTTAGAAGGAATTATAATAAAAATAATAACCCTCTGCTTCTTGCCCTTGCAACTTTACTTCCAATCTCCATGTAAACCATGATTCACTCATTGAATAGACTTTGATTTCCATTTTTCATTAGAACTCTCCATATCTAATGGTATTCCCAGTCCATTACCCATTTTGTTTATTAAATTTTGTTATCATTTCACTATGCTTTTATGAGTTTTAAATATTGTTTAATTTTTTTATGTTGACATAATAATTTAGCAATCTTGCAGACATCCCCAACATGCCTACTCTAATGCACATAAATAAATTTTATTTTCTCTAGAATAGTGTACCTGAATATTTAGCTCTTATATGTGGATTTTTTTCAGTTTCTGATTTTTGATACGTTGCACACCAAGTAAGGCCTGCATCTACAAGTTATTCAATATAAAAAGGAATTCACTACATTCTCACATTTGCTCTGACCTTAGTACTAATTATCTGAAATGCTGTGTTTAATGTTGTAGTTATACTTTCTGCCACATTCTAAGACAAGTAAAAATTAGACTGTATTTGTTAATGTATTATCTAAAATCATCCAGCATACAGCCATAAATACACTTATCCAACAAAGAGAAATATCACTCCAAAGTAGGGGATACTATCTCAAATGTCTTAAAGGCTGGCAAATAATATTGCATGAAGTGCAAGAATGAAAGACAGAGTAAAAGGGAACAAGGGAAAAGAGATGCAGCATGATTTAAAGTACTTAAATTTTATCTTTTTAAATGTACATGGACAGGACAAATGCTTATTTGATCCAGATAACACAAACTCGACATGGTATTGAGAGAAATGAAGTACATTTACCATATTTTAATTTGAATACTATTCTTACACCTTTATTTCATCTTCCATCAAGTATACATGAAATGTTTTCTGTTAATACATTTTATTTAAAGATTTCACTTTGTCGATCTTTACTTTTCCAACTCCTTTCTCCTTCAGATTGTTTTTAAAGGCAGGTGTCCCAAAATTTCATGGAAAAAGAAATTGTCCATATTTTTTTACTAACTATTTCAGAGTGAAAAATTGAGAACCCCACTGTAACTCATGCTAGGAGACAAAATCATGATTTAAAAAAGAAAGATATAATAATAAAAGAAATGCACAATATATTCAGGCTTAATATATCCCCTACAAATATTACTATGTCACTGATATCAATTTAAAAAGTGTGTAAGAATTACAGGACAGTTGCCCAAGCTGCACTGATCCCATGTTTGGCTGGATGGTTTAATTTTGGAAATTCTGTAATTAGAATTGATCACATTATCCAACTGAATTAGAAAAAAAAAATGGAGCATTTTAACAGACAAAGAATTAATACCATTTAAAATGGACAAAAGCTATAAAAAATTAAGAATAAAAGGGAAATGCCATAATGATAGAATATGTAATAAGAATTACAATGTACCTACTCTTAAAAGGTGAAAAGTTTAGACATTTGGAGCACTGGGTGTTATATGCAAGTAATGAATCATGGAACTTTACATCAAAAACCAGGGATGTACTGTACGGTGACTAACAATATAATAAAAAATATTAATATAAAAAAAAGACATAGAAACGTACACACACACACACACACACACACACACACGCAGAGATTCACTGATAAATTTCTACCATAGAAACAGACTCAGATAAATAATCACACATAAATACCTGTTTTCAAATAAATTTGTTAAATTTGCTTCTTCATATAATTTCCTTTCAATATATTTCTAAAGCAGTGACTTCATGTGTACATCTTTTTAAAGCATTTACGTTTTTAGAATTTTTGTTTCAATGACTTTCCTGATCACAGTATTTACAGCAATATAGTAATGTATATTTATAAAATAAAATTATCTTATCCCCCCAAAAATAAATAAAAAAATAAACAAAAAATGCAAATTATAAAGAATAACATAGACACTTTTGAAAAGAATAATGCTACCAGATAATGAAACTTAGAAAGCTGGAGTTACTGAGGCAATATGGTGTACATCAATGGAACGGAATAGGACCTCAAGAAAAGACCCACGAATGTATAGGACATAGTGTATGACAGAAATGGCATGCTAGGACAGGCATGCAAAAATGGCCTATTCAAGGTATCTAGAGATAGTGATTATGTACATAATGGTTGATGAAATTGGATGTTTAGGTGATCCATATAAAAATCAACCCTAGACTGGTCAAGGATTTAATGTCATAGAAAGTTAAAATTATTTTTATTTTCTTGGGAGACAGAGAGGCTGTACATGCAGGAGGGTGAGGGGTGTGGCAGAGAGAGAGAGAGAATTTTAAGCAGCCTCCATGCCCAGTGCAGAGCCCCAGGTGGCTCTCAATCTCATGACTCCGGAGGTCATGAACTGAGCCGAAGTTGGAGGTCTAACCAACTGAGCCACCCAAGTGCCTCTGAACTTTTATAACCTTAAAATCTAGAACCTCTGGATGCCCTTAAATAAACAGAATTTTATGCCCTTAGATAAACAGATTTTATCTGCCAAAATAATATTGAATTTTTGTTCTATTTTTTTGAGAATTTCCAAAAAAATAGAACAAAAATTCAATATTATTTTGGCAGATAAAATCACTTGACAAAACTTGCTCTACCCAAAAATCTATTCAAGATGTTTAAAGCAAAGCAATACCAAACATTCACTAGCAACAATCAACAAATGACAAAGCCTCATGTCTTAAGTCCAAAGAAAGGACTGTTTCATAGCAGTTTTTACAGTTTGGCAAACCTCTTCATCCCAACGTTCATTTTATTGTGATGTTACAAATCCCTGGAGTTCTTCTGAAACTCAATTGAGTGAATATTTGTGTGGCCCTCCTCCCACCAATCCTGCCCAAGCACTACCTGGAAAGAAACAAGGAAATTGAGCCTCAAACCTGACTCTTTTCAGATGGGAGCAGAAATTCCAGAGCAATAGCATCTTCGCATAGTCGAATACAAAGAACCCACAAGCTACAGAAATGCTGCACCAGGACCTGGGGGATGGGCACAGAGCCCAAGGATGTCCTCTTGTGCAAATGCAAAGACTCAGTCTCAACTAAATATTCTATAAAATTTTGTAAATAGCCTCACCTGAGATAAACGGGTTGGTCATATTGAGAACATTGCCCACTTATTAAAAGGTGGGAGGGAAAGAGAGAGAGAGAGGGAAGGAGAGAGAAGGATTGTAAGTAGAGCTTGCAAAAATGCTAACTCCCCCTTCATGATTTTTTATTGTCTGCAATCTCAATATAAATGTAGAAATAACAAGAATAGAAACGAGGTCCCTTACCACCTTCAAAGAACATTCTCACAGTGGTAAACATATACCATTGCTCCAGAAAACCTAGTTACGAAAAGAGATGATTAATATGCATGATGTAATGTACTGAGTCTGCCTTTGGTGACTATACTCATAACTGTCATTTAAATGGAAGACAGGGATCCAAAATCATCCCTGCAGCTAATCTAGTAACCAATATAATCAGTGCCATCTATTCACCTTAAATGAAGACTGTCTTCTTGCTCTCTGTGTGATTACTAGACTGACTGCTGTCAGAAGAATTTATGAGCATCTCCTCCCTTTGAGACACTCCCCTGAGAGCTTGAATGCGATTCTTGGTTATTCCCAAAGCATCTGAGAGCAAGAAATGATGCCACTGGTCTTTGCTAATTATTCAGAGTAATTTTGATTTCCCTATTGAGGGAATCTTTTTTAAATAATTTATTTATTTATATGAGAGAGAAGGAGTTGGGTGGAGGGGCAGAGGAAGAGGGAGAAGCAGGGACCCTGAGATCATGACCTTTGGCAGACACTTAATTAACGGAGCCACCCAAGCACCCCTGTTTTTTTATATATATGATTCACCAGATTTCCTTAGTTGTTATTCTTATTGTATTCACTCAAATGTCTGGATTTAAGTAGAGTATTTCTCAGATACATGCTTTAATCATCTATCAATTACATAAACTTTCAGCATTTCCCACAATGATTTCTTCCATGTTTTACATCTGAGGATAAAGACAAAGCTATTTATACAAGACCTATAGTGTGTTAAAAGCTCAGAAGGAATAAAAATTTATGAATATGTGTGTAAAGTTATTTATATTTAGTTTTTCAACCTAAGGAACTAAACTGAGTTAATGATATGTAATTTCACATCCCATGTGTATTCTCATTCTGATCCCGCTTCTATATCAGTTCCCTTTCCCTACACAAGTATCTCCTCCACAAAAATTGATATATGTTCTTAATAAGAAATTCAGCTTTATGGGGCGCCTGGGTGGCTCAGTCAGTTAAGTGTCCAACTCTTAGTTTCAGTTCGGGTCATGATCTCAGGGTGGAGAGATTGAACCCTGCATTGGGCTCCACACTGAGTGGGCAGTCTGCTTGAGATTCTCTCCCTCTGCCCCTCCCCCTGCTCACACTCTCTCTCTCAAACTCTAAATTAAATAAATAAATCTTAAAAAAAAAAGAAATGCACCCTTATAAAGTGATTATAATGTGTGTGAAATAAGTCAAGCAGAGAAAGACAATTATCATATGGTTTCACTCATTTATGGAACATAAGAAATAGCAGGAAGATCGGTAGGAGAAGGAAGGGAAGAATGAAGGAGGGGTAAACAGAAGGGAGAATGAACCATGAGAGACTGTGGACTCTGGGAAACAAACTGAGGGCTTCAGAGGGGAGGGGGGGTGGGGGACTGGGACAGGCCGGTGATGGGTATTAAGGAGGGCACATATTGCATGGAGCACTGGGTGTTATATGCAAATCATGAATCATGGAACACTACATCAAAAACTAAGGATATACTGTATGGTGACTAACATAACATAATGAAAAAAATTATTATAAAAATAAAGAACACATACAGGTTGTTATATAACTTATTTTGATACTTTAAGGTTCTCACTCAGCTATATGGCTTTGAATTTTATTCATTTTGTAAGTACACACCAGTATTTTTCTGGTCTCTGTTTCATAAAATTGCTACACTCTGTCTCTACCCCCATTTACTATAGATTTGCTGCATTTAGTAACATAACAAGCATTTAGTTAGTTCCCAACCTGTGACTTCTACATGCATCACCACAATTAACTATTTTGTGTGTGTGGTCCCCACTATCCATGAATGAACATGTCTGAAACATCACCTGAGACCCTGTTTTGGGGTAAATAGAGCACATTTAATTTACTTACATAAGAATGGAGTTACTCCAAGAGTTCTTTTGTCTGCATATATTCCACCACCAGTACACAGCATTTCATACTGTGGACGGCCACCTTATGAATATGTACCTTTGAACAAATGGTAAAGGCTGCAGCAAATAATTAAATCAGACATGCTTTATAGAGCTAATATTGTTTTCCTTGATTTAATACATTATTTTTTTAAAAATCCAAATATTTGTCAAGATTTGAAATGGAAAAGTGTACTCACTATGATTCAGGTCAACAAAGAAGTTCAGAAATTATAACAGAGACAGATACACTTTAATTTTAATATAATGTTCCTATTTGAATGTCTATAACATTATAATGTTGATAAAGTAGTTGTTGAAGTGACAAAACACTGACACACACCTCATAGCAAATTGGGGGAGGAGACCTCCAAATCCTACTTTCCTCCTGGGCACCTGGCCAGCTGACTTCTCATCCTCCTGCCAGGTGTGGAGAAGTGGCTGAGCCCTAGCCTGACTCCCTATGGAGGCGCAGCCCCTCCCTGAGTACCACCATTCTCCGTCCCTGCTGTGCGCTGGTCCTGAGAGCCTCCCACACTGCCTTCTGTTTCAGAGTTTGTAGTTCTTTTTTGAATGGTTTCCTTGAAAGCATTTTTTCTTTTTCATTTCCATGGAGGTGGCTTGTGGAAAGAGCCATTTGGAAAGCAGAGATGATAGATGTGACCCATGGCAGGTAGACAGTTTGGTGAAGGCGTATGAACTTGCAGGAAGATGGCATTAGCAGCTCAAACCAAAGTTCTCTAGACCTTAAGGAACAAGAAAATCTGCATTGGAACCCTTACAATTCATCAGTTTACCTTTTTAAAAGGATTTATTTATGTATTTGTCTGAGAGAGACTTCATGGGTGAACCAGGGGAGGAGGGGAAGGAGAGGGAGAGAATCTCAAGCAGATTCCATGCTATGTGCTGAGCCTGATGCAAGGCTTGATCACAAGACCCTGAGATCATGACCTGAGCTGAAATTAGGATTCTGATGCGTAGCTCACTAAGCCACCCAGATGGTCCCCTCAATTTAACTTTAATTAAACAAAATCAGAATCATGCCAATTTCTGTTGTCTTTTAGATTATCAATTTAGTAGGAAGCATTTAATACTAGACATATTTCTTGGATGTAAGTAAAATACTGGGATATAGGATCACGGTGCTTCAGAACAAAATGAGCTGCTGTGAAAATAGTCCTTCAGTAAATTTTTGGGTTTAAATTTATGAAGTAGTATTTACTATGCCGAATTTAGGGAAGTTTTATGTTTTTCTTATTTTCATGGTCTTGAAAGGATTCAGCGTGTGCCACACAAGATTTACACACTCGCGATGCTTTCTGCCTAGAGCATCCCCAGGTCAAAACTACTGCTTCTGTGGCAGGTGCAGAAGGAGGGGCCCTGTGGTGCTGTTTGAAGTGTGTCCTAACTTTTGCAGGTGTTGTCAGACCATGCTTTATGGCCGTGTCTTGCATCTTTTCTCTCCCCTCAGCACGAGGGGGATTTTGTTGTCACTGTTTGGACACAAATGTCATGGAACCTCCAGAGCAGTTAGTTAGGGATAAGCTGGAAGTAGAGGTGACTGAGCATCTGATCAATTGGAGATCAAAGCCGCCATATAAATTATTTTCCATACCTTACTACATGGAAAACCGGTACCAGGCTGATGTGCCTGTCTGGTTGCTTGATTGTGTTGATTCATCATTTCTGATAAATGCGTACAAGGGATATGTGAGTGCATGTGTATGTGTGCATACACTTAGGAACCTTAGAACCAAGTACTTTCTGCTTATCCTTCATTCAGAGATGGCTTTGCGTATAGCTTGCTCAGGGCGAATTTTGTAGCTAAGTAATGTAGAAAGGGTAAATAGTGGAAAGTTTATGAGACTAGCCCATTGAGTACTAGTGAATGAGACATGCAAGATGTTAGATTGCGCAGTTGCACAAAGTACGCCATATAGATATAGATATTTTAGGCAGAAATGGGTTCCACGCCCTGACAAAGATGACCAGAACTATGAACATGGTGCCCTTCACACAAAGATATTTGATGATGTGATTAAATTAAGGACCTCCAGAAGGGGAGGCTATCCTGAACTATCTGGGTGGGACCAATGTAATCCCAAGAAGGAGAGGGAAGCAGGAGAGTCTGAGTCAGAAGGAGATGTGGCAGTACAAGCAGAGGTCAGAGTGATGGGATCACCGCTTGGAAGGAATTGCCAAGCAAAGGATGAGGGCTGCCTCTAGAAGCTGGAAGAGGAAAGAAACAGACTCTTCCATGGCCGTCCAGGAAGGAACGCAGCCTGCGGACATCTCGATCGTAGCCCAGGGAGATTCATTTTGAGCTTCTGACCTCCAGAACTGTGGGGTAATAAGCTGCTGTTGTTTCAAGACACTGGCTCAGTGGTGATATGTTACAGTAGCACTAGGAAACTAATACAAGCGACAATGTAATTATGTTTAGAAAACACATATATGTAAATCAAGTTAAAAGGTAGAAAACACTACAGCTTTCATTCTTGACTTTAATTCATTTAATAAAATACATAAGATTGATAGATGTGCAAGTGTGAGTTTAGCCCTGTTATTCTAATTCTGTTCACAGAACTAGACTCAAAGACAAAGGCCTTCTGCTGGGAATGTACTTCCCCAACTGTACATATGTAGGCTGTTGTAGACCAATACAGCCATAGAAAGGTTAGACAAATGGACAAACTGAAGATAAATTATCTATATTATATACTTTTATATATTTATAAAGAATGAAACTTAAAAATCTTAAAGGCTAATGCTCTCAAGTTATGGCCAATTTTGTCTGTGGAGACCAGTGATATTCACTATACATTGTGACTTTTCTGTTTTCAGCCAGCTATTCTGCTTATTTAAACAGATCTATGGCAAGGAAGATGACCTGACTCTTGACCACCTTCCAAGAATTGGTTCTCACGTAATTTCTCCAGTGCTCAGACATTCTCTTCTTTGATTAGAAATTATAAAAACCCAGTAACAAGTTGTGTGTCATTGTAAAATGTGGTAACTCTGAAATTATTGTTCCCTACCTAAATAAGTGTACTTCCTTTGGTCAACTAATACATCTTTGTATTAGCAAAAGTTAGGTATTTGAGGTGAGAATAGAAAGGGTTAAGATTTTCCCGTTGAAATCCATGGAATTTTTTTAAAAAGATTTTATTTTTTTATTTGAGAGAAAGCATGAGAGGGGAGAGGGTCAGAGGGAGAAGCAGACTCCCTGCTGAGCAGGAAGCCTGATGTGGGACTTGATCCTGGGACTCTGGGATCATGACCTGAGCTGAAGGTAGTCAACTAACCAACTGAGCCACCCAGGTGCCCAGGAAGAAGCAGGCTCAGGGAACCCCACTCGGGACCTGAGATCCTGACCTGAGCCAAAGGCAGATGCTTAACCAACTGAGCCACCCAGGGACCCCCATAGAATTTTTAACTATTTATTATCTTTGCATTTAACAGAGATTAGTTTTTTAGGAGCAAATGAAAACCCTTTTATGAAGACAATTGTAGTTTTAAATTTACATTAATTTGAAAGACTGACAAGGGTTACTTAGGAATCTCTTGAATGCATCCTTCACATCCCTGTTCCTTAGGCTGTAAATGAGGGGATTCAGCATTGGTATCACCAGGGTGTAGAAGACAGAGGCCATTTTATCAGTATCTAATGAGTGGTTGGTCCTTGGCTGCAAATACATGAAGAGAATGGTCCCGTAGAACACAGTGACAGCTGTCATGTGAGAGGCACAGGTGGAAAAGGCTTTCCTTCGGCCCTCTGAGGAGCGTATCCTCAAAATGGCAAGGACGATGTTGAAGTAAGATGTTAGAACAATAATCATAGAGAAGAACAAATTGGTCCCTGCAGAGATAAACACCGCTGTTTCTGGAATGTAGGTATCAGAGCAGGACAATGCCAACAAAGGGACAGTATCACAGTAAAAATGATTGATTACATTGGAAGAGCAGTATGACATGGAGAACACACAGGAGGAGACAGTCAGTGCTGTGGTCAGACTGTAGAGGTACGTGAGGGACACCAGCAGTATGCAGACCTGTGGAGAGACCACCGCCATGTAGAGCAGGGGGCTGCAAATAGCCACGTAGCGGTCATAGGCCATTGCAGCCAGCATGAAAATCTCACCAACGATAAAAACCAGGAACCCACCCAGCTGGGCTGCACATCCATAGTAGGATACGGTTTTCTTTGTAACCAAGAAGTTTACGAGCATTTTGGGGGCAATGACAGTAGAGTCACCGAGATTGATGATAGCCAAGTGCCTGAGGAAGAAGTACATGGGCGTTTGAAGCTGAGAGTCAACACTGGTGAGGGTGATGATGCCCAGGTTCCCTGCCATGGTCAGCCCATAAATCAGCAGGAAAACAAAGAAGAGAGGAATCTGAAGCTCTGGGTGATCTGAGACTCCCATGAGAATGAACTCAGTCACCCGGGTGAGATTTCCTGAGGCCATTTATTTTGTTGCTTTCATCTTTTAAGGGGGAAAATGAGAGGAGATTAATAGATGGTCAAGTTGATTTTTCTGGGAGATGCTAGATTTTAGACTGTTTCATTTAAATTGGATAATTTCTGTTCACAGGTAAAAGTGTCAGATTTTAATTTTATTTCTCATAGTCTTTTAACAAAATTCAAAAATACATACTTTCTAGAGACCAATATCATGTTGTTAGAAGCGTTGCACAAGGGGCACCTGGGTGGCACAGTCGTTAAGCGTCTGCCTTCGGCCCAGGGCGTGATCCCAGCATTCTGAGATTTAGCCCCACATCGGGCTCCCCCGCTGGGAGCCTGCTTCTTCCTCTCCCACTCCCTCTGCTTGTGTTCCCTCTCTCTATCTCTGTCAAATAAATAAATAAATAAAATCTTAAAAAAAAAGAAGTGTTGCACAAAGCTATTAATTTTTCAGTTGTGTTAGATATAATTCATATTAGTTATATATACAAAATAGATGATATGTTTTGGTATTTATTTGCATATCTTAATACATTAATTATACTATTGCATGAATACATATTTGCATATGCACACGTCTCTCTGTATGTTTCCAATGATAAAAGATAGTTATGTATGAGCCAGAGTGAATTCCAGTGACTTTGTTATTTTTTCCTTAGGCACCACTGGCTTTCTCTTCAGCGCATACCTTGTCACCAACCTTGGGAATTCTTTATTTCTGTGTGGAATACTTTGAGTATGCTGGTTTTTTTCTTATCAGTTTCTACCACACCATGCTGATTCAGCTGCCCACTGACAGACTATATCTCAGTAGTCTTGCTGCTTTGTGTTAGCCAGAAACTGATTTTTTAACATAATCACATTTTTTTGTCCAAATAAACGAGTCCTTTCTATCACTCTAATCTTTACCTACTCAGACATGTCTCTATTGTTATGTTCTGGCAGCCATTTGTTGTTGTTGTTTTGTCTTTTTTTCCTGTCATATACTTCTTTCCTTTAAATTGTTTAAAGCATGTTCGGATGTTTTAAAAAAATCTTGTAGTTTTAATTTGCTCAGATTTGATTGCTTTGTGTTCCTTTACAGATAAATGAATGGAGAGAAGTACTAACATTCATTATGTACTATACTCTAGGCCCAGAACAATGCTAGCCATTTTAAAATAATGATCTCATTATTCTGTAGGAATGTCCAAGAAGACATACGGAATTTTTTCTACGTCTGAGGAGACACTGGGGCTCAATGAGATTAAGTCATGCAAAGAATCTGTGTACAATATTGATTAATGCTATGGTTTTATGGTTTTGCTTTATGTGTTTTGTTTGCTTGTTTGTTTGGTCACTTGGTTGGTTGGATGTTATGCCACCAATTACTAGCTGTGGGATTTTTATCAAGTGTTTAAATTCTTGTCTTGTGTGAATATAGTGAGATACTACACAAACACGGGTTAGTACAGAGGCTGTTAACAATAAGATATTTGGTGCCAGCTGTTCTTGTTATTAGCATGTTTTGAACAATTTTTTTTTCTTTTTTAAAGATTTTATTTATTTATTTGACAGAGAGAGACAGCCAGCGAGAGAGGGAACACAGCAG
The DNA here is from genome assembly GCF_017311325.1 of Ursus maritimus. NCBI lineage: Eukaryota > Metazoa > Chordata > Mammalia > Carnivora > Ursidae > Ursus > Ursus maritimus. Next base: position 33,366,681 of record NW_024424786.1, on the reverse strand, counting down.
GGGGAGTGGGAGAGGAAGAAGCAGGCTCATAGCAGAGGAGCCCGATGTGGGACTCGATCCCGGTACTCCAGGATCACGCCCTGAGCCGAAGGCAGACGCTTTAATGACTGCGCTACCCAGGCGCCCCTGAACAATTTTCTAATATGGTTTCCTATTTGTGTCCCAGTAACTCATTCTACCTCACTGAGGAGTTTCATAGTTAAAATGGGAATAACAAGTAAATTAAAATTTTGCATATCCAAGCAACTGGGACACGTGATATCTAGCTATATATTTAACAAACAAATCACGTTGTGTTCTCCCACAACCTGGTTCTTTCTTAAATCTGTGGTGTTTATTGAATCGATGATGCTTTATTCCATACATCAAATATATGTCTGATGAGGTTATATGACAGTGTAGCACTAGATAGTCTGTATGTCTTTTCTCCTACCATCATATCTGTGAAGAAATACAAAGGTGAGTTTAAGGTGGAAAATACAGTGGCAACACTCCCTTTAAATAAAACATTTCCTGTTTATTTGCTGCATGTAAAGCAGCTGAGTACATGTTTCTTTCACTCTAAGATATAATACTCTCAATAACTATATCCTTAATTTAGCAAAAAAAAAAAATTCAACAAGAGTAATTATGGATTGTGTACTATAAATTTGTGCCATTAGCTTTTAAAAATACATCTGCATATATCATTACCACTTACTAATTCATTTTTCTAAATAAATATTACTAACGGCAAAGTTAGGATTGTTTTTATTTTGGTAAGTATATATCACTGAAATGAAGTATTTTTCTCCTGTTTCTTCAGAAGTTTTCTGATTTAATCATTTCTGATAAAGCTATGTTAGTTTTTGATTCATACTGTTTTAAGTTTGTTGTTGAAAAGAAATATTTTATAAGTCTGCCAAAATAACATGTCAGGAAAAGAACTTTAAAAATGTACCCAATTTTGATCATTTATACTACAATTTGGCCGAGAAATCATACTGCAAATGTTTTAAATAGCTACTGAAATAATTTCAAGAGATATTCGATTGGTCTACAATTTGTCTTGAACTTATTTAAACCTGAGTTGTGTTAGGGACAAACTGCATCTTGACACAAGCCGTCCATGTTCACCAGCAACTGAAAGCCTGCCAGTTGACATCAGGGAATCTTTCCATCATAGGGTTTGTCACCCTGGGCAATGGGAAAATCAGGGAGGGGAGAAACTTATTTTTCTTGATGTTTAGCAATTTAGTAGGTCTTCTTGGAGAAGAAATCTGATATTTCAAAGACACTTTAAGAAGTTTCCTGTCTGATATAGAATGCTTTCTAAAGCATCAGTTCTGCCAGCTCTAAGGCAGAAACATTCCTCTTTATCCTAAGGTGAAATAGAATCCTCATAATGACTCTTCATCACTCTGTAGAAACGCTCACACTCTAAGTTATCAGCAGTGGTGCTGGGCACTGTGGTGTGAGTCATTTCCCTGTCCCTTCCACTTACCCGTCAGAGAACAGAGATTTAAGTCCCCAGAAGAGAACGGAAAAGGTATTTCAGTCCTGAGTCTGATTTGAATCCATAAAGCTCCCTAGATACATGGTCTTCACATCCAGGATGAGTACTGAGTAAACCATTGGGGTGAACCTACCTGAACCAGAGATCACCTGAGACCGACTGCAAAGGTTCTGCAGGAGGCACGCTGAACAGATTTACAAGTGTCTGAAGTCCCTGAAGACACACACACTGAAATCAGCTTGTTTATGGGTTCAGTCCCTACCCATGAAAACAGGAATTCCCAGATAAAGTTCTGATTCCCCAGGGAAAGAAAGACCAATTAATCAAATCTCCACACAATTACACCCACAGAGTGAAAATGTGGGGATAGCCTAGGGATGTTTTTAGATGATACTACTGTGTAACAGTCCTCTGCAACAATTCACCCTTTGTGTGTTTGTTTCTTTTGAATTGTCCCCTGTGATGCTTGAGAAGCGTGGCTGCTGGCCCTGGGGTGGAGAAAATCCAACAGTTAGAAAACCCAGGATTCTGGCCCCAGTCTTCCATTTTACTGTGAATGTTGGGAATAGAACTGAATGCAAAGCCTCCATTCTGGTCAAGAACCAGACCAGTTGTATTTGGCATAAAAATCAGATGACATACAGCATAAATTCAAAACATGACTAAATGTCAGTTATTTTAGAGACTTTTAGAAGGAACCCATCATATGTCTGGTCCTATTGCTGTTTTTTAATTAAAATTATTTGATGCAGAATACATTTTTTCATATAATCTTATGATCTTTCTTCAAGCGTATATAAGTATTTTAACTAAATATTGATAACATTTTTATTGTACTTGTGTAGAATTTTCTAATCTGTAAGCTTTACAAGTCAAAAGGTTTTGTCCAAATGTTTGCCTTTGTATTAATAACTCCTAACGTAACACCCAGGGAAGAGTAGGTGTTCAAAAGATATTTGCTGACCTTTTGACTGATGCAATGAATGAGGAATAAGTGAATGAGGGAATCTAATATCCATCTTAAAATTCTGAAATAAAATATGAGGTTTTGTTTTCACTTCTGCCATCTATCTTTAATATGGTTTTAACTTTGATAAAGAAACAGTGACAACTTGCTCATCATTCTCTAGAATATTCACTACTTTAGGGCAGGACACACTGTTCCGTTTTCATCCTGGTGTTCTTAATATCTAATACGGGTGTGGCACATTCTAGGCTCTACCATTTTTGAAGTAAAAGACAAATTGTGGACCATAAGAAGAAATAACAGAGACTTTTACGTAGCTCATGTTGCTCATGACAATGAATTGAAATCCTGTGGTTTCTATCCACAGGAAGGGTTGTGTTGTTGCCTCCTCTGTCATGTCATTTGTAGATTGTCTGTCTTGTGACCAAAGTTAGTCTGTGCCCTGGTCAGTCTCTATACAGGACTATATTCCCCCATCAGTAATGATATATTCCCTCATCAGCTCTGCTAATTTCTCTTAAAACTTTTACTTTTCTTCAAGGAACTTTGTGGGTTTTAGCTCACATTTATACTCACGATACATCTCAGTTAATGTTTGCATCTGATGCAAACAAGTTTCGTGTTTTACAAAGGAACTTAACTGAACACGGTCAGTTTGCTGAGAAGCGTTCCTTTCCCCATGACACTGCAGCAGGACTTTTGTTTTAAATCAAGTGAAATTCCACATGTGAGTCTATTTGGGGGCTTTAGTTTTATGTGCTTTATTGGCTTCTCTATCCACATGTGCATTAATGACATGATTGAAAAGATAACCTGGCTTTATGAAAGCAATTTATGCCTGTTACTAAATTCTTCTAAGATACTGTCTCGGCTATTTTAAATCTTTTGCATCTCCATATAAATTCTGATATCAACTTAAATATTTAAAAATACTATTGGGATTGTTACTGTGTTCAATCTGTAGGATAATTTAGAAACAACTGCCTTTGTCATAGCATTTATTTCTTCCAACAAATGGAGATGGTATAATGCTACATCTCTGTTTTCTTTATAACTCAGTAATGTTTTTGTGGTTTCTAGCAACAAATTCATGCAAATCATTTATTAGATTTTCCCTGAATTTTCCCCTGTCATATGGATTTTTTCCCTGGTGTTATTGGTAGTTTAGAATTTTATTTTTACTTATGTTTTGCTAGTATATGGCAAAATAATTGATCTTTTATATGGAAACCTTATTTATACAAGCCTTGAAAATTTTCCTTATTATTCTTAATATTTCAGCTTGAAGATTCTTTTGAATTTTTAATGTATACCCAATTATGCCACTTAAAATCATAATACTTCAATTTATGCTTTCCTAAGCATGCACATATTCACCTATGATAATTTCACAGAATACTGCCCATCCCATGCAAGCCCCAGTACAAGGCTAAAACAATGTTAGTTATAGTATACTTTGGGTAATACATCATTTACTGAATTTTACTTATTTTCATTTTTTAAAAGGTTTTTTATTTATTCATTTCAGAGAGAGAGCAAAAGTGAGAGCAAGAGTGAGAGCAGGGGGGGAGGTCACAGGGAGAAGGAGAAGCTGACTCCCTGCTGAGCAGGGTGCTGGGGCCATGGGGCTCCATCCCCGGACTCCAGGCTGGGGTCATGACCTGAGCCAAAGACAGACACTTAACCAACTGAACCCCTCATTTACTGAATTTTAAATAGAATACAGGCGTACCTCTTTTATTGTGCTTCCCTTTGTTGCACTTTGCAAATAGTGTGCTTTGTTGTTGTTGTTGTTGTTTTTTTTTGCTTTTATTTGTTTTATTTGAGTAAGTTGGAGGCTCTGAACTTCAGTGGAGGAAGTAATTGCAGATGTGGTAGAAATAGCAAGAGAACTAGAATCCGATGTAGGCCCTGAAGGTGGCTGAATTGCTGTCATCTCCTGAGAAAATGTTAATGGATGGGGAATGGCTTCTGATGGATGAGGATGAGCAAAGACAATGGTTTCTTGAGATGGAATCTACTCCTGCTGAAGGTACTGTGAGTTTGTTGCAATGACAGCAATGGATTTAGAGTATTCCGTACACTTAGAGGATAAAGCAGCAGCAGGGTTTGAGAGGACTGACTCCAATTTTGAAAGAAGTCCTACTCTGGTTGAAATGCTATCAAACAGCATCACCTGCTACGGAGAAATCGTACATGAAAGGAAGAGTTAGTCGATGCAGCAAACTTCACTGTTGTCTTACTTTAAGGAATTGCCACGGCCGCCCCCACAATCTGCAATCACTGTTCTGACCAGTGAGCAGCCACGGACTGCTCATGCCAGGGCAGAAAGGTTATGAGTGGCTAAAGGCTCCGATGACTGTTGGCATTTTTAAGCAGTAAAGTTTGGTTGTTTTTTTTTTAAAGTATAATACATACTATGTTTTTAAGCATAACACTATATCACACTTAACAGATTAAAGTATGAACATAACTTTTAAACACGTTGGGAAACCAAAAATTCATTTAACTTGCTTTATTGTGATATTTGCTTCATTGTGGTGGTCTGGAACCAAACCTGTGATATCTCTGAGGCATGCTTGCATTGCTTTTTTTTTTTTTTTTTAAGACTTTCTTTATTTGACAGAGAGAGCATGAGAGACAGCACAAGCAGGCGAAGCAGCAGAGGGAGAGGGAGACTTGGGGCTTGATCCCAGGACCCTGGGATCGTGACCTGAGCCAAAGGCAGATGCTTAACCAACCGAGCCACCTAGGCATTCCTGTATGCCTGTGTTTGTATACATTCTCCACTCACTGTGAAGGGCATTTCTCACCTCTTTGTTCCTCAAGCTGTAGATCCTGGGATTCAGCATGGGGATACCAAAGTGTAGAATAAAGAGACCGTTTTACCAGTATCAAAGGAATCACTAGATTTGGGCTCCACATACATAAAGAATAGAGTGCCAGAGAATACGGCCATCACTCTCAGGTGTCATCCATAGGTGGAGAAAGCCCTGGGCCTGCCCTCTGCAGAGTTCATCCCGATCACAGCAACAGGGACCCGCATGTAAGACACGGGACTATCAGAAGAGATGACACCAAATTTAAAGCTGAAAAGATCAGAATTATCAATTTAATTTCATGTGTGCCTGAGCAGAGCAAAGCTATCAATGGTAGACCATTATGGTCAAAATGCCCTAATGATGTTCTGGCTACCAAATGATGGACAGCAAAGTTCTGCCCCCTCCTGCTACCTAACACCGCTTTCTACACTGAACTAAGTGACAATGAGCATATTCTGCAATGAAAGATCACTAAAATATGCATTTAAATACATGTACTTAAATATCAATGTAATTTTCAAGGGGTAATAAAGAGAGTTTTAGAAAAAGCTATTAAAGAAGTGGAAAAGACACCTTAATTTTAAGCAAAATACATTTTACTTCATAATTTTGCAATTCTTTTTGACTAAGTTTGTATTTGTACATATTTTAATCTTAGTTCCAATCTCCATTAGATGTGCATTTAGTCATTCAAGGGACAATCTGATGTCATTTCAGAGACTCTTCCAAGGCTTGTAGGTAAGGAAATGGGCAGTCCTCTTAAGGTAGACCTCATGGTGTGGTGGAGACATAGCAAAGCTGTGATCGTTTGTTTTTGCCTGACCTACAACTAAAAGTGGTGATTGCAAAGGACATTGGTACATTTGGAAACACAGGCATATTTGAAACAGAGAAATTGTGTTATAAACATATTGAGATAATTCTTTTACTTGAGAAGAGGCTGGAAAACATTATGGAAATGTTATTCTTGAGGTTAATAATTCCAAAAAACATCCAATTAACTACATATAACAATATCCTATTGGACATTTTGTAAAGGTCCAAATGAAATAAAATAATCATCGAACACTTAACGTCTTGGGTGAGAATTTTCTTAACAAAACTCCCTTTTCAGTGATTGCATTTTTTGTATTATTCAAAGAGTATAAGCTTGCTGCATCATAGCAGATGTCTGTAATTATAGATATTTTAATTAATTTATACTAAAAATCTTTACAACCTTGTATTCACCCAGAAAATTCAGTTATCAAAGCAGATAATTGAAGAGATGGCTAAATCTCCAAGGGGGTATCAGATCCTAATGGGGTCCTGAAGAGTCACTGGTCTGAGTTAGTCACAGAGACAGGTGCAGTCCCCTCACTTCTGAGGGGGGTATCTCTCTGTGCTCCCATGTGTTCCTGACACAAACCAGTTAAAAGGATTTATTGGTGTCTTTTTTCCTTTGAGGCTCTCTCTGAGGAGAAATGATACAAATCCATTATGCCTAAAGCATTCAAAAGCGTCAAAGGCAGTCGTGGTATATCTGCTAATTATGCAGGACATCCTTATATTCCACTACAAATAATGTTCTGTTTGATACCTTCCCACCGGTGTCTCCTCGTTAAGTCTTTCTACTCTAACCAGAGATCTGGAATCAAAACATAGTATCTGTAGGAAAGGTATTTGCATTATTCTCACAACCCTTGACTGTCTCCTTGTAATACAGTGGCTTTTTTAGGACTTTATTCCTACGGATATAATGGTGTTTGAATGATGCTTACTGCATCATTAAAAAATGTACAAGTAATAATAGTATATATGTACAGCTGTTTTCCCCTTTTTTTGTGGTGTTTTAAACTTATTATTGAAGTAAAATATAAATACTAACAAGTGCATACATCATACATTTTTACAAATCCAACACAGCTATGGAATCGGAATCAAGTATAACTGCTACGACAATAACAAAAATAAAATATTATCAGGACCCCGGAAGAGTCCTTCATTCTCCTATCACACACACAAATACACACACACACACACACACACACACACACACAACCATTATTCTGCCTTCTAACAGCATAAATTATTTTCACCCAGTTTTGTTATTTCATATGAAGAAATACTGTGAATGTTTTTGTTTGTTTGTTTGTTGTCTTTGGTGTTTTTTGGTCTGGCTTCTTTCAGTTAATATTTGTTATAGGTAGTTCTAGACTGCTCATTCTCATGTCTGTGTACAATGCCATTTTATGAATAGACCACAAATTAGTTATTCATTGTGCTATCATTGAATGTTAGAATTGGCTTATGACCAGTGATATAAACATTCCATTCCATCTGATGTTTTGATGAACATATAACTTTCTTTTTCACACCTTTGGGTTTTTAAGAAACAATACAATTTGGATTTTTGCCATGTATTTATGAAAGAGAATCGTTTATACTTTATAAAAAAATTGTCCTACTACACAGAAACATTTCCTGAAAATGGTAATTAAAAATAGTTCATCCCACATCCTTCACAACCACAGCAATATTTAACCTAGATTGGCTCCACCTGGAATGTATTTCCATCGGGCACATCCTTCAACTGAAATTGTTGAGTCGTAAGATATGCATACTCAGCATTAGGAAATAGTGCATAGTGAGTTTCCAGAGTGCTCGTATCAATGCACACTCCTACCAGCAGTGCAAATAGTTATGGTTGCTCAACATCCTTGCCAAGACTTAGTATTTTCCATCATTTTCTTTCCACCTTTATATATAAGGTGTATGGGGATCATCATGGTTTTAGCTTGTATTATTCTAATGCTGAATGAAATTGAGAACATTTTCATATGTTTAAAGCCCATTTAGATATTTTCTTTTGAAACATGGTGTTAATGTCTGTTGTCACTTTTGTATTGTATTTCATGTCAACTATTTATGGATTTGTAAGAGTTACTTTTGTATTTTGCACGAGTCCCTTGTCAGCTCTTCCTCTGATTCTGTAGGTCTGATTAAAGTATCCTCTCCCACTATGAGAGTTTCCTTTTCACACTATTAATTTTGATGAACAGAATTTCCATGTAAAGTTCAATTAATCATTTCAAATCTTAGATCGCTATTGTTTTGTGTGTTCTGTTTAAAATGTTGTACATATTTCTATATCACAAAGGTGTCCCAAGAATGATTTCCTTTCAATTGTCATTTGCTTTCACATTTAGATCTTTAATCCAAGTAGAAATGATTCTGTCTAGGGCCTGAGTATGTGTCCAGATTCTTTTTTTTTCTCAAAATAAATATATAGATTACCTAAGAGCATTTATCGAAAAGATCATTCTTTCTCTTTTCAGAAAATTCTGATGCATCTATCATATGCTAGGTGACAATGAATGTGTGGATTGTTTCTGAAGTCACCATTCCATTCCATTGATCAGTTAGTCTGATTTCTGGAAAATGTTTTTGTTCTTTTTTTTTTTTTTAATTGAAGTGCAGTTGACACACTATTACGTTAGCTTTATATGTACAACATAGTAAATCAACATGTTTATATCCTAGGTTAGGCTCAGTGCAAATGTAGCTGTCACCTGTCACCGTACAATGCTATTAAAATACCCTCAACTGTATTACCTATGCTGTGCCTTTTATTCCTATAACTTACTCATTACAAAACGGGAAGTCTGTATCTTGCACTCCCCCTCACCCATTTTTTTTCCATCCCTGTATTCCCCTCCCCACCGGCAACCATCAGTTTGTTCTCAGTATTTATGGGTCTGTTTCTGCTTTTTCTTTGTTTGTTTGATTTGTTTTTACATTTCATATATAAGTGAATTCATATAGTATTTGCATTTCTCTGATTTGTTTCACTTTCCATGATAACCTCTGTGCCCATCCATGTTGTCACAAATGACAAGAGGTCTTTCTTTTTTATGGCCGAGTAATATTCCATTGTATATATACATTCTACATTTTTATCCACTCATCTATCAATGGCTACTTGGGCTGCTTCTATATCTTAGCTACCGTAAATAATCTTGCAATGAACATAAAAGTTCATATATCTTTTTGAATTCGTGTTTTTATGTTCTTTGGGAAAACACCCAGTAGTGAAATTACTGGACCCTATGGTATTTCTATCTTTAATTTTTAGAGGAACCTCCATACTAGTTTGACAGTGGCTATGCCAGTTAGGGCAATGTTTTCTTAATTACTATAGCTTGTAATAGGTCACGAAACCTGGTGGTGTAACTCCTGAAACTTTATTCTCTTTCTACAAGACTGTTTTTGATTTTTTGGATTTTGCCTTTCCTACTAAATTTTACAATCAGCTTCCATCATTCTAAAAGATAGAAGAAAAAAAAGGAATGAAGAAAGGGAGAAAGTTATTTACAAAAAATTAAAATAATTTTAAAAATAATTTTTTAAAAAATCTAGCTTTATTAAAGAATTGGTATCTGTTTTAGAATATGTCTGTGTTCTTTCTTCTAAGATATTCTGGATCCTTTGACAAAGCATTTGTATGGCATATGACACATTTATGTCTTCCATTCAACAATGTTTTTACAGTTTCTAGCAAGAAAATTATGCAAATCCTTCATTACAATTTTCTCTAAGTATTATACAGTTTTTATTTCCAGTATGATAGATAGCTTAAAATTATATTTTTACCTGGTTTTGCTAGCATAGAGGAAAAAAACTGATCTTTTCTATGCTGAACTTACACGCATTAATTTTGCTAAAAACACTTACTGTTTCTAATGTTTCAGCATAAAGAGTTGTTTTGAATATTTAATGTGCACAATCAGGCTTTCTGAATTTAATCACACATCTCTTTCTGCCTTCCCAAGTATATGCAGGTATACATATTATTACTTAACGGAATCTGAGATGCCAACACCACAAGGGGATAAAGTTAAAGTATCATTAAGGCAGATATTGTTGATTATTTATTGATGTGTATATTCCCCCACAAAAAAACAATAAGTGCCATCTTACCTATGACATATGCCAGTGGGATGGGCATATTTATTTAATATTAAATGAAAGGCACAAAAACACCTTTAAAAAAAGATTAAGAGGAGATGTATTTTAAACAAAACAAAACAAAACTTGTCTTCAATTGTCACCCAAGTACTTGGCAATGTGAGAACAGTGGTCTGGATATCAGTCTCTTGAACTGAAACCAAAGTTGATAACAGAAGAATGGTCACTATTGAAATACCTGTAAGTTGAAAACAGGGAAAACATTTCTAGTTTTCTATGACTTTTACACATTGCTGCTTTCTAAGCCCTGTGACATAAACTAAACAATAATCTATTACCTAATTTATTGTTTACATAGTCTATATTGAATTCTACATGGGCAGTTTGGGTAGGTTTTCCCATAGTCTATGCAGGGCACCTTTTACCTCTTTGTTCCTCAAGCTGTAGATCATGGGATTCAGCATGGGGATAATCAAAGTGTAAAATACAGAGGCAATTTTATCAGTATCAAAGGAATGATTGGTTTGGGGTTGCAAATACATGAAGAATAGTGTAGTGTATAATACAAGGACCACTGTCAGGTGGGATCCACAGGTGGAGAAGGCCTTGTGCCTGCCCTCTGCAGAATTCATCCTGAGGATGGCCATTAAGATCAGGATGTAGGACACAAGCACTATCACAAGGGAGGAAACCAAATTAAACGCTGAAAAGATCAGTATGATCAACTCAATGTCACGTGAACTTGAGCATAGCAAATTTAATAAGGGAAGACTGTCACAGTAAAAATGTCTAATGACATTATGGCCACAGAAGGATGACATAAAAATCTTTATGGTAATTATCAGAGAAAGAAAAGCACTGTAGACATAAGGGACTGCTACCAACACCCAGCACACCCTCTGTGACATAACAATCATGTAGAGCAGAGGGTTACAGATGGCCACATAGCGGTCATAGGCCATTGCCGACAGAATGAAAAGCTCACTGATGATGAACAAGATGAAGAAAGCCAGCTGTGTAGCACACCAGTTATAGGGGATTGTGTTTTGGTTAGTTACTAAATTTACCAGCGTTTTGGGTCCCACAGCTGTTGAATAACCAAGATCAGTGAAAGCCAGGTGTCTGAGGAAGAAGTACATGGGTGTTTGGAGCCTGGGGTCCACCTTGGTGAGGATGATCACGCCCAGGTTGCCCACCACTGAGACCGTGTAGATGATGAGGAAGAGCCCGAAGAAGGGAGCCTGCAGCTCAGGACGGTCTGTGAGTCCCATTAGGATGAACTCTGTTAGCACTGTTAGATTTTGTTCATTCATCCAGGCTGTTAAGGAAAATTGCTGTGGGAACAACCATCACAAGAGTCATTGGAATTCAGGAAACAACATCTGCTGACATTTTAGAAGGCAAAGCCATTATGGGTAAGAAAATCCAATTTTTTAGATAAGTTATTTTAAAATAAAACTGACCTACATCATTGAACGTGGAACCAAATTTAAAAAAGTGTTACAACTTTAGGTATATGGTAGCCATTTTATTTTTTGTGCCAGATGCTGGCTGGGAATTTTGATATATTTTTAAATGTTTTACACTTAAAATACCTATAGTTGGTTAAACGTATCATAATTTAGAAGGAATTAGATTAAAATAACAATCTTATGCTTCTTGCTTTTTCAACTTTAGTCCCAACCACCAAGTGAACCATGATTAACTCATTTAATAGACTTTGATTTGCATTTCTCATTATAATTGCGTGTAACTAATGGTCTTCCCATTGCACTACCCATTTATTTAAGTGTATTCTCATTCCACTATGCTTTCATGAGTTTAAATATTATTTAATTATTTTTATGATGATATACAATTCCGCTACCTTGCAGACATTCCCAACATGCCCACTCCAATGCACATAACTCAATTTTATTTTTTCTAGACTAGTGTATCTAAGTATTTACCACTTTGCTGTAGATTTTTTATTTTTTATTTTTCCTAGAATAGTGTATCTGAGTATTCACCACTTTGCTGTGGATTTTTTCAGTTTCTGATCTGTGATATGCGGCACACTAAGTAAGGTCTGCGTCTACAATTATTCAATATGAAAAAGAAGAATTATCTAACATTCCTCCCTTTGCTTTGACCTTAGCACTAATATTTCTGAAATGATGGGTTTAATTGCATAGTTGTATTTTCTAACACATTTTAAGACAAGTAAAAATTATTAGAATGTACTTGTTAATGTACCACCTAAAATCATCCAATAAACTCTATAAATACATTTATTTAACCAAAAAAAAAAATATCAGTGTAAAGTAGGGGATCCTATCTCAAATGTCTTAGATGCTGGCAAATTATATTGCATGGTGTACATAAATGAAAGACAGAGTAATAGAGAACAAGGGGAAAGAGATATGGCATGATTCATTATAAGAACATTTTATTTGTTTAAATGACATGGACCAAGACAAATGATTATTTGATCTAAATAAAACCAACTGGATATGGCATGGAGAGAAACGGAGTACATTTACTATATTTTACTTTGATTACTATTCTTACACCTTTGTATCATATTCCATCAAGTCTACATAAATGTTTTGTGTTAACACATTTTATTTAAGGTTTGCCCCTCATTGACCTCTACTTTTCTAATCCTTTCTCCTTCAGATTTTTTTTTAAAGGCAGGTGCTTCCAAACTTTCATAGAAAATAAAAATCAGGGCTGTCTGGGTGGCTCAGTTGGTCAAGCAGCTGCCTTTCGCTCAAGTCATAATCCCAGGGTCCTGGAATCAAGTCCCACATCAAGATCCTTGCTCAGTGGGGAGCTTGCTTCTCCCTCTGCCTGCCTACTGTTTCCCCTGCTTGTGTTCTCTTTCTGACAAATAAATAAATAAAATCTTAAAAAAAAATCATCCATATATTTTACTAACTATTCCAGAGTAAAAAAATGTGAACCCCACTGCAACTCCTCCTTAGAAGAGAAAATCATGATTTAAAAAAGAAGGATATAAGCCTGGGTGGCTCAGCCTCAGGTCCTGGGATCAAGCCCCACGTCAGGATCCCTGCTTAGCAGAGTTGCTTCTCCATCTCCCTCTGCCTGCTGCTCTGCCTACTTGTGCTCTCTCCCTAGCTCTCTGTCAAATAAATAAATAAATAAATAAATAAATTTTAAAAAAATTAAAATAAAAAGGTTATAATAATAAAACAGATCCACAATATATTCAGGCTTATAATTTCATATATATATATTTTTCATATATATATGTATCCCATAAACAATATTAATATCTCATTGACATCAAATTTAAAAGAGTATGAGAATTACAGGACAGTTGTCTAAGCTGTGTTGATCACTTGTTTATCTGGATGGTTTAATTTTGGAAAATCTATAATTAGAATTCATATTATCACAGTGAATTAGAAAAAAATGAGCATTTGAACAGATGAAAAATTAATACCATTTAGAAAGGACAAAAGCTATAAACATTAAGAATAAAAGGGAAATGACATGATAGTAGAATATCTAATAAAAACTACACTGTACCTACTTTCAAAAAGTGTAAAGTCAAAACTTTTTTGGGAAATTTTATAGAAGTCCTTAACAAATTGGTAGAAATATTGTGTTCCCAGATACCACTATTTAGTGTTATAAAAATGTCAATTTGTTCAAATTAGTCTTAATTGCACAATACTTTTATAGTCAAAATCTCATTAAGGGAATGTGTAGAAATTCACACTGATTAAAAATGTATTTTAAAAATGCAAATTATAGTTAGGAGACTTCTAACTATATATAGGAAACAAACTGTGGGTTGCTGGAATGGAGGTGGGTGAGGGGATGGTGTCACTGGGTGATGGACATTAAGGGGGGCATGTGATATAATGAGCACTGGGTATTACATGCAACTGATGGACCACTAAACTCTACCTCTGAAACTAATAATATACCATATGTTCATCAATTGAATTTAAGTAAAATATTTTTAAAAAAAGAAAAGAAAAAAATGCAAATTATAAAAAATTACATAGACACTTTTGAAAAGACCAATGCTACCAGATAATAAGATGTAGAAAGCTGTAATTATTGAGACGATATGGAAGACTTACATCAATGGAACAGAACAGAGACCTCAGGAAAAGACCCATGAATGTATAGAGCTGTGGTGTATGACAGAAGTGGCATGTTAAGACAGGCATGCAAAAATGGTCAATTCAGTGGAGCTGGGGAAAGAGATTATCACTATAGAGGGTGATGAAATTGGATGTTTAGTTCACATATAAAACTCAACCATAGAGTAATGAAGGACTTGATATCATAACAAAATATTAAACTGTTTTAACCATAAAAACTAGAACCTCTGGATGCTCTTAAATAAACAGAAATTTCCAAAAAATGGAATAGAAATTCAATATTAATTTAACAGATAAAACTACTTCATAGAATTTGCTCTACCCAAAAATCTATTTGAATTAACAAAATGTTTACAGCAAAGCAATAACAAACATTCATTAGCAGCAACCAAACAAATGACAAAGTCTAATGCCTTAAACTACAAAAATTATATCCAAAGAAAGGACTATTCCATGGCAGTTTTGTACAGTTTGGCAAACCTCTTCATCCCAACATCCATTTTACTGTGATTTTACAAATACCTGGAGTTCTTCTGAAACTCAATTGAGTGAATATTTATGTGGTCCTCCTCTCACCAGTGCTACCCAAGCACTGCCTAGAAAGAAACAAGGAAATTGAGCGTCAAACCTGACACTTTTCAGAAGGAGAAATTCCAGAGCTGTACCAGGACCTGAGGGATGGACATGGTGCCCCACGATGTCCTCTTGTGCAAATGCAAACACTCGATCTCAACTCAATGTTCTATAACATTTTGTAAATAACCTCCACTGAGGTAAATGGGTTGGTCAAATCGAGAACATTGCACTCCATTAAAAAAAGGGAGAAAGACAGAGAGGGAAAGGAAGGAGAGAGGACGATTCTAAATTGAGTTTACCAAAATGCTTACTCCCCCTTCACCATGTTTATTGTCTAGAATCTCAATATAAATGTAGAAATGACAACAATAGAAATGAGGACCCTTACCACCTTCAAGGAACATACTCATAGTGGTAAACATATATCATTACTCCAGAAAACCTAGTTATGAAAAGAGATGATTAATATGCATGATGTAATGTACTGAGTCTGGCTTTGGTGACTATAGTCTTAACTGTCATTTAATTGGAAGACAGGTGTCAAAAATCATCACTGCAGCTAATCTAGTAATAAATATAATCAGTGCCATCTATTCACCTTAAATGAAGACTGCCTCTTGCTCTCCTGTGTGATTACTAGACTGACTGCTGTCAGAAGAATTTATGAGCATCTCCTCCCTTTGAGACAATCCCCTGGGAGCTTGAATGGTTATTCCCAAAGCATCTGAGAACAGAAAATGATGCCACTGGTCTTTGCTAATTATTCAGAGTAACTTTGATTCCCCTGTTGAGGAAATGTTTTTTTATATATACAAGTCAACTGCTTTCTTTAGTTATTTTTGTTGCATTCACTCAAAATCTGGATTTAAATAGATCATTTCTCTGTTATACAGTATAATCATCTATAAATTACATAAAATTTCAGCATTTTCCACAACGGTCTCTTCCATGTTTTATATCTGAGGATTAAGACAAAAAAAACTATTTGCACGTGACCTATAGTGCATTAAAAATTTAGGAATATTTTCATTAACTGCAAAAATATACCCTCAAGAAAACCAGTTATTTTCAAGTAAACATTTTCATTAACTGCAAAAAAAGTTCAGACGGAATAAAAATTAATAATACGTGTGTAACCTTCTTCTTCTTCTTCTCCTTCCTTGAGGGACTAAAGTGAGTTAATGAACTCTAACACGGCATCCCATTTGCCTGCTCATCCAAATTCACTGCTATTTCAGTTTCCTTTCCCTA